>NC_135237.1:572009624-572624170 GCF_051348905.1 Ranitomeya variabilis | reverse complement strand
ACTCTGTGGTTGTGAAGTCTGTACGGCGCTGACTGCGACTTTTTTGCGCCTGAAGCAGCTGGTACTCCATTACAGCTTGCTGCTGCTCACACAACCGCTCCAACATATGTAATGTGGAATTCCACCTGGTAGGTAGGTCACATATGATGCGATGTTCCGGCAGGCGGGGTCGGCGCTGCAGAGCCGCAATGCGCGCTTTTGCCGTGCTGGAACGCTGCAAGTGAGCACACTCTAGGCGGACCTTGTGCAGCAGTGCATCAAGATCCAGATAGTCCCTCAAAAAGCTCTGCACGACCAAATTGAGCACATGTGCCAGACATGGGATGTGAGTGAGGTTGCCGAGGCCCAGAGCTGCCACCAGATTTCGGCCATTATCACACACTACCATGCCTGGCTGGAGATTCGCTGGCACAAACCACACATCGCTCTCCTGCTTGATGGCATTCCAGAGCTCCTGCGCTGTGTGGCTACGATTCCCCAAAAAAATTAATTTCAAGACGGCCTGTTGACGTTTGGCCACGGCTGTGCTCATGTCGGTCGTAACAGGTACACGTTCATCACGGGTCCATGTGGAGGTGGACTGTGACGGCTCCTGCAGCGATGATTCTGAGGAACTGGTGTAAGAGGAGGAGTCAATGCGTACAGAATGGATTCCTGCAATCCTTGGAGTGGGCAGGACACGTCCTGCGCCACTCGCACGGTCTGTACCCGGCTCAACGACATTAACCCAATGGGCAGTGAGGGAAAGGTATCGCCCCTGTCCATGTTGACTGGTCCACGCATCGGTGGTGAGGTGGACCTTGCTACTGACGGCGTTCAGTAGCGCGTGTTTTATGTGTCCCTCCACATGCTTGTGCAGGGCAGGGACGGCTTGCCTGCTGAAGTAAAAGCGGCTGGGCACATTGTACTGTGGGACTGCCAATGACATCAAGTCACGGAAGCTGTCAGTCTCCACCAGCCTGAATGACAGCATTTCCAGTGACAGAAGTTTGGCAATGCCTGCAGTCAGAGCCTGTGCTCGTGGGTGGTTTGACAAGAAAGGCCGCCTTTTCTCCCATGCCTGTACTACCGATGGCTGTAGACTGGGCTGGGAGTGTGTGGATGACTGGGAAAGTGGTGCTGCGGGTGGAATTACAGCGGGTCTCTGGACAACAGGGCCAGAGGTTCTTCCACGGCGATCCTGGGAGGAAGCCGAACCAGCTGCGTGTGAGCTAGAGGAAGAGGCAACACGAGCTGAAGAGGTGGTAGCTGCCGCTGTTGGTTGGCCTACCTCTTCAGTGTGTTTTTCTAACTCCGCCGGGTGCCTGTTGCGCACATGTTTCCACATGTTGGAGGTATTGAGGTTGCTGACATTTTTCCCTCTTTTGACTTTTTGATGACACACCTTGCATCTGACATAGCAAATGTCATCTGCAACTGTGTCAAAAAAGGACCAGGCACTGCAAGTCTTGGGAGCGCCCTTTTTGGCTTTTGGAAGAGACATGCTCCTAACGGGTGCCAAAGCGGAGGCTGCAGGATCCGCAGTCTTCCCCCTCCCTCTCCCTCTTTGGGCCGTACGGGGAATCTCTTCCTCAGAGCTGCTCCCACCACCTTCCTGTCCCTCACGCCAAGATGGGTCGAGGACCTCATCATCTACACTACCCTCTGCCCCCAACTGCTCCTCCTGGGTAGTCTCAGCAGCAGAGCACGCACCAGTAAGTGGCACCTGAGTGTCATCATCAGCTGATGCGGCCTGCGATGTGGTGACCGGAGCCACTGGCCCACCCGCCTCTTCCGAGGAAGACAGAAAAAGCTGTTGGGCATCACTGCACCCTGCCTCTTCTTCCATTTCTCCAATGCTGCTTGGCTGGCCCCCTGTTTCCAAGCCAAGAGATTCAGAGAACAGAAGTAGAGACGGCTCCTGTCCTGGGCTCTCTGTCTGCCTGGGCAATTTGGCAGGTGGTGAAGAGACAGATGGCTGCTCTCCAGTGCTCTGTGTCTGAGAGGATGTGGCACTAATGGAAGTTGATGCATTAGCTGCCATCCATCCGACAACAGCTTCAATTTGTTCTTGACGCAGCAGCGGTGTACGGCGCTCTGACACAAAGCTGCGCATGAACGACTGTTGCCTGGTGAAAGTGGGTGCTGATGAGTCACCGGTGCCCGCAGCAGGCACAGAATCCCCACGTCCCCTCCCTGCTCCGCGCCCACGCCCACGTGCCTTACTCACTGCCTTCTTCATCTTGGTTGACTGATAAAGATAAGCAGAAAAGTACTAACGGATTTGTGTGCTTATTCCTGAGCAACTCCTCCTAACAGGTATAAGAAACACTAATTTTCTAAAGTGTGGACTAGACTTTAATATGAGCTAATGTGGCCTACACAAATGTAAAGTGGTGTAACTGGTGTGTTTGGTGAACTTTATTATTTATTTATTTTTTGGGGGCTGAACTGACAACAGATAGAGCTGCAGTCACACGGAGACCGTGCAGACAGACGTAAACGGCGCTGCAAGGCCCAAAAACCCTCCTCTACGTTATCCTATGTAGTGTTTTTCCACAAGTTAGCTGGAGACGGGTGGAAAGACACTAATAGGATTTTTTTAAATAAATTAGCAGCAACCTACACTACTTGAAAAAAAAAGAAAATTGATTTGGCGGTATGACGCAGTGAACAACCCTGAGCTGGAGACAACCAGGCTATGGCTGCTCACAGACTACAGGGCGAGCTGCAATCACACGGAGACCGTGCAGACAGCCGTAAACGGCGCTGCAAGGCCCAAAAACCCTCCTCTACTTTATCCTATGTAGTGTTTTTCCACAAATTAGCTGGAGACGGGTGGAAAGACACTAATAGGATTTTTTTAAATAAATTAGCAGCAGACTACACTACTTGAAAAAAAATTAAAATTGATTTGGCGGTATGACGCAGTGAACAACCCTGAGCTGGAGACAACCAGGCTATGGCTGCTCACAGACTACAGGGCGAGCTGCAATCACACGGAGACCGTGCAGACAGCCGTAAACGGCGCTGCAAGGCCCAAAAACCCTCCTCTACTTTATCCTATGTAGTGTTTTTCCACAAATTAGCTGGAGACGGGTGGAAAGACAATAATAGGATTTTTTAAAATAAATTAGCAGCAGACTACACTACTTGAAAAAAAATTAAAATTGATTTGGCGGTATGACGCAGTGAACAACCCTGAGCTGGAGACAACCAGGCTATGGCTGCTCACAGACTACAGGGCGAGCTGCAGTCACACGGAGACCGTGCAGACAGCCGTAAACGGCGCTGCAAGGCCCAAAAACCCTCCTCTACTTTATCCTATGTAGTGTTTTTCCACAAATTAGCTGGAGACGGGTGGAAAGACACTAATAGGATTTTTTTGAATAAATTAGCAGCAGACTACACTACTTGAAAAAAATAATAAAAAAAAAGAACAGTATGAGGCAATGAACCACCCTCCCTGAACTGAATACAACCAGCTATGGATGGCCTATGTGGCTGCACTCAGACTAGAGAGTGGGCTGCACTCACACACACACACACACACACACAGACCTTGCAGATCGCTGTGAAAACAGCGCTACAAGGCAAAAGCAAGGTGAATAGTAGGTGAACACAGCGGTTGCTAAATTAGCCTTTGGAAAGCACAAAGAAGCAAATCGCTATCTCTAAACTGTCCCTCAGTCAGCAAACAGCGTCCTGTCACTAACTGAATTCACAGCAGAGTGATCGCAAAATGGCGCCAGCGACTTTTAAACTGCAGCATGACATCATTTCAGCAGCCAATCACAGCCTTGCCAGTAGTTTCATGCCCTCCATGCTAAACAGGATGTGCCCACACTTGGAATCATTCTCATTGGCTGAATTTCTGCATTTTGAATCTTGGAACTTCCGATTCCGGTATCCGATACGCGGCAAGTATCGGAATCCCGGTATCGGAATTCCGATACCGCAAGTATCGGCCGATACCCGATACTTGCGGTATCGGAATGCTCAACACTAGTTGTGACTCTTTTACAGTGGCTGTCATGTATCCAAGCGGTTTTTTTCTGAAGCTTCACCGAGGTTGTTGTGGTTAGAAGAACCTGGAATGGCATCAAATCTCTGCTGGTGACTCTTTCTTACATGACCTTTCACAACCATCCCGGTTCCCAACGGAGATCATGTGCTCCGGACACTGACTCAGGGTCTGCAATGGAAAAATACCCCTGTATATTACACAGTTCAGTCCATTATGCAAGGCTTGTACATCGCTGGCAGAGCTATCATGCCGCATCTGAAGTAATTCAATTGTTTAAGGTTACTGTACTCGTTTTTATTATGTACACCCTTTTCACAAGTAAAGCGCCATGGAATAAATGTTGCTATAATAAGAAATAATAATAGTGCGATATAGGGACTGCACCAAAAAGTATCTAATTGTTCTTCCTCTTTCAGCATATCTTATTTAGAAAAGATCTAGAGGCAAGCATTCAGTCCGGTCTCCTCTTTTTCCTTCTGGATTTTTAACTTTAGTGTCCCATTCAGCCTTTTCACCTTACCATCGCTCTGTTGATAGTTAAGAGCATGGAAAGCCTTCTCAATTCCCAGAGACTGTAAACTCTCCCTCAATGTGAACCTGTGAACCTTTATCACTTTCAATCACTTCAGGAACCTCATATCTACATATCACTTCCTTCATGACTTTTTGAGCAGTAACCTTATAGCTTTCTGCATCAGACATGCTTAAGGCCAACCTGAAAAGAGATCAGCACTGCAACATCCACTAGGGCTGTGGGGTACTCGGAATCAGGTCGGACAGTTCTTTGGGGAAGTAACGGGGCCGTGACCCGACTCCATGGCCCTGGGCATGCAATAAAAATGCCTGGAGGAAAATTATAAGGGATTGATTCATGACGCCACTTATGGTGTTCGGCAATGGATGACCGGCACTGTTTAAGGAGACTGCTGGGGCTGTTGGTGACGCAGCTGGGATGGTTATACCCCCCTTAGGTGGAGCAGGGCCCCAGGGCTACCGGTACTGTTATAAGGGATCATGGATGTTGGGGTGCAGGACTGAGGGTGCGAGAAATGACTGGAGGACACAAGGGCTGTAGTTTTCTTAACCTTTACTCAATGGCTGAAGATGCAGTCCGGGGCACGGGTAACAGATCCGGGCAGCCTGGAAGCAATTTAGGATCCACATAGCCAGGTGGGTTTGGAGGTGTTCCTACTGCTCTATCCTGTCAGGTCCTTGCCGCTTTAAGCTCTGCTCAAGTTCCTCTCACTGTCTCACAGATAGAATCAAACATTACCCGCATGGCAGGCAGCTTGAGCCTATTACAGGTGTCACTCCTTCGTTTCGTGGCGACTCCAGGCTCTGGTATGCTGCTGTGCCGCTGGGTGTTAGATGAGCCTGGAGACCTGCAGTCTCCTGCCCTCCAGATTTAGCTGCCGGGACTTCAGTACCCGCTGTTGTGATTCGGTTCGTGGGCTCCCCCGGTGGTCTCTTGTGGTACTGGTGTCCTGCAAGCTTTGCCTTCTCAGTTCACCTGTTCCTATCAGGATGTGGGA
Source organism: Ranitomeya variabilis (assembly GCF_051348905.1). Lineage (NCBI taxonomy): Eukaryota > Metazoa > Chordata > Amphibia > Anura > Dendrobatidae > Ranitomeya > Ranitomeya variabilis. The sequence goes on along the minus strand of NC_135237.1, from coordinate 572,618,632 downwards.
GTATCCTATTTAACCTTGCTCCTCAGTCATTCTAATGCTGGCCATCAATGTATCCAGAGTGATTCTGTTGCATGTTCCTGCTCCCAGTTTTCTGCTCAGCTAAGTTGGACACTTTAGTCCTTAAGTCTATTTTTGTATGTTTGTCCAGTTTGCACTTATGTGAATCTCTGCAGCTGGAAGCTCTTGTTGGGCTGAAATTACCACTCCAGTGGCATGAGTTGTCACATGAGTTAAGGTAATTTCAGGATGGTGTTTTGAAGGGTTTTGCAGCTGACCGCGAAGTCCTCTGTTGTATCTTTCTGCTATTTAGTTAGCGGGCCTCTCTGTGCTAAATCTGCTTTCATACTACGTGTGTCTTTTCATCTGCTCTCACCGTTATTATATGTGGGGGGCTGCTATCTCCTGTGGGGACATTCTCTGGAGGCAAGCCAGGACTGTGTTTTCTTCTACCAGGGGTAGTTAGTTCTCCGGCTGGCGCGCGGCATCTAGAGACAACGCAGGAATGCCCCCTGGCTACTTCTAGTGTGGTGTGTAGGTTTAGCATCGCGGTCAGCTCTAGTTTCCATCACCCGAGAGCTTGTCCGTTTATTCTATGCTTCTGATGTTTCCTTGCCATTGGAAACCATAACAGTATGGCCAGCCAAAATGTTTAATCTTTAGGCTGAAGCAGGAGAGAAAAGGAACTGTGTGAAACCTTTTTTTTTTTTTTTTTTCCTTCCTCTGAAGTTGCACTCCAGCTCTAATTGCAGTCTCCTGTTTTCCTCTCCTCTTAACCCCTGAATGGCTCAGACTTTATCTGTTGAAATATGGATCCCCAGAGTCTGGCTACCAATTTGAATAATCTTGCCTCTAAAGTTCAGAATATACAAGATTTTTTGTTACATGCTCCTCGGTCTGAACCTAAAATTCCTATACCGGAGTTTTTTTCTGGAGATCGATCTTGTTTTCTAAATTTTAAATACAATTGTAAATTGTTTCTTTCGCTGAGATCTCATTCTGCTGGAGATCCTGCCCAGCAAGTAAAAATTGTTATTTCTTTACTGCGGGGTGACCCCCAAAATTGGGCATTTTCATTGGCACCAGGGGATCCTGCGTTGCTCAATGTGGATGCGTTTTTTCTGGCTTTGGGGTTGCTTTATGAGGAACCAAATTTGGAGATTCAGGCTGAGAAAGCCCTAATAGCCCTCTCTCAGGGGCAAGATGAAGCCGAAATATATTGCCAAAAATTTCGAAAATGGTCTGCGCTTACTCAGTGGAATGAGTGCGCTCTGGCGGCAATTTTCAGAGAAGGTCTCTCTGATGCTGTAAAAGACGTCATGGTGGGGTTTCCTGCGCCTACTGGTCTGAATGAGTCCATGACAATGGCAATTCAGATTGATCGGCGTTTACGGGAACGCAAACCTGTGCACCAGTTGGCGGTGTCTTCTGAAGAGGCACCACAGAGTATGCAATGTGATAGCTTTCTGTCCAGAAGCGAACGACAGATTTATAGGCGCAAAAATCATTTGTGCTTCTATTGTGGAAATTCTACTCATGTTATATCAGCATGCTCTAAACGAACAAAGAAAGTTGATAAATCCTCTGCTATTGGCACTTTGCAGTCCAAGTTTATTTTGTCTGTAACTCTAATTTGTTCGTTATCTTCTATTGTTGCGGATCTGTATGTGGATTCTGGCGCCGCTTTGAGTCTCATGGATTGGTCCTTTGCCAGGCGCTGTGGGTTTGATCTAGAGCCTCTGGAAGTTCCTATACCTTTAAAGGGTATTGATTCTACACCATTGGCTAGTAATAAACCACAATACTGGACACAAGTGACTATGCGTATGACTCTAGACCATCAAGAGGTGATTCGCTTCCTTGTACTGTATAATCTACATGATGTGTTGGTGCTGGGATTGCCATGGTTGCAAACTCATAACCCAGTCCTTGACTGGAAAACAATGTCTGTACTAAGCTGGGGATGTCAGGGAAATCATGGGGACACATCTTTGGTCTCCATTGCTTCATCTATTCCCTCTGAAATTCCTGAGTTTTTGTTTGATTATCGTGAGGTTTTTGAGGAATCTACTCTTAATTCTCTTCCTCCTCACAGAGATTGCGATTGCGCCATAGATTTGATCCCTGGCAGTAAATTTCCTAAGGGTCGTCTATTCAATCTGTCTGTACCTGAACATGCTGCCATGCGAGAGTATATTAGGGAGTCCTTGGAAAAGGGACATATTCGTCCTTCTTCGTCTCCTCTTGGAGCGGGGTTCTTTTTCGTAGCTAAAAGCGATGGTTCTTTGAGACCTTGTATTGATTATAGACTCTTGAATAAGATCACAGTCAAGTATCAGTATCCTTTGCCATTGCTGACAGATTTATTTGCTCGCATTGAGGGGGCGAAGTGGTTCTCTAAGATTGATCTTCGCGGTGCGTATAATTTGGTGCGAATTAAGCAGGGGGATGAGTGGAAAACCGCATTTAATACGCCCGAGGGCCATTTTGAGTATTTGGTGATGCCTTTTGGTCTGTCAAATGCCCCTTCGGTCTTTCAGTCTTTTATGCACAATATTTTCCGTGAATATCTGGATAAATTTATGATTGTGTATTTGGACGATATCTTGATTTTTTCGGATGACTGGGAATCTCATGTTCAACAAGTTAGGAGGGTTTTTCAGGTTTTGCGGACCAATTCTCTGTTTGTTAAAGGTTCAAAGTGTGTTTTTGGGGTTCAGAAGATTTCTTTTTTGGGGTACATTTTTTCCCCCTCTTCTATTGAGATGGATCCTGTGAAGGTTCGGGCTATTTGTGACTGGACGCAACCGACTTCTCTTAAGGGCCTTCAGAAATTTTTGGGCTTTGCTAACTTTTATCGTCGATTCATAACTGGTTTTTCTAGCGTTGTCAGGCCTTTGACTGATTTGACTAAAAAGGGTGCTGATGTTGCAGATTGGTCTCCTGCTGCTGTGGAGGCCTTTCGGGAGCTTAAGCGCCGTTTTTCTTCTGCTCCGGTGTTGTGCCAGCCTGATGTTTCTCTTCCTTTTCAGGTGGAAGTTGATGCTTCCGAGATCGGAGCGGGGGCGGTTTTGTCGCAGAAAAGTTCAGATTGTTCAGTGATGAGACCTTGTGCGTTCTTTTCTCGAAAATTTTCGCCCGCCGAGCGAAATTATGACGTCGGTAATCGGGAGCTATTGGCGATGAAGTGGGCATTCGAGGAGTGGCGTCATTGGCTTGAGGGTGCTAAACATCAGGTGGTGGTCTTGACTGATCACAAAAATCTGATTTATCTTGAGTCGGCCAGACGTCTGAATCCTAGACAGGCGCGCTGGTCGTTGTTTTTCTCCCGGTTTAATTTTGTGGTTTCGTATCTGCCAGGTACTAAGAATGTGAAGGCGGATGCCCTTTCTAGGAGTTTTGAACCTGATTCCCCTGGTGATTCTAAACCTACGGGTATACTTAAGGATGGGGTGATATTGTCTGCTGTCTTCCCAGACCTGCAACGTGCTTTACAAGAGTTTCAGGCGGATCGGCCTGATCGTTGTCCGCCTGGTAGATTGTTTGTGCCGGATGAGTGGACCAATAGAGTCATCTCGGAGGTTCATTCTTCTGCGTTGGCAGGTCATCCGGGAATTTTTGGTACCAGAGATTTGGTGGCTAGGTCCTTCTGGTGGCCTTCCCTGTCTCGGGACGTGCGTACTTTTGTGCAGTCTTGCGATGTTTGTGCTCGGGCCAAGCCTTGTTGTTCTCGGGCTAGTGGGTTGTTGTTGCCCTTGCCTGTTCCTAAGAGGCCTTGGACACACATCTCTATGGATTTTATTTCTGATCTCCCTGTTTCTCAGAAGATGTCCGTCATTTGGGTGGTGTGTGACCGCTTTTCTAAGATGGTTCATTTGGTGCCCTTGCCCAAGCTGCCTTCCTCATCTGAGTTGGTGCCCCTGTTTTTTCAGTATGTGGTTCGGCTGCATGGTATTCCGGAGAATATCGTTTCCGACAGGGGATCCCAGTTTGTGTCCAGATTTTGGCGGGCGTTTTGTGCCAGGATGGGCATTGATTTGTCTTTTTCGTCTGCATTTCATCCCCAGACTAATGGCCAGACGGAACGTACTAATCAGACCTTGGAGACTTATTTGAGGTGTTTCGTGTCTGCTGATCAGGATGACTGGGTCTCCTTTTTGCCGTTGGCTGAGTTTGCCCTTAATAATCGGGCCAGTTCTGCCACTTTGGTCTCCCCTTTCTTTTGCAATTCAGGGTTCCATCCTCGTTTTTCATCTGGTCAGGTGGAGTCTTCGGATTGTCCTGGAGTGGATACCATGGTGGATAGGTTGCATCGTATTTGGGGGCAGGTGGTGGACAATTTGGAGTTGTCCCAGGAGAAGACTCAACGTTTTGCTAATCGCCATCGTCGTGTTGGTCCTCGTCTTCGTGTTGGGGACTTGGTGTGGTTGTCCTCCCGTTTTGTCCCTATGAGGGTCTCTTCTCCTAAGTTTAAGCCTCGGTTCATCGGTCCTTATAAGATTTTGGAAATTCTTAACCCTGTGTCTTTTCGTTTGGACCTCCCAGCATCCTTTGCTATCCATAATGTCTTCCATCGGTCATTATTGCGGAGGTATGAGGTACCACTTGTGCCTTCTGTTGAGCCTCCTGCTCCTGTGCTGGTTGAGGGTGAATTGGAGTACGTGGTGGAGAAAATCTTGGACTCCCGTGTTTCCAGACGGAGACTTCAATATCTGGTGAAATGGAAGGGCTACGGTCAAGAGGATAATTCTTGGGTTACAGCTTCTGATGTTCATGCTTCTGATTTGGTCCGTGCCTTTCATAGGGCTCATCCAGATCGCCCTGGTGGTTCTTGTGAGGGTTCGGTGCCCCCTCCTTAAGGGGGGGTACTGTTGTGATTCGGTTCGTGGGCTCCCCGGGTGGTCTCTTGTGGTACTGGTGTCCTGCAAGCTTTGCCTTCTCAGTTCACCTGTTCCTATCAGGATGTGGGAGTATCCTATTTAACCTTGCTCCTCAGTCATTCTAATGCTGGCCATCAATGTATCCAGAGTGATTCTGTTGCATGTTCCTGCTCCCAGTTTTCTGCTCAGCTAAGTTGGACACTTTAGTCCTTAAGTCTATTTTTGTATGTTTGTCCAGTTTGCACTTATGTGAATCTCTGCAGCTGGAAGCTCTTGTTGGGCTGAAATTACCACTCCAGTGGCATGAGTTGTCACATGAGTTAAGGTAATTTCAGGATGGTGTTTTGAAGGGTTTTGCAGCTGACCGCGAAGTCCTCTGTTGTATCTTTCTGCTATTTAGTTAGCGGGCCTCTCTGTGCTAAATCTGCTTTCATACTACGTGTGTCTTTTCATCTGCTCTCACCGTTATTATATGTGGGGGGCTGCTATCTCCTGTGGGGACATTCTCTGGAGGCAAGCCAGGACTGTGTTTTCTTCTACCAGGGGTAGTTAGTTCTCCGGCTGGCGCGCGGCATCTAGAGACAACGCAGGAATGCCCCCTGGCTACTTCTAGTGTGGTGTGTAGGTTTAGCATCGCGGTCAGCTCTAGTTTCCATCACCCGAGAGCTTGTCCGTTTATTCTATGCTTCTGATGTTTCCTTGCCATTGGAAACCATAACACCCGCACAACCATGAACTCCGGTGTCCGGTTTCTAGCACTCAGCTCTGGGGTGAGCTTGGTTACCGCTCCACTCAAGATTCTCCTCGACTTCTCTCCTCTCGGACTCAGACTCAGAGTAACTAACTCCACCTCCAGGCCATTAACTTATAGGGAAGCTCCCCTGAAACTGGGTGTCAGAGCTCCCCCTTCTGGTCTGGAGTAAGGAAAAGTGTTGGATGCTGGTGTTACCTGGTAAGGGGACCCCTCCTTGCTTCCAGGCATGACATCACCCCCTGTGAGGGAGGCAATGCCACTGTGGCAACCGGACTCCTGGCGGACTCCTGGGGTGCCACAGCACAAGCAAGGACAAACTAATATCCACTGACTCGTGTAGCTGTATACAGTCAACCTGCAATCTCTGGAATGGTAGAGCAGATGAGGAGTGTGCTTCTGTGGGATCTTTTCAGTTTCTCCTATGTAGTGTTGGGTACACATCATGAAACATTGGATGTACCTGACCGCCTATGTACTTTACCCAGATGCTACACAAACCTACCAATAGCAAAAGAACAGCGCTCCACTCGGGTGTAGTAATATCAAAAAGTTTATTCCGCCATAGTGAAGCAACGTTTCGACCATCAACTGGTCTTTTTCAAGCATACAAAACAGTGTATAGGACCGGCTTAAATAGTGTGAATGCTACACAGTGCACCAATCACCATCAAGCCACATCCCACAATAAAACATTTACAAGACATCACATATAATAAACATCAGATACATGTATATTTATTGTCTTCCAACATTAGTATATTCACCATAAAAATAATTACACTAATACATCTACAAAAAGAAATCTGTGCTTTGTTTATCTTTTAACTAGCGAATCCACTCCGTGCATCATAGTTTCCATAGGGATCATCAGCCAATCCATAGAGTCCTATGTAGATGTTCCCAAGATGTCACAATCTCAGAGCCAATAGGATTCATTCCTAATAACGGCGCCAAAAAAGCAAAGTCCTATCCATGGTCTCAATGTATTACGGCGCACCTGATATTACCAATAGAACACCTCCTTTCTTATCCGAACCATACCTGCATCATCAATCTGCGTCAACCGACAAGGTTCACTGCCGGGTTGCAAGCCCCATTGAAGCCACATTCCGAGTGTGCATGCGCACCGCATCCTGGACAAGCCCCCGTCACATGATCGCAACGAGGATATGCTCAGTGACACCACACGCATGCGTCACCCGCCAGCCTCACCACGTGACCGCGATGCGATCTGTTATGGTCCTGGTGGTTAGGAACACATGAAATGACCAGATAGGTAAACCAGAAATAAAGGACAAGCTCCGGGAATGTGGGAACTTTACTGACCGCAACCCTGATCCTATCAACACACACTATAGGCAGCCGTGGAGCGTTCCTGACTCTGCCTAGACGCCTCTTCACAGCCTGAGAACTAGCTATCCCTAGAGAGAAACAAAGCCTCACTTGCCTCAGAGAAATATCCCCAAAGTATAGACAGCCCCCCACAAATAATAACGGTGAGTTAAGGGGAAAACACAAACATAGAAATGAAAACAGGTTTTAGCAAATGAGGCCCGCTAATAACAAAATAGTCAGAAGATAGCAAGGAATCTGTGCGGTCAGTATAAAATACTACAAAAATTATCCACGCAGAGAATACAAAAAAACCCCACACCGACTCACGATGTGAGGGGCGCAACTCTGCACCCCAGAGCTTCCAGCAAGCAAGAAAATAACATATAAGCAAGCTGGACTGAACTCATCATATACTGAGAAACATTTTCAAAAAGCAATGAGCAAAAATGAACCAGCATGAATTTAGCTTCTCCAGGAGGAGACAGGTCACAAGGGAAGTCCCAGAGAGATCTGAACCAGTACTGAATACAACGACAGCAGGCAACAAGTAAAGGTACAGGTGGAGTTAAATAGGCAGCCATCATAGCAGAAAACGAGGCAGCTGGAGCCCAGCTACAGACCAGCCGTATCACTCAAAGCCACCAGAGGGAGCCCATGAACAGAACTCACAAAGTACCACTCATGACCACAGGAGGGAGCCCGAGAACGGAATTCACAACAGTACCCCCCCCTTGAGGAGGGGTCACCGAACCCTCTCCAGAGCCCCCAGGCCGATCAGGACGACCCAAATGAAAGGCACTAACCAAATCGGCAGCATGGACATCAGAGGCAACAACCCAGGAATTATCCTCCTGACCATAGCCCTTCCATTTAACCAAGTACTGAAGCTTCCGTCTCGAAATACGAGAATCCAAGATCTTCTCCACCACATACTCCAATTCTCCCTCGACCAACACCGGAGCAGGAGGATCAACAGAAGGAACCACAGGCACCACATACCTCCGCAACAATGACCTATGGAACACATTATGAGTGGTAAAAGATGCTGGGAGGTCCAAACGAAATGACACAGGATTGAGGATTTCTGAAATCTTATAAGGACCGATGAAACGAGGCTTGAACTTAGGAGAGGAAACCTTCATAGGAACATAACGAGAAGACAACCATACCAAATCCCCCACACGTAGTCGGGGACCACACAGCGACGGCGGTTAGCAAAGCGCTGAGCCTTCTCCTGTGACAACATCAAATTGTCCACTACGTGGTTCCAAATCTGCTGCAACCTATCCATCACAGAATCCACCCCAGGACAGTCAGAAGGCTCAACCTGACCTGAGGAAAAACGAGGATGAAAACCAGAATTACAAGAAAAAGGCGAAACCAAAGTAGCAGAACTAGCCCGATTATTGAGGGCGAACTCAGCCAATGGCAAAAAAGTCACCCAATCATCCTGATCAGCAGAAACAAAACATCTCAGATAAGTTTCCAAGGTCTGATTAGTTCGTTCGGTTTGGCCATTCGTCTAAGGATGGAAGGCCGAAGAAAAAGACAAATCAATGCCCATCTTAGCACAAAAGGACCGCCAAAATCTGGACACAAACTGGGACCCTCTGTCAGACACAATGTTCTCCGGAATACCATGCAAACGAACCACATTCTGAAAAAACAGCGGAACCAAATCAGAGGAGAAAGGCAACTTAGGCAAGGGCACCAAATGGACCATCTTAGAAAAACGATCACAAACCACCCAGATGACAGACATCCTCTGAGAGACTGGAAGATCCGAAATAAAATCCATGGAAATATGCGTCCAGGGCCTCTTCAGGACAGGCAAAGGCAAAAGCAATCCACTGGCATGAGAACAGCAAGGCTTGGCCCGAGCACAAATCCCACAGGACTGCACAAAGGAACGCACATCCCGCGACAAGGAAAGCCACCAAAAGGACCTAGCCACCAAATCCCTGGTACCAAAAATCCCAGGATGACCCGCCAACACCGAAGAATGAACCTCGGAAATAACTCTACTGGTCCATCTATCCGGAACAAACAGTCTCTCCGGTGGACAACCGTCAGGTCTATCGGCCTGAAATTCCTGCAGCACCCGCCGCAAATCAGGGGAGATGGCAGACAAAATCACCCCCTCTCTGAGGATACCAGCCGGTTCAGAAACCCCCGGAGAGTCAGGCACAAAACTCCTAGAAAGGGCATCAGCCTTCACATTCTTTGAGCCCGGAAGGTACGAAACCACAAAATCAAAACGGGAGAAAAACAGCGACCATCGAGCTTGTCTAGGATTTAACCGCTTGGCAGACTCGAGATAAATCAAATTCTTGTGATCCGTCAAGACCACCACGCGATGTTTGGCTCCCTCAAGCCAATGTCGCCACTCCTCGAAAGCCCACTTCTTTGCCAACAACTCCCGATTACCAACATCATAATTCCGCTCGGCAGGCGAAAACTTTCTAGAAAAGAAAGCACATGGCCTCATCACAGAGCCATCAGAGCTTCTCTGCGACAAGAGAGCCCCTGCTCCAATCTCAGAAGCATCAACCTCGACCTGAAAAGGAAGAGAGACATCCAGCTGACGCAAGACAGGAGCCAAAGAAAACTGACGTTTCAGCTCCTGAAAGGCCTCAACGGCCGCAGAAGACCAATTCGTCACATCAGCACCCTTCTTGGTCAAATCCGTCAAAGGCTTAACCACACTAGAAAAATTAGTGATGAAGCGACGGTAAAAATTAGCAAAGCCCAAGAACTTCTGAAGACTCTTCAGACTTTAACTGGATCCATCTCGATAGTAGAAGGGGAAAAAATAAAGCCCCAAAAGGAAACCTTCTGGACTCCGAAGAGACATTTAGAGCCCTTCACAAACAAGGCATTGGCACGCAGGACCTGAAATACCATCCTGACCTGCTTCACATGAGATTCCCAATCATCAGAAAAGACCAAAATATCATCCAGGTATACAATCATAAATCTATCCAGATACTCTCGGAAGATGTCGTGCATGAAGGACTGAAACACGGAAGGGGCATTAGAAAGCCCAAAAGGCATCACCAAGTACTCAAAATGGCCTTCTGGCGTATTAAATGCTGTTTTCCATTCATCGCCCTGCTTTATACGCACAAGATTATAAGCTCCTCGAAGATCTATCTTGGTGAACCAACTAGCCCCCCTAATCCGAGCAAACAGATCGGACAGCAGAGGCAAAGGGTACTGAAATTTGACCGTGATTTTATTTAGAAGGCGATAATCTATACAGGGTCTCAGAGAACCATCCTTCTTGGCCACAAAAAAGAACCCTGCACCCAAAGGTGACGAGGACGGACGAATATGCCCTTTCTCCAAAGACTCCTTTACATAACTCCGCATAGCGGCATGTTCTGGTACAGATAAATTAAAAAGTCGACCCTTAGGGAACTTACTACCTGGAATCAAATTTATAGCACAATCACAATCCCTATGAGGAGGTAGGGCACTGGATTTGGGCTCATCAAATACATCCTGGTAATCCGACAAAAATTCAGGGACTTCAGAAGGAGTAGAAGAAGCAATTGACACCAAAGGAACATCGCCATGTACCCCTTGACAACCCCAACTAGACACAGACATTGATTTCCAATCCAGTACTGGATTATGAACCTGCAGCCATGGCAACCCCAAGACGACAACATCATGCAAATTATGTAACACCAGGAAGTGAATATCCTCCTGATGTGCAGGAGTCATGCACATGGTCACTTGAGTCCAGTACTGAGGCTTATTCTTGGCCAATGGCGTAGCATCAATTCCCCTTAGTGGAATAGGGAACTGCAAAGGCTCCAAGAAAAAACCACAGCGCCTGGCAAAATCCAAATCCATCAAATTCAGAGCAGCGCCTGAATCCACAAAAGCCATAACTGAGTAGGATGACAGAGAGCAAATCAAAGTAACAGACAAAATAAATTTAGGCTGTACAGTACCAATGGTGACAGACTTAGCAAACCTTTTAGTGCGCTTAGGACAATCAGAGATAGCATGAGTGGAATCACCACAGTAAAAACACAACCCATTCTGACGTCTGTGATTTTGCCGTTCAATTCTGGTCAGAATCCTATCACATTGCATAGACTCAGGCTTCTGCTCAGAGAACACCGCCAGATGGTGCACAGGTTTGCGCTCCCACAAACGCCGATCAATCTGAATGGCCAAGGACATTGATTCATTCAGACCCGCAGGCGTGGGGAACCCCACCATAACATCTTTAAGGGCTTCAGAAAGACCCTTTCTGAAAATCGCTGCCAGGGTCCTGGTGTAGATTCTGTGATGGACAGGTTACAGCAGATTTGGACTCATGTGGTGGACAATTTGACGTTGTCTCAGGAAAAGGCTCAACGTTTTGCTAACCGCCGTCGGCGTGTTGGTCCTCGGCTTCAGGTGGGGGATTTAGTCTGGTTATCTTCTCGTCATGTTCCTATGAAGGTTTCTTCTCCTAAATTCAAGCCTCGGTTTATTGGTCCTTATAAGATTTCTGAGATTATCAATCCAGTGTCTTTTCGTTTGGCCCTTCCAGCCTCTTTTCCCATCCACAACGTTTTCCATAGATCGTTGTTGCGGAGATATGTGGTACCCGTTGTTCCCTCTGTTGATCCTCCTGCCCTGGTGTTGGTTGAGGGGGAGTTGGAATATGTGGTTGAGAAAATTTTGGATTCTCATTTTTCGAGGCGGAGGCTTCAGTATCTTGTCAAGTGGAAGGGTTATGGCCAGGAGGATAATTCTTGGGTTGTTGCCTCCGATGTCCATGCCGCCGATTTGGTTCGTGCTTTTCACTTGGCTCGTCCTGATCGGCCTGGGGGCTCTGGTGAGGGTTCGGTGACCCCTCCTCAAGGGGGGGTACTGTTGTGAATTCCGGTCTTGGGCTCCCTCCGGTGGTTGCAAGTTGCACTTTTGTGAGTTCTGCTCTTGGGCTCCCTCCTGTGGTTTTGAGTGGAATGGCTGCTTCTTTTAGCATTTAGCATCAGCAGCTGCTTTCACTGATCGTCTTTCTGGCTCGGCTATTTTAGTCTGGCCTTATCCCTGACTCAATGCCAGTTGTCAATGGTTCTTGCTTGGAGTCACAGCTCTTTTGGATTTCCCTGACACTCTGACCAGTTCTGCAAAGATAAGTCCTTGCTTCTCTTTTTGCAGTCCACTTATTGTGGACTTGATTGTTCAGCACATTCTATGTTTTTTGTCCAGCTTATCAGTATGGAACTATTCAGCTAAGCTGGAAGCTCTGGGCAGCAGATTTTGCCCTCCACACCTGTAGTCAAGTGTGGAGATTTTTACAATCTCTGCGGTGGACTTTTTCTAGTTTTTTTTACTGACCGCACAGTGTTCTGTCCTGTACTATCTGTCTAGCTAGAATTGGCCTCCTTTGCTACATCTTGTTTCATTCTACGTATGTCATTTCCCTCTCCACTCACAGTCATTATTTGTGGGGGGCTGTCTATCCTTTTGGGTTTTTCTCTGAGGCAAGATAGCTTTCCTGTTTCTACCTTTAGGGGTAGTTAGTTCATAGGCTGTGACGAGGTGTCTAGGGAGTGACAGGAACATCCCACAGCTACTTCAAGTGTTGTGTTTAGATCAGGAACTGCGGTCAGTATAGTTCCCACCTGCTCAGAGCTCGTCGCATGTCGCTCCTAAATCAGCAGTCAATAACAATGGTCTTAAGCAATCGGCAAGAGCATGGAATACTAAAATGAACAAAGTCTTGTGAGAAGAAGGATTTAAAAGAGGTCAAGCGGATGCATGCCTGTACACAAGATATACAGATGGAAAATGGATGTATATTCTCTTATATGTGGATGATGTAATTGTAGTTCATCAAGAAGAAGCTGAAATTGGGAAAATTACTAAAATTTTGAACTAGTATTTTGAAACGAAAGACCTAGGAAATGTGACATATTATCGAGGAATCCACATCCAGAGAGAGGAAGATGGAAGTTTTCTTTTAAATCAAAGTGCAAAGATTAATTCAATTCTGGATCAGTTCGGAATGACGGAGGCCAAAGGTGTATCAACGCCAATGGAATCATCCTACCTGAAACTGGAAGGTGGTGACCTGTTGCCTAACAATGAGAAATATCGACAGGCAGTGGGGGCACTTCTATATATATCAACTATGACTCGACCGGATATTACAACAGCAGTTGGAATATTGTGCAGATATGTGGAGAAACCGCGCCAAAAAGACTGGAATGCCGTTAAAAGTGTTCTCCAATATTTAAAAGATTTAAAAATATCTGCAGCAGGAGATCTAAAACTCACTGGCTATGTTGACTCAGATTGGGCTGGTGATTCGCAAGATCGTAAATCCACAAGCAGATACATATTTAAACTTGGAGAAAGTTCAATCTCCTGGCCTAGTAGAAAACAAGTATCTGTTGCTTTGTCATCTACAGAAGCTGAGTATGTATCCGCAGCCTATGCAAGTCAGGAGATCATTTGGCTAAGACAGCTGATGGATGATCTTGGTAAACCGTTAACTCAGCCAACGGTGATATATGAATACAACCAAGGATGCATTAAACTTGCATGCAGTGAAAAGATCAGTGCTAGAACTAAGCACATCGACGTCAGATGTCATCATCTACGTGATTTAATATATTGTGGCTAGTGTTGAGCGATACCGTCCGATACTTGAAAGTATCGGTATCGGAAAGTATCGGCCGATACCGGCAAAGTATCGGATCCAATCTGATACCGATACCCGATACCAATACAAGTCAATGGGACTCAAGTATCGGACGGTATTCCTGATGGTTCCCAGGGTCTGAAGGAGAGGAAACTCTCCTTCAGGCCCTGGGATCCATATTAATGTGTAAAAGAAAGAATTAAAATAAAAAATATTGCTATACTCACCTCTCCGACGCAGCCTGGACCTCACCGAGGGAACCGGCAGCGTTGTTTGCTTAAAATTTGCGCTTTTCCTACCTTACGTGAAGTCCCGGTTTGTGATTGGTCGCGTGCCGCCCATGTGGCCGCGACGCGACCAATCACAGCAAGCCGTGACGTAATTTTAGGTCCTTCAGGATTTTAAAATTACGTTCTGGCTTGTGATTGGTCGCGTCGCGGTCACATGGGCGACGCGACCAATCACAAGCCGTGACGTCACGGGAGGCAGGACACGCGCGCATTTTAAAATGCGCGCGTGTCCTGCCTCCCGTGACGTCACGGCTTGTGATTGGTCGCGTCGCCCATGTGACCGCGACGCGACCAATCACAAGCCAGAACGTAATTTTAAAATCCTGAAGGACCTAAAATTACGTCACGGCTTGCTGTGATTGGTCGCGTCGCGGCCACATGGGCGACGCGACCAATCACAAGCCGGGACGTCACGGGAGGCAGGACACGCGCGCATTTTAAAATGCGCGCGTGTCCAGCCTCCCGTGACGTCACGGCTTGTGATTGGTCGCGTCGCCCATGTGACCGCGACGCGACCAATCACAAGCCAGAATGTAATTTTAAAATCCTGAAGGACCTAAAATTACGTCACGGCTTGCTGTGATTGGTCGCGTCGCGGCCACATGGGCGGCACGCGACCAATCACAAGCCGGGACTTCACGTAAGGACGGAAAAGCGCGAATTTTAAGCAAACAACGCTGCCGGTTCCAAATCATACAAAAACTACTAATACCTAAAATATTAAATTTTATTAGAATACTTTAAAAACTATGTAGGACAATACCCGCAAAAACTACAAACCTATAACAATAATAAATAAGGCTCTAAATTCCCTTTATATCCGTACCACCAAAATCAATAATACCCCAGCCAGTAGTTAATATAATTAGTCTGGTTATACCCTTTATCCTAGTCGGTCATACTGCCCGCGGGGCTGCTCCATATGCCAATCTCCCTACCAGGCGTGCCGTCTAATGGATAAAAAAAGGGGGATGGTGATTTCTACGGGTACCAATTTTTATTGATAACGGGAATGTACTGGCCTAATTAGGTCCAATATTATCAGGACACCCCCAGTAGTTGTACCTCGGGGTATAATATGCAGATAAAGGTGCCAAAGGTCTAGCCCTAGTGATCCCTAAACAGGCTGACCCTGCCTAGCATGCGGAGGTTGGCACCCCTGAATAAACCACGCAAATGGCGCCCCCGGTCTCGTCGACTAGCCCTCGATAGCCCTATCCACTTTAATTATCTCAAGTATAACCAAGGGCCCCGAAAATGATTAAACCCAAGGGGAAGGGACAAGGAGAGGGATAATGTCTCCGGATGGGCCAAAAAGAATAAGCCTGCACAGGTAGGTACAGGAGGTGAATAGATGCTTATATTCAAATTGACATCATAGCATATATACCATCTTTGTCTTATCACATGTATGCTACTTATAAATATAAAGGACCATAATTATAGCTCTATTACTAGCTGATTACACATGAAATATACCTACATAAATCTACAAGGGGTTAGTTCATATCTTTATGGTCCTTATTTGACTACAACATCAAAGCACTTACTTATCCCCGGCCTAGAGGGGCCAGCAAATTTGCCCATATAGTACATAATACTCAAAATTAATGACTGAGGGGCAACCAAAAAATGAATCTTCATCCCTCACAAGATCATGCTCACATACTATCTCGTAAGTATGTGCAACAGGCTGGAAAGGTCTACTCGGGTAGAGTAGTCAGTACAATATAGTCTGACTAAACAGTGACAATCTTTTCAAATGAAACAGCTATAAGTAAGTAATTCGTTTAGTCCCTTAGGTGTTATGGACTCCATTCTAAAAATCCACTGGGATTCCCTTTGTAACAGGACCCTATCCCAGTCGCCTTGTCTACCATTCGGTTTCACAACCTCTAAAACACAGAACTTTAGAACCTCCGCATCCCCTTGATGGCATTCCCAGATGTGTCTGGCTACAGGGGTATCTCTTTTATTTCTCACATCACCAAGATGCTCACCTATCCGTTTCCTTACTTCCCTCTTTGTCTTCCCTATATAGTTCATGGGACAAGAGCAAGTTGCCATATAGATAACGCCCGTGCTTTTACAATTGGCAAAGTCTCTCAGGAAGTATTGCCGATTGGTTGATGCACTTGAAAAACATTTACCCGTTGCAATCACCCTACAAAAGGAACAGTTTCCACATCTGAACATGCCACAGATCTTTCTATCCAACCACGTCCCTTCAGGTGTCTTCCTAACATAATGGCTATGTACTAGGCGATAATTATGGGCATGTGATTATGTAGCAATATACATTGGTCCTTAATACGACTGTAGTGAGGGGTGTTCCAGACTGGAACTGCGCATGGCAGTGTTAGGTGACGTATGTGAGGTAGGCAAGGAGAGGAAATCCGAATACCTCTAGTGTTTGAAAGGCTGAGACATGCGCACTTCTGATGTGAAGACATCAGCTGTAAGTTCCGCCCCTTGAGGTTTTTCCTCTGTTGTTATCCGGAGTCTAGAGGGGGAAGGTCTAACTGCAACAGCGGTAAGCATAAAATCCCTGCTGTTAGGGGCACCGCATGTCTACAATTACTGTAGCATGACGGCCGTATGCTGTATCTTTGCACAACGGTCTTTCCAGCAGCCTCCTGACGAACTGGCATCCTGGCGGGGAAACGCGTTGAGGCATTAAAAGAGTGTCTGGACAATGGCACTAGATAATCATCTGGACACCAGATAAGTCATGCAGATCTTTCAGGGTATCACGTTATATTAACTGCAGGGTGGTTTGCATATAAAAAAAAAAAAAAAAAAAAGGGGAGGAACGTTTTGTTTTGTTTGCTTTTTTGTGGCTTTATACAGCCTCTAGGAGTGTAGGCATCTTAAGCATTTTTAAAAAAATATATATCTTATATTCTCTATTATATTGGCTGTCATCTTTGAAGGACTGTGGATGCTAATTATATAGAGATATGAGGCTATGGCATGTGTGCAATATTTGTTGAATGGGTCATTATTCTGCTACTTATCCCTTTGAGATATCTAAATATATATGGGAAATTGAGAGAATAATTATGGTCCTTTATATTTATAAGTAGCATACATGTGATAAGACAAAGATGGTATATATGCTATGATGTCAATTTGAATATAAGCATCTATTCACCTCCTGTACCTACCTGTGCAGGCTTATTCTTTTTGGCCCATCCGGAGACATTATCCCTCTCCTTGTCCCTTCCCCTTGGGTTTAATCATTTTCGGGGCCCTTGGTTATACTTGAGATAATTAAAGTGGATAGGGCTATCGAGGGCTAGTCGACGAGACCGGGGGCGCCATTTGCGTGGTTTATTCAGGGGTGCCAACCTCCGCATGCTAGGCAGGGTCAGCCTGTTTAGGGATCACTAGGGCTAGACCTTTGGCACCTTTATCTGCATATTATACCCCGAGGTACAACTACTGGGGGTGTCCTGATAATATTGGACCTAATTAGGCCAGTACATTCCCGTTATCAATAAAAATTGGTACCCGTAGAAATCACCATCCCCCTTTTTTTATCCATTAGACGGCACGCCTGGTAGGGAGATTGGCATATGGAGCAGCCCCGCGGGCAGTATGACCGACTAGGATAAAGGGTATAACCAGACTAATTATATTAACTACTGGCTGGGGTATTATTGATTTTGGTGGTACGGATATAAAGGGAATTTAGAGCCTTATTTATTATTGTTATAGGTTTGTAGTTTTTGCGGGTATTGTCCTACATAGTTTTTAAAGTATTCTAATAAAATTTAATATTTTAGGTATTAGTAGTTTTTGTATGATTTGTTCTGATCACTATACCAACCCATTGATTTTTGAGTGCAACGCTGCCGGTTCCCTCGCTGAGGTCCAGGCTGCGTCGGAGAGGTGAGTATAGCAATATTTTTTTATTTTAATTCTCTCTTTTACACATTTTTACATTAATGTTGTTTCGATACCGATACCCGATACCACAAAAGTATCGGATCTCGGTATCGGAATTCCGATACCCGCAAGTATCGGCCGATACCCGATACTTGCGGTATCGGAATGCTCAACACTAATTGTGGCGTAATTCAGTTTGTTTATTGTGAAACTGATAAAATGTTAGCTGATATTTTGACCAAGCCATTGCCACGACCTAGGTTCCAAGAATTGAGAACCACTATGGGCCTAATGCATATTGATCTGTATGTATTGCAACAACTATTGTTTGTTTTAATAATGTGATTTAGATATCTGCATGCATATTGTTCACATGTCAACAAAGTTAAAAAAAAAAAGGAGTCCTCATGTACAGACAGGATGCTCCTCCTCTCCTTCCCTGTGAGCACATTTTCTTGTGTGTGGAATTGAAACTGAAAGTAACAGCAGATCTCTCTCTCTCTCAGAAACCAGATTGATCCTGTTCTCATGTTGTATGCTGAATGTTCTTAGTTCTTAATAAATGAACATTCTCTGTTGCTCGTTGTGGACATCACGCTGATTAACCCGCTGCTAACACGTACAAAGCGACAGCGCCGCATGTGGACCAGACAGTGGCTGCAGAAGAGGAATCAATTGTCCCATATGGGCCTAATAAGGGAACTGCAGGAGAACAACCCACATGATTTCAGGAACTACCTGCGAATGTCGGAGGATTCCTTTAATGTGCTACTTGCAGCTGTGGAACCTTCTATCAGGCGGCAAAATACCAGGATGTGAGCTGCTGTCCCTGTGGATGAGAGACTGGCTGTCACACTGCGGTTCCTGGCGACTGGCAGGTCTATGCAAGACTTGCATTACTGCGCAGCTATTTCCCGATCCCTGCTCAGCGTCATCATCCCAGAGACATGTAAAGCAATTATCTCTGCTTTACACTGCACTTACATGCCTTTCCCGGAGACCCAGGATGATTGGAAACAAATTTCCCATGGATTTCAGCAACAATGGCAGTTCCCAAATTGCGGTGGGGCCTTTGATTGGAAACATGTCCGCATCACCCAACCACCACACTCCGGCTCATTTTTCTACAATTACAAGGGTTATTTCAGCATTATTCTCATGGTCCTCGTTAATGCAAACTATGAATGTATAAGTGTGTCTGTAGGGATGAACAGGAGAGTATCTGATGGCAGAGTTTTGGAGCACACCCATTTTGGGGACCGCTTGAAAGAACAAAAACTGGTCTTGCCGCCCAACAGCGACACAACTGGAAACATGAACTTTGTGTTTGTCGGAGATGAGGCATTCCCACTGCATCCCAACCTTCTGAAGCCCTTCTGCCAGAAAACTCTGACACTGGAGCGATGCATTTTTAATTACAGACTTTCCAGAGCTAGACACGTTGTGGAGAATACTTTTGGTATTATGGCAAACCGATTTTGAGTTTTCCACACTGCACTCAACATGAAACTCTCGTCTATTGATTCTGTGGTGCTTGCCTGTTGCATCCTGCACAACTTTCTACGCCGCCGAGATGCCAGTGCATACAGCCCTCCACAATATGTTGACTCTGTTGACCCTGCAAACGGAGATGTAACCCAGGGCAAATGGCGTCTAGACGAGCACAGGGTTTCAGGCTTGGAAAGTCTTGGATCCAGAAGGAACTTTGATGATGCAACGATTTGCAGGGAGAAGTACTGTGACTTTTTCAATGGGCCAGGGGCTGTCCCATGGCAGCATCTCCAGCAGTAGCGTATCTGTAGCCATTACTTTTACCATGTATTATGGAATACATTTTTTTGGGTTGATGTGCTCTTGTGTACTTGTACCATGTATTATGGAATATGTTTTTTTGGGTTGATGTGTTCTTGTGTACCTTTTTGTTGATGACCCATGCAATTCCTTTTTCTGTCTCAATGTCTACATAAATATATATCTATCTATGCACATACTCTAGTTCTGTATCAAACATATCAATAAATATATCTATCTATGCAAATACTCTACTTCTTTATCAAACATATGAATCCTGGGAGTCCACAGCATCCTCTGCCCTAGCGCTTTCATGATTTTCATCTCTCTCTATATATATATATATATATATATACTAGATGGTGGCCCGATTCTAACGCATCGGGTATTCTAGAATATGCATGTCCACGTAGTATATTGCACAGCCTATGTAGTATATTGCCCAGCCACTTAGTATATTGCCCAGCTACGTAGTATATTGCCCAGTCACGTAGTATATTGCCCAGCCACGTAGTATATTGCCCAGCCCAGCAATGTAGTATATTGCCCAGCCACGTAGTATATTTCCCAACCACGTTGTATATTTCCCAGCTACGTAGTATATTGCCCAGCTACGTAGCATATTGCCCAGTCACGTAGTATATTGCCCAGCCACGTAGTATATTGCCCAGCCATGTAGTATATTGCCCAGCGATGTAGTATATTGCCCAGCCACAGAGCCACGTAGTATAGAGACTTAAAAAAATAAATAATTTTTTATTATTTTTGACATGACATATTTTTACTATTGATGCAGCATAGGCATAGGGGATTACGGAGTAGGGGAGGGACTAATCTTTATTTTTTTAATCTTTATTTTTATATAGCGCTAACATATTACGAAGTGCTTTACAGTTTGCACACATTATCATCGCTGTCCCCGATGGGGCTCACAATCTAAATTCCCTATCAGTATGTCTTTGGAATGTGGGAGGAAACCGGAGAACCCGGAGGAAACCCACGCAAACACGGAGAGAACATACAAACTCTTTGCAGATGATGTCCAAGGTGGGATTAGAACCCAGGATGGACTTATAAAGTTTATTAACATATAAATATATATATATATATATATATATATATATATATATACTCACCTTCCGAAGTCCCGTTGAAGTCCTGCTATACTCACCATCCGCTGCCTTTCCCTGGGACCGGAAGCTGCCGCTTGCAATGGAGCGGTCCCGGGAGCGGGAAAGGTGGCGGACAGGGTTGAGCGAAACGGGTCGGCAATTTTCAGAAGTCGCCGACTTTTGGCAAAGTCGGGTTTCATGAAACCCGACCCCTGTGTGGGGTCGGCCATGAAGTCGGCGATCTTCTGAATCTGGAATCGGAATTCCGATACCGATTCCCGATATGTTTAAGATATCGGGAATTGGTATCGGAATTCAGATTTAAGTGTAAAATAAAGAATTAAAATAAAAAATATCGCCATACTTACCATCTGATGCGCCCTGGTACTAAGCGGGAACCTTCCTTCCTTAGAATCAGCCTTCCAGGACCTTGCGGTGACGTCACGGTGACGTCGCGGCTTGTGATTGGTCGCGCGGCCGCCCATGTGACCGCTCACGCGACCAATCAAAAGCCGCGACGTCACCGTGACGTCACCGAAGGTCCTGGAAGGGCTGATTCTTAGGAAGGAAGGCTGCCGGAAAGAAGCAGGGAGCGGCCGAGGGAGAGTATATACCTAATAGGAATATACTCACCCTCGGCTTCTTTCCGGTAGCCTTCCTTCCTAAGAATCAGCCCTTCCAGGACCTTCGGTGACGTCACGGTGACGTCGCGGCTTGTGATTGGTCACGCGAGCGGTCACATGGGCGGCCGCGCGACCAATCACAAGCTGCGACGTCACCGCGACGTCACCGCAAGGTCCTGGAAGGCTGATTCTAAGGAAGGAAGGTTCCCGCTTAGTACCAGGGCGCATCAGATGGTAAGTATGGCGATATTTTTTATTTTAATTCTTTATTTTACACTTAAATATGGATCCCAGGGCCTGAAGGAGAGTTTCCGCTCCTTCAGACCCTGGGAACCATTGGAAACCCAATGCACTGCATTGGGTTTCGAGTTTCGGCCGACCCCGACCCCGACTTTTTTATAGGATCTTTTGAAAAAGTCGCGTTTCGTGAAACCCGACCCGATCCTATAAATGTAAAGGTTGCTCAACCCTAGTGGCGGAGGGTGAGTATAGCAGGTGTGGTTTTTTTTTTGACATGACATATTTTTACTATTGATGCTGCATAGGCATAGTGGATTACGGAGTAGGGGAGGGACTAATCAGACTTATAAAGTTTATTAACATATAAATATATATATATAATATATATATACTCACCTTCCGAATTCCCGTTGAAGTCCTGCTATACTCACCATCCGCTGCCTTTCCCTGGGACCGGAAGCTGCCGCTTGCAATGGAGTGGTCCCAGGAGCGGGAAAGGCGGCGAAGGGTGAGTATAGCAGGTGTGTTGTTTTTTTTTGACATGACATATTTTTACTATTGATGCTGCATAGGCATAGTGGATTACCGAGTAGGGGAGGGACTAATCAGACTTATAAAGTTTATTAACATATAAATATATATATACTCACCTTCCAAAGTCCCGTTGAAGTCCTGCTATACTCACCATCTGCTGCCTTTCCCTGGGACCGGAAGCTGCCGCTTGCAATGGAGCGGTCCCGGGAGCGGGAAAGGCGGCGGAGGGTGAGTATAGCAGGTGTGTTTTTTTGTTTTGTTTTTTTGAAATGAGATATTTTTACTATTGATGCTGCATAGGCATAGTGGATTACGGAGCGGGCGCCAGGCTGTGAGTGCAGGGGAGTAGGCATAGGGGATTACGGAGCTTATGAAACAGAAGTCTCTATTGTTTTCAAGCCAAGAACCCTACAGATGTTGATAGTAGGTGTCCATCTTGCTGTACTGGTGTGTGGCCGTAGGAGGTCCTTGCGAAAAGTCACCAAAAGAAGGGGGTGGGGGTGGAGGTGGTGTCCGGAACTGCAAAGGATGTGGGCCAGGTCTGCGGACAGGAGTGCTGTGCATGGGCTCCTGCTGGTGTCCCCAATTAAACTGGCCACTGGGCTGACGGTTGCTGATGGTCACCGTTGATGTCTCACTCAGTTTGCCAGCGGCTGCCGCGTTCAAAACCTTAAACATTAATCTCTCCGCATGCGAGTGCTGGGTAACGTCCAATCTGTTTAACCGTTCCACAATGAAGGATGAGAATCCGGTGAGCTGGGTTGTGGCATGCTGGGTCATAATGTTGTTGGCCAGTCCCAGGAGATCCACAGGTGTGCCCGCAGTCACCTTTCTTTTGCGAGATGGCCGCTGTGGACGTGTCTGCTCCTCGACACATGGGCTTATGGAGGACTGAGGGGTCTGGTCATCGTTCCCTTCCGGTGTTTCGAGCTGTTGCGGAGGCACCTGCGAGTACAGGAAAAAAATAAAATAAAAAGTCAATAACATACAAACAAATCAGCCCTAGAGAGCCCCCCACCTCCCCAACACCTCTATGCCCATCTATGGGAAGCTATGAGGAGCAGTTATCTAGGTAGCAAACCACAGGGGTTACAGAGCTTACAGAGCTAGGCTGAACTTTTGCCGGCTATACTGTACGAATGAGCGGAAGACACAAAATGTAAATTTATGTTATAGACTTTTGAAATAAGACAGCATTTAAAGGAAGGGAAGGACTGTTTGGACATACTTATCTGAACAGGAAGTGGCAACTGTTATTATCTGGGGGATTAAACATGAAAAACACGAATTATTCTTATTGGAAGCCGTGCAGTCTCATAAACATACAAGATACATGGCATGCTACAAGAAGGGAAGCTAGGGGGTACTTACATGCTCATCAGGAGACTCGGGTAGGATCTCTTTGGCAGATGGCACACAAAGGCTTGTCACTGTGTGGCACGGGCGAGGGAATTCCTGGTCCCAAGTGAACGCCAGCAGGTCATAGTACCACAACTTAGGCACATAGACGTCGTCAGTTCCTGCCCCAGACTTCTTGGACTTTTTGACCTTGTTCATTTCTTTTTTGTACACTGTGCGGAGAGCCTGGATCTTCTTCCGCACAATGTTTTCATCCAAAGCCTCAGTGGGATGATGCTCCTTGTAGAGGGCCACCAGCTTCTCGTACGCTGCTTTCTTTTTGTAGTGGTTGCTGTAATCCGCAGACTTGATCTTCCACAAGCAGGGCAGGGAGCGGTACATATCGATGAGTGCCTGAACAAAGTCTTGGTCATTGGCAGACATCTGAAAAAAAGAAAGAAATAGTTAAGTTACAGCAAGCAAAAAAGTGACACCTATTGTTAGCAGCCATTTTGTGCATGGGAATGGCCGTGTGCCTTTTGCTATTGTTAGCAGCCATTTTGTGGATGGGATGGGCCGTGTGCTTTTCATATTGTTAGCAGCCATTTTGTGGATGGGATGGGCCGTGTGCTTTTCGTGTTGTTAGCAGCCATTTTGTGGATGGGATGGACCGTGTGCCTTTTGCTATTGTTAGCAGCCATTTTGTGGATGGGATGGGCCTTGTGCTTTTCTTATTGTTAGCAGCCATTTTGTGGATGGGATGGGCCGTGTGCCTTTTGCTATTGTTAGCAGCCATTTTGTGGATGGGATGGGCCGTGTGCCTTTTGCTATTGGTAGCAGCCATTTTGTGGATGGGAAGGGCCATGTGCCTTTTGCTATTGTTAGCAGCCATTTTGTGGATGGGATGTGCCGTGTGCCTTTTGCTATTGTTAGCAGCCATTTTGTGGATGGGATGTGCCGTGTGCCTTTTGCTATTGTTAGCAGCCATTTTGTGGATGGGATGGGCCGTGTGCCTTTTGCTATTGTTAGCAGCCATTTTGTGGATGGGATGGGCCGTGTGCTTTTTGTATTGTCAGCAGCCATTTTGTGGGTGGAAAAAGTTAAAATTCTAATGGTGGCTATTTTGTGGATGGCAAAAGTTAATTTGCCAGTGGCCATTTTGTTGGTGAACATCTTAACATCTTAACACACCACATCAATAAATCCTTGTTACCCAGCAATAACCACTAACGGCCAATACTACAGCGCAAAAGCGCATTTGTTTACAAACTTGCAAGCTCAAACAGATCTCTGCAGAGATGTAGTATACATCACTCTACAATACACTTTCCATAAAGCAATCGCTCAAAATGGCTGCCAGCCAGCATAAAAACGTATTTGTTTACCTTTCCATATAGTGAAAGCTCAAAGCGGCTGCCAGCCAGCGCAAAAGCGTATTTGTTAACAAATTTGCAAGCTCAAACAGATCTCTGCAGAGATGTAGTACAGATCACTTTACAATACAAATAAATTAGCATTGCTGCATGGCAGATGAAACTAACAGCACAAAGATATACTTATCGTTGATGAGCTGAAAGAGATATAGAGAAAGACAACGTTGCAGAGTTCTGGATTTCCAAACAGGATGTTCACGGGAGGCTACGGGAGGCTAGAGAACGAAGACGATGCAGAGTTCTCAATTTCCAAACAGGACGCTCACGAGAGGCTCGTAGATGGCGGAGGACGCACAAGTGATTGCAAAGGAGTAGAGTCGCGGTTTATATTTCAGAACGCAGCTACAGATGATCCCACTGTGGCCTATCAGCGCTCACAGGGAGACGCCCAGCTACCATTGGAGGGACGTCGCGGCTGAGGGCGTCTCCATTTGGAATGCAACACGCCTACCTGGCTAGAAGGAGACGCTGCAACGCCCCCTATGCTCGTTGCTGGCGTCGTTGCTTTTGATATCAAACACGACGATACACGACGATCTGACGACCAAATAAACTTCTAGCTCCGACCAACGATATCACAGCGGGATCCAGATCGCTGCTGCGTGTCAAACTCAACGATATCGCTATCCAGGACGCTGCAAAGTCACGGATCGTTGTCATTCTCGTTGGAAAGTTGTTTAGTGTGAAGGTACCTTTATTACGAGAGCTTCAATCAGCAAGATATCTTGAGTAAACAGTATTTACTTCATACTGGATAAACATGAGATACAATTCAGTGTCACACAGTCCGTGCACTGAAGACATAACACATTCAAGAAGAAGCAGAAAAACAGGAAGTAAGAAAACAACCAACAATTGCGAGCTTCCCTCCCCACATTACAGCAAGTATATAACTTTACACACTATCGCCATCTGCTGTCTGGTTAGTATAAAGTCCTCCTTTCACTTATATTAAGTCCTAATCTGTTGCATATGCCAACACATTTGACAATATTTTTATATTGAAAATTAAGGGTATGCTCTCAAATGAAAGGCCCAGGGGGCCACAACAAAAATATTAAAATCAATCCTTCCATGGATGAGAAACCCTAACAAGGTAACTAAGAGGTAAGAATTAAATTGGATCATAAATAACTGTTTTTAGGGTATCCTAGGGGTGATTTAAGACACGGGTCAAAACCGACCCGTTAACATAAGAGTAACAGAAAGCTAACACTAGAGGAAGGAGCCACTTAATGTATGGGACTCTCCAGAATATTGTGGCAGCCAGGCCTCTCCAGGACTATATATGGCATGGACAGTGGCATTATGGGCACTGTAGCTGTGGAAGGGTCGGCCGGCTTGTTGGAGCTGCAGGCCCTGCAGGGCCTGATGGTAGTATAGGGCCTGTGACTCCGTCCACCGGGGGGGCCTGGGGGTACTATGGGGCCTGTGGCTGTGACCGCTTCTAATCCTCCTCCCAGGTCAGAAATGGTTTTCCCCCTTGCTAACCTGGTAAAAGCCGGCGTCTCTCCACCGGTCTCTGTAGCGGTTCCTCCTGTGTGCAGTCTGTAATGGTTCTCGATCCTCCGTCCAGCACTTTACGGACTCCTCACTTCTGGCTCTGCTGCACGGCATCTTCACTTCCAGCGTTCACTGCGGCACCCGTTTCCTGCTTCATGCTCTTTTTGGCGGCTCTGCCAATGAAGGTATGTCTCCTCCCCCTCGCACACCACACGGTGCAGCAATTGCGGTTTCCAAACAAACTGTCAGTCTCTGGCACACAATACCTGGCGATGCCAGGGCACGAAATCCTGTTTGTGATGCCAAAGTTGGGTCGCCCAACAGGGCAGCGGGATACTCGGTACTAGGTCCAGTCACTAATAAATGGGATGTCATGGTGGCTGTGACCCAGTTCGTGGCCCTGGGACTCAATTAAAGGGGAACAGATTTTAAAGGGAATTGTGATAAAGTCAGTCATGACGCCACCTGTGATGTTCGGCCAGTGGGGACCGACGCTGCTTTAAAGGGGTCTTCTGAGGGATATTGTTGCAGCAATGATGGTGACACTTTCCACAGATGAAGCGGGGTCCCCAGGGCTCCTAAGGTGTATGGCGATGATGGTGTATGCCGGTGAATGAGTAAAGGACACAGCATTGCAGTCTTTACCTGGTTTACTGAAGTTGTAACAAAACTCAGTCCAGGGTACCGGCAACAGGTACATAAGGAGTCCAGGCAGCCCAGACACAAGTGAAATCCCCTTGGCAAGTCAGGTTGGGAGCCTTCCACTTTGCGCTCGCTATAAGTCCCTTGCTGCTTGAAGTGTCCTAACAAGGTCCTGGTTCTTTCTCCTGTCCTGAGACAGGTACCTGTATGGTAGACAGCTTGAGCCATTCCTTCTGGGGTCTCTGTATGGTGACTCCAGGCTCCAGATGCTGCTGTACCACAGGCTTAGTTTGGGCAATATACATGTAGTTCTGTGCCCTCCGGTTGTGCTATGGGGCTTGCAGCTCCCCTCAGCCTTGGGCTCCCGGTTCCCGGTCTCTGCACTCTGGCTGCTTGGAGACCCACTCGCAGCCTCCTTGAGCCCTCAAATCTCTCCTCTGGTCCTTTCCTGTCTCTCGTCTGCAGCAGACTGAACTGACTCCTCCTCCAGAACAGGATCTTTATTCAGGGAAGCTGCCCTAAAACAGGGTTTTGAGCTCCCCCTCCTGGCCTGGATTCAGAAGGTGTTGTGTGTGTGATTTACCTGCCAAAGAGATCCCTTTTGTTTCCAGGCATAGCACTACCCTCCCCGAGAGGAAGACAGCACTACTGTGGTGCCCCAACTCCTGGGGTGCCACATTATTGGCAGTATTGAAAATATATTGGTGCACAGATGTAAGTGTTGCACAAGTGGGAACCCAACCCGTAAATAATACAAATATAACTTGGCACTCAACTTTTGTTAGATATGAAGATTTTAATGCAGTCCCGAAAATAATAACAACGTTTCGGTCCCCAAATGGACCTTTATCAAGTACTGCAATGGATACATAATGAGAAAATAAAATAATAACAATATCATGTCTGATACAAAAGATAATGTCAGAGAACCGTAACATTAATATTAACAAATAGCATAAACAAACAATGTAATTGCCATATTGTTGTAATCGCCGTGCTCAGAAACAGAAGGAATTTGAATGAAGAAATAGGTCTGGGAAAACCTACATTAAACCTGCATTAAGCAGTCGGGTAGGTTGATGCTATTTGTTAATATTAATGTTACGGTTCTCTGACATTATCTTTTGTATCAGACATGATATTGTTATTATTTTATTTTCTCATTATGTATCCATTGCAGTACTTGATGAAGGTCCATTTGGGGACCGAAGCCTTGTTATTATTTTCGGGACTGCATTAAAATCTTCATATCTAACAAAAGTTGAGTGCCAAGTTATATTTGTAGTATTGGCAGTAGCGACACCGGTGACTGCGGGCATGGGATCAGTGATGACAGTTTGTGTGCGTGTATGTGTTGTATGGTTCTATATACATACTGTGCATGTGATGACTGTGTGATGTTTGTTCTGTAAGTTTACCACAGTTTATTATTCCTCCACGTGTTGAGAATTATGAGAAGTCATCATGGATCCAGACTCACAAAACGAGTTTTCTTTTCTAGTGAGATTCCCCAGGGGTAGATTGAAATGCAAACAGTGATGTAGTATGGTGGGCGCATGAGTGAAGCTGCTGCTTTGTCTTAGAGCAGCTGAAGGATTCAATGGCCTGGCAACAGCTGGGGAGCAGAGGTGTATCTAGGGTTTCTGGCACCCAGGGCAAGAATTCAGTTTGCCCCCCCCAGAACGTATGCGATTTTCATGGTTAGTCATGTGCCCACGAGCTCCTCTCCCTAATGCTCTCAATGTTCAGTGAAAAATTGAGAGAAGCAGGAAGAGGAGCTCGTTGTCACAGGACCACAAGTATGAAAGTCGCATATGAGTGACGTGTCCATGTAACGACTACTGGAAGCTGCAGAGCTGAATCCTAACATCGCAGCTTCTGAATTCTCACAATGAATGCACTGCACACATTTAGGATTCTCCCTGGCCGGTGGACAGTCATGTCAGCACAAGCATGTGATTTGTATACTTCTGACCACATTCCGACTAGACGTGCCCGGCCTCACTCAGTTCATTTTCATTGACAGAGGCCACACATGTCTAGTCAGCATGTGACCGCATTAATGTAAATCGCCGGCACGAGAGAATCCTGACAGCATACAGTGCGCACTGTGAGAAGTCAGAAGTCTGCAGTCACAAAGAATGACTGCAGACTCATCACAAACCTGGACATCCCCTTTAATGCTCCTAACATAAATAAAAACATGAGAGTTAGTCAGTATCACAAATAACATTTACATCCAGGTACCTTATAGATGACGTCGTCTCTGGAGCCGTTCTCCTTTTCTTCATCTTGTCCAGACCCCATGATGAGTTTTCTCATCCACAGCCGTCTCTGCAGACTTCCATCTTCTCCGCTCTTTTGCAGAGTCTCCACATGACGCCCTTAAAGATACAAGTGTCATTATAATGCTCCTGAATGAAAAATTTCCCCTCACTATATTGTCTGCATAAAATATGACCCCCACACTGTCCCTCTTATGGTACATGCTCTTTACTCTGACCTCCCCTTTCCATATCGGCCCCCTCTTCACGCTGTCCTCTCATACTGTGTCCCCCATATAGGGCCTAGCCTCTATACTGTACCCACTCATTACACTCCCCCTCCTTGGTATACTATCCCCTCCTGGCTGTGCCCTTACACTGTCCCTCCATGCTACGCATGCACACATCCCAACACCCTCACTCCCCGTACTCTGTCCACATAGGTTTTTCACATCGCTACTCATATTGTGTCTGCATACATTCCCCCGTTTGCTCCCCAAACTGTCTGCACCCATCCCCCATACTGTTTCCTCATACATGCCCCCCATTCCCCCATACTGTTTTCTCATATGTACCCCCCATCTCCCCCTTTGCTCTTCATTTTGTGTACTCAGATGTCCCCCACACATTCAATCCCCCATCTCCACTCCAATTCTCCCCACACACAATAAATCCCCCCTCCCTACTCACATTAAATCCCCCCCACAATAAATCCCCCCATCTTTACTCACATTAAATCTCCCCCCACAATAAATCCCCACTCACATGAAATCTCCCCCCCAATAAATCCCCCCATCTCCACTGATATTAAATATCCCCCATCCAATAATATATCCCACCATCCCCACTCATATTAAATCCCCCCACAATATATCCCCCCCCATTCCCACTCACATTAAATCCCCCCCTGCACCTTCGGTGTCTTCAGTTCCACAGGAGCACTTACCACCGATCTGCATCTCTCCTGCTCTGCCTCTGCTCTGCCGCGCGGGTGAGTGACGTCAGCAGCGTGATCACATGACTTGATCACGCTGCTGGCGTCGCTCTGATCCGGCAGTCAGAGCTTCAATTGTACTCGCATCTCAGATGCAGTACAATTGAACACTGGGAGCCGGCGCTCCACAGCTTCTCTGTGCCAGCTGTCAGCTTGACAGTCGGCATAGAGAACAGCTGACTCCCAGTGCGGGGGGGCGGCAGAATGCAGCCGCCGGGGGAGACACTGCAGACCGCTGCTTTAGGTCGGTCCGACTATGCCCCCCCTGCCGGCTGCGCCCGGGGCACATGCCCCGGCTGTCCCCCCCTAGTCACGCCACTGCTGGGGAGAGACCTGACTAGTCTGGTGGGCTCCCTGTCCACTTCCTCCCCACTTTGCTCTAGACGATTGACAGGTATTCCTGTGTGTACAAACATGTGAGGGTACTGTCAATCAATTGGAACAGGGCAGGGAGAGGCTGGCTAGGCATCACAGTGGAATAATCATGTCTCTCCCTATAGTTGTGTGCTGGGGGTAAGTGTGCAATATCTTACTGAGTGCAATATTTTCAAAATATATACAGAGTTAAACCTGTCAACTACACAGGGCAGGCGTCAGCTAAGCGATGCAAGATATTCAAACATGCTTCAGGTTTGATTGTGCTGCATAACGTATTTTCCATATCTTTTTGCTTTATCTATATTTTAGCTGTTGCTTTCTTTCTCATCTGCTGTCCTTTTCCAGATTCTGTGCTTTCTCTCCACATCAGTCCCTCTCTCCTCCCCTTTTCCATGTACAGTTCTCATGCTCTACTCAAATTTATCAAACACACCAAACCATCCATTTCCACCTTAAAGTGCACTAAATGCTCACACAAATCACTGAACCACCTGGTCTTTCTCTTTATTCTCCGTCTTCTTGTCACAGGAAACATATCCACTAACCCTGCCCTCCTTTCACATGTAAATATAACCCACTTTGTGCTGCACATAGAAATTTGACAGATCTGTCTGACATTCCAATCAGCCTTTTCACCCTGAAAACAGGTGGACAAAATTACCTTCAGCAGATTTCATCCATTATAAGTTTATGCTCAAAACTTAAAACTCTGCTTTCCATCTGACCAAACAAATGACTTCACCGCCCTCATCACTTCATTATCCAACAATTCAAAATGACTCTTTGAATCTTTACACTCCCTCCTGAGCCCAAGAGTGCAGGCCTATGTCATCAACTTCAGCCTGACGATCTAGCAATTTATTTCCTAGAGAAAATTAACTATAACTGTCAGGACATTTTTGCCTAATCCCCTCAGAGCCTGGATCCCCTTCTCTTCCATACCTCAAGTTCCCTTTCCACCTTTGAACCTGTATGTGTAGTTCTTCTCCAGGTGGGGTGTGCTCCTGGAACACAGTGGGTGAGATACGATAATATATTCCAAAACTAAGTTTTATTAGTACAGCATATAACACGTTTCAACTATTATGAGTAATGTTGAGCGATACCTTCCGATATCCAAAAATATCGATATCGGATTGGATCAGCCGATATCCAAAAAAATATCGGATATCGCCGATACCGATACCGGAAACCAATGCAAGTCAATGGGACAAAAATATTGGAATTAAAATAAACCCTTTCTTTCCTTGTAGGTTAATTCTACATGAAGGAAAACAACTAAGAATAATGTAGAATGTAGGGTGGAGATGGAGGACACATTAACCCCTTCCCGACCCATGACGCCACGTAGGCGTCATGAAAACCCGTGCCAATCCGACCCATGACGCCTATGTGGCGTCATGGAATGATCGCGTCCCTGCAGATCGGGTGAAGGGGTTAACTCCTATTTTACCCGATCTGCAGGGAGAGGGGGAGTGGTACTTCAGCCCAGGGGGGGTGGCTTAACCCCCCGTGGCTACGATCGCTCTGATTGGCTGTTGAAAGTGAAACTGCCAATCAGAGCGATTTGTAATATTTCACCTAAAAAACTGGTGAAATATTACAATCCAGCCATGGCCGATGCTGCAATATCATCGGCCATGGCTGGAAATACTAAAGTGACCCCCCCACACCCACCGATCGCCCCCCCCAGTCCTCCGTTATGGGGTCCGGTCCCCTCCGTCCGCCCGCCGGCTCCCCCGTCCTCCTGTCCGCTCCCTCCTTGCTCATATCCACCCCCCCTGTGCTCCGATCCCCCCCCCTGTGCTCCGATCCACCCCCCCGCCACCCCTTCATACTTACCGATCCTCCCGGTGTCCGTACGTCTGCTCGCTGGGCGCCGCCATCTTCCAAAATGGCGGGCGCATGCTCAGTGCGCCCGCCGAATCTGCCAGTCGGCAGATTCCTTACAAGTACATTTTGATCGCTGTGGTAGGTTCTACCACAGCGATCAAAATAAAAAAAATAATAAATAAACCCCCCCCCCCTTTATCACCCCCATAGGGACAATAATAAAATAAAGAAATTTTTTTTTTTTTCCACTAGGGTTAGGGTTAGAACTAGGGTTAGAACTAGGGGTAGGGTTAGGGTTACGGGTAGGGTTAGGGGTAGGGTTATGGCATGTGCACACAGAGCGAATCGGCCGCGGATCCGCAGCGGATGGGCCGCGGATGCGCAGCGGATCCGCAGCGGATCCGCAGCAGATCGGCCGCGGATCCGCAGCGGATTGGCAGCGGATCCGCAGCGGATCCGCAGCGGATTGGCCGCGGATCCGCAGCGGATTGGCAGCGGATCGGCAGCGGATCCGCAGCGGATCGGCCGCGGATCCGCAGCGGATCCGCAGCGGATTGGCAGCGGATCCGCAGCGGATGGGCCGCGGATCCGCAGCGGATCCGCAGCGGATTGGCCGCTGCGAATTCGAAGCAGTTTTCCATCAGGTTTACAGTACCATGTACACCTAAGGAAAACCAAATCCGCTGTGCCCATGGTGCGGAAAATTCCGTGCAGAAACGCTGCGTTGTATTTTCCGCAGCATGTCAATTCTTTGTGCGGATTCCGCAGCGTTTTACACCTGTTCCTCAATAGGAATCCGCAGGTGAAATCCGCACAAAAAAACACTGGAAATCTGCTGTAAATCCGCAGGTAAAATGCAGTGCCTTTTACCTGCAGATTTTTCAAAAATCGTGCGGAAAAATCTCACACGAATCCGCAACGTGGGCACATAGCCTTAGGGTTAGGGTTGGAATTAGAGTTAGGGTTGGAATTAGGGCTAGGGTTTGAAATAGGGTTAAGATTAGGCTTGTGGTTAGGGTTACGGATAGGGTTAGGGGTGTGTTGGGGTTACAGTTGTGGTTAGGGTTGGGATTAGGGTTACGGTTGGGATTAGGGTTAGGATTAGGGTTGGAATTAGGGTTACGGGTGTGTTGCGGTTAGGGTTGTGGTTAGGGGTGTGTTGGGGTTAGGGTTGTGATTAGGGTTATGGCTACAGTTGGGATTAGGATTAGGGGTGTGTTGGGGTTAGTGTTGAAGTTAGAATTGAGGGGTTTCCACTGTTTAGGCACATCAGGGGTCTCCAAACGCAACATGGCGCCACCATTGATTCCAGCCAATCTTGCGTTCAAAAAGTCAAATGGTGCTCCCGCCCTTCCAAGCCCCGACGTGCGCCCAAACAGTGGTTTACCCCCACATTTGGGGTACCAGCGTACTCAGGACAAACTGGGCAACAACTGTTGGGGTCCAATTTCTCCTGTTACCCTTGCAAAAATAAAAAATTACTTGCTAAAACATAATTTTTGAGGAAAGAACAATTATTTTTTATTTTCACGGCTCTGCGTTATAAACTTCTGTGAAGCACTTGGGGGTTGAAAGTGCTCACCACACATCTAGATAAGTTCCTTCGGGGGTCTAGTTTCCAAAATGGGGTCACTTGTGGGGGGTTTCTACTGTTTAGGCACATCAGGGGCTCTGCAAATGCAATGTGATGCCCGCAGACAATTCCATCAAAGTCTGCATTTCAAATGTCACTACTTCCCTTCCGAGCCCTGACGTGCGCCCAAACAGTGGTTTACCCCCACATATGGGGTATCAGCGTACTCACAACAAACTGGGCAACAAATATTGGGGTCCAAATTCTCCTGTTACCCTTGTGAAAATAAAAAATTGCTTGCTAAAACATCTTTTTTGAGGAAAGAAAAATTATTTTTTATTTTCACGGCTCTGCGTTGTAAACTTCTGTGAAGCACTTGGGGGTTGAACGTGCTCACCACACATCTAGATAAGTTCCTTGGGGGGTCTAGTTTCCAAAATGGGGTCACTTGTGGGGGGTTTCTACTGTTTAGGCACATCAGGGGCTCTGCAAATGCAATGTGACGCCCGCAGACCATTCCATCAAAGTCTGCATTTCAAATGTCACTACTTCCCTTCCGAACCCCGACGTGTGCCCAAACAGTGGTTTACCCCCACATATGGGGTATCAGCGTACTCAGGAGAAACTGGACAACAACTTTTGGGGTCCAATTTCTCCTGTTACTCTTGCAAAAATAAAAAATTCTGGGCTAAAAAAATATTTTTGAGGAAAGGAAACACATTTATTATTTTCACGGCTCTGCGTTATAAACTTCTGTGAAGCACTTGGGGGTTCAAAGTGCTCACCACACATCTAGATAAGTTCCCTTGGGGGTCTAGTTTCCAAAATGGAGTCACTTGTGGGGAGTTCCTACTGTTTAGGCACATCAGGGGCTCTGCAAACGCAACCTGATGCCCGCAGAGCATTCCATCAAAGTCTGCATTTCAAAACGTCACTACGTCCCTTCCGAACCCCGACGTGTGCCAAAACAGTGGTTTACCCCCACATATGGGGTATCAGCGTACTCAGGAGAAACTGGACAACAACTTTTGGGGTCCAATTTCTCCTGTTACTCTTGCAAAAATAAAAAAATTCTGGGCTAAAAAAATATTTTTGAGGAAAGGAAACACATTTTTTATTTTCACGGCTCTGCGTTATAAACTTCTGTGAAGCACTTGGGGGTTCAAAATGCTCACCACACATCTAGATTAGTTCCTTGGGAGGTCTAGTTTCCAAAATGGGGTCACTTGTGCGGGAGCTCCAATGTTTAGGCACACAGGGGCTCTCCAAACGCGACATGGTGTCCGCTAATGATTGGAGCTAATTTTCCATTCAAAAAGCCAAATGGCGTGCCTTCCCTTCCGAGCCCTGCCGTGCGCCCAAACAGTGGTTTACCCCCACATATGGGGTATCATGGTACTCAGGACAAACTGGACAACAACATTTGGGGTCCAATTTCTCCTATTACCCTTGGGAAAATAAAAAATTCTGGGCTAAAAATCATTTTTGAGGAAAGAAAAATTATTTTTTTATTTTCACAGCTCTGCGTTATAAACTTCTGTGAAGCACCTGGGGGTTATAAGTGCTCACTATGCATCTAGATAAGTTCCTTGGGGGGTCTAGTTTCCAAAATGGGGTCACTTGTAGGGGAGCTCCAATGTTTAGGCACACAGGGGCTCTCCAAACGTGACATGGTGTCCGCTAACGATTGGAGCTAATTTTCCATTCAAAAAGTCAAATGGCACGCCTCCCCTTCCGAGCCTTGCCGTGCACCCAAACAGTGGTTTACCCCCACATATGAGGTATCGGCATACTCAGGAGAAATTGCCCAACAAATTTTAGGATCCATTTTATCCTGTTGCCCATGTGAAAATGAAAGAATTGAGGCTAAAATAATTTTTTTGTGAAAAAAAAGTACTTTTTCATTTTTACGGATCAATTTGTGAAGCACCTGGGGGTTTAAAGTGCTCACTATGCTTCTAGATAAGTTCCTTGGGGGGTCTAGTTTCCAAAATGGGGTCACTTGTGGGGGAGCTCCAATGTTTAGGCACACGGGGGCTCTCCAAACGTGACATGGTGTCCGCTAAAGATTGGAGCCAATTTTTCATTCAAAAAGTCAAATGGCGCTCCTTCCCTTCCGAGCCCTGCCATGCGCCCAAACAGTGGTTTACCCCCACATATGAGGTATCAGCGTACTCAGGACAAATTGGACAACAACGTCCGTGGTCCAGTTTCTCCTTTTACCACTGGGAAAATAAAAAAATTGTTGCTAAAAGATCATTTTTGTGACTAAAAAGTTAAATGTTCATTTTTTACTTCCATGTTGCTTCTGCTGCTGTGAAACACCTGAAGGGTTAATAAAC
This sequence comes from Ranitomeya variabilis, assembly GCF_051348905.1. Lineage (NCBI taxonomy): Eukaryota > Metazoa > Chordata > Amphibia > Anura > Dendrobatidae > Ranitomeya > Ranitomeya variabilis. The sequence continues at coordinate 572,582,230 of NC_135237.1, read as the reverse complement.
TTCTTGAATGTGGTTTTGAGCACCTTGAGGGGTGCAGTTTTTAGAATGGTGTCACTTTTGGGTATTTTCAGCCATATATAACCCTCAAAATGACTTCAAATGTGAGGTGGTCCCTAAAAAAAATGGTTTTGTAAATTTTGTTGTAAAAATGAGAAATCACTGGTCAAATTTTAACCCTTATAACTTCCTAGCAAAAAAAAAAATTGTTTCCAAAATTGTGCTGATGTAAAGTAGACATGTGGGAAACGTTATTTATTAACTATTTTGTGTCACATAACTCTCTGGTTTAACAGAATAAAAATTCAAAATGTGAAAATTGCGAAATTTTCAAATTTTTTGCCAAATTTCTGTTTTTTTCACAAATAAACTCAGAAATTATCGACCTAAATTTACCACTAACATGAAGCCCAATATGTCACGAAAAAACAATCTCAGAATCGCTAGGATCCGTTGAAGCGTTCCTGAGTTATTACCTCATAAAAGGACACTGGTCAGAATTTCAAAAAACGGCAAGGTCATTAAGGCCAAAATAGGCTGGGTCATGAAGGGGTTAAAGGTATAGAGGTTTAGCCCAATCAAATGGAATAGCAGGAATTTTTTTTTAAGATGTTCGGAGTTACAAAGATAATGACTATGTTAAGATTTTTTATTTTTTGTCAGATATTTATGTTTCACTACTTCCATGCTCTTCACCTTCTTTTTTTACGTCTCCCACACTTTCTTCTCCTTCATCCTCAGCAACAGCATCTTTTTCATCAATTTCTTCTTCACCTTATTCATCTTCTTCTTTTTCTTCACCTTCTTCCTATTATTCTTTTTTTTTACATTCTTCATATTCTTCTTATTCAACTATTATTTTTCTTCATATTCTACTTCTTCATCTTCTTCATATTCTTCTTCATCATATTCTTATTTGTGACAGGCATTCCTGTCGTTGTTATCTATAAAAGTTTGAAGATTACACCTTCCAATCTGCCTGTCACAAAAGATTTACAACAGGATTTGTCCGCGGTCAGTTTGGCCTGCAGCAGCAGTTTTTTTCCAGGGACACCACGAGGAGGAACATACTGTCATGTCGGATGCTGTTCATACTAGGGCGTTAGACAGACAGCGGTAATTCCGCTTTTGTCCACTATGCGCTCAGTGGCGTTGGCTAGTTTTTATCTAGCTGGTCAGGGGTTAATTTAGCTGTTGCTCGGATTGGAAGCTGGGTCACGCCCGCTGCCTTTAAATAGTTCTTCTGAACATTGGGCGTCACCGATTATAGCTTCTGTCTTGTGCTTGGTTATCTCGGTCTGGAGTGGTGGTCTAGGAGAAAGAGAATCGTATCTGGTGGTGTATTTCCCTTTGTCATATTTTCTCCTTCCTTTATTTGTATTTGTTTTGCCCTGTGCACTTATAGTGTATTCCTGTGTGACTGCGGCGTGATGCATATTTTCTGTTATCCTTGTCTGTGCTAACTGTGGGTATTGGTGTGTGGTCTCATCACTGGGTGGTGGGTGGAGGTTTCAGCCTAGGGTTGAAACAGGAGACAGGGTGAGGGTGGAGGCCCAGACATGCACACCATCAGTGTAAACTCTGGGAGAGGGTCATTCAGGGTTTCCCAGAGTTGAGGAAGATCGCAGGGGCCTGGGTTATTAGCTCTTGCCTACCTAGGCTTCCCGTGACACGTACTCACCCCCATACATTGCTTAGTCTTCTTCTGCTTATAATTTAGATAATATCTTTTGCTCTGATTTTTAGTCTTACCCCTAATGTTCTTCTGCTTTTTGTTCTGCAGCTTCTTGTTCTTCTGCTTCTTGGTCTTCTTCGGGGTCGTCTTCAGGGTCGTCGTCTCCAGGGTCATCGTCTCCAGGGCCGTCGTCTCCGGGGTCGTCGTCTTCTTCAGGGTGGTCTCCAGGGTCGTGGTCTCCGGGGTCGTCGTCTCCAGGGTCGTTGTCTTCTTCGGGGTGGTCTTCAGGGTCGTCGTCTTTAGGGTCGTCGTCAGGAAGATCCAGAGTGATTAGCAAAAACCATTTCCAAAAGCTTGAACTTGGAAATGTAGCAGAAGGTACAAGAAGGCTGAGGAACTGCCGAGAACCAGCTGACAGTACTGGAACCCAGATGGCTACCCGAAGGTACAAGAGCCAATGGAACTAACGAGGACTAGCTGACAGTACTGGAACCCGGTTACTAAGCAGGAGGTACCCGTGGCAGAAAGCACTACCAAGGACCACCAGACGTTGGTGGAACTCGGATACCGAGAAGGAGGTACCTAAGCCAAAGGCTCTGCCTGGAACCAGCTGACGGTACTGGAACCAGGATGGGAAGCAGAAGGTACAAGAGTAAAAGACACTGCTGAGAACCAGCTGATGGTACTGGAACCCAGTTACTAAGCAGGAGGTACCCATGCCAGAAAGCACTACCAAGGACCACCAGACGTTGGTGGAACTCAGATACCAAGAAGGAGGCACCTAAGCCAAAGGCTCTGCCTGGAATCAGCGGACGGTACTGGAACCAGGATGGGTAGCAGAAGGTACAAGAGCAAAAGACACTGCCGAGAACCAGATGACAGTACTGGAACCCGGTTACTAAGCAGGAAGTTTGCAGTGCCCCAGGGTCCTGGTCGTTGCAGTAATGTAATTCTTCCACCAGGGGGAGTGATGTTATGTTTGAAGGCAATAAAGGAGATCTTCTTACCAGGTATCACAAACCACACAACACACTTCACACTCCAGTCCACCAGGGGGAGCTATGCTCTTATTTAATAGGGCACTCTTCACAATTAGGTAAAACTGGTGGTCTGGATAGGAAGTTAGTCAGAAGCTGACTGGGCTTCACCCAAGCAGCACCTGTCAGGCAGACAGAGAGGAAGGAGGAACACCTAACAGTTGCCGACAGGGTGGCCCCTGTCAGGGGTGGGATCCTGTCAGAGGCCTAGACAGAAAGTCACGGAGCTGCGCCTGCCCCACGTGCAGCAGCATCCTAAGAAAGAGACACAAACAGCGAAATTTATAGTAGAGGGTGAGAAACAAAGTCATAGCAAAAGGAGAGGAAACCAGGAGTTCTGCCCTTCACAGGCTGCCTCCTTCTGAGGCGCAGGATCCGGTAGCCGGAACACCGAGGGAGCAACCGTCTCCATGCCTTGCTCAAGAGACCGGCAGGACAGCAAATTCCATGTAACCTGCCCAACCTATACCCAGGAGGCACGGTGGCAACTTGTGGGGGCTGGGGTGTGCTAGAGTCCCTGTAAAAAGCCTCAGGCCATCAGTCATATGGGTTTGTTCCTATCCATCTGGGGACAGAGAGAGACATAACATCTAGAACAGTTGTGAGGAACTTATGAGAAGCTCAGCAGTAAGGTACTACAACATCCAGGTGCTAGAGGAAGGCTACTGATTTCCACATGGATAAGGGGACTCTGGATTTGCCCTCAGACCGGCCGGACTCTGCCTGCCCTGTGATCTGGTGCTCTGGACTGCGGATGCTGAAGCCTTCAGTAAAAAGGTAAAGAGACTGAGTCCTCGTTCTTCACTGCACCTCTCACCATCCACTATCTAACCAGTGGGAAGCCCTGGGGACATACTTCACCTGTGGGAAGGTATACCATCTAGTTGCCATGCCATCACCCAAGCGGACCCCTAAGCAGCGTCGGTCACCTTGACTGAATACCACAGGTGGCGTCACAAACATTTCCCCTTTAAAGACCTTTCCCCCTTATTTCAATGGACATCCCTAGGGCCACGGACCTGGTCAGCCACCGTGACATCCCCCTGGAGAACTGAAGGGCCCGGTACCGAGTACCCCATAGCCCACTGCGGCGATCCAGGTACCCGTGCCAGAAAGCACTACCAAGGACCACCAGACGTTGGTGGAACTCGGATACCAAGAAGCAGGCACCTAAGCCAAAGGCTCTGCCTGGAACCAGCTGACGGTACTGGAACCCAGGGGGACCAATTGAAGATTGACTTCCAAAGAACCAGCTAATGGTGCTGGAACTCAGATAGGCAGCAGAAGGTCCACATGAAAAAAAAATTGCTAGGCCGCGAGCCGGACGGAGTTACCGAAAACCCACAGTCCTACAGGGGGAGTTTGTCCTATTGGCACTACGGAACCTGCCTTGATTGCCAGTTCCCGCAGCCCACATACACTGTGTTCCAAATTATTATGCAAATTGGATTTAAGTGTCGTAAAGATTTAATTGTTTTATTTTTCAAATAAACTCGTGGATGGTATTGTGTCTCAGGGCTCAATGAATCACTGAAATCAATCTTAAACACATGTGATAATTAGTTTTCCAGGTGATTCTAATTAAAGGAAAACTACTCAAAAATGATGTTCCACATTATTATGCAGGTCACAGGTTTCAAGCAATATGGGAAATAAAAAGGATCTCTCTGCTGCTGAAAAGCTTTAAATAGTGCAATGCCTTGGACAAGGTATGAAAAAATTAGATATTTCACGAAAACTTAAGAGTGATCATCATACTCTGATGAGATTTGTGACTGAAACAGAGCACAGACAGAGTTCATGCAAATAAAGGCATAATGAGGAAGTTTTCTGTCAGACTAATTCATTGGATTAAGAGAGCAGCTGGCAAAATACCATTACAAAGCAGCAAACAGTTACTTGAAGCTGCTGGTGCGTCTGGAGTCCCTCGAACCTCAAGGTGTAGGATCCTTCAAAGGCTTGCTGTGGTGCATAAACCTACTATTCGGCCACTCCTAAACAGTGTTCACAAGCAGAAATGGTTGCAGTGGGCCCAGACATACATGAAGACTAATTTTCAAACAGTCTTGTTTACTGATGAGTGTCGAGCAACTCTGGACGGTCCAGATGGATGGAGTAGTGGATGGTTGGTGGATGGCCACCATGTCCCAACAAGGCTGCAACGTCAGCAAGGAGGTGGAGGAGTCATGTTTTGGGCTGGAATCATGGGGAACCAGCTGGTAGGGTCCTTTAAGGTTCCTGAAGGTATGAAAATGACCTCAGCAATGTAAATAGAGTTTCTGACTGACAACTTTCTTCCATGGTCTAAAAAGCAGAAATGTGCCTTCAGGAACAAAATCATCTTCATGCATGACAATGAATACCTCTGAGTAATTGGCTGCTATGGGCATAAAAGGAGATAAACTCATGGTGTGGCCACCATCTTCCCCTGACCTCATCCCTATAGAGAGCCTTTGGAGTATCATCAAGCAAAAGATCTACGAGGGTGGGAGGCAGTTCACATCAAAACAGCAGCTCTGGAGGCTATTCTGACTTCATGCAAAGAAATACAAGCAGAAACTCTCCAAAAACTCACAAGTTCAATGGATGCAAGAATTGTGAAGGTGACATCAAAGAAGGCTCCTATGTTAACATGTAACTTGGCCTGTTAGGAGGTTTTGGCGTTAAATAGCTTTTTTTTTCAGTGAATGTGACCTCCTAATGCTGCAAATTCCACAAATGAGCATTTTCAGTTCTTTAAAACATATCAAATGTTTAGAAATACTACTGTGCATAATAATTTGGAACAGTGCATATTGAGTTTTTATTCATTTTGGAGATTATACTGTTATCCTTGGGAGGTTTCTTCATTAAAATTCGATGTATACTCTAACAGGTGATGACTTTTATTAGACTGACTGTCATTTGCACTGACCATTTAGGAAAATCCGAGAAAAATGTCATTTGCATAATAATTTGGAACATAGTGTAGGAAGCACCTAAACTGCAGGCACCATAAAGTTGGCTAACCCGACCGCAACCCGACAGAACAACGTATTGGAGGCAAAGTGACCTTGACACTACCCGGAAACAGCTGGCATGCTGGAACCAGGCTGGGCAGGAGGGAGTACCCGTGCCAAAGACACTGCTGAGAACCAGCTGACGGTACTGGAACCCGGATGGGTAGCCAAAGGTACAAGAGCCAATGGAACTACCGATGACCAGCTGATGGTACTGGGACCCGGTTACTAAGCAGGAGGTACCCGTGGCAGAAAGCACTACCAAAGACCACCAGATGTTGGTGTAACTCGGATACCGAGAACGAGGCACCTAAGCCAAAGGCTCTGCCTGGAACCAGCTGATGGTACTGGAACCAGGGGGACCTATTCAAGATTGACTTCCAAAGAACCAGCTAATGGTGCTGGAATTCAATTAGGCAGCAGAAGGTCCACATGAAAAAAAAATTGCTAGGATGCAAGCCGGCCGGAATTACCGAAAACCCACAGTCCTTCAGGGGGAGCTTGTCCTATTGGCACTTCGGAACCAGCCTTGATTGCCAGTTCCTGCAGCCTACATAGGAAGCACCTAAACTGCAGGCACCATAGAGTTGGCTAACCCGACCGCAACCCGACAGGACATCGCATTGGAGCCAAAGTGACCTTGACACTATCCGGAAACAGCTGGCATGCTGGAAACAAGCTGGGCAGGAGGGAGTACCCGTGCCAAAGACACTTCTGAGCAGCAACTGGCGGTGTTGTAGCCCAGGGATTACAGGAGAAACAGGGTGTAGGCTGAGGCCTAATTAGAGCAAGTTTAAAATCTGTATTGGTGTCAATGTGGAGGGAGCAGGAGAAATTGCCGCACACACAGCTGGTGATCAGCTGATGTTACTGAACCCCAATAACAGAGGAGCAACTGTTGACTGTGCAGATGGCACTTGTGAGCAGCAACTGGCGGTGTTGGAGCCCAGGGTCAATGCTAGAAGCAGAGTGTAGGCTGAGGCCTAATTGGAGCAAGTTTAATATCTGTTGTAGTCTTAGTGTGGAGGGAGCAGGAGAAATTGCCGGATACACAGCAGGGGAGCAGCACGCGTTACTGAACCCCAATAAGAGAGAAGCAACTGTTGACTGTGCAGACGGCACTTCCGAGCAGGAACTGGCGGTGTTGGAGCCCAGGGTTAATGCTAGAAACAGAGTGGAGAAATTTCTGCACACACAGCAGGGGAGCAGCTGGCGTTACTGAACCCCAAAACACTGGAGCATGTGTTGAATGTGCAGACGGCACTTTCAAGCAGCAACTGGTGGTGTTGGAGCCCAGGGAATCCAGGAGAGGTAGAGTGTAGGCTGAGGCCTAATTGGAGCAAGTTTAATATCTGTTGTAGTGTGAGAGTGGACAGAGCAGGAGAAATTGCTGGATACACATCAGGGGAGCAGCTAGCGTTACTGAACCCCAATAACACGGCAGCAAGTGTTGACTGTGCAGATGGCACTTCTGAGCAGCAACAGGCAGTGTTGGAGCCCAGGGTCAATGCTAGAAACAGAGTGTAGGCTGAGGCCTGATTGGAGCAAGTTTAATATCTGTTGTAGTATGAGCGTGGACGGAGCAGGAGAAATTGCTGGATACACAGCAGGGGAGCAGCTAGCCTTACTGAACCCCAATAACACGGCAGCAAGTGTTGACTGTGCAGATGGCACTTCTGAGCAGCAACAGGCAGTGTTGGAGCCCAGGGTCAATGCTAGAAACAGAGTGTAGGCTGAGGCCTACACTCAAGGCAGTTTAAAATCTGTTGTAGTGTGAGAGTGTACAGAGCAGGAGAAATTGCCGGATACACAGCAGGGGAGCAGCTGACATTACAGAACCCCAATAACACGGCAGCAAGTGTTGACTGTGCAAACAGCACTTCCGGGCAACTGGCGGTGTTGGAGCCCAGGGAATGCAGGAGAAGCCGAGTGCAGGCTGAGCCCTAATTGGAGAAAGTTGAAAGGGAACCTTTAATCCCCCCCAGGCGCTTGTAACTGAAAGAGCCACCTTGTGCAGCACTAATGCTGCACAAGGAAAAGGTGGCTCTTTTAATTATGCTCCTTGCAAACGCAGAACTAAACACTTATAAAATGTGTCCCCTGATACAGTGAAACCGTCCCGGAGGTGGAACTTTCCTTCGTAATGAGACGCAACACAGCCATCATTCCTACCCCCTTGGCGCCGGGCGCCGTATCCTCAGTGTTGTTTTAATCTGTCCCGTAGCCTGCGCTGTTATGTTAAACCCTGGCCATGCGCAGTTAGCGCTGCCCGTCTTCTGACATCATTTGGTGTCAGGCTGACTGCAGCTGTGTGGCCGCCCTGCCCGACATCCCGTGTCCTTGGACTGGCGAGTAAACTGGGAGCAGGGGAACCTTTCCCGGCCCTAGCTCTAGGGGGTGCCCTAACTCGCCCTGTTCCCCGGGATACCTCAGATGGCGAGGATGCCGGGGCCTCAGCCCTTGCCCTGTCTCCTGACTGCCGCCCTGCGTCTGTCCCCCTCCCCACCCGGGGAAGAGAGGCGCTACTGTGTACAACAGTACACCAACCTGACAAACAGGGGAACGAAGACAAGGGTAAAAAGAAAACTGCACTCACACAAAATATGCTCTCACAAATAACAGAGGTATCCACCAGGGTGTGAAGGAAGGGGAGAGTAAATAAGGCAGGTAAGGATGAGGAATTTTCCAAGCGTAGAAACCATACAACTGTCGCACAATAAATTCCTCCAGCTCTCCAAACACCAGCTCCTCACTACTCCAGGTCTATCAAGCAAGTGCTATTTCAGACAAAGATCTGACCAGAAAGCCTAGCTTATATAGGAGAGAGGAGTGACTAACCAACCACAGCTGAAAGCAGGAATTTCCACATGGCCTATTAACCCCTGTCCTGCTGAAAGAAAACGGAACACTTTATACACAGGAGAAGTGCTTCTTCTCAGAGATGAAGCAGAAGCCATCAGACGCCGTTGTCTTCTGGCACTGCTCTGTCGCGGTAACTCCGTGACAGTACCCCCTCTTCTATGAGGGACCTCCGGAACCTCTGGACCTGGTTTATCTGGGTGGGCCGCATGAAAGGCCCGAATCAGTCTGGTCGCATGAACGTCGGAAGCTGGAACCCACATCCTCTCCTCAGGACCGTACCCCTTCCAATGCACCATGTATTGAAGTGACCGACGAACAAGACGAGAATCTAAGACCTTTGCTATCTAGAACTCCAGATTACCATCGACAATGACAGGAGAAGGTGGCAGAGGTGAAGATCCTGCAGATGCCACGTACTTCTTGAGAAGAGAACGGTGAAACACATTGTGGATTTTAAAAGTAGGTGGCAGAGCAAGGCGGAATGCTACCAGATTGACGACAGCTAGGATCTTATAGGGACCAATAAACCTGGGACCCAATTTCCAAGATGGAACCTTTAGCTTAATGTTCCTTGAGGACAGCCACACCAAGTCACCAACACTTAGGTCTGAACCCACCAAACGTCTCCGATCAGCCACACTCTTATATTTGGAGCCCATTTTTTGCAAATTATTAATCACCCCCTGCCAAATCATAGAAATAGAAGAAGAGAACCGTTCCTCCTCCGGTAAACCAGAAGGGCGATCACCATTGAACGAACTAAACTGCGGATGAAACCATATGCCCCAAAAAATGGGGACTTACCAGTTGATTTCTGACAGCGATTATTAACTGCAAATTCAGCCAACGGTAAGTAGGTCATCCAGTCCTCCTGATTCTCAGATACAAAACATCTAAGATATATCTCTAAATTCTGATTAACCCATTCAGTCTGCCCGTTGGACTGTGGGTGAAATGCCGAAGAAAAAGACAAATGGATCCCCAAACAGGTGCAAAACGTCCTCCAGAATTTGGAGATAAACTGCACCCCCCGATCAGAAACAATATCTGTAGGAATCCCATGCAGTCTTTTTATTTCCCTGACGAAGATTTGCGCCAGAGTTTTGGCATTAGGCAAAGCTGGCAAAGCAATAAAATGAGACATTTTACTGAATCTGTCCACCACCGCCAGGATTACAGTGTTCCCTGCAGACACAGGTAGATCCGTATTAAAATCGACCGACAAATGAGTCCAAGGTCTGCTGGGAATCTCCAAAGGTAGGAGAGCCCCTGACGGATGAGTATGTGAAGTCTTAGAATGCGCACAGATGTTGCAGGCGGTGACATACTCCTGATCATCCTTATAAGCACCTGGCCACCAAAAACGCAGAGTAAGTAGATCCGCGGTAGCCTTAATCCCTGGATGTCCAGCCAGCACCGTATCATGATGTTCACTGAGGATTCTAAGACGGAGATTGACTGGTACAAACAGTTTACCAAGAGGACAGGTAGCAGGGGCGTCCCCCTGAGCGTCCGCCACCTCTCTTTCAAGATTGGAGCATATGGATGCCATCATTACCCCTTTTTGTAGTATAGGTACCGGTTTGCACTTATCGCCTCCCCCAGGAAAGCAATGGGACAAAGCATCTTCCTTAACATTTTTGCTTCCCGGCCTAAAAGTAACAAAAAAGTAAAATCTGGTAAAGAACAAAGCCCATCTTGCCTCACGAGGTGTAACGTTTTGCCGACTCCAAGTAAACCAGATTCTTATGGTCAGTGATCACCATCACAGGGTGAACCGCTCTTTCCAAGAAATGACGCCACTCCTCAAATGCCCACTTGATAGCTAAGAGTTCCCTATTACCAATATCATAGTTTCTCTCAGCAGGTGACAGTTTTTTAGAAAAGTAAGCGCATGGTTGCCATTTACCAGGAGATGCACCTTACGATAATACAGCCCCCACTCCCACCTCGGATGCATCCACCTCCACAATGAATGGCTGAGTGACATCAGGCTGAATAAGAAAGGGTGCAGAAGCAAAACACCCTTTCAAAGTGTCAAATGCCTCCCTGGCAGGACTGGACTTATTTGGAGAAGTCCGACCCCTTTTTAGTCATATCAGTGAGTGGTTTAGCTACTACTGAAAAGTTCTTTATGAATTTACAATAGTAATTGGCAAAACCCAAAAACCTTTGTAAGGCCTTCAAATCCTCAGGAGGATCCCATTCCAATACCGCCTGGACTTTCACCGGATCCATGCGAAAACCGGTGGCAGATAATACATATACAAGGAAAGGGATCTTCTCCACCGAGAACATGCACTTTTCAGGTTTGACATACAATTTATTGTCACAAAGTATCTGTAGAACTTGTCTGACATGTTGCTGGTGTGACTCAAGGTCAGGTGAGTACACAAGAATGTGATCCAGGTAGATAACTACAAACCTGCCTACAAGGTGACTAAAGATGTCATTAATAAAGTGCTGGAAGATGGCGGGCGCGTTCGTGAACCCAAAAGGCATCACTAGATTCTCATAGTGTCCTTCTGGCGTATTGAACGCAGTCTTCCTCTCATCACCCTCCTTAATGCAGATGAGATTGTATGCCCCCACTGAGGTCCATTTTAGAGAACCATTTGCTCCAACAATTTGATTAAAAAGGTCAGGTATAAGAGGTAGTGGATACGGATCACGGACCGTGATAGCATTAAGTTCCCGGAAATCCAGGCAAGGACGTAACCCGCAATCCTACTTCTTTACGAAAAAGAACCCTGCAGCAAGGGGAGAAGAGGAAGGTTGGATATGGCCCTTAGCCAGACTTTCTGTAATATAGTCCTTCATGGCCTGCCTTTCTGGACCTGAGATGTTATAGAGTCTGCTTTTGGGCAGTTTGGCACCAGGAATCAGATTGATGGCACAATCATAAGGACGATGTAGGGGAAGCTCTTGGCTCCCCTGCTCAGAAAACACATCCACGAAGTCTGACAGGTAATGGGGCACAGATTGGGTATCCACCCTTGCCAACAGGGTACCCAAACAGTGTCCTTGACAGTATGTACTCCACTTTACCACTTCCTGTGTCTGCCAATCAATAACTGGATTGCGCAGAGCGAGCCAAGGAAGTCCCAGTACCACAGGTGAGGGCAGGCCCTCAAGCACATAACATTTTAACACCTCAGAGTGTATGGCCCCTACCTGTAGTCGTAAGTCATGGACTACCTGCGTGAAGTGCCCCTGTCTTAAAGGACCGCAATCGATAGCTATAATGGGTATAGGTCTGGACAAGGTTTGTGAGACAAGGCCTTGGTCCCGGACGAACCCTGCGTCGACCAAATTAAACCCCGCCCCACTGTCCAAGAAGGCGGATATGTCAACCTTATTTTCACCCACATATAAAATAGCTGGAAGAAAAAAAACGAGTCTTTCCCACAGAGGTAATGAGTACACCCGAGTTGCCTACCTCCCCGCAACCCGGGCTCTCTAGTTTTCCAGTGGTTGTTTAAATAAGTGACGGGTAGGACATGTGCCCACAAAATGACCTTTCTTGCTACAACAAAAGCACACTCCCCCCTTACGCCAAATTAATCCAAGTTTGCTAGGTTGGGACGCTGCACCCACTTGCATGGGTTCCACAGTAGAATCAGTACTGGTAACGCTCAAACTTGGACCTCCTGCCCCCAGAGGTGTCTCCTTATGCCTCTGGCGAAGACGGCGAACAACTCGGATTGCCAGAGACATAGCCGCCTCAAGGGAACCGGAGTCTCATAGAGAGCTAAAGCATCCCTTACTCTTACGGAGAGACCCTCGCAGAACTGACTACGGAGGGCTGGGTCATTCCACCTAGTGTCAGTGGCCCACCGTCAGAACTCGGAGCAGTATTCCTCCGCTAGATGGTTTCCTTGCTGAAGTTGGCACAAAGATGACTCAGCCAAGGAGACACGATCAGCGTCATCATACACTAAGCCCAAAGCCTGAAAGAAGCCCTCTACTGACTGAAGTGACTGTGAGTCAGATGGAAGAGAAAATGCCCATGCTTGTGGGTCCCCCCTGTAGGAGCGAGACAACAATCCCCACCCGTTGCTCCTCCGTAACAGAGAATACCGGCCGCAGCCGTAAATAAAGTTTGCAGGCCTCCCGGAACACAACAAACTTGTCCTGCCCTACGGAGAACCAGTCTGGCAACGCGACCTTGGGCTCCACAATGGTTTGTTTGGAAAGCGAGATCCCCACACCAGATGTAACAGAGTGCTGTGAAACTACCGTGCGTAAATCCGCCACCTCCAAACTGAGCTGCTGCAACTGCCCTTTCAGCACTGTAACAGGATCCATAATGGATCAGGAAATGCGTTTGAGTCTGAAATAATGTCACGATTGGACTAACGAGTAAACTAGGACCAGGGGAACCTTTCCTGGCCCTAGCTCTAGGGGGTGCCCTAACTCACCCTGTTCCCCAGGATACCTCAAATGGCGAGGATGCCGGGGCCTCCGCCCTTGCCCTGTCTCCTGACCGCCGCCCTGCGTCTCTCCCCCTCCCCACCCGGGGAAGAGAGGCGCTACCGTGTACAACAGTACACCAACCCGACAAACAGGGGAATGAAGACAAGGGTAAAAAGAAAACTCCACTCACACAAAATATGCTCTCACAAATAACAGAGGTATCCACCAGGGTGTGAAGGAAGGGGAGAGTAAATAAGGCAGGTAAGGATGAGGAATTTTCCAGGTGTGCAAACCATACAACTGTCACACAATAAATTCCTCCAGCTCTCCAAACACCAGCTCCTCACTACTCCAGGTCTATCAAGCAAGTGCTGTTTCAGACAAAGATCTGACCAGAAGGCCTAGCTTATATAGGAGATAGGAGCGGCTAACCGAGCACAGCTGAAAGCAGGAATTTCCACATGGCCTATTAACCCCTGTCCTGCTGAAAGAAAACAGAACACTTAATACACAGAAGAAGTGCTTCTCCTCAGAGATGAAGCAGAAGCCATCCGACGCCGTGGTCTTCTGGCACTGCTCTGTCGCGGTAACTCCGTGACAGTCTTCTGATTTAATCACACTGTGGGCCTGGAATTCATGGCCATGCACGGTGCATATCGCCTCTCACTCATCTCCTTCTGCCTTCTACAGACTGCGCAGTGTAATGGCCGTGGCATGTGATTAGGGATCAGCTGATGCCGCAAAGTCTGAAGAAGGCGGAAGGAGATGAGTGAGAGGCGAAGGTATGCACTGTGCAAGGCCATGAATCCCAGGCCTGCAGGCTGGATCTCCGGCAGTGCGACCGCACAGGCACAGTCATCCTGACACCAAATGATGTCAGAAGATGGGCAGCGCTAACTGCGTATGCCCAAGGTTGAACATAACAGCGCTGGCTCCGGGACAGATTCAAACAACGCTGAGGAGGTGGCGCCCGGCATTACTGCTGCACAAGGTGGCTCTTTCAGCAACAAAAGCCTGGGGGGGACAGGTTCCCTTAAATCTCTGTAGTGTCAGCGTGGAGGTAGCAGGACACATTGCCGGATGCACAGCAGGGGATCAGCTGATGTTACTGAAACTCTATAACACTGAGTTATGTGTTGACTGTGCAGATGGCACTTCTGAGCAGCAACTGGCGGTGTTGGAGCCCAGGGATTGCAAGATCCAGGCCTTGTTCATTTTCAGAAAAGTAAGCCGGTCAACGTTATCGGAGGATAGTCGCATGCTAAGATCTGTTAGTATAGAAGAATAGGAGACAAAAAAGCGCATATAGGGTCTTATCCTCAGGACTGCTCTTAGAGAATTATGAGAGAACTGCTCACCTGATGGTGCAAAGTAAAGGCGTGTAATTTGTCAGCTGCTGCAGATCCACAGGTCGGCGCTGCGACCTCTTAGAGACGTTATAATAGATGAATGTGGATAAAATCTGCGCTGCTGTGACAAATAATGAATCCAGATATAGTTGTAAGGTGTTCAGGTGGTTTATTCAACGCGTTTCGAAGCTCATGGCTTCTTCTTCAGGAAGTTTCCACACAAAGATATCAGATCAAAGATATAAAGATCTGTTAGTACACCACCTGCGGCACTAAAGAGGTGTTCCGATAATACACTAGCCGCAGGCCAAGCCAGCACCTCCAATGCATTCTGGCTAAGCTCTGGCCATGTATCCAGCTTAGAGACCCAAAACTTGAAGGGGGAAGAGCCATCTGGGAGTACACTGAGAGGGCAAGACATGTAGTCTGTCACCATCTGATGGAAACGTTGCCTCCTGCTGACTGGAGCCGTCTGTGATGGTGTAGACATTTGTGGCAGGCACACAAAAGTTTGCCACAGTTGGGCCATACTGGTCTTGCCTTGTGCTGAGGCACAGCTTCTGCTCCCTCTTTGTGCAGAGCTTCCTCCACTGCCTCGACGCACTGAGCTGCTTTGTAAAGCACTAGCAGCACTGCTCTCGATTGGACTGGAGAAGATGATGGACTGCACCGTGTGTCTTGGTAATCCCGCATTTTATGCTCCCGGTTCAAGGGTGTAATGAGGCTTTGAAAGTTGTCCCGGTAGCGAGGATCTAGGAGGGTGTACACCCAATAATCAGCCGTGTTGAGAATGTGGGCGATGCGGCGGTTGTTTCTCAGGCACTGCAGCATGAAATCAATCATGTGCTGCAGACTGCCAACTGGCCAAGAAACACTGTCCCCTGCTTGAGGCGTGATCTCTGCCTGCTCTGCATCACCCCACCCTAGCTCTACACACTGACTACTGGAGAATTGTGTAACTCCCTCCTCTGAACCAATGTCTTCCTCCTCCATTGACTACTCCTCATCCTCCTCACAAAGTGTCCCCTGCCTAGGCCTTTGTGAGGAACCACATTGCGCTGACTGTCCAGAAGCAGATGGAATTGGTGACTCCTCATCCTCCACCTCTTCCACAACATCATCCCTTAGCGCTTGCAGTGTTCTTTCCAGCAGGCAGATAAGGAGGACAGTCATGCTGACTAGTGCATCATCTGCACTCGCCATCCGCATGGAATCATCGAAGGCACGCAAAACCTGGCAGACGTCCTTCATAGTAGCCCACTAAGTGGTTGTGAGGTCTGAACAGTGCGCAGTGCAACTTCTTTGCGCCTGATGCAGCTGGTACTCCATTACTGCTTGCTGCTGCTCACACAACCGGTCCAACATATGTAACATGGAATTCCACCTGATGGGTAGGTCACATATGATGCGATGTTCCGGAAGGCGGAATCGGCGCTGCAGAGCTGCGATGCGCGATCTTGCCATACTGGAACGCCTCAAGTGAGCACACTCTAGGCGGACCTTGTGCAGCAGTGCATCAAGATCCGGATAGTCCCTCAAAAAACTCTGAACGACCAAGTTGAGCACATGTGCCAGACATGGGATGTGAGTGAGTTTGCCTAGGGCCAGAGCTGCCACCAGATTTTGGCCATTGTCACAAACTACCATGCCTGGCTGGAGGTTCGCTGGCACAAACCACACGTCGCTCTCCTGCTTGATGGCATTCCAGAGCTCCTGCGCTGTGTGGCTTTGATTCCCCAAAGAAATTAATTTCAATACGGCCTGTTGACGTTTGGCCATGGCTGTGCTCATATTGGTCGTAACAGGTAAACATTCACGGGTCCATGTGGAGGTGGACTGTGACGGCTCCTGCAGCGCTGATTCAGAGGAACTTGAGTATGAGGAGGAGTCAATGTGTACAGACTGCATTCCTGCAATCCTTGGAGTTGGCAGAACACGTCCTGCGCAAGATCTGTACCCAGCTCCACAACATTTATACAATGGGCAGTGAGGGAAAGGTATCGCCCCTGTCCATGGTAACTTGGCCACGCATCGGTGGTGATGTGGACCTTGCTACTGACGGCGTTCAGTAGCGCGTGTTTTATGTGTCCCTCAACATGTTTTTGCAGGGCAAGGATGGCTTGCCTGCTGAAATAAAAGCGGCTGGGTACATTGTATTGTGGGACTGCCAATGCCATCAAGTTACAGAAGGTGTCAGTCTCCACCAGCCTGAATGACAGCATTTTAAAGGACAGTAGTTTTGCAATGCCAGCATTTAGAGCCTGTGCTCGGGGGTGGTTTGCCGAGAATGGTCGCCTTTTCTTCCATGCCTGTGCTACTGATGGCTGTAGACTGGGCTGGGAGCGTGAGGATGACTGGGAAAGTGGTGCTGTGGCTGGAATTACACTGGGTCTCTAGACAACAGTGCCAGAGGTTCTTCCATGGGGATCCTGTGAGGAAGCCGACCCAGCTGTGTGTGAGCTGGAGGAAAAGGCAACAACATGAGCTGAAGATGTGGTAGGTGCCGCTGTAGGTTGGCCTAGGTCTTCAGTGTGTTTTTGTAACTCCAACGCGTGCTTGGTCCGCACATGTTTCCACATATTTGTGGTATTGAGGTTGCTGACACTTTTCCCTCTTTTGACTTTCTGATTACACAGCTTGCATTTGACTAAGCAAATGTCATCTGCAACTGTGTCAAAAAAGGACCAGGCACTGCAAGTCTTGGGAGCGCCCGTTTTGGCTTTTGGAAGAGGCATGCTTCTAACGGGTGCCAAAGTGGAGGCTACAGGCACCGCAGTCTTCCCCCTCCCTCTCCCTCTTTGGGCCATTCGGGGAATCTCTTCCTCAGAGCTGCTCCCACCACCTTCCTGTACCTCACGCCATGATGGGTCAAGGACCTCATCATCTACACTACCCTCTTCCACCAATTGCTTCTCCTGGGTAGTCTCGGCAGCACAGTACGCACCAGAAAGTGGCACCTGAGTCTCATCATCATCAGATGCGTACTGAGGTGTGCTGACCGGAGGCACTGGCCCACTCATCTCTTCAGAGTAAGAGAGACAAAGCTGTTGGGCATCACTGCATACAGCCTCTTCTTCCATTTCTCCAATGCTGCTTGGCTGGCCCCCTCTTTCCAAGCGAAGAGACTCAGAGAACAGAAGTAGAGATGGCTCCTGTCCTGGGCTCTCTGACTGCCTGGGCAATTTGGCAGGTGGTGAAGAGACAGATGGGTGCTCATCAGTGCTCTCTGCCTGGGAGGATGTGGCACTAATTGAAGTCGATGCGTTAGCTGCCATCCATCCGACAATGGCTTCAATTTGTTCGTCCCGCAGTAGCGGGGCACAGCGAGCTCCTACAAAGCTGCGCATGAAGGACTGTTCCCTGCTAAAACTGGGGGATGATGAGTCAACAGTGCCCGGAACAGGCACAGAATCCCCACGTCCTCTCCCTGCTCCACCTCCACGCCCACTCCCATGTGCCTTACTCCCTGCCTTCTTCATCTTGGTAGACTGATAAAGATAGGCAGAGAAGTACTAAGGGCTTAGTGTGCTTATTCCTGAACAGCTGCTAACAGGTATAAGGAACACTAATTTTATCAAGTGTGGACTACACTTTAATATGAGCTAATGTGGCCTACACAACTCTAAAGTGGAGTGTTTGGTGAACTTTATAAACTTTTTGTTTTTTATGCAGAACAGACTACAGAGTGACCGTGCAGACAGCCGTAAATGGTGCTGCAAGGCGAGCCCTGACGAAGAAGGTCCGGAGACCTTCGAAACGCGTAGGCAATTGAGGCCCTGCTCGGCATCCGTCTCCTGCTCATAGCGTGGGAATTTTTCCCAGGCTCGAGTTCATATGAGGACATCCAGCAGAGGGCGCATCACCGCGACTCAAGGTAACTACAGGATATTCCCCTGCATTACATTCATTCACAACATTTTACAGACAGGAGCGACTGCATTAGCACAGCTCCTGGCTGTAAAATGATTTAACCCCTTCAGATGGATTTACATCCTGGGACTGACAGAACGACGGAAGGTATGGGATCTTGTTGATTTTTTATTTTACTTTTTTTACAGGACGAGGGTCTTCTGGTGGATTACCAGTATAATAAAATATTACAACACTCTGTGTCTTTGTTTCATTAAAATACTTTTAAATAATGTGTGTGTGTGTGTGTTTTATTAACCATTTCGTACTATTGGATTAATAATGGATAGGTGTCAGAATTGACGCCTCTCCATTATAAATCTGGCTTAATGTCACCTTACAATAGCAAGGTAACATTAACCCTTCATTACCCCATATCCCACAGCTACACGAGAGTGGGAAGAGAGTGGCCAAGTGCCAGAATAGGCACATTTTACAGATGTGCCATTTCTGGGCTGGCTGGGTGCAGATGTATTTAGCCAGGGGGGCCAATAACCATGGTCCCTCTCTAGGCTATTAATATCTGCCCTCATTCACTGGCTGTCATGTCGGACGCTGTTCAGACCAGGTCGTCCGACAGACAGCGGTAATTCCGCTTTTGTCCACTATGCGCTCATTGGCGTCGGCTAGATTTTATCTAGCTGGTCCGGGGTTAATTTACCTGGTGATCGGATTGGAAGCTGGGCCATGCCCACTGCCTTTAAATAGTTCTCCTGAACATTGGGCGTCGCCGATTATAGCTTCAGTCTTGAGCGTGGTTATCTCGGTCTGGAGTGGTGAGCCAGTAGTTGGAGTATTGTTGCTGGTGGTGTATTTCCCTTTGTCTTATTTTCGCTGTCCCATATTTGTATTTGTGTTGCCCTTTGCACTTTAGTGTATTCCTGAGTGACTGCGGCGTGGTGCTTATTTTTCCTTTATCCTTGTCTGTGCTAACTGTGGGTATTGGAGTGTTATCTCTTCACTGGGTGGTGGTTTCAGCCTAGGGTTGAAACAGGAGATAGGGCGAGGGTGGAGGCTCAGACATGCACACCATCAGTGTAAACTCTGGTTAGAGGGTCAGTAAGGGTTTCCCTAGTCTGAGGGAAATCACAGGGGCCCGGGTTATTAGCTCTATCCTACCTAGGTCTCCCGTGACATTATAATCGGCCAACATTATTTCCATGGATCCCATGATTTCCATAAACCGCCAGTTGAGGGAGCTGTCCCTACAGGTAACTGAGTTGAGGGGGGCAGTGCAGCAACAGGGACTAGCAGTATCTAATGTGCAAGCCGGTGTTACAGATAAAGTTGCTGAGCCTAAGTTTCCTTTGCCTGAAAAGTTTGCTGGGGAATGTAGTAAATTTGTTACTTTTCGTGAAGCTTGCAAACTGTATTTTCGGATGCGTCTGATCTCCTCCGGTAATGAGGCTCAGCGTGTGGGCCTGGTGTTGTCATTATTAAGCGGGGATCCCCAAGCATGGGCGTTTACTTTGCCATCTGATTCCGCTGCATTTGACTCTGTGGAGAGTTTTTTTTCCTTCCTTGGAAACATTTACGATGAGCCTGACAGAATGGCACTAGCAGAATCTAAGATACGCACTATTCGCCAGGGGGAGTGAGTTGCAGAGGATTAATGTTCTGAATTTCGCCGCTGGGCGGTCGACACTCACTGGAATGATTCCCCGCTGCGGAGTCACTTTATTCATGGAGTTTCTGATAGGGTTAAAAAAGCCCTCCTGATGTATGAGACTCCTACTTCACTAGATTCCGCTATGAGTCTTGTTGTCCACATTGATCGCCGTTTGCGTCTGGGGGAGCATGAGACGCCGCCTGTGGGAGGAGGTTTACATAGTTACATAGTTATTAAGGTTGAAGGAAGACTTTAAGTCCATCTAGTTCAACCCATAGCCTAAAACGCCCTAACATGTTGATCCAGGGGAAGGCAAAAAAACCCCATGTGGTAAGAGTAAGCTCCACCATGGGGAAAAAAAATTCCTTCCCGACCCCACATACGGCAATCAGACTAGTTCCCTGGATCAACGCCCTATCATGGAATCTAATATATATACCCTGTAACATAATACTTTTCCAGAAAGGTATCCAGTCCCCTCTTAAATTTAAGTAATGACTCACTCATTACAACATCATACGGCAGAGAGTTCCATAGTCTCACTGCTCTTACAGTAAAGAATCCGCGTCTGATATTATGCTTAAACCTTTTTTCCTCCAGACGTAGAGGATGCCCCCTTGTCCCTGTCACCGGTCTATGATTAAAAAGATCAGCAGAAAGGTCTTTGTACTGTCCCCTCATATATTTATACATTAACATAAGATCACCCCTTAGTCTTCGTTTTTCCAAACTAAACAGCCCCAAGTGTAATAACCTATCTTGGTATTGCAGATCCCCCAGTCCTCTAATAACCTTGGTCACTCTTCTCTGCACCCGCTCCAGTTCAGCTATGTCTTTCTTATACACCGGAGACCAGAACTGTGCACAGTATTCTAAGTGTGGTCGAACTAGTGACTTGTATAGAGGTAAAATTATGTTCTCCTCATGAGCATCTATGCCTCTTTTAATGCATCCCATTATTTTATTTGCCTTTGTAGCAGCTGCTTGACACTGGCCACTGAATATGAGTTTGTCATCCACCCATACACCCAGGTCTTTTTCATTGACGGTTTTGCCCAGAGTTTTAGAATTAAGCACATAGTTATACATCTTATTACTTCTACCCAAGTGCATGACCTTACATTTATCCCCATTAAAGCTCATTTGACATTTATCAGCCCAAGCTTCTAGTTTACATAAATCATCCTGTAATATAAAATTGTGCTCCTCTGTATTGATTACCCTGCAGAGTTTAGTGTCATCTGCAAATATTGAAA
The DNA here is from genome assembly GCF_051348905.1 of Ranitomeya variabilis. Lineage (NCBI taxonomy): Eukaryota > Metazoa > Chordata > Amphibia > Anura > Dendrobatidae > Ranitomeya > Ranitomeya variabilis. The sequence goes on along the minus strand of NC_135237.1, from coordinate 572,561,121 downwards.
TTCTACTCTGAATGCCCCTACAAGGTCATTAATAAATATGTTAAAAAGAAGAGGGCCCAATACTGACCCCTGTGGTACCCCACTGCTAACTGCGACCCAGTCCGAGTGTGCTCCATTAATAACCACCCTTTGTTTCCTATCCCTGAGCCAGCTATCAATCCACTTACACATATTTTCCCCTATCCCCATTATTCTCATTTTATGTAACAACCTTTTGTGTGCCACCGTATCAAAAGCATTTGAAAAGTCCATATACACTACATCCACTAGGCTCCCTTGGTCCAGTCCGGAACTTACCTCTTCATAGAAGCTGATCAAATTAGACTGACATGAACGGTCCCTACTAAACCCGTGCTGATACTGGGTCATGAGGTTATTCCTCTTCAGATACTCCAGTATAGCATCCCTTAGAATGCCCTCCAGGATTTTACCCACAGTAGAGGTTTAACTTACTGGCCTATAATTTCCGAGTTCAGTTTTTGTCCCCTTTTTGAATATTGGCACCACATTTGCTATACGCCAGTCCTGTGGTACAGACCCTGTTATTATGGACTCTTTAAAGATTAAAAATAATGGTCTATCAATGACTGTACTTAATTCCTGCAGTACTCGGGGGTGTATCCCATCCGGGCCCGGAGATTTGTCAATTTTTGTGATTTTTAGACGCTGCCGTACTTCCTGCTGGGTTAAGCAGGTAACATTTAATTGGGAATTTTTATCACTAGTCATATTGGCTGCCATGGGATTTTCTTTTGTAAATACTGATGAAAAAAAGTCATTTAGCATATTGGCTTTTTCCTCATCCTCATCCACCATTTCACCCAGACTATTTTTAAGGGGGCCAACACTGTCATTTTTTAGTTTCTTACTATTTATGTAGTTAAAGAATATTTTGGGATTATTTTTGCTCTCTCTGGCAATGAGTCTCTCTGTCTCAATCTTTGCTGCCTTGATTTGCTTTTTAGAAAATTTATTTAATTTTTTGTATTTATTTAATGCCTCCTCACTACCTACTTCCTTTAATTCTCTAAATGCTTTCTTTTTGCGCCCCTTACAGCTCTATTTAGCCATATTGGTTTCCTCCTATTTCTAGTATGTTTATTCCCATACGGTATATACTGTGCACAGGTCCTATCCAGGATGCTAATAAACGTCTCCCATTTTCTTTGTGTACTTTTATGTCTCAGGATATCGTCCCAGTTAATTTGCCCTCCTGAAGTTTAGTGTCCTTGTCACCCCTCTACTGCACATCTTATTAAAAGAGACATGAAAACTTATTATTTTGTGATCACTATTCCCCAAGTGACCCCCAACCCTTATATTTGATATGCGGTCTGGCCTGTTGGTTAATATTAAGTCTAGCAGTGCCCCCCTTCTTGTTGGGTCCTGAACCAGTTGTGAAAGGTAATTGTCTCTCATAGTTGTCAAAAACCAATTACCTTTACTGGAACTGCAGGTTTCTGTTCCCCAATCGATTTCAGGGTAGTTGAAGTCCCCCATAATAATGACTTCTCCTTGAGTCGCAGCTTCATCTATTTGCTTTACGAGGATATTCTCCATTGCTTCCATTATTTTTGGAGATTTATAACAAATCCCTATCAGTAATTTATTATTTTTTCCCCCTCCCCTTATCTCCACCCACAGGGACTCTACATTTTCATTAGATTCACCTATATTATCACGCTGGATGGGTTTTAAGGTCGATTTTACATACAGACACACCCCACCCCCTCGCTTATCTGAATTTCTGAAAAGGCTATAGCCCTGCAAGTTAACAGCCCAGTCATGGCTCTCATCCAGCCATGTTTCAGATATCCCCACCATGTCATAATTATGTTCCAGCAACATTAGTTCTAATTCGTCCATTTTGTTGGCGAGGCTTCTGGCATTAGTATACATGCACTTGATGTTCCTCTCTGTACCTCTATTCTTTCTTAAATTACTAACTGTTCTAACCTCACCCCCCATGCCACCGCCACCCCCAACTTCCTTATTTGTGCCCAGGTCTCTATCTGCACTATCTTCCCCTCCTATAAAATGAATATCCTCCCCCCCAATCCCTTGTTTAAACACTCCTCCAACCTTCTAGCCATTTTCTCCCCCAGCACAGCTGCACCTTCCCCATTGAGGTGCAGCCCGTCCCTAGCGTAGAGCCTGTAGCCAACTGAGAAGTCAGCCCAGTTCTGCAGGAACCCAAACCCCTCCTTCCTACACCAATTCTTGAGCCACTTATTAACCTCCCTAATCTCCCGTTGCCTCTCTGGCGTGGCATGTGGTACAGGCAGTATTTCGGAAAATACCACGTTGGAGGTCCTTGCTTTCTCGCTTGCAGCCTAATTCTCTGAAATCATCTTTAAGGACCTTCCACCTATCTATAACTTTGTCATTTGTGCCAATGTGCACCATGACCGCTGGGTCCTCACCAGCCCCTCCCAGTAATCTGTCCACCCGATCAGCGATGTGTCGGACTCGAGCGCCAGGTAGGCAGCACACCGTTCGATGATCCCTGTCTTTGTGACAGATTGCCCTATCTGTTCCCCTAATAATTGAGTCCCCCACTACCAGCACCTGTCTGGCCTGCCCTGCTCTCCTATTTCCCTCTTTACTGGAGCAGTCACTCCTCCGGCTTTCAGAGGACATGCCTGGCTGCAGCATTGCTACCCCTGTACTGGTACCCCCCTCATCTGCCAACTTAGCAAACTTATTGGGGTGAGCCAGATCAGGACTAGCCTCCCTGGCACTCTTCCCTCTACCCTGCTTTCTGAATGTCACCCAGCTACCTACTTCACTGTCCTGCAGCGCCATCATACCATCCCCCTCCTCATCTATCCCATTGAGCGTCTGCTCTGTGAGCAGAAGACTCCTCTCCATATTGTCTATGGATCTCAGTGTTGCCAGCTGCACATTTAGATCCAGAATCTGGGATTCCAAATGCACAACGTGCTCACATCTCGCACAGCAGTATGCACCCTCGACCGGCTGATCAAGGACTGCATACATGTGGCAAGATGTGCACTGGATGGCATTAACAATAGTGGAGCACATTTCCAATTGGGGATTGCACCACACAGAAACGTTAAATAAAAAATAAATACAAGTATTAATTAAAAACAGACAGCAATTCCTCCCTTGGAAACTCCCTGATTCCAAAGTCACTGAATCACAAGTCACACTTACCGCCGTCCACACTTACGCTCAGGTCACACTCAGCTCGCTCACACTCGCTATGCTGAAGATTTATAGATTTTTTTTTCTCTATTTCCCTTCAACAACAAGCCACCTTGCTGTTCAAATGCACTTCCAAAAAGGACTGTTGTGAATTCCGTTCTTGGGCTCCCTCCTGTGGTTATGAATGGTACTTTTGAGAGTTCTGCCCTTGGGCTCCCTCTGGTGGTTTCGAGTGGAACTTAGCAGCTGCTTTCACTAATCGGTTCCCTGGCCTTGCTATTTAACTTGGCTCTGGTCTGTAGTCCATGCCAGCTGTCAATGTTTTCTGGTTGGATTCAGTCCTCTCCTTGGATTTCTCTGTTGGCCAGTCCATTTCAGCTTAAGATAAGTTCTGCTAATTCTTGGGTTGTTCCTTTGCTTTTGACCTTCTGTTCAGGTTAAAGTTATGTCTCTTTTTGTCCAGCTTGTCATTATGAAATATTCAGGCTAGCTGGAAGCTCTGGGGAAGCAGATTTGCCCCTCCACACCATGAGTCGGTGTGGAGACCATTTTTTGTAAACTCTGCGTGGATTTGTAGTTTTTTAATACTGACCGCACAGTATCCTTTTCTATTTCTGTCTATTTAGATTAGTATTGGCCTCCTTTGCTAAAATCTATTTTCATTTCTGTGTTTGTCATTTCCCTCTCCACTCACAGTCAATATTTGTGGGGGGGCTATCTTTCCTTTTGGGAGTTTCTCTGAGGCGAGATAGTTTTCCATTTCCATCTTCAGGGGTAGTTAGTTCTTAGGCCGTGACGAGGTGTCTAGGGAGAGTCAGGAACACTCCACGGCTATTTCTAGTGTTGGTGCTAGGAGTAGGGATTGCGGTCAGTAAAGCTACCACCTCCTCAGAGCTTGTCCATGATTTATTTTACCCACCAGGTCATATCAGTGCTGCTCCGTAACCACCAGGTCATAACAAAGGACTAGAGCCCCAAACAGCTGCCCCTTATAAACCCTTGATTATGACCGCCCACCCTAAGTTAACCCCTTGTGAATATAGCTACTCCCAATTCAGCAACTCACACAAATTCACACAGGTATTTGTTAAAGGCCTTCCAAATACCTCCTCACTGAATCACAAGTCACACTTACCGCCGTCCACACTTACGCTCAGGTCACACTCAGCTCGCTCACACTCGCTATGCTGAAGATTTATAGATTTTTTTTTTTCTCTATTTCCCTTCAACAACAAGCCACCTTGCTGTTCAAATGCACTTCCAAAAAGGGTTTAGGTTCACGTGAGGTTGCTGCAGGTGATCCCACGGAACCTATGCTAATCGCAGGGGTATCACATGTTAAGCATCGTGCTCCTGTACTCAGGAAGCAGGGAGCCTGTTTTTTCTGCGATAAAACTGGTCATTTTATTAATATCTGTCCTCTGCTGTCAAAGAAAAACGCAACGGCGGAAAAACTTCTAAGCTCAGAGGGTGTGGAGGAGTCCAATATGAGCTTATGTATATCCTCCATGATGGTTTCTCAGTGCATGATCCCTGCCAAAGTTGTTGTCACTGGCAGAGAGCTGCCAATCACTGCTTTTGTGGATAGTGATTCTGCCACAAATCTCATTGTTGATGAGGAGTTTGCGCGCACTGCTGGTTTTAGGATCGAAAAACTGCCTCATCCTATCCACGTGGTCACCATCAATTCTGCTCCTCTCCCACAGGGGGAGATTACTGAGTTTGTGGCTGAGGTTAAACTCCACATTGGGGTTCTTCATTTCGAGCATGTTACATGTAAGGTGCTCAAGAGTCTTCCGGCACAATTGGTTCTGGGTTTTCCATGGTTGTCTACACACAACCCGTTGATTGACTGGAAAACTCAGGACATAATTCAGTGGAGTGATTTCTGTCAGGAGACTTGTTTGGCCACATGTGTTGCAGCTGTGACTTAAAGCGTTCCTGAGTCACTTCTGGATTTTGTGGATGTGTTCTCTGAGAAGGGTTGTTCAGAGTTGCCACCACATCGCTCCTATGACTGTACTATCAGGTTTAAACCAGGGGCTAAATTGCATAAAGCAAGGATGTTTAACATCTCCGGTCCGGAGAGACAAGCGCTAAAGGATTACATTGCTGAAAGTTTGAGCAAAGGGCACATCAGGCCTTCATCCTCACCTGTGGCAGCAGGGTTCTTCTTCGTTAAGAAGAAAGATGGTGGACTACGGCCGTGTCTGGATTTCAGGGAGTTAACCAGATTACGATTCGTGATCCATACCCTATGCCATTGATACCAGATTTGTTCAACCAGGTGGCAGGTGCTAAGTGGTTTACCAAGCTTGACCTCAGGGGGGCGTACAACCTCATAAGAGTCTGCCAAGGTGATGAGTGGAAGACGGCTTTTAATACCCCTGAGGGTCATTTTGAAAATTTGGTGATGCCATTTGGGTTGTCAAACGCACCTGCAGTGTTTCAGCATTTCATAAATGATGTGTTCTCGCATGTTTTGGGAAATTCGTTATTGTGTACCTAGATGACATCCTCATATATTCTTGCGACCGTGATACTCATTTAGATCATGTCTGGCAGGTGTTACAGCTTCTCAGAGAGAATAAGTTATATGCAAAATTGGAGAAATGTGTGTTTTTGGTACAGGAGTTGCCTTTCTTGGGCTATATTGTGTCTGCTTCTGGTTTTAAAATGGACGCCGCTAAGGTGCAAGCGGTGTTGCATTGGGAATGGCGTGATAACCTGAAAGCACTTCAGCGGTTCCTTGGGTTTTCTAACTACTATAGGAAATTTATCAAGGATTTTTCCATCATTGCTAAACCGCTGACATGACTAAAAAGTGTACCAATTTCTCCGTTTGGCCTGAGGCTGCTGTGTGCGCATTCAAATCTCTTAAGAACAGGTTTGTTTCGGCCCCCATTCTTGTGCAGCCAGATGTATCGAAACCTTTGTGGTGGAAGTCGATGCGTCTGAGGTTGGTGTGGGGGCGGTGCTGTCACAAGGCTCATCCTTGAGCGGTTTGCGTCCATGCGCCTACTTTTCCAAGAAACTGTCGTCCGCTGAACGTAACTACGATATCGGCAACAGAGAGTTGTTGGCAATCAAATTGGCCTTTGAGGAATGGCGATACTTCTTGGAGGGGTCGATTCATCAGGTTACTGTTATTACCGACCATAAAAATTTGCTTTATTTGGAGTCTGCCAAGCGTCTGTCCCCCAGGCAGGCTCGCTGGGCACTGTTTTTCATGCGGGTCAACTTTGTTGTCATTTACAGACCTGGTTCTAAAAACACTAAGGCGGATGCCCTGTCCAGGTGTTTTCTGGGGGGAGAGCCTCGGGAAGATCCAGTAACCATCCTCCAAAAGGGTGTTGTGGTTTCGGCTCTCACTACCGAGGTTGAGGCTGAGATTGTCGAGACCCAGGAGGAGGTACCATCTGAGCTTCCCATCAACAAAACGTTTGTACCGCTTCATCTCCGCTTAAAGGTTTTGGCAGAGCATCATGATACCGTCCTGGCTGGCCATCCAGGGGTTAAGGGTACTTTGGAGTTGGTGTCACGTCGGTTTTGGTGGCCCAAGATCTGACAGGACGTGGTCTCATACGTGTCGGCTTGCACCACGTGCGCTAGGACTAAGATGCCCCGCTCCCGTCCTGTTGGCACACTACTTCCTCTCGAGGTATCTAGTAAGCCATGGACGGACATTTCCATGGATTTTATCCCTGACTTGCCCTCCTCAGCTGGGAACACGGTCATCTTGGTGAATGTTGATCGATTCTCAAAAATGTCGCATTTTGTGTCTTTGCCTTTGTTGCCTAACGCTAAGACTCTGGCTCAGGTATTTGTGCAGGAGGTGGTCAGACTTCATTAGGTTCCGTCTGACATCGTTTCTGATAGGGGGTCTCAGTTTGTGGCAAAATTTTGGAAAGCATTTTGTTCACGGCTGGGGATCAAGTTGTCTCATTCTTCGGCGTTTCATCCTCAGTCAAATGGTCAGACCGAGCGTATGAACCAAAATTTGGAACAGTACTTACGCTGCTTTGTTTCGGATAACCAGGAGGAGTGGTCGAAGTTCCTTCGTTTGGCTGAGTTTGCCATCAATAATCACCGCCAGGAGTCGTCTGGGGAGTCTCCGTTTTTTTGTGTTTACGGGCTTCATCCTCAATTTTGTACTTTGAGTCAGGGGGGCTCTTCTGGCGTCCCGGAGTAAGACCAGATAGGAGCACAATTATCATCAGTCTGGAGGAGAGTTAAACAGCACCTGTTGAGTGTGGGTGCTAGGTACAAACGTGTGGCTGACAGTAGGTGTGTGCCAGGTCCGGACCTGAGTGTGGATGTGGTTGTCCACAAAGAACATAAGACAAAATACCATCCCTTAAATTGGGTCCACGCTTTATTGGTCCATTTAAGGTCGCCGCTGTCATTAACCCAGTAGCGTACCGGTTGGAGCTTCCTACGGTGTAAAAAATACACAACGTGTTCCACAGATCGTTGTTAAAGAAGGCGGTGGGTCTTGTGGACGTGACACCAATGCCTTCTCCAGTCTTGGTGGATGGTAACTTGGAATTTGAAGTCTCCAAGGTGGTTGACTCTCGTGTAGTGCGCTGCACTTTACAGTACTTGGTACACTGGCGTGGTTATGGGCCTGAGGAGAGGTCCTGGGTACCAGCCTCGGATGTTCATGCAGATCGGCTGGTCAGATTGTTTCACCGCCGCCATCCGGACAAGCTGGGTCCTATAAGCCGTGAGGGCCCTGGGGTCCCTCGTAGAAGGCGGGGTACTGTCATGTCGGACGCTGTTCAGACCAGGTCGTCCGACAGACAGCGGTAATTCTGCTTTTGTCTACTATGCGCTCATTGGCGTCGGCTAGATTTTATCTAGCTGGTCCGGGGTTAATTTACCTGGTGATCAGATTGGAAGCTGGGCCATGCCCACTGCCTTTAAATAGTTCTCCTGAACATTGGGCGTCGCCGATTATAGCTTCAGTCTTGTGCGTGGTTATCTCATGGTGAGCTAGTAGTTGGAGTATTGTTGCTGGTGGTGTATTTCCCTTTGTCTTATTTTCGCTGTCCCATATTTGTATTTGTGTTGCCCTTTGCACTTTAGTGTATTCCTGAGTGACTGCGGCGTGGTGCTTATTTTTCCTTTATCCTTGTCTGTGCTAACTGTGGGTATTGGAGTGTTATCTCTTCACTGGGTGGTGGTTTCAGCCTAGGGTTGAAACAGGAGATAGGGCGAGGGTGGAGGCTCAGACATGCACACCATCAGTGTAAACTCTGGGTAGAGGGTCAGTCAGGGTTTCCCTAGTCTGAGGGAAATCGCAGGGGCCTGGGTTATTAGCTCTATTCTACCTAGGTCTCCCGTGACACTGGCTTTACCATTCTGGCGGAGAAAATTGCGTGGGAGCCCACGGCAAATGTTTCCGCGATTTAACCCTTTATTTTACAAGCTACAGCGCCCAAAATTTGCACATACACACTACTAACATTAGTACTGTGGAATATGAAAAAAAAAAGGGATATGAGATGGTTTACTGTATGTAAACCATGTCTCATATCCTGTCGGGTTTGTGAAGGAGAAAGAAAAAGCCGGCAATTGAATTACCGGCGTTTATGATATCTAGCGCTGCATGAAATATAAATATATATATATATATATATATATATATATATATATATGTGTGTCTCACTGACATATATATATACCTATTCTATGTGTAGACATTTATTCTACCTATTCTATTCTGTCAGTGTGATTTTACTGTACACCGCCCTGAATTGCCGGCTTTTCTATAGAACACCGGTGTGTATTTCTCGCAAGTCACACTGCTGGTCTGTCTGTAATCCGTATTTTTCTCGCCCCCATAGACTTTCATTGGCGATTTTTTGCGCAATACGGTGACAAACGCAGCATGCTGCGATTTTCTACAGCCGTACAAGAACGTATAATACGGATCGGTAAAATACGGCAGATAGGAGCTGGGCCATAGAGAATCATTGTACCGTATGCAATCTGTATTTTCTGCGCCTCTCATGCGTCCGTAAAACTCGCTAGTGTGATGCCGGCCAAAGAAGGAGGGGAGTTTCCAGCACGTCCATCCAGTTTAAATAAAATTTCATTTTTATTGAAACATTTTAAAAAACAATTTTAAAAATGAGAGAGACTCTGTGCCTGACGCATTCCTGACGAACCACAGCGCTCTAAGTCATAGGATCTAATGGAAGATAAATGGACAGGTGTATGTATGTATATATATATATATATATATATATATATATATATATATATATATAATATAGCAGGGAACCAATCACAAGCATAGCAATTAATAACATTGGAAAAACAACAGCTAGACACACAGAGCATAAATCTCTCCTTTCAAAGCAAATCAAAATTACATAAATTTATGATTTATATTACCACATAGTTTTAGTAGGGGTCTTTCAGTTGAAGGCTGCGGTCACCAGTATTTGGTCAGTATTTTACATCAGTATTTGTAGCCAAAACCAGGAGTGGGTGATAAATGCAGAAGTGGAGCACATGTTTCTGTTATACTTTTCCTCTAATTGTTCCACTCCTGGTTTTGGCTTACAAATACTGATGAAAAATCCTGACCAAATCCTGATGCAATCCTGAACGTGGACACATACCCTTAGGGTATGTTTCCACTGTCAGGATGGCCGGCGGTATCGCTGCAGCCGCGAAGCCGCTTGGCGTTAAGCCCCACCCCCTTTCTGGGACGCGATCATGCCGGATGTGTTAACTCTTCACATCCGGGTTGATCGCTCTCTCCCATAGGGCCCTGTGATATGCCAAGGTGTACGGACATGCTGCGATCTGAAAAGACGCGCAGCATGTCCGTAGCCGCAGGGCCGCCGCGTGCGGGTTTCCACGCATAGTGGAGACGGGATTTCGTAAAATCCCCTCCACTATGCTGGAACATCTGGACGCTGCTTGTTTGACGCTGCAGCTGTGCGCAGCGTCAAACAAGCAGCGTTTCCTGACCGTGGAAACATACCCTGAGGGTATGTTTCCACGTTCAGGATTGCATCAGGCTTTGGTCAGGATTTTATGCAGGTAAAATCCTGACCAAAACTGCACCTGAGGTCACTGGCAGGTCACCTGCGGTGTACCTGCGTGTTTTGCTCATAGTAGCAACATGCTGCGTTTTGAAAAAACGTTTTGGCGGCAAAAACGCATGCGTTTTTTAACGAATAGTGGAGTCTGGATTTCATGAAATCCCCTCCACTATGCTGTAACATCTGGACACTGCGTTTTTGACGCTGTGGAAAAACGCAGCGTCAAAAACGCAGCGTTTCCTGAACGTGGAAACATACCCTTATATGGCCCGTAGCACTGGTATCTACCACTTGACCATATGGCAGTAATATCAGTGGTGGTCTTTATATAGAGCTTATTTTCTACAACACCGCGGTCATCTGCTGAGGTTCACCTACATCCACTATTAGCAAGCATTACCCAGCTGTAATCAGGATTACCTGGTTAGTGGCCCAATCAGAAGTTTCATGCCCCCTGAACCAAAACCCTAGCTATGTATCTAGGTCTTGGTGTCTTACAAAATTCCTCTGAAACCAACTTAATAAAAAATTCTATGTTTGGGAACATACTGAGAGGTGGAAACCTCTTAGAATTCGGTTGAAGATGGTCAGTTCCTTACCTTCCTCGGATATAGTTTCCCCAGTACCTGCCAATTCATTCAGAGTCTCAATAGCCAGAAGCTCATCCTTATTACATCTCTCATTTTGTGTGTGAGATTTGTGGAAAACATTTTTTTTTCAGACTCCTGCCCATGGAACTTTATACAGATAAGTTGACCAGCCTAAAAAAATGGGGTCAAAGTGCAAAAAAACTGAAGCAAAACAGTCGCTTTATTCTTGGTCTAATAAATTATCAGGCGTTGGACTGACAAGCAAAGCCCTTTCTAAGTAACCAACTAGAAGTTGTGGTCACTATTACCTGCAGCATCTGGGGGGGTACACTATGGGGACACAGGTACAGGGACAATACCTACTTGATCCACACAACTGATGTGTCCACCATTGAATGGTCATTTACTAACCCTCATGATTGATAGATCTGTCAAGTACAGTTAAGGGGTTAATGTGACAAATTAGAAAAAATACAAGAAACAGGGATAAGCATTTTCACAGGTAAACCCGAGCTGTTGTTTTTTTATTTCACGTGTATATAGTTTGCATCTGTATATCCGGGTCTGAATACTGATGGTTCATGTGATGCTTGTGTGATTCTTCCACACAGTTTACCGTTCTCCTCATGTGATGAGGCTTACAGTATATAAGGAGTCACACGGGGTAAAGACGAGATGTTTTATTCATGACAAGTAATATTTTGGATTCTTATTAATGTGAAGTGCCAGACACCGTTTCTCCTTTTACACGATTGGATTTGGACAAGGGTCGTGGACATTTCCTGGTAAGTTGATCAGTCTTCTTAGTATTGTTGGAGAGCAGCATCAAGAAAACTGGGAGCAATGAATGAAGAACAAATAGAGACGTCACCGTCTATCACTTACTGGCTCTTCATAGTCTTTACAGCAGGGTCTGCCCTGGACACAGACTTCTCCACGCAGCTCCATCTAACTCCTTCTTAAGAACCTTCTTTAAGGATTCACACACCCATCACTTAATGGCACATACCAGGCTGTAAAATATCCAGACTTTACTGATAAAGGGAAAGTCTACTCTTCTCTCCACTTTCCAACAGCCAGATCTTTTATTCCAGGTTTTCCAGACCATTTGGTCTACACCATGGGCAGGGCCGGACTGGCCATCGGGCAGTTCTGGCAAATGCCAGAAGGGCCGTTGCCAGTAATGGGCCGCTGCGCACTGACAAAACCCCCCTCAGCGCCACCGCATTCAACTATACCTGCGTCTATGACGCTGGTACAGTTGAATGCAATGATGGAGGAGAGTGTCTGCTGACGCTCCCTCTCCCATCATTCCCTGGTGCTCTGCCTCTGACACTGCGGGTGCACGCACACTCACTGTGCCCCAGGCAGTGCAGCGGCAGCCACTGAGATAGGAGCAGGGAGCAACGTGGGCACGAGGAGAGGTGAGGTGTGTGTGTGCTGTATACTACTATGTGGGCTGTGCTATATACTACTGTGTGGGCTGTGCTATAATCTACTATGTGGGCTGTGCTATATACTACTATGTGGGCTGTGCTGTATACTACTATGTGGGTTGTACTATATGCTACTGTGTGGGTTGTGCTATATACTACTGTGTGGGCTGTACTGTATACTACTATGTGGGCTGTGCTGTATACTACTATGTGGGCTGTGCTATATACTACTGTGTGGGCAGTACTGTATACTACTATGTGGGGTCTGCTGTATACTACTATGTGGGCTGTGCTATATACCACTGTGTGGGCTCTGTTGTATACTACTATGTGGACTGTGCTATATACTACTGTGTGGGCTGTGCTGTATACTACTGTGTGGGCAGTGCTGTATACTACTGTGTGGGCAGTGCTGTATGCTACTGTGTGGGCAGTGCTGTAAATTACTGTGTGGGCTGTGCTGTACACTACTGTGTGGGCTGTGCTATATACTACTGTGTGGGCTGTGCTATACACTACTATGTGGGCTGTGCTATATACTACTATGTGGGCTGTGCTGTATACTACTATGTGGGCTGTGCTATATAATACTGTGTGGGCAGTGCTGTATACTACTATGTGGGCTGTGCTATATACTGCTGTGTGGGCCCTGCTGTATACTACTATGTGGACTGTGCTATATACTACTGTGTGGGCTGTGCTGTATACTACTGTGTGGGCAGTGCTGTATACTACTGTGTGGGCAGTGCTGTATGCTACTGTGTGGGCTGTGCAATATACTACTATGTTGGCTGTGCTATATACTACTATGTGGGCTGTGCTGTATACTACTATGAGGGTTGTGCTGTATACTAATATGTGGGCTGTGCTATATACTAATATGTGGGCTGTGCTATATACTACTGTGTGGGCTGTGCTGTATATGCTACTTGGGCTGTGCTGTATACTATGTGGGCTATGCTCTATACTGCTATGTGGGCTGTGCTGTATACTGCTACGTGGGCTGTACTGTATACTGTTACGTGGGCTGTGCTGTATACTGCTATGTGGACTGAGCTGTATAGTACTACGTGGGCTGTGCTGTATACTACTGCGTGGGCTGTGCAGCATAATACAATGTGGGCTGTGCTGTAAACTACTGTGTGGGCTGAGCTGTATACTACTGTGTGGGCTGTGCTGTATACTACTACGTGGGTTGTGCTATATGCTATTCGGGTTGTGCTATATACTATGCAGGTTGTGCTATATACTATGCGGGTTGTGCTATATACTATGCCGGTTGTGCTATATACTATGCGGGCTTTGCTATATGCTATGCGGGTTGTGCTATATACTATGCGGGCTTTGCTATATACAATGGGGCTATATTATATTCTATGGGGGAGGCTGTGTTATATACTATGGGGGGTATATTATATTCTATGGGGGAGTCTGTGTTATGTCAGGACTCTGAACATTTTTACTACATTTTGTGCATTACTGCCCTTTTCCAAGATGGCGTCTTTGGTCTCATGTTCACTGTGTCTTCCTGCTATAAAACTTCACCCAGCCTTCAGTCTGTGCTAGAGTATTCTGCCTTGCATCCAGCTCCTGACCTCTGATTACTCCCTGGCTATATACCTGCTCCTGTGAACCTGTGTGGTGATCCTGCTACTCCGCTCTGAGTTCCAGCTGCATACACCAGTTTCCAGTAATCCTCCTTCATCTGCTGCTCATGTTTACTTCCATCCGCATTTGCTCGACATGTAAGCTGTTGCTGCTCTGCAAAAACCTGAGACTATTAACCAGGCCACCCTGGTTGAGCTAAGATATCATTTGAACTGCCTTATAACCTTATCTATCTGTGTTTGGACTAAGACAAGGATTTATTCGTGTCAAGTATCCTCAAGAATAAATGCTTCATAGACTTTCTGCTTGATTGCATTTTCCTCTGAAGTTTCCTATAGACTGCTAAGCTGAGTTTAATATTTACACCAAGTGTTGTGGACTTGTGTTTCTCTCTGCACCTGTTTGAATCACCGTGTGATAATATAGACTTTACCACTTATAAAACTGTGTCCTGTAGTTGTCTTGTTCCACGCAAAGAGTCTCCTGAGTTATCCCCTATAATTATTACAGGATACTCTAGCCATAAAGAAAGGAGACTGCTGGAACAATGACTGCAGAAAGCAGATTAGAGCATGTGTTTTCCATAATTAGATCACTGCAGAAAGATGTGGAAGGTCTGCAAAAGTTTGGAAGCTTTGAACACAATCAACAAGTGTTTGGACAAACTTTGCAGGACTTAAGCAACCGCATGGCAGCCCAGGAAAACAAACTTGCTGGCAAAGAGTCCCAGTATGGATGGGCTTTTCAGGACATAAGCACGCAAATAGCTGCACAAGTGACTTTACCCTCTGGGTAACCGCCACCAGCTAGCCAACCTAAGTTGCCCCCATTCAGATTTAATGGTGATCGCGACAAATTTCGTGGCTTTGTGAATCAATGTATGCTATATTTTGATGTGCATGCTGACCGGGTTCCTACTGATAGATCCAAAGTATTGTGTGTAATAATGCTACTGACCTCACGAGCGCTCGCCTGGGCGAATCCGATGATTGAGTCTCGTGACCCATGTTTAAATAACGGATGATTTCTTGGCCGCTATGGCATTAATGTTTGATGACCATAATCGCCGTGCAACCGCTGAACCTGCTTTGTTGTTGAAGAACATGTCAAAACTGTTTTAAGACGTCTGAAAGAGAACCATCTGTATATTAAGCCGGAGAAATGCGAGTTCCATCATTCTGAGATACAGTTCTTAGGTTATATCATCTCTCCCCAGGGGCTGAACATGGAATCCGGTAAGATTCAGGCTATCCTTGACTGGCTGGTACCCAAGAACATTAAGGAGGTCCAATGTTTTATTGGTTTTGCAAATTTCTACAGACGCTTCATTCGAAATTTTTCTGATATTGTCCGTCCCATTACTTCCTTGACAAAGAAGGAAAAGCCCTTTAAGTGGTCATCACAGGCTCAAGAAGCTTTTGATCTGCTTAAGATCCGTTTCACCTCGTAGATGACGAGGAAAAGGCTAACATATTAAACACCTTCTTCTCCACGGTATTCACGGTGGAAAATGACATGCTAGGTGAAATCCCAAGAAACAATGAAAACCCTATATTAAGGGTCACCAATCTAACCCAAGAAGAGGTGCGAAACCGGCTAAAAAAGATTAAAATAGATAAATCTCCGGGTCCGGATGGCATACACCCACGAGTACTAAGAGAACTAAGTAATGTAATAGATAAACCATTATTTCTTATTTTTAGGGACTCTACAGCGACGGGGTCTGTTCCGCAGGACTGGCGCATAGCAAATGTGGTGCCAATATTCAAAAAGGGCTCTAAAAGTGAACCTGGAAATTATAGGCCAGTAAGTCTAACCTCTACTGTTGGTAAAATATTTGAAGGGTTTCTGAAGGATGTTATTCTGGATTATCTCAATGAGAATAACTGTTTAACTCCATATCAGCATGGGTTTATGAGAAATCGCTCATGTCAAACCAATCTAATCAGTTTTTATGAAGAGGTAAGCTATAGGCTAGACCACGGTGAGTCATTGGACGTGGTATATCTCGATTTTTCCAAAGCGTTTGATACCGTGCCGCACAAGAGGTTGGTACACAAAATGAGAATGCTTGGTCTGGGGGAAAATGTGTGTAAATGGGTTAGTAACTGGCTTAGTGATAGAAAGCAGAGGGTGGTTATAAATGGTATAGTCTCTAACTGGGTCACTGTGACCAGTGGGGTACCGCAGGGGTCGGTATTGGGACCTGTTCTCTTCAACATATTCATTAATGATCTGGTAGAAGGTTTACACAGTAAAATATTGATATTTGCAGATGATACAAAACTATGTAAAGCAGTTAATACAAGAGAAGATAGTATTCTGCTACAGATGGATCTGGATAAGTTGGAAACTTGGGCTGAAAGGTGGCAGATGAGGTTTAACAATGATAAATGTAAGGTTATACACATGGGAAGAAGGAATCAATATCACCATTACACACTGAACGGGAAACCACTGGGTAAATCTGACAGGGAGAAGGACTTGGGGATCCTAGTTAATGATAAACTTACCTGGAGCAGCCAGTGCCAGGCAGCAGCTGCCAAGGCAAACAGGATCATGGGGTGCATTAAAAGAGGTCTGGATACACATGATGAGAGCATTATACTGCCTCTGTACAAATCCCTAGTTAGACCGCACATGGAGTACTGTGTCCAGTTTTGGGCACCGGTGCTCAGGAAGGATATAATGGAACTAGAGAGAGTACAAAGGAGGGCAACAAAATTAATAAAGGGGATGGTAGAACTACAATACCCAGATAGATTAGCGAAATTAGGATTATTTAGTCTAGAAAAAAGACGACTGAGGGGCGATCTAATAACCATGTATAAGTATATAAGGGGACAATACAAATATCTCGCTGAGGATCTGTTTATACCAAGGAAGGTGACGGGCACAAGGGGGCATTCTTTGCGTCTGGAGGAGAGAAGGTTTTTCCACCAACATAGAAGAGGATTCTTTACTGTTAGGGCAGTGAGAATCTGGAATTGCTTGCCTGAGGAGGTGGTGATGGCGAACTCAGTCGAGGGGTTCAAGAGAGGCCTGGATGTCTTCCTGGAGCAGAACAATATTGTATCATACAATTATTAGGTTCTGTAGAAGGATGTAGATCTGGGGATTTATTATGATGGAATATAGGAATATAGGCTGAACTGGATGGACAAATGTCTTTTTTCGGCCTTACTAACTATGTTACTATGTTACTATGTTACCTCAGCACCACTGTTGATACACCCAGATCCAACACTTTCTTTCATTGTGGAGGTGGACACTTCTGATAATGCTTTGGGGGCTATTCTCTCCCAAAGAACTGTAGAGAAGGGTCTGCTACATCCTTGTGCTTTCTTTTTCCATAGACTAACCTCAACAGAGAAGAATTACGATGTGGGAAACAAGGAATTGCTGGCTATTATTGCGGCTTTCAAAGAATGGAGGCATCATCTGCAAGGAGCTGCACAACAGATGATAGTGCTAACTTACCATAGCAATTTAGAGTTCCTTAGATCCGCTAGATGTCTTTCTCCTCGTCAGGCTCGTTGGAACTTATTTTTAAATCAATTTAACTTTGTTATCTCATACCGTCCAGGTTCTTGTAATGGGAAGGCTGATGCTTTATCCCGAATCCATGCTGCGGATTCCGTACCTGGAGCCCCGTCCAAGACCATTCTATCTGATGCCAATTTCACCGGAGTTAACCACGATCAGGACTTGTGGAAGGAATGCAGGGAGGCTTATGATGGTGATGTATTTCTGGCCAACCCACCCGTGGATATTAACCTTGTCTTTAAGGGTGGCATGTGGTTCAGAGATCGACGTATCTACGTCCCTGAGGTCATCCGTCTGCAGATCCTCAAGTTGGTACATGACTCCAAGTTGGCTGGTCACAGGGGGGTACAGAAGACACAAGAGTTCCTGAGCCGATTCTTCTGGTCGCCAACTTGCCTGAATGATACCAAGGGCTATGTTCTCTCTTGTGAGGTATGTGCTCGTTACAAGACTCCTCATGTGGCACCTATGGCTCTTCTACAACCATTACTTGTTCTGTCCCGCCCTTGGGGGTCTATATCAATGGACTTTATTGTGGAGCTGCCTACATCGGGGGGCATGAATACAATCATGGTGGTAGTTGATCGCCTGACTAAAGCTGCTCATTTTGTTCCGTGCACCGGCCTCCCCTCAGCTAAAGATACAGTGAACTTGGTTATACAGAATGTCTTTCGGTTGCATGGGGTCCCGGATGAGATCATCTCTGACTGTGGAGTAGAGTTCACTTCAAGATTCTGGAAGGGGTTTTGCTCTGCACTCAATATTAATGTCTGTCTCTCATCTGCTTACCATCCCAACACAAATGGTCAGACTGAGCGGACCAACCAGATGCTGGAACAATATCTAAGATGCTATGTCAGCCATCTCCAGGGTGATTGGTTGGAGTTGCTGCCGTTAGCCGAATTTTCACATAACAATTCTCAGAGCGCCTCCACTAAATTTACACCTTTCTTTGCCAATTTGGGTTATCATCCGAGTATCTTACCTAGGTCTCCAATTAATTCTCTGGTTCCAGCAGTGGAGGAAAGGCTGACTGCGATGAGGCAAAATCTGGAGGTTCTGAAGGAATCCCTGACCACAGCTCAAGAACGTTATAAGAGATCGGCTGATAGATTCCGTAAACCTGCACCCATGTTCAAAGTAAGAGATTCCGTGTGGTTAGCAACTAAGAATCTGAAGTTAAACATTCCTTCACAAAAACTTGGACAGAAATTAATTGGCCCTTTCAAGATCAACGGTATTGTGAGCTCTGTGGCCTGCCGGCTGAAGCTGCCTAGGACTATGAAGTTACACCCAGTTTTTCATGTATCTTTACTAAAGCCTTTATCTCCTAATACCTTCCAGGGACGTGTTGTGCCACCTCCTCAGCCTGTGGTGATTGATGGGCAAGAACAATTTGTGGTGGAGGAAATTTTTGATTCCAGGATTCGCAGGAATCGGCTCCAATATCTGATAAGATGGCAGGGATATCCCCCTGAGGAAGACTCTTGGGAACCTGTGGAAAACATCAATGCTAGTGTTGAGCGATACCGTCCGATACTTGAAAGTATCGGTATCGGAAAGTATCGGCCGATACCGGCAAAGTATCGGATCTAATCCGATACCGATACCCGATACCAATACAAGTCAATGGGACTCAAGTATCGGACGGTATCCCTGATGGATCCCAGGGTCTGAAGGAGAGGAAACTCTCCTTCAGGCCCTGGGATCCATATTAATGTGTAAAAGAAAGAATTAAAATAAAAAAATATTGATATACTCACCTCTCCGACGCAGCCTGCACCTTACCGAGGGAACCGGCAGCCTTCTTTGCTTAAAATGCGCGCGTTTACTGCCTCCCATGACGTCACGGCTTGTGATTGGTCGCGTGCTGCCCATGTGGCCGCGACGCAACCAATAACAGCAAGCCGTAGCGTAATTTTCAGGTCCTGAATGCCTAATTCTAGGCATTCAGGATTTGAAAATTATGTTACGGCTTGTGATTGGTCGGGTCGCGGTCACATGGGCGACGCGACCAATCACAAGCCGTGACGTCACGGGAGGCAGGAAACGCGCGCATTTTAAAATTACGTCACGGCTTGTGATTGGTTGCGTGCCACCCATGTGACCGCGACGCGACCAATCACAAGCCGTAACGTAATTTTAAAATCCTGAATGCCTAGAATTAGGCATTCAGGACCTGAAAATTATGTCACGGCTTGCTGTGATTGGTCGCGTCGTGGCCACATGGGCGGCACGCGACCAATCACAAGCCGTGACGTCACGGAAGGCAGTAAACGCACGCATTTTAAGCAAAGAAGGCTGCCGGTTCCCTCGGTAAGGTGCAAGCTGCGTCGGAGAGGTGAGTACATCCCTATTTTTTATTTTAATTCTTTCTTTTACACATTAATGTTGTTTCGATACCGATACCCGATACCACAAAAGTATCGGATCTCGTTATCGGAATTCCGATACCCACAAGTATCGGCCGATACCCGATACTTGCGGTATCGGAATGCTCAACACTAATCAATGCCCAACAGAAGATTTCTCGTTTTCATCAGAGATTCCCTGAGAAACCAGGTTCAGGATCATCCTGAGGCCGCTTCTAATGAGGGAGTAATGTCAGGACTCTGAACATTTTTATTACCTTTTGTGCATTACTGCCCTTTTCCAAGATGGCGTCTTTGGTCTCATGTGCACTGTGTCTTCCTGCTATAAAACTCCACCCCAGCCTTCAGTCTGTGCTAGAGTATTCTGCCATGCATCCAGCTCCTGATTACTGATTACTCCCTGGCTATATACCTGCTCCTGTGAACCTGTGTGGTGATCCTGCTACTCTGCTCTGAGTTCCTGCTGCATACACCAGTTTCCAGTAATCCTCCTTCATCTGCTGCTCGTGTTACTTCCATCTGCATTTGCTGGACATGAAAGCTGTTGCTGCTCTGCAAAAACCTGAGACTATTAACCAGGCCTCCGTGGTTGAGCTAAGATATGATTTGAACTGCCTTATAAGCTTATCTATCTGTGTTTGGACTAAGACAAGGATTTATTTGTGTCAAGTATCCTCAAAAATAACTGTGCTTCATAGACTTTCTGCTTGATTGCATTTTCCTCTGAAGTTTCCTATAGACTGCTAAGCTGCGTTTAATATTTACACCAAGTGTTGAGGACTTGAGTTTCTCTCTGCACCTGTTTGAATCACCGTGTGATAATATAGACTTTACCACTTATAAAACTGTGTCCTGTAGTTGTCTTGTTCCACGCAAAAAGTCTCCTGAGGTATCCCCTATAATTATTGCAGTTATATTCTATGGGGGGCTGCATTATATTCTATGGGGGCTATATTATATATTATGGGGATGTAAGCTGTATTATATTCTATGGGGGCTGTATTAGATTTTATGCGGGATGATTGCATCATACTCTTTGATGGGGCTGCATTATATTCTGTGGGGAGGTGGGCTGTATTATATTCTATTCGGGGCTACATTATATTCTATGGGGGCTGTATTATATTTATATTCTTTGAGGGGTGATTGCATCATACTCTATGAGGGTGCTCCATTAAACTATGAGGGGGCTGCATTATACTCTGGGTTGGCTGCATTATATTCTAGGGTGGCTGCATTATATTCTGTAGGGTGGTGGCTGCATTATACTATATGTGGGCTGCATTATACTGTATTGAGGACTGTAGAGAATATGTTATACTATATGAAGAACTATGGGGTGCATTATACAATGGGAAGTGAATTGTAGTACATGGATGACTATGGTGGTGCATTATACTATATGGAGCACTATGAGGAGTGGATTATGCTATATGGAGGACTGAGCAGTGTATTTTAATATATGGAAGACTATAGGGAGTGTATTATGCTATATGGAGGACTGTGGTGCATATTATAATATATGGAGGACTATGGGGTGTATTTTACTAAACAAGTAAAATGCTGCATATTCAGATTGTTTTTGCTGGACCAAAAATCATTGTTCTCAGTAGCACATCACCGCTGTAAACTGTAGATGTGCTGCTGATAACATGATCCTGTATGGTGATCTGTTAGTGATCGATTAGTGATCGTTCTGTCCCATCATTATTCCTCAGCTGGTGGAAAGAGGCCGGGAAACAAGCGTTGAACAACTTCAGTATTGTCGATCAATTAATCAACTCATTTAGCGGCCTGAGATCAGCGCATGTAAACACAACCAAAATGCTTTTGTGTGATGTGCAATATGTTAGCATTTGGGGCCCAATTTTAAACTTTGCCTAGGGCCCCACCTTGCCTAAAACCGGCCCTGCCTACAAGAGTACAAAGATATTATACAGTCACCATGTGACAAGTGGACCTGTGTAACTTCAAATGCCAGGGCTGAATTTTAGTCCCAGTCCGGCCCTGACCATGAGTCAAGAACCTTCAGTTCTCCAGCTACAAGCTTCAACATGCCTTGACAGCCACCAGGAATGCTAGATGTTGTAGTTGCCTAACTGGACAACCAAAGGTTGTTGACTCTGGTCTAGAAGATTCCAGCAAGTTCATAAATGTGTATCAGTCGGTTCTTGCAGCTGGTTGCATGGGTACAGAAGCAATAGAGCTGGATCAGAATGACTGCTATATCCGTCATGAAGGATCAGATTACCACCAGTAGTGTTGAGCGATACCTTCCGATATCGGAAAGTATCGGTATCGGAAAGTATCGGCCGATACCGTCAAAGTATCGGATCTAATCCGATACCGATACCCGATCCCAATGCAAGTCAATGGGACGAAAATATCGGAATTAAAATAAACCCTTTCTTTCCTTGTAGGTTAATTCTACATGAAGGAAAACAACTAAGAATAATGTAGGATGTATTGGGGGAGGTGGCGGAGACATTAAAGGCACAGAGGTTTAGCCCAATCAAATAGAATAGCATGATTTTTATTTTTTTTTATGACGTTCGGCGTTAGAAAGATTTTGACTGTTATTTTTTTTTTTTTTTCTCAGATATTGATGTTTCACTACTTCCACGCCCTTCACCTTCTTTTTTACTTCTCCCACACTTTCTTCTTCATTATCCTCATCATCAGCTTCTTTGACATCAACTTCTTCACCTTATTCATCTTCTTCTTCATCTTCTACCTATTATTTTTTTTCTTACATTGTTCATATTCTTTTTATTTAACTATTATCTTCTTCGTATTCAACTTCTTCATCATATTCTTATTTGTGACAGGCATTCCCGTAGTTGTTATCTATAAAAGTTTGAAGATTACACCTTCCGTTCTGCCTGTCACAAAAGAGTTACATTTGTCCGTGTTCAGTTTGGCCTGCAGCATCAGGCTTTATCCAGGGGCACCACGAGGAGGAACGGACTCACCCCATACACTGCTTAGTCTTCTTCTGCTTATTATTTAGATAATATCTTTTGCTCTGATATTTAGTCTTATGCTTAATGTTCTTCTGCTCTTTGTTCTGCAGCCTCTTGTTCTTCTGCTTCTCGGTCTTCCAGGTAGTTGTAGTCTCCAGGGTCGTCGTCTCCGGGGTCGTCGTCATCGGGGTGGTCTTCAGGGTCATCGTCTCCAGGGTCGTCGTCATCTCGGTGGTTGTCGTCTCTGGTGTCGTCGTCATCTTAGGGGTGGTCTTCCGGGTCATCGTCTTTAGTCTCTTGAACTTGGAAATGTAGCAGAAGGTACAAGAAGGCTGAGAAAATGCCGAGAAACAGCTGATGGAACTGGAACTCGGATGGCTACCCGAAGGTCCAAGAGCCAATGGAACTACCGAGGACCAGCTGACGTTACTGGAACCTGGTTACTAAGCAGGAGGTACCCATGCCTGAAAGCACTACCAAGGACCACCTGACGTTGGTGGAACTCGGATACCCAGAGGGAGGCACCTAAGCCAAAGGCTCTGCCCGGAACCAGCTGACGGTACTGGAACCAGGATGGGGAGCAGAAGGTACAAGAGCAAAAGACACTGCCGAGAACCAGCTGACGGTACTGGAACCCGGATGGGTAGCCGAAGGTCCAAGAGCCAATGGAACTACCGAGGACCAGCTGACGTTACTGGAACCCGGTTACTAAGCAGGAGGTACCTGTGCCTGAAAGCACTACCAAGGACCACCTGACGTTGGTGGAACTCGGATACCCAGAAGGAGGCACCTAAGCCAAAGGCTCTACCCGGAACCAGCTGACGGTGCTGGAACCAGGATGGGGACCTATTCAAGCTTGTCTTCCTAGAGCCCCAACTAGCATTGTTGGAGCAAAGGGTCAGCAGGGGGAGCAGAGTGTAGGCCGAAGCCTGCACTGGCGGCAGCTTTGGGTCTGTTGTGTCTGCGTGGCTGTTGCAGGACACGTTGCCGGCTACACAGCAGGGGAACAGCTGGCGGTGCTGAACCCCACTGACACATTAGCGGGTGTTTTTCTCTGTGCAGCTAGCAAATCTGGGCCCCAACTGGCGTTGTTAGAGCCCAGGGTCAGCAGGGGGAGCAGAGTGTAGGCCGAAGCCTGCACTGGCGGCAGCTTTGGGTCTGTTGTGTCTGCGTGGCTGTTGCAGGACACGTTGCCGGCTACACAGCAGGGGAACAGCTGGCGGTGCTGAACCCCACTGACACATTGGCGAGGTGTTTGGCTCTGTGCAGCCAGCACTTCTGGACAGCAACTAGCGGTGTTGGAGCCCGGGCTCTGCAGGTGGAGCAGAGTGTAGGCCGAAGCCTAATTGAACCAATTTTAAAGGTAACCTTTAACCCCCCCTCAGGGGTTACAAACTAGAAGAGCCACACCTTATGCAGCAGTAGTGCTGCACAAGTCAAAGGTTGCTCTTTTAATTTTTCTCCTTGCACACGCTGAATGAAACACGTATAACATTTAGCCCTTTATACAGTCAAACTGTGTTGGAGGCGAGAGTTCCCTTCCTAATGAGACGCAGCACAGATGTCAAGAATCCCACCTTGGTGCTGGGCGCAGCCTCCTGAGCGTTGTTATTTGCTGTACAGGAGTCTGCGCTGTCGTGTTATCCCTTGGCCTTGCACTGTTAGCGCTGCCCATCTTCTGACATCATTTAATGTCGGCCGGTGCGGTTCGCGATGACCATGAATCCCAGCCCCGCAGTGTCTTTACATAGTTAAAACACTGTGGGGCTGGGATTCATGGCCTGGCGCAGTACATATGTTCGCCTCTCACACTCGGGTCCTTACACCTGCTTCAGACTGTGCGGCGTCAGCTGATCCCTTATCGTATGCCACTGCCATGAAGCCGCACAGTCTGAAGAAGACGGAAGGAGATGAGGGACAGGCGAACATATGCACTGCTCATGCCCATCAATCACACCCTCGCAGTCAAAATAAATAAGACACCGAGGGGCGTTGTGTGGGGCAGGGCGGCCGCAGAGGCGCAGCCAGCCAAACAATGATGCCAGAAGACGGGCAGCGCTACCAAGGGGGTTGCAGCGTGTCATTACAAAGGAAAGTCACACCTCCGGGACGGTTAAATGGTCACAGAGGACACATTTTTGACGTGTTCAGTTCCACATGTGCGAGGAGAATACGTTTATGAGCCACCTTGCACACATGCAGCATTACCGCTGTACAAGGTGGCTATAAAACATACAAACGCCTGGGGGAGGGGGGACAGGTTCCCTTCAATTTCAGTTCTTGTGTCTGCGTGGCTGTTGCAGGACACGTTGCCGGCTACACAGCAGGGGAACAGCTGGCGGTGCTGAACCCCACTGACACATTGGCGGGTGTTTTTCTCTGTGCAGCTAGCACATCTGGGCCCCAACTGGCGTTGTTAGAGCCCAGGGTCAGCAGGGGGAGCAGAGTGTAGGCCGAAGCCTGCACTGGCGGCAGCTTTGGGTCTGTTGTGTCTGCGTGGCTGTTGCAGGACACGTTGCCGGCTACACAGCAGGGGAACAGCTGGCGGTGCTGAACCCCACTGACACATTGGCGAGGTGTTTGGCTCTGTGCAGCCAGCACTTCTGGACAGCAACTAGCGGTGTTGGAGCCCGGGCTCTGCAGGTGGAGCAGAGTGTAGGCCGAAGCCTAATTGAACCAATTTTAAAGGTAACCTTTAACCACTCCTCAGGGGTTACAAACTAGAAGAGCCACACCTTATGCAGCAGTAGTGCTGCACAAGTCAAAGGTTGCTCTTTTAATTTTTCTCCTTGCACACGCAGAAAGAAACACGTCTAACATTTAGGACCTTAAGCAGTCAAACTGTTTTGGAGGCGTGAGTTCCCTTCGTAATGAGACGCAGCACAGCTGTCAAAAATCCCACCTTGGTGCTGGGCGCGGCCATCTGAGCGTCGTTATTTGCTGCACAGGAGTCTGCGCTGTCGTGTTATCCCTTGGCCTTGCGCTGTAAGCGCTGCCCATCTTCTGACATCATTTAATGTCGGCCGGTGCGGTTCACGATGACCATGAATCCCAGCCCCGCAGTGTCTTTACATTGTTAAAACACTGCGGGGCTGGGATTCATGGCCTGGCGCAGTACATATGTTCGCCTCTCACACTCGGGTCCTTACACCTGCTTCAGACTGTGCGGCGTCAGCTGATCCCTTATCGCATGCCACGGCCATGAAGCCGCACAGTCTGAAGAAGGCGGAAGGAGATGAGGGACAGGCGAACATATGCACTGCTCATGCCCATCAATCACACCCTCGCAGTCAAAATAAATAAGACACCGAGGGGCGTTGTGTGGGGCAGGGCGGCCGCAGAGGCGCAGCCAGCCAAACAATGATGCCAGAAGACGGGCAGCGCTACCAAGGGGGTTTCAGCGTGTCATTACAAAGGAAAGTCACACCTGAAGGACGTTTTAATGGTCTCAGGGGACACATTTTAGACGTGTTCAGTTCCACATGTGCAAGGAGAATAAGTTTATGAGCCACCTTGCACACATGCAGCATTACCGCTGTACAAGGTGGCTGTAAAACATACAAATGCCTGGGGGAGGGGGGACAGGTTCCCTTCAATTTCAGTTCTTGTGTCTGCATGGCTGTTGCAGGACACGTTGCCGGCTACACAGTAGGGGAACAGCTGGCGGTGCTGAACCCCACTGACACATTGGCGGGTGTTTTTCTCTGTACAGCTAGCACATCTGGGCCCCAACTGGCGTTGTTAGAGCCCAGGGTCAGCAGGAGGAGTAGAGGGAGCGGAGTGTAGGCCGAAGCCTGCACTGGTGGCAGCTTTGTGTCTGCGTGGCTGTTGCAGGACACATTGCCGGCTACACAGCAGGGGAAGAGCTGGCGGTGCTGAACCCCACTGACACATTGGCTGGTGTTTTTCTCTGTGCAGCCAGCACTTCCGGACAGCAACTAGCGATGTTGGAGCCCAGGCTCTGCAGGTGGAGCAGAGTGTAGGCCGCAGCCTGCACTGGAGCAAGTTGAAAGGGAACCTTTAACCCCCCCCCCAGGCGTTTGTAGCTGAAAGAGCCATCTTGTACAGCACTAATGCTGGAAAAGGTAAACTTAGCTCTTTTAATTATGGTCCTTGCAGATGCTGAACCTAACACTTATGAAATGTGTCCCCTCACAGCGTTCAACCGTCTGGTCGGTGGAACTTTCCTTTGTCATATGACGCAGCACAGCCGTCATTCTTACCCCCTTTTTGCCGTGCGCCTCCTCAGCGTTGTTTGAATCTGTCCCGGAGTCTGCGCTGTTATGTTATCCCTTGGCCAGGCACACTTAGCGCTGCCCGTCTTCTGACATCATTTGGTGTCAGGCTGGCTGCGCCTGTGCGGCCGCGCTGGGCAAGATCCCGCCTCGCAGTGTCATCTAATGTAATCACTCTGTGGACCTGTGATCCATGGGCATGAGCAGTGCATATCCTCGCCTCTCACTCCCCTCCCTACGGCTTCTTCAGACTGTGCGGCGTCACGGCCGTGGCATGCTATTAGGGATCAGCTGACGGCGCACAGTCTGAAGAAGGCGTAGGGAGATGAGTGAGAGGCGGAGGTTAAGATATGCACTGCTCATGTCCATGGATCACAGGTCCACAGTGGGATTAAATCAGAAGACACTACGAGGCGGGATCTCTTCCAGCGCTGCCGCACAGGCGCAGCCATCCTGACACCAAATGAGGTCAGAAGACGGGCAGCGCTAAGTGTGCCTGGCCAAGGGATAACATAACAGCGCAGACTCCGGGACAGATTCAAACAACGCTGAGGAGGAGGCGCACGGCGCAATGGGGGTAAGAATGACGGCTGTGCTGCGTCATATGACAAAGGAAAGTTCCACCGACCGGACGGTTTAACCGTGTGAGGGGACACATTTCATAAGTGTTAGGTTCAGCATGTGCAAGGAGCACCACGAAAAGAGGCACTTATTCCCTTTGCATCATTACTGCTGCACAAGGTGGCTCCTTCAGTAACAAACGCCTGGGGGGGGGACAGGTTCCCCTAAATTTAACTTGTTGTGCCTGCGTGGCGGTCGCAGGACACGTTGCCGTATACACAGCAGGGGAGCAGCAGGCATTACTGAACCCCACTAACACATTGGCGAGGTGTTTGGCTCTGTGCGGACAGCACTTCTGGACGGCAACTAGCGGTGTTGGAGCCCAGGGACAGCAGCAGGAGGAGGAGGTGGAGGAGATAGGAGGGTTTGCCACACACACAGCTGGGGAACAGCTGACGATACTGAACCCCAATAACAGAGGAGCGACTGATGGGACTGTGCGGACAGCACTTCTGGACGGCAACTAGCGGTGTTGGAGCCCAGGGACAGCAGCAGGAGGAGGAGGTGGAGGAGATAGGAGGGATTGCCACACACACAGCTGGGGAACAGCTGACGTTACTGAACCCCAATAACAGAGGAGCGACTGTTGGGACTGTGCGGACAGGACTTCTGGACGGCAACTAGCGGTGTTGGAGCCCAGGGACAGCAGCAGGAGGAGGAGGTGGAGGAGATAGGAGGGATTGCAACACACAGCTGGGGAACAGCTGACGTTACTGAACCCCAATAACAGAGGAGCGACTGTTGGGACTGTGCGGACAGCACTTCTGGATGGCAACTAGCGGTGTTGGAGCCCAGGGACAGCAGCAGGAGGAGGAGGTGGAGGAGATAGGAGGGATTGCCACACACACAGCTGGGGAACAGCTGACGTTACTGAACCCCAATAACAGAGGAGCGACTGTTGGGACTGTGCGGACAGCACTTCTGGATGGCAACTAGCGGTGTTGGAGCCCAGGGTGTTATGGTTCTCAATGGCAAGAGAACATAGCCCAGCAAACATACGAACTAGCTCTTGGAAGGATGGAAACTAAACTGACCATGAACTAAACCTGCCGCACAACTAACAGTAGCCGGGTAGCGTAGCCTGCGTTTTATCCCTAGACGCCCAGCGCCGGCCGGAGGACTAACTAATCCTGGCAGAGGAAAATATAGTCCTGGCTCACCTCTAGAGAAATTTCCCCGAAAGGCAGACAGAGGCCCCCACAAATATTGGCGGTGATTTTAGATGAAATGACAAACGTAGTATGAAAATAGGTTTAGCAAAATTGAGGTCCGCTTACTAGATAGCAGGAAGACAGAAAGGGTACTTTCATGGTCAGCTGAAAACCCTATCAAAATACCATCCTGAAATTACTTTAAGACTCTAGTATTAACTCATAACATCAGAGTGGCAATTTCAGATCACAAGAGCTTTCCAGACACAGAAACGAAACTACAGCTGTGAACTGGAACAAAATGCAAAAACAAACAAGGACTAAGTCCAACTTAGCTGGGAGTTGTCTAGCAGCAGGAACATGCACAGAAAGGCTTCTGATTACAATGTTGACCGGCATGGAAGTGACAGAGGAGCAAGGCTAAATAGCGACTCCCACATCCTGATGGAAACAGGTGAACAGAGAGGATGATGCACACCAGTTCAATTCCACCAGTGGCCACCGGGGGAGCCCAAAATCCAATTTCACAACAGTACCCCCCCCTCAAGGAGGGGGCACCGAACCCTCACCAGAACCACCAGGGTGATCAGGATGAGCCCTATGAAAGGCACGGACCAAATCGGAGGCATGAACATCAGAGGCAGTCACCCAAGAATTATCCTCCTGACCGTATCCCTTCCATTTGACCAGATACTGGAGTCTCCGTCTGGAAACACGGGAGTCCAAGATTTTTTCCACAACGTACTCCAACTCGCCCTCAACCAACACCGGAGCAGGAGGCTCAACGGAAGGCACAACCGGTACCTCATACCTGCGCAATAATGACCGATGAAAAACATTATGAATAGAAAAAGATGCAGGGAGGTCCAAACGGAAGGACACAGGGTTAAGAATCTCCAATATCTTGTACGGGCCGATGAACCGAGGCTTAAACTTGGGAGAAGAAACCCTCATAGGGACAAAACGAGAAGACAACCACACCAAGTCCCCAACACAAAGCCGAGGACCAACCCGACGCCGGCGGTTGGCAAAAAGCTGAGTCTTCTCCTGGGACAACTTCAAATTGTCCACTACCTGCCCCCAAATCTGATGCAACCTCTCCACCACAGCATCCACTCCAGGACAATCCGAAGATTCCACCTGACCAGAAGAAAATCGAGGATGAAACCCCGAATTACAGAAAAAGGGAGACACCAAGGTGGCAGAACTGGCCCGATTATTGAGGGCAAACTCCGCTAAAGGCAAAAAAGCAACCCAATCATCCTGATCTGCAGACACAAAACACCTCAAATATGTCTCCAAGGTCTGATTCGTCCGCTCGGTCTGGCCATTAGTCTGAGGATGGAAAGCAGACGAGAAAGACAAATCTATGCCCATCCTAGCACAGAATGCTCGCCAAAATCTAGACACGAATTGGGTACCTCTGTCAGAAACGATATTCTCCGGAATACCATGCAAACGGACCACATTTTGAAAAAACAGAGGAACCAACTCGGAAGAAGAAGGCAACTTAGGCAGGGGAACCAAATGGACCATCTTAGAGAAACGATCACACACCACCCAGATGACAGACATCTTCTGAGAAACAGGAAGATCCGAAATAAAATCCATCGAGATGTGCGTCCAGGGCCTCTTCGGGATAGGCAAGGGCAACAACAATCCACTAGCCCGAGAACAACAAGGCTTGGCCCGAGCACAAACGTCACAAGACTGCACGAAGCCTCGCACATCTCGAGACAGGGAAGGCCACCAGAAGGACCTTGCCACCAAATCCCTGGTACCAAAGATTCCAGGATGACCTGCCAACGCAGAAGAATGAACCTCAGAAATGACTTTACTGGTCCAATCATCAGGAACAAACAGTCTACCAGGTGGGCAACGATCAGGTCTATCCGCCTGAAACTCCTGCAAGGCCCGCCGCAGGTCTGGAGAAACGGCAGACAATATCACTCCATCCTTAAGGATACCTGTAGGTTCAGAATTACCAGGGGAGTCAGGCTCAAAACTCCTAGAAAGGGCATCCGCCTTAACATTCTTAGAACCCGGCAGGTAGGACACCACAAAATTAAACCGAGAGAAAAACAACGACCAGCGCGCCTGTCTAGGATTCAGGCGTCTGGCGGACTCAAGATAAATTAGATTTTTGTGGTCAGTCAATACCACCACCTGATGTCTAGCCCCCTCAAGCCAATGACGCCACTCCTCAAAAGTCCACTTCATGGCCAAAAGCTCCCGATTCCCAACATCATAATTCCGCTCGGCGGGCGAAAATTTACGCGAGAAAAAAGCACAAGGTCTCATCACGGAGCAATCGGAACTTCTCTGCGACAAAACCGCCCCAGCTCCGATTTCAGAAGCGTCGACCTCAACCTGAAAAGGAAAAGCAACATCAGGCTGACGCAACACAGGGGCGGAAGAAAAGCGGCGCTTAAGCTCCCGAAAGGCCTCCACAGCAGCAGGGGACCAATCAGCAACATCAGCACCCTTCTTAGTCAAATCAGTCAATGGTTTAACAACATCAGAAAAACCAGCAATAAATCGACGATAAAAGTTAGCAAAGCCCAAAAATCTCTGAAGACTCTTAAGAGAAGAGGGTTGCGTCCAATCACAAATAGCCTGAACCTTGACAGGATCCATCTCGATGGAAGAGGGGGAAAAAATATATCCCAAAAAGGAAATCTTTTGAACCCCAAAAACGCACTTAGAACCCTTCACACACAAGGAATTAGACCGCAAAACCTGAAAAACCCTCCTGACCTGCTGGACATGAGAGTCCCAGTCATCCGAAAAAATCAAAATATTATCCAGATACACAATCATAAATTTATCCAAATAATCACGGAAAATGTCATGCATAAAGGACTGAAAGACTGAAGGGGCATTTGAAAGACCAAAAGGCATCACCAAATACTCAAAGTGGCCCTCGGGCGTATTAAATGCGGTTTTCCACTCATCCCCCTGCTTAATTCGCACCAAATTATACGCCCCACGAAGATCTATCTTAGAGAACCACTTGGCCCCCTTTATGCGAGCAAACAAATCAGTCAGCAGTGGCAACGGATATTGATATTTAACCGTGATTTTATTCAAAAGCCGATAATCAATGCACGGCCTCAAAGAGCCATCTTTCTTAGCCACAAAGAAAAAAACGGCTCCTAAGGGAGATGACGAAGGACGAATATGTCCCTTTTCCAAGGACTCCTTTATATATTCTCGCATAGCAGCATGTTCAGGCACAGACAGATTAAATAAACGACCCTTAGGGTATTTACTACCCGGAATCAAATCTATGGCACAATCGCACTCCCGGTGCGGAGGTAATGAACCAAGCTTAGGTTCTTCAAAAACGTCACGATATTCAGTCAAGAATTCAGGAATCTCAGAGGGAATAGATGATGAAATGGAAACCACAGGTACGTCCCCATGCGTCCCCTTACATCCCCAGCTTAACACAGACATAGCTTTCCAGTCAAGGACTGGGTTATGAGATTGCAGCCATGGCAATCCAAGCACCAACACATCATGTAGGTTATACAGCACAAGAAAGCGAATAATCTCCTG
This sequence comes from Ranitomeya variabilis, assembly GCF_051348905.1. Taxonomy (NCBI): domain Eukaryota; kingdom Metazoa; phylum Chordata; class Amphibia; order Anura; family Dendrobatidae; genus Ranitomeya; species Ranitomeya variabilis. The sequence goes on along the minus strand of NC_135237.1, from coordinate 572,528,809 downwards.
GTGATCCGGATTAATCCGCATAGTTACTTGTGTCCAGTATTGTGGTTTATTGCTAGCCAATGGGGTGGAGTCAATCCCCTTCAGGGGTATAGGAGTTTCAAGAGGCTCCAAATCATACCCACAGCGTTTGGCAAAGGACCAATCCATAAGACTCAAAGCGGCGCCAGAGTCGACATAGGCATCCGCGGTAATAGATGATAAAGAACTAATCAGGGTCACAGATAGAATAAACTTAGACTGTAAAGTGCCAATTGAAACAGACTTATCAAGCTTCTTAGTACGCTTAGAGCATGCTGATATAACATGAGTTGAATCACCGCAATAGAAGCACAACCCATTTTTTCGTCTAAAATTCTGCCGTTCACTTCTGGACAGAATTCTATCACATTGCATATTCTCTGGCGTCTTCTCAGTAGACACCGCCAAATGGTGCACAGGTTTGCGCTCCCGCAGACGCCTATCGATCTGGATAGCCATTGTCATGGACTCATTCAGACCCGCAGGCACAGGGAACCCCACCATAACATCCTTAATGGCATCAGAGAGACCCTCTCTGAAATTCGCCGCCAGGGCGCACTCATTCCACTGAGTAAGCACAGCCCATTTACGGAATTTCTGGCAGTATATTTCAGCCTCGTCTTGCCCCTGAGATAGGGACATCAAGGCCTTTTCCGCCTGAAGTTCTAACTGAGGTTCCTCATAAAGCAACCCCAAGGCCAGAAAAAACGCATCCACATTGAGCAACGCAGGATCCCCTGGAGCCAACGCAAAAGCCCAATCCTGAGGGTCGCCCCGGAGCAAAGAAATCACAATCCTGACCTGCTGAGCAGGATCTCCAGCAGAGCGAGATTTCAGGGACAAAAACAACTTGCAATTATTTTTGAAATTTTGAAAGCAAGATCTATTCCCCGAGAAAAATTCAGGCAAAGGAATTCTAGGTTCAGATATAGGAACATGAACAACAAAATCTTGTAAGTTTTGAACTTTCGTGGTGAGATTATTCAAACCTGCAGCTAAACTCTGAATATCCATTTTAAACAGGTGAACACAGAGCCATTCCAGGATTAGAAGGAGAGAGAGAGAGAAAGGCTGCAATATAGGCAGACTTGCAAGAGATTCAATTACAAGCACACTCAGAACTGAGAAAAAAAAAAAAAAAAAAAATCTTCAGCAGACTTCTCTTTTCTCTCCTTTCTCTGTCAATAAATTTAACCCTTTAGGGCCGGTCAAACTGTTATGGTTCTCAATGGCAAGAGAACATAGCCCAGCAAACATACGAACTAGCTCTTGGAAGGATGGAAACTAAACTGACCATGAACTAAACCTGCCGCACAACTAACAGTAGCCGGGTAGCGTAGCCTGCGTTTTAGCCCTAGACGCCCAGCGCCGGCCGGAGGACTAACTAATCCTGGCAGAGGAAAATATAGTCCTGGCTCACCTCTAGAGAAATTTCCCCGAAAGGCAGACAGAGGCCCCCACAAATATTGGCGGTGATTTTAGATGAAATGACAAACGTAGTATGAAAATAGGTTTAGCAAAATTGAGGTCCGCTTACTAGATAGCAGGAAGACAGAAAGGGCACTTTCATGGTCAGCTGAAAACCCTATCAAAATACCATCCTGAAATTACTTTAAGACTCTAGTATTAACTCATAACATCAGAGTGGCAATTTCAGATCACAAGAGCTTTCCAGACACAGAAACGAAACTACAGCTGTGAACTGGAACAAAATGCAAAAACAAACAAGGACTAAGTCCAACTTAGCTGGGAGTTGTCTAGCAGCAGGAACATGCACAGAAAGGCTTCTGATTACAATGTTGACCGGCATGGAAGTGACAGAGGAGCAAGGCTAAATAGCGACTCCCACATCCTGATGGAAACAGGTGAACAGAGAGGATGATGCACACCAGTTCAATTCCACCAGTGGCCACCGGGGGAGCCCAAAATCCAATTTCACAACACCAGGGACAGCAGGAGGAGGAGGAGGTGAACACAGTGTAGGCCGAAGCCTGATTGGAGAAAGTCTAAAGGGAACCTTTAACCCCCCCCAAGGCGTTTGTAGCTGAAAGAGCCAGCTTGTGCAGCACAAAGGATGCAAAAGGAAAAGGTGGCTCTTTTCATTATGCTCCTTGCAAACACAGAACTAAATAAATGCAGCGCCCCCGCTGCCGCAGGGCCGAGGGGTACCCGGTACCGGGCCTCTGGATCTCTGCTCTGGGGTTGTCACGGTGGCTAGGCCCCGGTCCGTGACCCTGCCGAGGGGCGTACAGTGAATGATAGATGTAGATGGTGGTGGTGGTGCGGTGTAGTGCCGGCCGCAGTAAATAACGAGGACACCAGGTTGAAGTCTCTTTACCTCTTTACTGAAGGTCTCTGGGTCCTCAGTCCAGAATACGGTTCACCAGGCTGCGCAAGTCCGGCCGGTTCGATGGCACCTCCAAAGTTCTCTTTGCAGGTGGAAATCTGTGCCTACCTGCTAGCGCTATGTGTTGTGGTCCTTCCCTGCTGTGCTTACGGAAAGTCCCCACAACTGTTGTGTCCGTTTCTTAAGTTCCCTCACAACTCGATTAGATGATGTTCTGCTAATCCTCCGTCCCTCCCTGATGTTACGGTTAGGACGGCGCCAGTATGACGGGTAGGCTCGGAGCTCTTCCGGGACCCTAGAGTCGCCCCTCTCCACAAGTTGCCCCCCAAGACTGCATAGGTGATTTAGATGAGACAGCCCGCCTGAGACTGACTGTCCTGCCGTTGGTTTGAAGTATTGCTTGGAGCTAGATATATAAATACTTCCTCGGCGTTCCGGACACCGGTTGTGCGCCTCAGTAGGATGTTGCCTCGGTCTTACAGCACGACTCCTACTGGTATTTCTCCTCTTGCTTTGATCTCGTTTCTCACTCAGCACAATATATCTCGCTTCTAATCCTTTCTTAGGGCACCGCCGCTATGCTGAGCAGGCACGGTCCCGTGACGTTCTTCCTTGTTGCCAGGCCTCTGTCAGGGTCCCAAACCTGACAGGGACCCTACCGAATCTTCCCCCACAACACCCTCTGCCACCAGGTGTTGTCTGGTCCAAACCAGTCAGCTTTCTCTCTAACTTCCTGCCTGACCCCCAGTTTTACCCACAGTGGTGAGGAGTGGCCTAATAAATAGCACCCTTAGCTCCCCCTGGAGGCCCGGCTGTGAAATGTATTGGTGTATGTGATACCTGGTCAGATGAACTCCTTCAGTGCCATCAGACGTACCATAGCCCCCCTTAGTGGCGGAGCCACCGTACTGCAACGACCAGGACTCTGGGGCGCTGCACTCCCCCCCGGTTAAATCCAGTACTCCGGGACTGGGAAGAAAACAACAATACATATTAGCAAAAAGACATACAATTTTTGTGAGTGCAATAACAATACGCATATTTGAACAGGCTTCCCTTTATGGGAGGTGAGAACACTTGAACGTTACAAACATGGTTAAATACTTTTAAATAACTTTTCTTACCCAACCGGGTATTCTACTAAGTGCAAAATTTTCAAACATTGATTCAACATTGCCTTTAAGGAGGTACACTCTAAATCCACTAAAGGCCTTCTTATAACACATTATAAGGCTTAAGCAACTGTGCTACATTCTCCTACTTTATGTCTGCAGGACCGCCTGTCCTAAACGCTCCAGACCTACTGCCTCTCCTTTCTGTTACAGGACCGTCCCGTTCAGCCCGGGCCTACTGTCCTTCCACCACTATACACAGTATAGAACATGTTTTTCTTTCAGTTTGAGATCACTGAGCCATCTCTATCTGGCTCCTAAGAGGACTCACCACTAACCCCTACGGGTTCACTTCCTGTCCTCGTTCTTCCATCAACATTACTATACACTTTTCACATTTAACTAGGTAGGTACATTTAACGTTTTCATATCAACATTATTACTTTCTTTCTTCTAAGACATTATTGCCCTCTAGCTATCTTAAGGCAATACCATTCCTAAGTGCAACGTATGAACATCCCCTTTAAGAGGGGACCAAGTCTTTATGAGGTAGCGCAGCTTCTTCAGCTACCAGTCCGTACACAGTAAGGACTCCGGTGCGGTATCTTCGCAAAGAGTCCTTTTTCCATGTAAAACCAGTAAGGAGCACCTTTAAGAAGGTGCAACTATTTACAAAGAGTTTGTATCATGCACTGTTCATGATTCCATCAGTTCTTTTCAACAATGAGGAAACAGGAAACAAAAGCAAAAGCAGAGGAAGGGATCCCGGGTAAACAAAGGGATCCCTTTAAGAGTTAACCCTAGTCGGGTTTAAAGCAGCAAAAAGCAGGGAAACAAACAGTTAACTATGTACAGTTTCAGGTTTCTGAGGTTTAGTTGAATGGCTTCCAGGGCTGCACCTGGCACTTAACCCTTCCTGGCCTGGGAAAGGTGAGGTCCAGGGTTACACCCAGTGCTGGACAAACGCCGTTAATCCGTCTTTCATGTACGGTTAAATCATGCGCAGCGATGGAGGTCTGCGCAGCTTGATTATGAACATTTGCTGCAGTAGAGGTAGCGGCTGCTGCAAGATCAGTCACTGGAACGGAGTCAGCAGCTGTGGCACTAGCAGTCACTGGAGGGGTGTCGGTCGTCAGGGCAGGGTCGTCCTTCATACCTGCTTCAGATGCGGTCCCTCCGGTGCTGGTCTGCTCCGTCTCCACTGGGGTCTGGAACGCTGGTTGGGGGGCCTTGTGCTGCAATGTTATCATCTCCGTTTGCAGCACCTCGCTTTCCGGCAGGGCCTTGCTTTCTGGCTTCAGAGCTCTGGAACTTCTTTCTTGCTCCGGACCAGATGAGGCTGCCGACAGACGTCTGGCGAGGCTCCCGACGATGGTCTTCTTCCACCCGGCCTCAGTGCTCAGCTGCGTCTGCAGGAGTTGGTGGGTCAGCTCATCCGCTCCGGCCTGCAGGAGGTCAGCGGCAATTGCGGAGGTCTGGCTGCGGTGCCTCTCCGGGTAGCTGGGGGAGTCCTCGGCTCCGACCCCATGCTCCGGCTCCAGGCGGCTTGCCATGGCGTCCTCCATGTCGCTGACTTCTTCTTCCTGGTCCTTTTCCCGCTCTCTCCTTCGTGGGCGGTTTCGTTTTCTCTGCCTCTGCCCACCATTGAGGATCAGGAGGCGGATCTCGGCTGCTGACGGACACGTCCTCAAGGGGCCGAGATATTTAGACTGGGCGGCCATTGTCTTTCGCGCTCTTCAGCTTGTTCACGCCTACTTCCACGCCCTTCTTCTCCTGCGCTCTCCTTAGCGCTGTAATGGCGGCGGTTTTGGCGCGAACTTTTGGCGGCAAGTGACAATCCACAGTCTTTGCAATAAAGTACAGTCCAAGCACAGTAAATCACAGTTCCAAGGCACACATGACCTGATTCTTCAGGCTTAAGTAGATCCTGTTCGTGACGCCAAAATTTGCAGCCCCCCCGCTGCCGCAGGGCCGAGGGGTACCCGGTACCGGGCCTCTGGATCTCTGCTCTGGGGTTGTCACGGTGGCTAGGCCCCGGTCCGTGACCCTGCCGAGGGGCGTACAGTGAATGATAGATGTAGATGGTGTTGGTGGTGCGGTGTAGTGCCGGCCGCAGTAAATAACGAGGACACCAGGTTGCAGTCTCTTTACCTCTTTACTGAAGGTCTCTGGGTCCTCAGTCCAGAATACGGTTCACCAGGCTGCGCAAGTCCGGCCGGTTCGATGGCACCTCCAGAGTTCTCTTTGCAGGTGGAAATCTGTGCCTACCTGCTAGCGCTATGTGTTGTGGTCCTTCCCTGCTGTGCTTACGGAAAGTCCCCACAACTGTTGTGTCCGTTTCTTAAGTTCCCTCACAACTCGATTAGATGATGTTCTGCTAATCCTCCGTCCCTCCCTGATGTTACGGTTAGGACGGCACCAGTATGACGGGTAGGCTCGGAGCTCTTCCGGGACCCTAGAGTCGCCCCTCTCCACAAGTTGCCCCCCAAGACTGCATAGGTGATTTAGATGAGACAGCCCGCCTGAGACTGACTGTCCTGCCGTTGGTTTGAAGTATTGCTTGGAGCTAGATATATAAATACTTCCTCGGCGTTCCGGCCGCCGGTTGTGCGCCTCAGTAGGATGTTGCCTCGGTCTTACAGCACGACTCCTACTGGTATTTCTCCTCTTGCTTTGATCTCGTTTCTCACTCAGCACAATATATCTCGCTTCTAATCCTTTCTTAGGGCACCGCCGCTATGCTGAGCAGGCACGATCCCGTGACGTTCTTCCTTGTTGCCAGGCCTCTGTCAGGGTCCCAAACCTGACAGGGACCCTACCGAATCTTCCCCCACAACACCCTCTGCCACCAGGTGTTGTCTGGTCCAAACCAGTCAGCTTTCTCTCTAACTTCCTGCCTGACCCCCAGTTTTACCCACAGTGGTGAGGAGTGGCTTAATAAATAGCAACCTCATCCTCCACCTCTTCCACAACATCATCCCTTAGCGCTTGCAGTGATTTTTCAAGCAGGCAGATAAGGGGGACAGTCATGCTGACTAGTGCATCATCTGCACTCACCATCCGCGTGGAATAATCGAAGGGACGCAAAACCTGGCAGACATCCTTCATAGTGGCCCACTCTGTGGTTGTGAAGTCTGAACGGCGCGGAGTGCGGCTTCTTTGCGCCTGATGCAGCTGGTACTCCATTACAGCCTGCTGCTGCTCACACAACACACATCACTCACTCCAACATATGTAACGTGGAATTCCACCTGGTAGGTAGGTCACATATGATGCGATGTTCCGGCAGGCGGGGTCGGCGCTGCAGAGCTGCAATGCGCGCTTTTGCCGTGCTGGAACGCCGCAAGTGAGCAAACTCTAGGCGGACCTTGTGCAGCAGTGCATCAAGATCCGGATAGTCCCTCAAAAAACTCTGCACGACCAAATTGAGCACATGTGCCAGACATGGGATGTGAGTGAGGTTGCCGAGGCCCAGAGCTGCCACCAGATTTCGGCCATTATCACACACTACCATGCCTGGCTGGAGATTCGCTGGCACAAACCACACATCGCTCTCCTGCTTGATGGCATTCCAGAGCTCCTGCGCTGTGTGGCTTCGATTCCCAAAGAAATTAATTTCAAGACGGCCTGTTGACGTTTGGCCACGGCTGTGCTCATGTCGGTCGTAACAGGTAAACGTTCATCACGGGTCCATGTGGAGGTGGACTGTGACGGCTCCTGCAGCGATGATTCTGAGGAACTGGTGTAAGAGGAGGAGTCAATGCGTACAGAATGGATTCCTGCAATCCTTGGAGTGGGCAGGACACGTCCTGCGCCACTCGCACGATCTGTACCCGGCTCAACAACATTAACCCAATGAGCAGTGAGGGAAAGTTATTGCCCCTGTCCATGTTGACTGGTCCACGCATCGGTGGTGAGGTGGACCTTGCTACTGACGGCATTCAGTAGCGCGTGTTTTATGTGTCCCTCCACATGCTTGTGCAGGGCAGGGACAGCTTGAGGTTGCTGACATTTCGACCTCTTTTGACTTTGTGATGACACACCTTGCATTAGACATAGCAAATGTCATCTGCAACTGTGTCAAAAAAGGGCCAGACACTGCAAGCCTTGGAAGCGCCCTTTTTGGCTTTTGGAACAGACATGCTCCTAACGGGTGCCAAAGTGGAGGCTACAGGCTGCGCAGTCTTCCCCCTCCCTCTACCTCTTTGGCCTGTTCTAGGAATCTCTTCCTCGGAGCTGCTCCCACCACCTTCCTGTCCCTCACGCCACGATGGGTCAAGGACCTCATCATCTACACTACCCTCTGCCACCAACTGCTCCTCCTTGGTAGTCTCAGCAGCAGAGCACGCACCAGAAAGTGGCACCTGAGTGTCATCATCAGCGGATGCGGCCTGCGATGTGGTGACTGGAGGCACTGGCCCACCCGCCTCTTCAGAGGAAGAGAGAAAAAGCTGTTGGGCATCACTGCACCCTGCCTCTTCTTCCATTTCTCCAATGCTGCTTGGCTGGCCCCCTGTTTCCAAGCCAAGAGATTCAGAGAACAGAAGTAGAGACAGCTCCTGTCCTGGGCTCTCTCTGTCTGCCTGGGCAATTTGGCAGGTGGTGAAGAGACAGATGGCTGCTCTCCAGTGCTCTGTGTCTGAGAGGATGTGGCACTAATTGAAGTCGATGCGTTAGCTTCCATCCATCCGACAACGGCTTCAATTTGGTCTTAACGCAGCAGCGGTGTACGGAGCTCTACGACAAAGCTGCGCATGAAGGACTGTTCCCTGGTGAAACTGGGTGCTGGTGAGTCACCGGTGCCCGCAGCAGGCACAGAATCCCCACGTCCTCTCCCTGCTCCGCACCCACGCCCACGTGCCTTACTCACTGCCTTCTTCATCTTGATTGACTGATAAAGATAAGCAGAAAAGTACTAACGGCTTTGTGTGCTTATTCCTGAACAGCTCCTAACAGGTATAAGAAACACTAATTTTCTAAAGTGTGGACTAGACTTTAATATGAGCTAATGTGGCCTACACAAATGTAAAGTGGTGTCACTGGTGTGTTTGGTGAACTTTATTATTTATTTATTTTTGGGGGGCTGAACTGACAACAGAGAGAGCTGCAGTCACACGGAGACCGTGCAGACAGCCGTAAACGGCGCTGCAAGGCCCAAAAACCCTCCTCTACGTTATCCTATGTAGCGTTTTTCCACAAGTTAGCTGGAGACGGGTGGAAAGACACTAATAGGAATTTTTTGAAAAAATGTGCAGCAGCCTGCACTACTTAAAACAAAAGGAAAATTGATTTTACGGTATGACGCAGTGAAGAACTCTGAGCTGGAGACAACCAGGCTATGGCTGCTCACAGACTACAGGGCGAGCTGCAGTCACACGGAGACCGTGCAGACAGCCGTAAACGGTGCTGCAAGGCCCAAAAACCCTCCTCTACGTTATCCTATGTAGTGTTTTTCCACAAGTTAGCTGGAGATGGGTGGAAAGACACTAATAGGAATTTTTTGAAAAAATGTGCAGCAGCCTGCACTACTTAAAACAAAAGGAAAATTGATTTTACGGTATGACGCAGTGAAGAACCCTGAGCTGGAGACAACCAGGCTATGGCTGCTCACAGACTACAGGGCGAGCTGCAGTCACACGGAGACCGTGCAGACAGCCGTAAACGGCGCTGCAAGGCCCAAAAACCCTCCTCTACGTTATCCTATGTAGTGTTTTTCCACAAGTTAGCTGGAGACGGGTGGAAAGACACTAATAGGAATTTTTTGAAAAAATGTGCAGCAGCCTGCACTACTTAAAACAAAAGGAAAATTGATTTTACGGTATGACGCAGTGAAGAACCCTGAGCTGGAGACAACCAGGCTATGGCTGCTCACAGACTACAGGGCGAGCTGCAGTCACACGGAGACCGTGCAGACAGCCGTAAACGGCGCTGCAAGGCCCAAAAACCCTCCTCTACGTTATCCTATGTAGTGTTTTTCCACAAGTTAGCTGGAGACGGGTGGAAAGACACTAATAGGAATTTTTTGAAAAAATGTGCAGCAGCCTGCACTACTTAAAACAAAAGGAAAATTGATTTTACGGTATGACGCAGTGAAGAACCCTGAGCTGGAGACAACCAGGCTATGGCTGCTCACAGACTACAGGGCGAGCTACAGTCACACGGAGACCGTGCAGACAGCCGTAAACGGCGCTGCAAGGCCCAAAAACCCTCCTCTACGTTATCCTATGTAGTGTTTTTCCACAAGTTAGCTGGAGACGGGTGGAAAGACACTAATAGGAATTTTTTGAAAAAATGTGCAGCAGCCTGCACTACTTAAAACAAAAGGAAAATTGATTTTACGGTATGACGCAGTGAAGAACCCTGAGCTGGAGACAACCAGGCTATGGCTGCTCACAGACTACAGGGCGAGCTGCAGTCACACGGAGACCGTGCAGACAGCCGTAAACGGCGCTGCAAGGCCCAAAAACCCTCCTCTACGTTATCCTATGTAGTGTTTTTCCACAAGTTAGCTGGATACAGGTGGAAAGACACTAATAGGATTTTTTTGAAAAAATGAGCAGCAGACTACACTACTTGAAAAAAAAAAAAAAAAGAACAGTATGAGGCAATGAACCACCCTCCCTGAACTGAATACAACCAGCTATGGATGGCCTATGGCTGCACTCAGACTAGAGAGTGGGCTGCACTCACACACACACACACATACAGACCTTGCAGATCGCTGTGAAAACAGCGCTACAAGGCAAAAGCAAGGTGATTAGTAGGTGAACACAGCGGTTGCTAAATTAGCCTTTGAAAAGCACAAAGAAGCAAATCGTTATCTCTAAACTGGCCCTCAGTCAGCAAACAGCGTCCTGTCACTAACTGAATTCACAGCAGAGTGAGCGCAAAATGGCGCCAGCGACTTTTAAACTGCATCATGACATCATTTCAGCAGCCAATCACAGCCTTGCCAGTAGTTTTAGGCCCTCCATGCTGAACAGGATGTGCCCACACTTGGAATCATTCTCATTGGCTGATTTCGTACAAATTTGTTCAGTTTGAATCCTGGGAACTTCCGATTCCGGTATCCGATACACGGCAAGTATCGGATCTCGGTATCGGAATTCCGATACCGCTAAGTATCGGCCGATACCCGATACTTGCGGTATCGGAATGCTCAACACTAATTACCAGTGCTCCAGTAGCATAGCTACCAGGGGGGCAGAGTGGGCGGTCACCCAGGGCCCCGTTCTCTGAGGGGGCCCACCCGGAGCTAAGCTACTGTAACTGTATTGGCGTGTGCAGCGCACCAATACAGTTACATTCTGCGGCAGAGCAGGGAGAATCGATCTCCCTGCTCTGCTACCGGCCGCCATGGGGCCCCTGAGAAGGTGGGGGACCCTGGTGCCAGCAGTGGCCCTCCTTCTATCATTGCAAGGTCAGCTGTACTGGCATTTAGCCGATACAGCTGAACGCGTTGATGAGGGAAGGAGCGCTGTGCTACGATCCTTCCCCCATCATCCCCTTGTCAGCGTCTGATGTCACTTCCTGACATCCGCTGTCAGGAGATGAGCGGGAGCTCAGGGCACCGCTGGAACAAGAAGGAAGAGAGGTGATCAGAGGCATAGCTAGGGTTTTGATTCAGGGGGACAAATGTTATGGTTCTCAATGGCAAGAGAACATAGCCCAGCATACATAGGAACTAGCTCTTGGAAGGATGGAAACTTAAACTGACCATGAACTAAACCTGCCGCACAACTAACAGTAGCCGGGTAGCGTAGCCTGCGTTTTATCCCTAGACGCCCAGCGCCGGCCGGAGGACTAACTAATCCTGGCAGAGGAAAATATAGTCCTGGCTCACCTCTAGAGAAATTTCCCCGAAAGGCAGACAGAGGCCCCCACATATATTGGCGGTGATTTAAGATGAAAATGACAAACGTAGTATGAAAATAGGTTTAGCAAAATCGAGGTCCGCTTACTAGATAGGAGGAAGACAGAAAGGGTACTTTCATGGTCAGCTGAAAACCCTATCAATACACCATCCTGAAATTACTTTAAGACTCTAGTATTAACTCATAACATCAGAGTGGCAATTTCAGATCACAAGAGCTTTCCAGACACAGAAACGAAACTGCAGCTGTGAACTGGAACAAAATGCAAAAAAAACAAACAAGGACAAAAGTCCGACTTAGCTGGAAGTTGTCTGGTAGCAGGAACATGCACAGAAAGGCTTCTGATTACAATGTTGACCGGCATGGAAGTGACAGAGGAGCAAGGTTAAATAGCGACTCCCACATCCTGATGGGAACAGGTGAACAGAGGGGATGATGCACACAAGTTCAATTCCACCAGTGGCCACCGGGGGAGCCCAAAATCCAATTTCACAACAGTACCCCCCCCTCAAGGAGGGGGCACCGAACCCTCACCAGAACCACCAGGGCGATCAGGATGAGCCCTATGAAAGGCACGGACCAGATCGGAGGCATGAACATCAGAGGCAGTCACCCAAGAATTATCCTCCTGACCGTATCCCTTCCATTTGACCAGATACTGGAGTTTCCGTCTGGAAACACGGGAGTCCAAGATTTTTTCCACAACGTACTCCAACTCGCCCTCAACCAACACCGGAGCAGGAGGCTCAACGGAAGGCACAACCGGTACCTCATACCTGCGCAACAATGACCGATGAAAAACATTATGAATAGAAAAAGATGCAGGGAGGTCCAAACGGAAGGACACAGGGTTAAGAATCTCCAATATCTTGTACGGGCCGATGAACCGAGGCTTAAACTTAGGAGAAGAAACCCTCATAGGGACAAAACGAGAAGACAACCACACCAAGTCCCCGACACAAAGCCGAGGACCAACCCGACGCCGGCGGTTGGCAAAAAGCTGAGTCTTCTCCTGGGACAACTTCAAATTGTCCACCACCTGCCCCCAAATCTGATGCAACCTCTCCACCACAGCATCCACTCCAGGACAATCCGAAGATTCCACCTGACCGGAGGAAAATCGAGGATGAAACCCCGAATTACAGAAAAAAGGAGACACCAAGGTGGCAGAGCTGGCCCGATTATTGAGGGCAAACTCCGCTAAAGGCAAAAAAGCAACCCAATCATCCTGATCTGCAGACACAAAACACCTCAAATATGTCTCCAAAGTCTGATTCGTCCGCTCGGTCTGGCCATTAGTCTGAGGATGGAAAGCAGACGAGAAAGACAAATCTATGCCCATCCTAGCACAGAATGCCCGCCAAAATCTAGACACGAATTGGGTTCCTCTGTCAGAAACGATATTCTCCGGAATACCATGCAAACGAACCACATTTTGAAAAAACAGAGGAACCAACTCGGAAGAAGAAGGCAACTTAGGCAGGGGAACCAAATGGACCATCTTAGAGAAACGGTCACACACCACCCAGATGACAGACATCTTCTGAGAAACAGGAAGATCCGAAATAAAATCCATCGAGATGTGCATCCAAGGCCTCTTCGGGATAGGCAAGGGCAACAACAATCCACTAGCCCGAGAACAACAAGGCTTGGCCCGAGCACAAACGTCACAAGACTGCACAAAGCCTCGTACATCTCGTGACAGGGAAGGCCACCAGAAGGACCTTGCCACCAAATCCCTGGTACCAAAGATTCCAGGATGACCTGCCAACGCAGAAGAATGAACCTCCGAAATGACTTTACTGGTCCAATCATCAGGAACAAACAGTCTACCAGGTGGGCAACGATCATGTCTATCCGCCTGAAAATCCTGCAAGGCCCGCCGCAGGTCTGGAGAAACGGCAGACAATATCACTCCATCCTTAAGGATACCTGTAGGTTCAGAATTACCAGGGGAGTCAGGCTCAAAACTCCTAGAAAGGGCATCCGCCTTAACATTCTTAGAACCCGGTAGGTATGACACCACAAAATTAAACCGAGAGAAAAACAACGACCAGCGCGCCTGTCTAGGATTCAGGCGTCTGGCGGACTCAAGATAAATAAAATTTTTGTGGTCGGTCAATACCACCACCTGATGTCTAGCCCCCTCAAGCCAATGACGCCACTCCTCAAAAGCCCACTTCATGGCCAAAAGCTCCCGATTCCCAATATCATAATTCTGCTCGGCGGGCGAAAATTTACGAGAAAAAAAAGCACAAGGTTTCATCACGGAGCAGTCGGAACTTCTTTGCGACAAAACCGCCCCAGCTCCGATTTCAGAAGCGTCGACCTCAACCTGAAAAGGAAGAGCAACATCAGGCTGACGCAACACAGGGGCGGAAGAAAAGCGGCGCTTAAGCTCCCGAAAGGCCTCCACAGCAGCAGGGGACCAATCAGCAACATCAGCACCCTTCTTAGTCAAATCAGTCAATGGTTTAACAACATCAGAAAAACCAGCAATAAATCGACGATAAAAGTTAGCAAAGCCCAAAAATTTCTGAAGACTCTTAAGAGAAGAGGGTTGCGTCCAATCACAAATAGCCCGAACCTTGACAGGATCCATCTCGATGGAAGAGGGGGAAAAAATGTATCCCAAGAAGGAAATCTTTTGAACCCCAAAAACGCACTTAGAACCCTTCACACACAAGGAATTAGACCGCAAAACCTGAAAAACCCTCCTGACCTGCTGGACATGAGAGTCCCAGTCATCCGAAAAAATCAGAATATCATCCAGATACACGATCATAAATTTATCCAAATAATCACGGAAAATGTCATGCATAAAGGACTGAAAGACTGAAGGGGCATTTGAAAGGCCAAAAGGCATCACCAAATACTCAAAGTGGCCCTCGGGCGTATTAAATGCGGTTTTCCACTCATCCCCCTGCTTAATTCGCACCAAATTATACGCCCCACGGAGATCTATCTTAGAGAACCACTTGGCCCCCTTTATGCGAGCAAACAAATCAGTCAGCAGTGGCAACGGATATTGATATTTAACCGTGATTTTATTCAAAAGCCGATAATCAATACACGGCCTCAAAGAGCCATCTTTCTTAGACACAAAGAAAAAACCGGCTCCTAAGGGAGATGACGAAGGACGAATATGTCCCTTTTCCAAGGACTCCTTTATATATTCTCGCATAGCAGCATGTTCAGGCACAGACAGATTAAATAAACGACCCTTAGGGTATTTACTACCCGGAATCAAATCTATGGCACAATCGCACTCCCGGTGCGGAGGTAATGAACCAAGCTTAGGTTCTTCAAAAACGTCACGATAGTCAGACAAGAATTCAGGAATCTCAGAGGGAATAGATGACGAAATGGAAACCAAAGGTACGTCCCCATGCATTCCCTTACATCCCCAGCTTAACACAGACATAGCGTTCCAGTCGAGGACTGGGTTATGAGATTGCAGCCATGGCAATCCAAGCACCAACACATCATGTAGATTATACAGCACAAGAAAGCGAATAATCTCCTGATGATCCGGATTAATTCGCATAGTTACTTGTGTCCAGTATTGTGGTTTATTACTATCCAATGGGGTGGAGTCAATCCCCTTCAGAGGTATAGGAGTTTCAAGAGGCTCTAAATCATACCCACAGCGTTTGGCAAAGGACCAATCCATAAGACTCAAAGCGGCGCCAGAGTCGACATAGGCATCCGCGGTAATAGATGATAAAGAACAAATCAGGGTCACAGATAAAATAAACTTAGACTGAAAAGTGCCAATTGAAACTGACTTATCAAGCTTCTTAGTACGCTTAGAGCATGCTGATATAACATGAGTTGAATCACCACAATAAAAGCACAACCCATTTTTTCGTCTAAAATTCTGCCGTTCGCTTCTGGACAGAATTCTATCACATTGCATATTCTCTGGCGTCTTCTCAGTAGACACCGCCAAATGGTGCACAGGTTTGCGCTCCCGCAGACGTCTATCGATCTGGATAGCCATTGTCATGGACTCATTCAGACCCGCAGGCACAGGGAACCCCACCATAACATCCTTAACGGCATCAGAGAGACCCTCTCTGAAATTCGCCGCCAGGGCGCACTCATTCCACTGAGTAAGCACAGACCATTTACGGAATTTTTGGCAGTATATTTCAACTTCATCTTGCCCCTGAGATAGGGACATCAAGGCTTTTTCCGCCTGAAGCTCTAAATGAGGTTCCTCATAAAGCAACCCCAAGGCCAGAAAAAACGCATCCACATTGAGCAACGCAGGATCCCCTGGAGCCAATGCAAAAGCCCAATCTTGAGGGTCGCCCCGGAGCAAGGAAATCACAATCCTGACCTGCTGAGCAGGATCTCCAGCAGAGCGAGATTTCAGGGACAAAAACAACTTGCAATTATTTTTGAAATTTTGAAAGCAAGATCTATTCCCCGAGAAAAATTCAGGCAAAGGAATTCTAGGTTCAGATATAGGAACATGAACAACAAAATCTTGTAAATTTTGAACTTTCGTGGTGAGATTATTCAAACCTGCAGCTAAACTCTGAATATCCATTTTAAACAGGTGAACACAGAGCCATTCCAGGATTAGAAGGAGAGAGAGAGAGGAAGGCTGCAATATAGGCAGACTTGCAAGTGATTCAATTGAAAGCACACTCAGAACTGAAGGAAAAAAAAAAAAAAAATTTTTCAGCAGACTTCTTTTTTCTCTCCTTTCTCTGCCAATTAATTTAACCCTTTAAGGCCGGTCAAACTGTTATGGTTCTCAATGGCAAGAGAACATAGCCCAGCATACATAGGAACTAGCTCTTGGAAGGATGGAAACTTAAACTGACCATGAACTAAACCTGCCGCACAACTAACAGTAGCCGGGTAGCGTAGCCTGCGTTTTATCCCTAGACGCCCAGCGCCGGCCGGAGGACTAACTAATCCTGGCAGAGGAAAATATAGTCCTGGCTCACCTCTAGAGAAATTTCCCCGAAAGGCAGACAGAGGCCCCCACATATATTGGCGGTGATTTAAGATGAAAATGACAAACGTAGTATGAAAATAGGTTTAGCAAAATCGAGGTCCGCTTACTAGATAGGAGGAAGACAGAAAGGGTACTTTCATGGTCAGCTGAAAACCCTATCAATACACCATCCTGAAATTACTTTAAGACTCTAGTATTAACTCATAACATCAGAGTGGCAATTTCAGATCACAAGAGCTTTCCAGACACAGAAACGAAACTGCAGCTGTGAACTGGAACAAAATGCAAAAAAAACAAACAAGGACAAAAGTCCGACTTAGCTGGAAGTTGTCTGGTAGCAGGAACATGCACAGAAAGGCTTCTGATTACAATGTTGACCGGCATGGAAGTGACAGAGGAGCAAGGTTAAATAGCGACTCCCACATCCTGATGGGAACAGGTGAACAGAGGGGATGATGCACACAAGTTCAATTCCACCAGTGGCCACCGGGGGAGCCCAAAATCCAATTTCACAACAGACAAAGCTTCTGAGTGGGCCCCTAACCAGGTAACCTTGATCACAACTAGGTGACACCCCCTAATAGTGGGGGAGAACCTCAGCAGATGACCGTGCTGTTACTGAAGATAATCTCTATATAAAGACAAAGATGGATATTACCGCCATATGGTCAGTGGTAGATACCAGCCCTACAGAACATGTAAGAGATCACAGCACAGTTACAGATAATGTCTTACCGCTGACGTTCTTTCTGATGAAGCCGTTCACTTTTCCCGTCTTTTCCATCTGGCCCAGACCGACATGACAACTTCTTCCAGCCACGACTCGGCAGCAGAGATTGCAACAAAGACACATTTCACTTCTCATACTCCAGCCATCACCATCTAATCCCAACCTGCACAAACTCCTTATTCTGCCGATACCCCAATGCTGAGCCTCTGCTGCCGTAAGTGTCCCTAGTACTGCACCTGCTGTGTGGTTCTCTGTGCGCTCTAAATTCTAAAGCACCCCTCTATAATATAGTACTGCCGGAAGCAAGTGCCCTAGAAAACAGTGCCCATATTTTGCCCCTAGAAAGTTTTAATGACCTGTGTGCCCCTTTGAAAGTCACAGTAACCTCAGTTCCCCTATAACAATAAGTACCCACTTTACATTTAATAAAGTCCAGAGTCTCTCCCATTCAGCTTCCCTATACACAGTATGATGCTCTCTTATACACAGTATAATGCCCCCTCACTGTATAGTACAACCCACACAGTACACTGACCCCTTAGTTGCCCCCAAACTCTTTGATGGCTCCAACACTGTATGATGGCCCCTTCACTGTAATCCCCACACTGTACAATGGCCCCATAAATAGCGTCCATATAGTATAATGCACCAGATCGTACTAAATATAGTATAATGCACTTCCCATAGGAATACTCTATAGCACAAGGCAGACCCATAGGCAGACTCTATAGCACAAGACAGCACCCCATAGGCAGATCCTGTAGTATAAGACAGCACCCCATAGGCAGACTCTGTAGTATAAGACAGCACCCCATAGGCAGACCATGTAGTATAAGGCATCACCCCATAGTCAGACCCTGCAGTATAAGGCAGCACCCCCCATAGACAGACCCTGTGGTATAAGGCAGCACCCCAAAGGCAGACCCTGTAGTATAAGGCAGCACCTACATAGGCAGATTCTGCAGTATAAGGCAGCACTCTCATAGGCAGATTTTGTAGTATAAGGCAGCACCTCCATATGTAGATCCTGTAGTATAAGACAGCACCCCCATAGGCAGATTCTGTAGTATAAGGCAGCACCCCCATAGGCAGATCCTGTAGTATAAGGCAGCACCCCCATAGGCAGACCCTGTAGCATAAGGCAGCACCCCCATAGGCAGATTCTGTAGGTTAAGGCAGCACCCACATAAGCAGATTCTGTAGTATAAGGAAGCACCCCCATAGGCAGATTCTGTAGTATAAGGCAGCACCCCATAAGCATATTCTGCAGCATAAGGCAGCACCTCCATAGGCAGACCCTGTAGTATAAGGCAGCACCCCCATAGGCAGACCCTGTAGTATAAGGCAGCCCCCCATAAAAAAATAAACAATAAATACTCGCCTCTCTTCCTCCTGGTTCCAGCGGTGCCCCGAGCTCCCGATCATCTCATGACAGTGGGTTCTGGGTGGTGACGTCATCACTCCCACTGTCTGTGTCGGTGATGTCAGAAGCTAACAGGAGGATGATGGGGGAAGGAGCGTAGCGCAGCGCTTTTTCCCTCATCAACGCGGTCAGCTGTATCAGCTAAATGTCGATACAGCTGACCTTGTGATGACAGGTGGGGGGCCCACTGCTGGCAGCGGGGCCCCCCGCCTGCTCAGAGGCCCCACAGCGGCCAGCAACAGAGCAGGGAAATCTGCTCTGCTGCAGAATGTAATTGTATTGCCACGCTGTGCACGACAATACAGTTACAGTTGCGTAGGTCCGGGTGGGCCCCCTCAGAGAATGGGGCCCTGGGCGACCGCCTCCTCAGCCCCCTGGTAGCTACGCTTCTGGCTGCAAGCCATAATCCTTAACTTTAACAGATTTCTGTTGAAGCTCATCAAGAGAATGCCAAGAGTGTGCAATGCAGTCATCAAAGCAAGAGGTGGCTATTTTGAAGAACCTAGAATATAAGACATAATTTCAGTTATTTCACACTTTTTTGTTAAGTATATTATTCCACATGTGTTAATTCATAGTTTTGATGCCTTTAGTGTGAATGTACAATTTTCATAGTCATGAAAATACAGAAAAATCTTTAAATGAGAAGTTGTGTCCAAACTTTTGGTCTGTACTGTATGTCACACAAAATACGTAATAAGTAACATTTCCCACATGTCTACTTTACAACAGCACAATTTTGGAACCAACATTTTTTTGTTAGGGAGTTATAAGGGTTAAAAGTTGATCTGCAATTTCACATTTTTATAACACCATTTTTTTAGGGACCACATCACATTTGAAGTCACTTTGAGGGGTCTATATGATAGAAAATACCCAAGTGTGACACCATTCTAAAAACTGCACATCTCAAGGTACTCAAAACCGCATTCAAGAATTTTTGGATTGTTTAAAAAAAATGAACATTTAACTTTTTTCACAAAAAAATTAATTCAGCTCCAATTTGTTTTATTTTACCCAGGGTAACAGGAGAAATTGGACCACAAAAGTTGTTGTCCAATTTGTCCTGAGTATGCTGATACCCCATATGTGGGGGTAAACCAGTGTTTGGGCGCATGGCAGAGCTCAGAAGGGAAGGAGCGCCATTTGACTTTCAAAAATTGACTGAAATTGAGATGGGACGCCATGTCGCGTTTGGAGAGCACCTGATGTGCCTAAACATTGAAATCCCCCACAAGTGACACAATTTTGGAAAGTAGACCCCCTAAAGAACTTATCTAGATGTGTGGTGAGGACTTTGACCGACCAAATGCTTCCCAGAAGTTTATAATGTAGAGTTGTAAAAATAAAAAATCATATTTTTTCACAAAAATGATCTTTTCGCCCCCAATTTTTTATGTTCCCCAGGGTAACAGAAGAAATTGGACCTCAAAAGTTGTTGTAAAATTTGTCCTGAGTACGCTGATACCCCATATGTGGGGGTAAACCACTGTTTGGGCACATGGCAGAGCTCGGAAGCGAAGGAGCGCCATTTGACTTTTCAATGCAAAATTTATTGGAATTGAGATAGGACACCGTGTCGCGTTTGAGAGCCCCTGATGTGCCTAAACTGTTGAAACCCCCCACAAGTGATACCATTTTGGAAACAAGACCCCCTAAGGAACTTATCTAGATGTGTTGTGAAAATTTTGAACCTCCAAGTGTTTCATTACAGTTTATAACGGAGAGCTGTGAAAACAAAAATTCTTTTTTTTTCCACAAAAATTATTTTTTAGCCCCCAGTTTCATATTTTCCCAAGGGTAACAGGAGAAATTGGACCCCAAAAGTTGTTGTCCAATTTGTCCTGAGTATGCTGATACACGATATGTAGGGGGGAACCACTGTTTGGGCGCATGGCAGAGATTGGAAAGGAAGGAGCTCCGTTTGGAATGCAGACTTAGATGGAATGGTCTGCAGGCGTCACATTACGTTTGCAGAGCCACTGATGTACCTAAACAGTAGGAACCCCCCACAACTGACCCCATATTGGAAACTAGACATTCCAAGGAACTTGTCTAGATGTGTTGTGAGAACTTTGAAACCCCAAGTGTTTCACTTCAGTTTATAACACAGAGCCGTGAAAATAAAAAATCATTTTTTTTCCACAAAAATTATATTTTAGCCCCCGGTTTTGTATTTTTCTAAGGGTAACAGGAGAAATTGGACCCCAAACGTTGTTGAACAATTTGTCCTGAGTACGCTGATACCCCATATGTTGGGGTAAACCCCTGTTTGGGCGCACGGGAGAGCTCGAAATGGAAGGAGCACTGTTTTACTGTTTCAATGCAGAAGTGGCTGGAGTTGAGATTGGATGACATGTCGCGTTCGGAGAGCCCCTGATGTGCCTAAACAGTGGAAACCCCCCAATTCTAACTGAAACCTAACCCAAACATACCCCTAACCCTAATCACAACCATAACCCTAACCACACCCCTATCCCTAATCCCAAACCTAATCCCAACTGTAAATGTAATCCAAACCCTAACTTTAGCTCCAACCCTAACCCTAACTTTAGCCCCAACCCTAACCCTAATTTTAGCCACAACCCTAACCTTAACTTTAGCCCCAACCCTAACTTTAGCCCTAACCCTAACCCAACCCTATCCCTAACTTTAGCCCCAACCCTAACCCTAACTTTAGCCCCAACCCTAACTTTAGCCCCAACCCTAACTTTAGCCCCAACCCTAACTTTAGCCCCAACCCTAACCCTAATGGGAAAATGGAAATAAATACATTTTTTATAATTTTATTATTTTTCCCTAGCTAAGGGGGTGATCAAGGTGGGGTTGATTTACTTTTATAGCAGGTTTTTTAGCAAATTTTTATGATTGGCAGCCATCACACACTAAAGGACACTTTTTATAGCAAAAAAATTGTTTTTGCATCTCCACATTTTAAGAGCTATAACTTTTCCATATTTTGGTCCACAGAGTCATGTGGGTCTTGTTTTTTGCTTGATGAGTTAACGTTTTTATTGGTATCATTTTTGGGCACGTAGCATTTTTTGATCTCTTTTTATTCCGAATTTTGTGAGGTAGAATGAACAAAAACCAGCTATTCATGAATTTCTTTTAGGGGGTGCTTATACCGATCCACATTTAGTAAAATTGATAAAGTAGTTTTATTCTTCGGGTCAGATCGATTACAGCGATACCTCATTTATATCATTTTTTATGTTTTGGCGCTTTTATAAAAACTATTTTATATAAAAAATAATTATTTTTGCATCGCTTTATTCTGAGGACTATAACTTTTTTACTTTTTCGTTGATGACGCTGTATGGTGGCTCGGGACAAGATGTTGTTTTCAGCGGCACCATGGTTATTTATATCAGTCTTTTTGGTCGCGTGTTATTCCATTTTTTGTTTGGCAGTATGATAATAAAGCGTAGTTTTTTGCCTCGCTTTTTTTTTTACTGTGTTCACTGAAGGGGTTAACTAGTGGGACAGTTTTATAGGTCGGGTCGTTACAGACGCGACAATACTAAATATGTGTACTTTTATTGTTTTTTTTATTTAGATAAAGAAATATAATTATTGGAGCAATATCTTTTTTTCTTTATTTTGGAATTTTTATTTTTTTTCACATGGAAATATTTTTTTTTTACATTTTCACATTGCCCCAGGGGGGAACATCACACTATAGTGACAGACCGCTGATCTGACACTTTGTAGTGCACTGTGTCAGATCAGCGATCTGACAGGCACTGCATGGAGGCTTCCCGGAACCTGCTCTGAGCAAGTTCTTGAAAGTCACCTCCCTGCAGGAATCGGAAGGCCCCCCGCCATTTTTGATCTGGGCCTGCAGGTCGGAGGAGGTAGGAGCAAGGTGATCACGTTGCTCCGAGGGTCGCAGGGAAGCACGCACGGAGCCTCCTCCCTGCTCGATGCTTCCCTGTGTCGCCAGAACGCCGCGATCATCTTTGATTGCAGTGCAGTGTGCCGGGGGTTAATGTGCCAGGAGCGGTCCATGACCGCTCCTGGTACATAGTGACGGATGTCAGCTGCGATAGTCAGCCTGACACCCAGCCCCCATCGGCCACGCTCCCCCCATGAGCACGGCTGATCGGTGATGACGTACTATCCCATCGGTGGTCATACGGGCCCATACCACCTCGACGGGATAGTACGTCAGATGTCAAAAAGGGGTTAATTAACAGTAGTTACTCCTTGCAGGGAGATATGTACACAAGGAGCAAGGTTATACCTAATGCAGAGAGAACTAATAGGGAGGGAAGGTTTTAACGAACAGGGGATAATAATGCAAATAATATTCTTAACACTTTGGGCATCAGCCATGGGTGTGCTCCTGCCTGTGACTGAGGACGTTTAGATTGTGACAAAAAAAAGGATCTGTTACAGTTCTGTGAAAACAATGGGAGAAACTTCCCTGGCGTTAACGGTGTCCTCCTGTTGTACTGATGATGGCGATGTCCTCTGGTGAACCTGGCGATGGCGGTGATAATTTGTGGGATTATCATGGGCACTGGCCTTAATGGCTGAAGGGAGGAAAGGGGAATAGTCTCTTCTGTTATGACCCCAATGGCAGAGGGTCTCAGAAATAATTACTACGTCTGCAAACACAAAAAACCAGCTCATAGGGCAGTGGTAACTGAGCTGACCATATATCTAATCCTAGCACCACAAATAGCAGCAGCCGGGGAACGTGCCTACATTGGTTCTAGACGTCTCGCGCCAGCCGGAGAACTAACTAACCCTAGAAGGGAAAAGAAAGACCTTTCTTGCCTCCAGAGAAAAGACCCCAAAAGTTGGATACAAGCCCCCAACAAATAATAACGGTGAGGTAAGAGGAAAAGACAAACGTAAGAATGAGCTAGGTATTTAGCAAAGAGAGGCCCACTAGCTAATAGCAGAATATAGTAAGATGACTTATATGGTCAGCAAAAACCCTATCAAAATATCCACGCTGGATATTCAAGAACCCCCGAACCGTCTAACGGCCCGGGGGGAGAACACCAGCCCCCTAGAGCTTCCAGCAAAGTCAGGAATCACATTTAGTACAAGCTGGACAAAAATAAGAGCAAAGCAAAAAAAAACAAAAAACAAAGAAGCAAGACTTAGCTTAATTTTGCACGAACCAGGACCAGCAGACAGGAGCAAACAGAAAGGATCTGATTACAACGATGCCAGGCACTGGACTAAGGATCCAGGAAGTTTATATAGCAACACCCCTGGACTAACGACCCAGGTGGGTGCCAAACTGAGGAAGGACAATCCCAGAGTCATATCACTAGTAACCACAAGAGGGAGCCAAAAAGTCTAATTCATAACAGTACCCCCCCCCTTAAGGAGGGGTCACCGAACCCTCACCAAGACCACCAGGGCGATCAGTGTCATGTTCTCAATGGCAAGAGAACATAGCATCAGCATATATAGGAACTAGCTCTTGGAAGATGGGAACTGAGCTGACCATGAACTAAACCTAACGCACAACTAGCAGTGGCCGGGTAGCATGCCTACGTTGATTCTAGATGCCCAGCACCAGCCGGAGGACTAAATAATGCTAGCAGAGGAAAATATTAGTCCTAGCTCACCTCTAGAGAAATACCCCGAAAGGAGACAGAGGCCCCCCACATGTATTGGCGGTGAATTAAGATGAAATAACAAACGTAGTATGAAAATAGGTTTAGCAAATTTGAGGTCCACTTACTACATAGCAGAAGACAGAAAGGACACTTTCATGGTCAGCTGAAAACCCTATCAAAACACCATCCAGAAATTACTTTAAAACTCTGGCATTAACTCATAACACCAGAGTGGCAATTCCTGTTCACAAGAGCTTTCCAGACACAGTAACGAAACTACAGCTGTGAACTGGAACAAAAATGCAAAAACAAACATGGACAAGAGTCCAACTTATCTAGTAGTTGTCTAGGAGCAGGAACAAGCACAGAGAGGCTTCTGATAACATTGTTGACCGGCAAGCAACTAACAGAGCAGCAAGGTTATATAGCGACTCCCACATCTTGATGGGAACAGGTGAACAGAGAAGATGAAGACACCAGTTCAATTCCACCAGTGGCCACCGGGGGAGCCCAGAATCCAAATTCACAACAGTACCCCCCCCTCAAGGAGGGGGCACCGAACCCTCACCAGAACCACCAGGGCAATCAGGATGGGCCCTATGAAAGGCACGAACCAAATCAGAGGCATGAACATCAGATGCATTCATCCAAGAATTATCCTCCTGGCCGTATCCCTTCCACTTGACCAGATACTGGAGTCTCCGTCTGGAAACACGAGAGTCTAAGATTTTCTCCACAACGTACTCCAACTCACCCTCAACCAACACCGGAGCAGGAGGCTCAACGGAAGGCACAACCGGTACCTCATACCTGCGCAATAATGACCGATGAAAAACGTTATGAATAGAAAAGGATGCAGGGAGGTCCAAACGGAAGGAAACAGGGTTAAGAATCTCCAATATCTTATACGGGCCGATGAACCGAGGCTTAAACTTAGGAGAAGAGACCCTCATAGGGACAAAACGAGAAGACAACCACACCAAATCCCCAACACAAAGCCGAGGACCAACACGACGGTGGCGGTTGGCAAAAAGCTGAGTCTTCTCCTGGGACAACCTCAAATTGTCCACCACCTGCCCCCAGATCTGATGCAATCTCTCCACCACAGCATCCACTCCAGGACAATCCGAAGATTCCACCTGACCAGAGGAAAATCGAGGATGAAACCCCGAATTACAGAAAAACGGGGACACCAAAGTGGCAGAGCTGGCCCGATTATTGAGAGCGAACTCTGCCAATGGCAAAAAAGCAACCCAATCATCCTGGTCAGCAGACACAAAACACCTCAGATATGTCTCCAGGGTCTGATTAGTCCGCTCGGTCTGGCCATTCGTCTGAGGATGGAAAGCGGACGAAAAAGATAAATCTATGCCCATCCTAGCACAGAATGCCCGCCAAAATCTAGACACGAATTGGGTCCCTCTGTCAGAAATGATATTCTCAGGAATACCATGCAAACGAACAACATTTTGAAAAAACAGAGGAACCAACTCGGAAGAAGAAGGCAACTTGGGCAGAGGAACCAAATGGACCATCTTAGAGAAACGGTCACACACCACCCAGATGACAGACATCTTCTGAGAAACAGGCAGATCTGAAATAAAATCCATCGAGATGTGCGTCCAAGGCCTCTTAGGAATAGGCAAGGGCAACAATAATCCACTAGCCCGAGAACAACAAGGCTTGGCCCGAGCACAAACGTCACAAGACTGCACAAAGCCTCGCACATCTCGTGACAGGGAAGGCCACCAGAAGGACCTTGCCACCAAATCCCTGGTACCAAAAATGCCAGGATGACCTGCCAACGCAGAAGAATGAACCTCAGAGATGACTCTACTGGTCCAATCATCAGGAACAAACAGTTTATCAGGTGGGCAACGATCCGGTCTATCCGCCTGAAACTCCTGCAAGGCCCGCCGCAGGTCTGGAGAAACGGCTGACAATACCACTCCATCCTTAAGGATACCTGTGGGCTCAGAGTTACCAGGCGAGTCAGGCTCAAAACTCCTAGAAAGGGCATCCGCCTTAACATTCTTAGAACCCGGTAGGTATGACACCACAAAATTAAACCGAGAGAAAAATAATGACCAGCGCGCCTGTCTAGGATTCAGGCGCCTGGCGGTCTCAAGATAAATCAAATTTTTGTGGTCAGTCAGTACCACCACCTGATGTCTGGCCCCCTCAAGCCAATGGCGCCACTCCTCAAAAGCCCACTTCATGGCCAAAAGCTCCCGATTCCCAACATCATAATTCCGCTCAGCGGGCGAAAATTTACGGGAAAAGAAGGCACAAGGCCTCATCACGGAGCAGTCAGAACTTTTCTGCGACAACACTGCCCCAGCTCCGATCTCAGAAGCGTCGACCTCAACCTGAAAAGGTAGAGCAACATCAGGCTGACGCAACACAGGGGCAGAGGAAAAACGGCGCTTAAGCTCCCGAAAGGCCTCCACAGCGTCAGGGGACCAATCAGCAACATCAGCACCCTTCTTAGTCAAATCGGTCAATGGCTTAGCAATATCCGAAAAACCAGCAATAAATCGACGATAAAAGTTAGCAAAGCCCAAAAATTTCTGAAGACTCTTAAGAGAAGAGGGCTGCGTCCAATCACAAATAGCTTGAACCTTGACAGGATCCATTTCAATGGAAGAGGGAGAAAAAATATATCCCAAAAAGGAAATCCTCTGTACCCCAAAAACACACTTAGAACCCTTCACACACAAAGAATTAGACCGCAAAACCTGGAAAACCCTCCTGACTTGCTGGACATGAGAGTCCCAGTCATCCGAAAAAATCAGAATATCATCCAGATACACAATCATAAATTTATCCAAATAATCGCGAAAAATATCATGCATAAAGGACTGGAAAACTGACGGAGCATTTGAAAGACCAAAAGGCATCACTAAATACTCAAAGTGGCCCTCGGGCGTATTAAATGCGGTCTTCCACTCATCCCCCTGCCTGATTCGCACCAAATTATACGCCCCACGAAGGTCAATCTTAGAGAACCACTTGGCCCCCTTTATGCGAGCAAACAAATCAGTCAGCAACGGCAATGGGTATTGATATTTAACAGTGATTTTGTTCAAAAGCCGATAATCGATACATGGTCTCAAAGAGCCGTCTTTTTTTGACACAAAGAAAAAACCGGCTCCTAAGGGAGATGACGATGGACGAATATGTCCCTTTTCCAAGGACTCCTTTATATATTCTCGCATAGCAGCATGTTCAGGCACAGACAGATTAAACAAACGACCCTTTGGGTATTTACTACCCGGGATTAAATCTATGGCACAATCGCACTCTCGGTGCGGAGGTAACGAACCAAGCTTGGATTCTTCAAAGACGTCACGATAGTCAGACAGGAACTCAGGAATTTCAGAGGGAATAGATGATGAAATGGAAACCACAGGTACATCCCCATGAGCCCCCTTACATCCCCAGCTCAACACAGACATAGCTCTCCAGTCGAGGACTGGGTTGTGAGATTGCAGCCAAGGCAATCCTAGCACCAAATCATCATGTAGATTATACAGCACCAGAAAGCGAACAATCTCCTGGTGATCCGGATTAATACGCATAGTTACTTGTGTCCAGTATTGTGGTTTATTATTAGCCAATGGGGTGGAGTCAATCCCCTTCAGAGGAATAGGAGTCTCCAAAGGCTCTAAATCATACCCACAGCGTTTGGCAAAGGACCAATCCATAAGACTCAAAGCGGCGCCAGAGTCGACATAGGCGTCCGTGGTAATAGATGACAAAGAGCAAATCAGGGTCACAGATAGAATAAACTTAGACGGTAAGGTGCAAATGGAAACAGATTTATCAAGCTTTTTAGTGCGCTTAGAGCATGCTGATATAACATGAGTAGAATCACCACAATAGAAACACAACCCATTTTTCCGTCTAAAATTCTGCCGCTCACTTCGGGACAGAATTCTATCACACTGCATACTCTCTGGCGACTTCTCAGTGGACACCGCCAGATGGTGCACTGGTTTGCGCTCCCGCAAACGCCTATCAATCTGAATAGCCATTGTCATGGACTCATTCAGACCCGCAGGCACAGGGAACCCCACCATAACATCCTTAATGGCATCAGAGAGACCCTCTCTGAAAGTCGCCGCCAGGGCGCACTCATTCCACTGAGTAAGCACAGACCATTTACGGAATCTTTGGCAGTAAATTTCCGCTTCATCTTGCCCCTGAGATAGGGACATCAAAGTTTTTTCTGCCTGAAGCTCCAAATGAGGTTCGTCATAAAGCAACCCCAAGGCCAGAAAAAACGCATCCACATTGAGCAACGCAGGATCCCCTGGTGTCAATGAGAAAGCCCAGTCTTGAGGGTCGCCCCGGAGCAAGGAAATCACAATCCTGACCTGCTGTGCAGGGTCTCCGGCAGAGCGAAATTTCAGGGACAAAAATAATTTGCAATTATTTCGAAAATTCTGAAACCCAGATCTATTCCCCGAGAAAAATTCCGGCAAAGGAATTCTCGGCTCAGATACAGGTGCATGACAAACAAAGTCTTGCAAATTTTGTACCTTCGTGGCGAGATTATTCAAACCTGCAGTTACACTCTGAAGATCCATTACAAACAGGTGGACACAGAGCCATTCAAAGATTAGAAGGAGAAAAAAAAAAAAAAAAAAAATCTCAGCAGACTTCTTATTTCTCTCCTTTCTCAGCCAAGGATTTTAACCCTTTAGTGGGCCGGTCAAACTGTCATGTTCTCAATGGCAAGAGAACATAGCATCAGCATATATAGGAACTAGCTCTTGGAAGATGGGAACTGAGCTGACCATGAACTAAACCTAACGCACAACTAGCAGTGGCCGGGTAGCATGCCTACGTTGATTCTAGATGCCCAGCACCAGCCGGAGGACTAAATAATGCTAGCAGAGGAAAATATTAGTCCTAGCTCACCTCTAGAGAAATACCCCGAAAGGAGACAGAGGCCCCCCACATGTATTGGCGGTGAATTAAGATGAAATAACAAACGTAGTATGAAAATAGGTTTAGCAAATTTGAGGTCCACTTACTACATAGCAGAAGACAGAAAGGACACTTTCATGGTCAGCTGAAAACCCTATCAAAACACCATCCAGAAATTACTTTAAAACTCTGGCATTAACTCATAACACCAGAGTGGCAATTCCTGTTCACAAGAGCTTTCCAGACACAGTAACGAAACTACAGCTGTGAACTGGAACAAAAATGCAAAAACAAACATGGACAAGAGTCCAACTTATCTAGTAGTTGTCTAGGAGCAGGAACAAGCACAGAGAGGCTTCTGATAACATTGTTGACCGGCAAGCAACTAACAGAGCAGCAAGGTTATATAGCGACTCCCACATCTTGATGGGAACAGGTGAACAGAGAAGATGAAGACACCAGTTCAATTCCACCAGTGGCCACCGGGGGAGCCCAGAATCCAAATTCACAACAGATCAGGATGAGCAGCGTGAAAGGCACGAACTAAATCGGCCGCATGCACATCAGAAGCAACCAC
Source organism: Ranitomeya variabilis (assembly GCF_051348905.1). NCBI lineage: Eukaryota > Metazoa > Chordata > Amphibia > Anura > Dendrobatidae > Ranitomeya > Ranitomeya variabilis. The sequence goes on along the minus strand of NC_135237.1, from coordinate 572,499,233 downwards.
CCAGGAATTATCCTCCTGACCATAGCCCTTCCACTTGACCAGATACTGAAGCCTCCGTCTGGAGAGACGAGAATCCCAGATCTTCTCCACCACGTACTCCAACGCGCCCTCAACCAACACCGGAGCAGGAGGCTCAACAGAAGGAACCACAGGTACAACGTACCGCCGCAACAAAGACCTATGGAACACGTTGTGAATGGCAAACGACACCGGAAGATCCAAGCGAAAGGACACAGGATTAAGGATTTCCAATATCCTGTAAGGACCGATGAAGCGAGGCTTAAATTTAGGAGAGGAGACCTTCATAGGAACAAATCGAGAAGACAGCCATACCAAATCCCCAACACGAAGTCGGGGACCCACACCGCAGCGGCGGTTGGCAAAACGCTGAGCCTTCTCCTGTGACAACTTTAAGTTGTCCACCACATGATTCCAGATCTGCTGCAACCTATCCACCACAGAATCTACCCCAGGACAGTCAGAAGGCTCCACATGTCCCGAGGAAAAACGAGGATGGAACCCAGAGTTGCAGAAAAATGGCGAAACCAAAGTAGCGGAACTAGCCCGATTATTAAGGGCAAACTCAGCCAACGGCAAGAAGGTCACCCAATCATCCTGATCTGCCGAAACAAAACACCTCAAATAAGCCTCCAGAGTCTGATTAGTTCGCTCCGTTTGTCCATTAGTCTGAGGATGAAAGGCAGACGAAAACGACAAATCAATGCCCATCCTAGCACAAAAGGATCGCCAGAACCTGGAAACAAACTGGGATCTTCTGTCAGACACAATATTCTCAGGAATGCCGTGTAAACGAACCACATTCTGAAAGAACACAGGAACCAGATCGGAAGAGGAAGGCAGCTTAGGCAAAGGCACCAAATGGACCATCTTAGAAAAGCGATCACATACCACCCAGATGACAGACATGCCCTGAGACACCGGGAGATCTGAAATGAAATCCATGGAAATGTGTGTCCAAGGCCTCTTCGGGACAGGCAAGGGCAAGAGCAACCCGCTGGCACGAGAACAGCAAGGCTTAGCTCGAGCACAAGTCCCACAGGACTGCACAAATGACCGCACATCCCGTGACAAGGAAGGCCACCAAAAGGACCTAGCCACCAGATCTATGGTGCCAAAAATTCCCGGATGCCCTGCCAACACCGAGGAATGAACCTCGGAAATGACTCTGCTGGTCCACTTATCAGGAACAAACAGTCTGTCAGGTGGACAAGAGTCAGGTCTACCAGCCTGAAATCTCTGCAACACACGTCGCAAATCAGGAGAAATGGCCGACAAGATAACTCCCTCTTTAAGAATACCAACTGGTTCTGCGACTCCAGGAGAGTCAGGCACAAAGCTCCTTGAAAGAGCATCAGCCATCACATTCTTTGAACCTAGTAAATACGAGACCACAAAGTCAAAACGGGAGAAAAACAATGACCAGCGGGCCTGTCTAGGATTCAGGCGTTTAGCAGACTCGAGATACATAAGATTTTTGTGATCAGTCAAGACCACCACACAATGCTTAGCACCCTCGAGCCAATGACGCCACTCCTCAAATGCCCACTTCATGGCCAGCAACTCCTGATTGCCAACATCATAATTCCGCTCAGCAGGCGAAAACTTCCTAGAGAAGAAAGCACATGGTCTCATTACCGAGCAACCAGGGCCTCTCTGCGACAAAACGGCCCCTGCCCCAATCTCCGAAGCATCCACTTCGACCTGAAAGGGAAGTGAGACATCAGGCTGGCACAAAACAGGCGCCGAAGTAAACCGGCACTTCAACTCTTGGAACGCCTCCACGGCTGCAGGAGCCCAGTTAGCAACATCAGAACCTTTCTTGGTCATATCCGTCAAAGGTTTAACAACGCTAGAAAAATTAGCGATAAAACGACGGTAGAAGTTAGCAAAACCCAAGAACTTCTGAAGACTCTTAACTGATGTGGGTTGAGTCCAATCATGAATAGCTCGGACCTTGACTGGGTCCATCTCCACAGCAGAAGGGGAAAAAATAAACCCCAAAAAGGGAACCTTCTGTACTCCAAAGAGACACTTTGAGCCCTTAACAAACAAAGCATTCTCACGCAAAACCTGAAACACCATCCTGACCTGCTCCACATGTGAGTCCCAATCTTCAGAGAAAACCAGAATATCATCCAGATAAACAATCATAAATTTATCCAGATACTTCCGGAAAATATCATGCATAAAGGACTGAAACACTGAGGGAGCATTAGAGAGCCCAAAAGGCATCACCAAGTACTCAAAATGACCTTCGGGCGTATTAAATGCTGTCTTCCATTCATCTCCTTGCTTAATGCGCACAAGGTTGTACGCACCACGAAGATCTATCTTGGTGAACCACTTGGCACCTTTAATCCGGGCAAACAAGTCCGACAACAGAGGCAAAGGATACTGAAATTTAACAGTGATTTTATTCAGAAGCCGATAGTCAATACAAGGTCTCAAAGATCCGTCCTTCTTGGCCACAAAAAAGAATCCCGCACCAAGAGGGGAAGAGGATGGACGGATATGCCCCTTCTCCAGAGACTCCTTGATATACGAACGCATTGCGGCATGCTCAGGTACAGACAGATTAAATAGTCTTCCCTTAGGAAATTTACTACCTGGAATCAAATCTATGGCGCAGTCACAGTCCCTATGAGGAGGCAGAGCACTGGACCTGGACTCGCTGAATACATCCTGATAATCAGACAAATACTCAGGAACTTCCGAAGGAGTAGAGGAAGCAATAGACACCGGCGGGGAATCAGCATGAATTCCCTGACAGCCCCAACTTGACACAGACATTGCCTTCCAATCCAAGACTGGATTGTGGGTCTGTAACCATGGCAGACCCAAAACGACCAAATCATGCATTTTATGCAGAACAAGAAAACGAATCACCTCCCGATGTTCAGGAGTCATGCACATGGTTACCTGCGTCCAAAACTGCGGTTTATTTTCCGCCAATGGCGTAGCATCAATACCTCTAAGAGGAATAGGATTTACCAACGGTTCAAGAACAAAACCACAGCGCTTGGCAAATGACAGATCCATAAGACTCAGGGCAGCACCTGAATCCACAAACGCCATAACAGGGTAAGAAGACAATGAGCAAATTAAAGTCACAGACAAAATAAATTTAGGTTGCAAATTACCAATGGCGACAGGACTAACAACCCTTGTTAGGCGTTTAGAGCATGCTGATATAACATGTGTAGAATCACCACAGTAAAAACACAACCCATTCTGACGTCTATGATTTTTCCGCTCATTTCTAGTCTGAATTCTATCACATTGCATTAAATCAGGTGTTTGTTCAGACAACACCACCAGAGGATTAGCGGTTTTGCGCTCCCGCAAATGCCGGTCAATTTGAATAGCCAGCGCCATGGAATCATTCAGACTTGTAGGAATGGGGAAACCCACCATCACATTCTTAATGGCTTCAGAAAGGCCATTTCTGAAATTTGCGGCCAGAGCACACTCATTCCACTGAGTAAGCACGGACCATTTCCGAAATTTTTGGCAATACACTACAGCTTCATCCTGGCCCTGAGAAATAGCCAGCAAGGCTTTTTCTGCCTGAACTTCAAGATTGGGTTCCTCGTAAAGCAATCCGAGCGCCAGAAAAAACGCATCAATATTTGCTAATGCCGGATCTCCTGGCGCTAGCGAGAAAGCCCAATCCTGAGGGTCGCCCCGTAAAAAAGAGATAACAATTTTAACTTGCTGAGCTGAATCTCCAGATGAACGGGGTCTCAGAGATAGAAACAATTTACAATTATTCCTGAAATTCCTAAACTTAAATCGGTCTCCAGAAAACAGTTCAGGAATAGGTATTTTAGGTTCAGACATTGGACTATTGGTAACAAAATCTTGTATGCCCTGCACACGAGCAGCAAGCTGGTTTACACTTGTAATCAAGGTCTGGACATTCATGTCTGCAGCAAGCACAAGCCACTCAGAGGTAAAGGGGAGGAAGAGAGGAAAAAAAAAAAAAAAAAAACCTCAAAATTTCCTTTCTTATTATCCCACTTCTGCAATGCATTAAACATTCAATGTGGGCCTGGCATACTGTTATGACCCCAATGGCAGAGGGTCTCAGAAATAATTACTACGTCTGCAAACACAAAAAACCAGCTCATAGGGCAGTGGTAACTGAGCTGACCATATATCTAATCCTAGCACCACAAATAGCAGCAGCCGGGGAACGTGCCTACGTTGGTTCTAGACGTCTCGCGCCAGCCGGAGAACTAACTAACCCTAGAAGGGAAAAGAAAGACCTTTCTTGCCTCCAGAGAAAAGACCCCAAAAGTTGGATACAAGCCCCCAACAAATAATAACGGTGAGATAAGAGGAAAAGACAAACGTAAGAATGAGCTAGGTATTTAGCAAAGAGAGGCCCACTAGCTAATAGCAGAATATAGTAAGATGACTTATATGGTCAGCAAAAACCCTATCAAAATATCCATGCTGGATATTCAAGAACCCCCGAACCGTCTAACGGCCCGGGGGGAGAACACCAGCCCCCTAGAGCTTCCAGCAAAGTCAGGAATCACATTTAGTACAAGCTGGACAAAAATAAGAGCAAAGCAAAAAAAAACAAAAAACAAAGAAGCAAGACTTAGCTTAATTTTGCACGAACCAGGACCAGCAGACAGGAGCAAACAGAAAGGATCTGATTACAACGATGCCAGGCACTGGACTAAGGATCCAGGAAGTTTATATAGCAACACCCCTGGACTAACGACCCAGGTGGGTGCCAAACTGAGGAAGGACAATCCCAGAGTCATATCACTAGTAACCACAAGAGGGAGCCAAAAAGTCTAATTCACAACACTCTTCCCTCAGCGGTGAGAGTCCCCACACTGCCGGACCCTGTGACACTGTCCCGAAACACTCTATAATGGCCAGATCGGTCCACTGTGCCATACCGATGAGCGCCTGTATGCCGTACACAGATCCTGCCTCTCACGGTCAATACTCCCAGCCGGGGCGGTCTTGTCAGTGTTGTCGGCTGAGTCAGCAGTCTCTTAAAGGTCTGCTGTGTAAGCGGGGACAGCGGTGTTAGCGAGGACAGTGTTATCTGTGGTGTCTCAGTGGGTCCCCGTCGATCGTTTCCTGTCAGCGCGTCCTATTGTCCCCGACTCCAGTCTGCGCCGCCCCTTTGCCTCACAGCTGATCTGGACTCTCGCACGCGTGCTGTTCCGGCCTGAACTGTTTGAATTTCTGCACGCACATTAACTGCTTAGCCATGTCCACATCTCTTGAGCACAGGGACACCCCAAGCTCTCCCCCTGTATCCTAGGTGACAGACCTAATGGTTCTGGACCCGTTACAGATGAGGCAAACCTGGTTAGTTTCTGCTCCCTTACAGATATAAGGAAGATGTTGCTTTAATTCCATATTTACAAAATTCTAACATTAATATATCATTCAAAGTGTGTCAGTCCGCTTGTCACTCTTGGCAAGCAGCATAAATAGCCAGAGCATGTGGCCGACTCCGCCATTAAAAGAAGCCAGTATTTAGGAGAAACACACATCAAGGACTGATGTCCTGCTTGTGTATCAGCTGTTAATGCGGGTCAGATACTATTAAATTATACAGAACGGGTTAATTAGCTCAGGATAGCTACATGTGCTCCAGTATCGGCACAGCCTGACACACTGTTGAGTGTCTATTTGAGGACTTCCGTACACTGGCGTGGTCTCGCTAATGGAGATACCACACCTTACAGCTCACACAACTTTTCACATAGTATCTCACGCTAGTTACATACAGGATTGATACGGTTTAACACCACGTCGTTATCTGTATAAATTGGGGTGGCACTACAATAGAGTTTGTTATTTCTCTAGACTTATGATGTCTAATGGTGTTATTGGGTATTTTAGCTTATTATTATTATAATTTATTATTATAGCGCCATTTATTCCATGGCGCTTTACATGTGAGGAGGGGTATACATAATAAAAACAAGTACAATAATTTTGAACAATACAAGTCACAACTGGTACAGGAGGAGAGAGGACCCTGCCCGCGATGGCTCACAATCTACAAGGGATGGGTGAGGATACAGTAGGTGAGGATAGAGCTGGTCGTGCAGTGGTTTGGTTGATCGGTGGTTACTGCAGGTTGTAGGCTTGTCAGAAGAGGTGAGTCTTCAGGTTCTTTTTGAAGGTTTCGATGGTAGGCGAGAGTCTGATGTGTTGTGGTAGAGAAGAGTTCCAGAGTAGGGGTGATGCACGAGAGAAATCTTGTATGCGATTGTGGGAAGAGGAGATAAGAGGGGAGTAGAGAAGGAGATCTTGTCAGGATCGGAGGTTGCGTGCAGGAAAGTACCGGGAGACGAGGTCACAGATGTGTGGAGGACACAGGTTGTGGATGGCTTTGTATGTCATGGTTAGGGTTTTGTACTGGAGTCTCTGGGTAATGGGGAGCCAGTGAAGGGATTGACAGATGGGAGAGGCCGGGGAATAGCGGGGGGACAGGTGGATTAGTCAGGCAGCAGAGTTTAGAGTAGATTGGAGGGGTGCGAGAGTGTTAGAGGGGAGGCCACAGAGCAGAAGGTTACAGTAGTCGAGGCAGGAGATGATGAGGGCATGGACTAGGGTTTTTGCAGACTCTTGGTTTAGGAATGTACGGATCCGTGAAATATTTTTGAGTTGAAGGCGGCAGGAAGTGGAAAGGGCTTGGATATGTTGTTTGAAGGAGAGATCAGTGTCAAGGATTACCCCAAGACAGCGAGCTTGTGGGACTGGGGAGAGTGGGCAGCCGTTTACTGTAATGAAAAGGTTCTTTGGGGGGTGGCGTTAGATGGGGAAAGATGATGAATTCTGTTTTGTACATGTTAAGTTTTAGAAATCTAGCGGAGAAGAAGGATGAAATAGCGGACAAACATTGAGGGATTCTGGTTAGTAGGGTGGTGATATATGGTCCAGAGATGCAGATCTGTGTGTCGTCAGCATAGAGATGATACTGAAAGCTGTGAGATTCTATGAGCTGTCCCACGCCAAACGTGTAGATGGAGAAGAACAGGGGCCCTAGAACTGAACCTTGCGGGACTCCGACAGATAGGGGGCGAGGTGAGGAGGTGATGTGTGAGTGGGAGACGCTGACTGTCCAGTCAGTTAGGTATGATGAGATCCAGGACAGGGCCAAGTCTGTGATGTCAAGGGATGAGAGGGTCCGCAGCAACAGGGAATGGTCCACTGTGTCAAATGCAGAGGACAGGTCCAGGAGGAGGAGGATAGAGTAGTGTCGCTTGCTCTTGGTAGTTGATAGGTCATTGGTGACCTTAGATAAGGCAGTTTCAGTGGAGTCATGTGACCGTAAGCCTGATTGTAAGCGGTCGAAGAGGGAGCAGGAGCATATGTAGCAGGGCACATATTTCAGCAAATATATACAGTATGAAACACAATTGCCAACAAGTGGTGTTGTTACATCAGCAAGTAAAGAGGAGGCCAAGGTACAGCAGTGGACGACAATGTAGTGAATGATGAAGTCACTGACCCAACCTGGGAGGGTAACAGCAGAGGACAGCAGCGCACAGCGGGACGGATTTACAGCATCACTTCAGGCAGGAAGAGGTAGTGGGGTGGACAGAGACACAAGGCGGGCAACTCCTCCCCAGAGTACAAGCATGGTTAAAACACAAGCCAAGGGTTAGGTTTTTCCAAGTATGACACGTTTGAAAGACAAGCCAGTTAAACCAAAAAAGGCCATTTGCAACATCTGCCATGCCAGCATCAGCAGGGACAGCATGCTTGCCCAGGAAATGTTGCGCTTTAAGCTTGTGGAAACAGAAGCTTCCCACAACCTCATGGTGGTGGCCATCCCTTAGTACTCGGCCCCCAGCCGCCACTATTTCTCTCGGTGTATCTTAACCACGGACATCTGGACAAGTGCTTAGTGCCAGGGATGCTACATTTCCATGAAGTCACACTTGGTGAACATTGTAGAAGCTGGGACCCAGTCAGACCCTGGGATGGAACACATGCTACTGACACCGAGGATTGCGGGTCCTGGATCATTCAGGGTTTCCCAGACCTTCTACAGCAGTTCCTGCACCTCTTCCTCCTCACTCATCAATTGTCAACATCAGTTTCAAGCTGGAAGCACTGCAGAACTGCCTCGGCCAAGCTGCCACAAGCTCTGCTGAAGCTAATCTGCTTAGGTGACAAACCGCACACTGCCACAGAGTTGTTGAAAGGTCTAACAGACCAGACTGATCTGTGGCTATTGCCCCTGAACCTATAACCTATAATGTCATCGCTGTCCCAATGGGGCTCACGATCTAAATTCCCTATCAGTATGTCTTTTGAATGTGGGAGGAAACCAGAGTACCTGGAGGAAACCCACGCAAACACGGGGAGAACATACAAACTCCTTGCAGATTTTGGCCCTGGGTGGGATTTGAACCCAGGACTCTAACGCTGCAAGGCCGCAGTGCTAACGACTTAGCCATCGTGCTGCCCCTACTTAAGAAAGTATGTCACGTGTGTGCTTATTTCTGCAAGTCAGCTACAGCTGCCGCCACCTGAGCAGTGCTGCAACAGTGTTTGCAACGTCCAGCTCACCAACTGGTGTGCGATGTCACAGCGCGTTGAGACTCAACATAACAAATGTTGGCAAGGCTTTGTGAGCAGCAGAGAGCAGTAGTAGAATACCAGCCACACTATGCATGTCAGGTAGTCGTCACATAGGGAGTTTTCACACTGCATACAGGATTTCACACCCGAGACAGGAGAGTTTGTACAGTAAGTACAGAAGATTCTGGTCTCCTCCATATCAGGCTGAGTAGATGCGAAACGCTCTGCTATTTTCCCCAGCAGGGTTGATGAAATGACAGTCCTTGAGGCAACTTCATTAAACTAATCACGTTTTTGAGGGCTAATTCAAATAGATTAGATTCTGTTATAATAATACTGCACTTATCTGCACTTCATCTACAGTGAGGTGTGGCAGTAGGGATAGCGTATTACAGACATCTAGTCAGGGATTATTGCCTTATAAATTTGAAGCCTGTTGCTTTGTTCTGATTCATGGGGCAGAAAAATGCTTGAGTTTCCCATTGACTTCCATTATACTTGTTACTCAGGTAGCGCACCAGAGCATTTCGATTTGTTCAACTTGAGTAACGAGCACCCGAGCATTTTAGTGCGCGCTCATCACTAATGACTTTCTATTTACTTTATTTAAGGTACAAATTAATATTGAAACAATAAGCAACCCAATACAATGCCTATGGCTGTATGGATAGAAGGACGATTTTGCTTTAATTCTATATTCCATCTCTCTATTTACAAGATTCTAGCTTTAATATACCATGCAAAATGTGTTGATTGGTCAGTCCGCTTGTCAGTCTGGACTAGTAGCATAAATAGCCAGAGCATGTGGCCGACCCTGCCCTAAGAAATTGGCAGTATTCTGGTAAAACGCGCGTCAGGGACACATGCCCCACTTGTGTATCAAATGTTAATGAGGGTCAGATAATATTAAATTATACAGACCGGGTTAATTAGTTCAGGATAGCTACATGTGCGCCAGTATCAGCACAGCCTGACACACTGCTGAGTGTCTGTTTGAGGACTTCCGTACACTGGCGTGGTCTCACTCGTGGAGATACCACACCTTACAGCTCACATAACTTCTAGCATAGTGTGTCACGCTGGTTACATACAGGATTGATGCGGCTTTAACACCACGTCGTTATCTGTATAAATTGGGGTGGCACTACAGTAGAGTTTGATATTTCTGTAGACTTATGAATTTTAATTCAGGAAGTCAAAATCATTAAGAAAAGGCTCGTTTTACAACTGAACCTGACAACTTTTGAAAATATGTGAAACAGTGTAATCATATCCTCTGTTTCTATTCACAGGAGCCATGGAGCTGTCCACCATCCTCGCTCTTTCTCTTGTCCTTCTCCTCACCGTCTACATTTTCTTCCCCTGGTCCAAACAGCAAAGATACCGGTCACTGCCTCCTGGACCTACCCCAATTCCTCTACTGGGTAACCCCAAATACATATATTTAAAAGCAGCCGCCAAGAATTTCCCAGAGGTGAGTGTCCACAAAGAGACGCATTGCAGTGCGTGCTTCATAATACAGATATCGAGTGTCCTTTTTTCTGCTCATCATGGTGGTAGAGATTGGTCCATATGCAGGAATCATCATTTTCAGGCTGCTCGGTGTGAGCTGTAGACAACCTGAGCTCCGCTCCAGATCTCCTTTCCACATCAGCTTGGATTTGTGTTATATTCAGGGTTTGTCCAATATACAAATGCACACAAACAAGTGAGAGGCCGTAAAATGGAAATTATTCCAAAAAAAACAAATCAGCTAAAAAAGCTTCCAGCAAGCAATTGACAAGCTGGGATGCTGGGCTGTCGTCGTCTTCTTCTTCTTCAGTGGAAATTACATATGAGAAAATCAATTAGAGATGGAATTTGGGGAAAATTTATTGGACCCAGGTTGTATCATCTAGATAAGGTTCACATACCCTCAGCTGTGGTCGAGCTTCCCCGAAATGCTGTGCAGCTATCCCATCACATGGTATGACCACAGTCAACGAGGATTGACTATCATAGCCTGTGTAAAAGCCGAGGCAGGGAGAGCAGCAAACATTTTGGATTGAATCTGAAACATAAGAAATCGTTGCAGCTTAGTGACAGAAATAAGGAGAGAAAGTCACAAAACGCTGAAGAAATTGTGAGTCTGAATTCACACATTATGGAGGCATTGTGCTTAGATATAAATATTCTTAGGCGAACTGAAGACCGCGCACACGGTATAAATTTTTAGGTAGTTTATTGAAGCCAACGCGTTTCAAGAGCTTTCTTGCTCTCTTCTTCAGGGCATATCCAAGCGTACCTTTTATGTATCATATCCCTAAAATCCACAAGAGTGCAAAAAATGCCCCTGGTCGCCCTATTATCTCGGGTATTGGTTCTCTAACCTCAAATTTATCCAACTATATAGATAGCATTATGCAATTACATGTTACCCTTTTGAGGAGCTATATTAAGGATTCTACACATGTGATTAAACTTATTAGAAATGTTAAATGGAAAGATAGTTATGTATTTATTACAGTTGATGTATGCTCCTTATATACAAATATCAAACATGAAATTGGGCTTGAAAGTATGAAACTATTTATGGATACAGATTCGAGATTATCAGATAAACAAAAACAGTTCTTAATGTCGGGAATGGAGTTTATTTTAAAAAATAACTATTTTACTTTTTTGGGCGAACTGTACCACCAAACACGTGGTGCGGCAATGGGATCACGGGTAGCACCAACATATGCTAATTTATTTATGGGTCATTTTGAGAATTCTTTTATTTATAATAGTGCTTTTACTGATTGTATGGTTTTTTATGCACGTTATATTGATGATCTTGTTTTTATTTGGGACACAACTTTTAAACCTCCAGAATTCTTAATGTCACAGCTCAAAAACAACCCCTGGGGTCTTGATTTTACTTTTGTTTTTAACAAAACCGCTATTAACTATCTAGATGTAACATTCTTTATTATGGATGGAGAGATTCATACAAAAAACTTTTTTAAAAAAGTAGACAGTAACAGCTATGTTCATTATAACAGTAATCATCTTGATAAATGGCTTTGTAATATTCCAAAAAGCCAGTTTATGCGCATTAGGAAGAATTGTTCTTCTGATAGTGATTTTAAGGATCAATCTGAAATTTTAAAAAATAAATTTTTAGCACAAAAATATCCCAGTGAATTGGTAAACAGAGCATTTCAGCACGTTTATAAGAATTTTAATCAAGAATTGTTACTTAAAAGGGAAAAAGCTAACACTGTAACCGGCTCAGAAGATCACACTTGCAGCTTTATAACCACTTTCAGTACAGACCACAAATACATAAAAAAATCCATTGATGAGTTGTGGTATATAGTGAGAGAGGATAACATACTGGGAAAGCTGGTGCCGCAACATCCTAAAATTATTTTTAGGAGAGCACCCAGCCTGAAAAATAAACTGGCACCCAGTAGACTTCTTGATGAACGGAAAAAATCACTTTCTTCACAAAAACCGGGGATTTTCAAATGTTTTCACAAGAATTGTCTGTGCTGTGGTATCATAGCACATACCAGTACAGCATTTAAACATCCCTCCTTTCCTCACCCCTTTCCAATCAGTCACCATTTCACTTGTACCACTTCTTATGTTATTTACATTATCACTTGTCCATGCAACAAGATTTATGTTGGCAGGACCACACAACCACTTCACCTTCGTATGAATTCTCACCGACACAATATTAAAATAGGTTTTCTTAAACATGGTCTTTCCAAACACTTTAGTATCTCACATAATTGTAATCCTTCACTATTCCATGTTCACCCTATTGATCATGTTGCGGCACATGTCCCTAATCGCACACAGTCACTTAATAAGAAAGAGATTTTTTGGATATATACCTTGAATTCTCTTGAGCCTGGAGGGCTAAATGTAATGTCAGATATTCTGTGACTTAATAAAACCTTTTACTAAGTGAGGTGACAATTACTAAACCTCACTTCTATAACAACTTACTTCTGAAAAAAAAAAAAAAAAAAAAAAAGATATGCCCTGAAGAAGAGAGCAAGAAAGCTCTTGAAACGCGTTGGCTTCAATAAACTACCTAAAAATTTATACCGTGTGCGCGGTCTTCAGTTCGCCTAAGACTATCACCCTCAACATCCTTAATTGGATTTTTGTGGAGACCTGCTGCTACGGTCAAGCCTACATGGGAGTTGTGACCTAGGTTCACAACTCCAATAGGTGAGCACATTCCCTGCATAGGACCATATGTTTTCCTAAACAGTGTGACACATTGGGGGCGCCTTGTGTTTTTCTCATTTTTAGATATAAATATTGATATGTGATCGCAGCCTAAAGATAGAGATTAGGACAGAACTGCAGTGAAGAACATTAGTGTGTGCGGAACAGAGAAGAATCACATTAACGTTTTATAGGGCAACCGGGGCTTCAAAGTACTTTTTATTTGTCATGAAATTAGTTTTCTGGACAAATTGTCAAATCTGGCAAACTGAAATTTTCAATAATTCCGTTAATTGTAGTGGAAATGTATAATCGCAGGAAACCATTAAAAAACTGTCTGACTTTGGTATCCATGGATGGCTTTTCATTCACCATAGTGTTACCTACTCTTTGGATGTAGTGTTAGTCCTCTATCTGTGATATTCATGTGCGCTAATATAAAAGGGGCAGAATGGCTGATTATAATGATTACTTAGGGGTATTGCTTCATCTTATCAATGGTTAAAGGGGTGCAGTCCCCAAGTGGCACTAGGGTTACAGCAGATAGAAGTAATGAGGGGGAGTAAGCCCTCTGCTATCTGTATCATACCTACGTCATTCACATTGTGAAGCATCATATGTTATGATCAGACACTGAACAAGCAGGGAATGAATGTTGTGAGATAACAGTTCTGAAGCCTGTATATGAGTAACACAAGGTGACCATCCACTACATGACCATTTACTGTCCGATGTCCTCAGTCTCCTCCTCCACTGGAGGCTCCTTGGCCTCCGCAGCCCCCAGACATGCGATCTTTACCTCTTTTCCTACCAAATTGTTGTTATTTTGGATGGGGCAGGATATGTGTCAGAGGAGACCATGTGGCGCGCCCTCTGAGGCCTCCGTCGGAATGTGAACATCGCAATGCATAATTCTGTGAAAAAAACGCATCCTGCAAAGTTGCCCGCAGGATGCGTTTTTTTCACATAGACTTGTATTACCGACGCATTGCGACGTATGAACACACGTTCCATACGTCGTGCACTGGATGCGTCGGTATTTGGCGGCCCATCGTTATGAAAAAACTTTCAAGGGAACATTTTTTCGCACGTCGGGTCCTGCATTTCCTACAGCGCATGCGCGGCCGGATCTCCGCCCCTCCTCCTCGGGCCTTAACATTAAGCAGCGGACACATTGAAACACTGCGTCCGCTGCTCACGTCTGTCAAAATTGCACACACTTCCATCGGTACATCCCGCCGATGCTTGGCGACGGGCACATTCCGACGGAAGTGTGAAAGAAGCCTGACATGTACTTTGCCTCCTTAGATAAGATCTAATGATAATAATGGAGCTGTCTCTTTACCCAGATACATTCACAAACACAGACAGATGAATCTTAAACTCACAAGTAGTGTTGAGCGATACCTTCCGATATCGGAAAGTATCGGTATCGGAAAGTATCGGCCGATACCGTCAAAGTATCGGATCTAATCCGATACCGATACCCGATCCCAATGCAAGTCAATGGGACGAAAGTATCGGAATTAAAATAAACCCTTTCTTTCCTTGTAGGTTCATTCTACATGAAGGAAAACAACTAAGAATAATGTAGGATGTATTGGGGGACGTGGCGGAGACATTAAAGGCACAGAGGTTTAGCCCAAACAAATAGAATAGCAGGTTTTTTTGTTTTTTTTTATGACGTTCGGTGTTAGAAAGATTTTGACTATGTTATTTATTTATTTTTTTTTCAGATATTGATGTTTCACTACTTCCACGTCCTTCACCTTCTTTTTTACTTCTCCCACACTTTCTTCTTCATTATCCTCATCATCAGCTTCTTTGACATCAACTATCTTCACCTTATTCATCTTCTTCTTCTTCTACCTATTTTTTTTTTTTTTTTTACATTGTTCATATTCTTTTTATTTAACTATTATCTTTTTCATATTCAACTTCTTCATCATATTCTGATTTGTGACAGGCATTCCCGTAGTTGTTATCTATAAAAGTTTGAAGATTACACCTTCCGTTCTGCCTGTCACAAAAGAGTTACATTTGTCCGCGTTCAGTTTGGCCTGCAGCATCAGGCTTTATCCAGGGGCACCACGAGGAGGAATGGACTAACCCCCATACACTGCTTAGTCTTCTTCTGCTTATAATTTAGATAATATCTTTTGCTCTGATATTTAGTCTTATGCTTAATGTTCTTCTGCTCTTTGTTCTGCAGCCTCTTGTTCTTCTGCTTCTCGGTCTCCCATGTCGTCGTCGTCTCCAGGGTCGTCGTCTCCAGGGTCGTCGTCTCCGGGGTTGTCGTCATCGGGGTGGTCTTCAGGGTCATCGTCTCCAGGGTCGTCGTCATCACAGTGGTTGTCGTCTCTGGTGTCGTCGTCATCTTAGGGGTGGTCTTCCGGGTCATCGTGTTTAGTCTCTTGAACTTGGAAATGTAGCAGAAGGTACAAGAAGGCTGAGAAAATGCCGAGAAACAGCCGATAGAACTGGAACTCGGATGGCTACCCGAAGGTCCAAGAGCCAATGGAACTACCGAGGACCAGCTGACGTTACTGGAACCCGGTTACTAAGCAGGAGGTACCCGTGCCTGAAAGCACTACCAAGGACCACCTGACGTTGGTGGAACTCGGATACCCAGAGGGAGGCACCTAAGCCAAAGGCTCTGCCCGGAACCAGCTGACGGTACTGGAACCAGGATGGGGAGCAGAAGGTACAAGAGCAAAAGACACTGCCGAGAACCAGCTGACGGTGCTGGAACCCGGATGGGTAGCCGAAGGTCCAAGAGCCAATGGAACTACCGAGGACCAGCTGACGTTACTGGAACCCGGTTACTAAGCAGGAGGTACCCGTGCCTGAAAGCACTACCAAGGACCACCTGACGTTGGTGGAACTCGGATACCCAGAGGGAGGCACCTAAGCCAAAGGCTCTGCCCGGAACCAGCTGACGGTACTGGAACCAGGATGGGGAGCAGAAGGTACAAGAGCAAAAGACACTGCCGAGAACCAGCTGACTGTGCTGGAACCCGGATGGGTAGCCGAAGGTCCAAGAGCCAATGGAACTACCGAGGACCAGCTGACGTTACTGGAACCCGGTTACTAAGCAGGAGGTACCCGTGCCTGAAAGCACTACCAAGGACCACCTGACGTTGGTGGAACTCGGATACCCAGAGGGAGGCACCTAAGCCAAAGGCTCTGCCCGGAACCAGCTGACGGTGCTGGAACCAGGATGGGGACCTATTCAAGCTTGTCTTCCTAGAGCCCCAACTAGCAGTGTTGGAGCAAAGGGTCAGCAGGAGGAGGAGATGGAGCAGAGTGTAGGCCGAAGCCTGCACTGGCGGCAGCTTTGGGTCTGTTGTGTCTGCGTGGCAGTTGCAGGACACGTTGCCGGCTGCACAGCAGGGGAACAGCTGGCGGTGCTGAACCCCACTGACATATTGGCTGGTGTTTTTCTCTGTGCAGCTAGCAGTACCGGGCCCCAACTGGCGGTGTTGGAGCCCGGGCTCTGCAGGGGGAGCAGAGTGTAGGCCGAAGCCTAATTGAACCAATTTCAAAGGTAACCTTTAACCCCCCCTCAGGTGTTACAAAGTAGAAGAGCCACAGCTTATGCAGCAGTAGTGCTGCACAAGTCAAAGGTTGCTCTTTTAATTTTGCTCCTTGCACACGCTGAATGAAACACGTATAACATTTAGCCCTTTATACAGTCAAACTGTGTTGGAGGCGCGAGTTCCCTTCGTAATAAGACGCAGCACAGATGTCAAGAATCCCACCTTGGTGCTGGGTGCAGCCTCCTGAGCGTTGTTATTTGCTGTACAGGAGTCTGCGCTGTCGTGTTATCCCCTGGCCTAGCGCTGTTAGCGCTGCCCATCTTCTGACATCATTTAATGTCGGCCGGTGCGCTTCGCGATGACCATGAATCCCAGCCCCGCAGTGTCTTAACATTGTTAAAACACTGCGGGGCTGGGATTCATGGCCTGGCGCAGTACATATGTTCGCCTCTCGCTTGGGTTCTTACACCCGCTTCAGACTATGCGGCGTCAGCTGATCCCTTATCGCATGCCACGGCCATGAAGCCGCACAGTCTGAAGAAGGCGGAAGGAGATGAGGGACAGGCGAACTGATGCACTGCTCATGCCCATCAATCACACCCTCGCAGTCCCAATAAATAAGACACCGAGGGGCGTTGTGTGGGTCAGGGCGGCCGCAGAGGCGCAGGCAGCCAAACAATGATGCCAGAAGACGGGCAGCGCTACCAAGGGGGTTGCAGCGTGTCATTACAAAGGAAAGTCACACCACCGGGACGGTTAAATGGTCACACAGAGGACACATTTTAGACGTGTTTTCAGTTCCACATGTGCGAGGAGAATACGTTTATGAGCCACCTTGCACACATGCAGCATTACCGCTGTACAAGGTGGCTGTAAAACGTACAAACGCCTGGGGGAGGGGGGACAGGTTCCCTTCAATTTCAGTTCTGGTGTCTGCGTGGCTTTTGCAGGACACGATGCCGGCTACACAGCAGGGGAACAGCTGGCGGTGCTGAACCCCACTGACACATTGGCTGGTGTTTTTCTCTGTGCAGCTAGCAGTACCGGGCCCCAACTGGCGGTGTTAGAGCCCAGGGTCAGCAGGAGGAGGAGATGGAGCAGAGTGTAGGCCGAAGCCTGCACTGGCGGCAGCTTTGGGTCTGTTGTGCCTGCGTGGCAGTTGCAGGACATGTTGCCGGCTGCACAGCAGGGGAACAGCTGGCGGTGCTGAACCCCACTGACACATTGGCTGGTGTTTTTCTCTGTGCAGCTAGCAGTCCCGGGCCCCAACTGGCGGTGTTAGAGCCCGGGCTCTGCAGGGGGAGCAGAGTGTAGGCCGAAGCCTAATTGAACCAATTTCAAAGGTAACCTTTAACCCCCCCTCAGGTGTTACAAAGTAGAAGAGCCACAGCTTATGCAGCAGTAGTGCTGCACAAGTCAAAAGTTGCTCTTTTAATTTTGCTCCTTGCACACGCTGAAAGGAACACGTATAACATTTGGGCCCTTACACAGTCAAAATGATTTTGAGGCGTGAGTTCCCTTCGTAAAGAGACGCAGTACAGCTGGCAAAAATGCCACCTTGGTGCTTTGCGCAGCCTCCTGAGCATCGTTATTTGTTGCACAGGAGTCTGCGCTTTTGTGTTATCCCTTGGCCTTGCGCTGTTAGCGCTAGCCATCCTCTGACATCATGTAATGTCGGCCGTTGCGCTTTGCGATGACCATGAATCTAAGCCCCGCAGTGTCTTAACATTGTTAAAACACTGCGGGGCTGGGATTCATGGCCTGGCGCAGTACATATGTTCGCCTCTCGCTTGGGTTCTTACACCCGCTTCAGACTATGCGGCATCAGCTGATCCCTTATCGCATGCCACGGCCATGAAGCCGCACACTCTGAAGAAGGCGGAACGAGACGAGTGACAGGCGAACATATGCACTGCTCAAGCCCATCAATCACACCCTCGCAGTCAAAATAAATAAGACACCGAGGGGCGTTGTGTGGGGCAAGGCGGCCGCAGAGGCGCAGGCAGCCAAACAATGATGCCAGAATCCCCAGTGGGATTAAATCAGAAGACAGTACGAGGCGGGCTCTCGGCCAGCGCGGCCGCACAGGCGCAGCCATCCTGACACCAAATGATGTCAGAAGACGGGCAGCGCTAAGTGTGCCTGGCCAAGGGCTAACCTAACAGCGCAGGCTCCGGGACTGATTCAAACAACGCTGAGGAGGCGGCGCACGGCGCCAAGGGGGTAAGAATGACGGCTGTGCTGCGTCACATCACAAAGGACAGTTCCACCAACCGGACGGTATCACGGTAGGAGGGGACACTTTTCATAAGTGTTAGGTTCAGCATGTGCAAGGAGCACCACGAAAAGAGGCAGTTTTTCCCTTTGCATCATTACTGCTGCACAAGGTGGCTCCTTCAGTAACAAACACCTGGGGGGGGACAGTTTCCCTTAAATTTAACTTGTTGTGCCTGCGTGGCGGTCGCAGTACACGTTGCCGTATACACAGCAGGGGAACAGCTGGCGGTGCTGAACCCCAATAACAGAGGAGGAACTGTTGGGACTGTGCGGACAGCACTTCTGGACGGCAACTAGCGGTGTTGGAGCCCAGGGACAGGTGGAGGAGGAGGAGGTGGAGGAGGTAGGAGGGATTGCCACACACACAGCAGGGGAACAGCTGACGTTACTGAACCCCAATAACAGAGGAGGGACTGTTGGGACTGTGCGGACAGCACTTCTGGACGGCAACTAGCAGTGTTGGAGCCCAGGGACAGGTGGAGGAGGTAGGAGGGATTGCCACACACACAGCAGGGGAACAGCTGACGTTACTGAACCCCAATAACAGAGGAGGGACTGTTGGGACTGTGCGGACAGCACTTCTGGATGGCAACTAGCGGTGTTGGAGCCCAGGGACAGGTGGAGGAGGAGGAGGTGGAGGAGGTAGGAGGAGGTAGGAGGGATTGCCACACACACAGCAGGGGAACAGCTGACGTTACTGAACCCCAATAACAGAGGAGGGACTGTTGGGACTGTGCGGACAGCACTTCTGGACGGCAACTAGCGGTGTTGGAGCCCAGGGACAGGTGGAGGAGGAGGAGGTGGAGGAGGTAGGAGGAGGTAGGAGGGATTGCCACACACACAGCAGGGGAACAGCTGACGTTACTGAACCCCAATAACAGAGGAGGGACTGTTGGGACTGTGCGGACAGCACTTCTGGACGGCAACTAGCGGTGTTGGAGCCCAGGGACAGGTGGAGGAGGAGGAGGTGGAGGAGGTAGGAGGAGGTAGGAGGGATTGCCACACACACAGCAGGGGAACAGCTGACGTTACTGAACCCCAATAACAGAGGAGGGACTGTTGGGACTGTGCGGACAGCACTTCTGGACGGCAACTAGCGGTGTTGGAGCCCAGGGACAGGTGGAGGAGGAGGAGGTGGAGGAGGTAGGAGGAGGTAGGAGGGATTGCCACACACACAGCAGGGGAACAGCTGACGTTACTGAACCCCAATAACAGAGGAGGGACTGTTGGGACTGTGCGGACAGCACTTCTGGACGGCAACTAGCGGTGTTGGAGCCCAGGGACAGGTGGAGGAGGAGGAGGTGGAGGAGGTAGGAGGAGGTAGGAGGGATTGCCACACACACAGCAGGGGAACAGCTGACGTTACTGAACCCCAATAACAGAGGAGGGACTGTTGGGACTGTGCGGACAGCACTTCTGGACGGCAACTAGCGGTGTTGGAGCCCAGGGACAGGTGGAGGAGGAGGAGGTGGAGGAGGTAGGAGGAGGTAGGAGGGATTGCCACACACACAGCAGGGGAACAGCTGACGTTACTGAACCCCAATAACAGAGGAGGGACTGTTGGGACTGTGCGGACAGCACTTCTGGACGGCAACTAGCGGTGTTGGAGCCCAGGGACAGGTGAAGGAGGAGGAGGTGGAGGAGGTAGGAGGAGGTAGGAGGGATTGCCACACACACAGCAGGGGAACAGCTGACGTTACTGAACCCCAATAACAGAGGAGGGACTGTTGGGACTGTGCGGACAGCACTTCTGGACGGCAACTAGCGGTGTTGGAGCCCAGGGACAGGTGGAGGAGGAGGAGGTGGAGGAGGTAGGAGGAGGTAGGAGGGATTGCCACACACACAGCAGGGGAACAGCTGACGTTACTGAACCCCAATAACAGAGGAGGAACTGTTGGGACTGCGCATGTCCATGGATCTCAGGCCCCCAGTGGGATTAAATCAGAAGACACTGCGAGGCGGGCTCTCGGCCAGCGCGGCCGCACAGGCGCAGCCATCCTGACACCAAATGATGTCAGAAGACGGGCAGCGCTAAGTGTGCCTGGCCACGGGATAACATAACAGCGCAGGCTCCGGGACGGAATCAAACAACGCTGAGGAGCCGGGGCACGGCGCCAAGGGGGTAGGAATGACGGCTGTGCTGCGTCATATTACGAAGGAAAGTCCCACCTCCGGGACGGTTTTACGGTATCAGTGGACACATTTTATAAGTGTTAAGTTCTGCGTGTGCAAGGAGCTAAACAAAAATAGCTACCTTTTCCTTGTGCAGCATTACTGCTGCACAAGGTGGCTCTTTCAGTAACAAACGCCTTGGGGGGGGGGGGACAGATTCCCTTACATTTCAGTTGTTGTGTCAGCGTGGCGGTCGCAGGACACATTGCCGGCTACACAGCTGGGGATCAGCTGACGTTACTGAAACCCAATAACACTGGGTCGTATGTTTTGACTGTGCAGACGGCACTTCTGAGCCTCAACTGGCGGTGTTGGAGCCCAGGAATTTAAGTTCAGGTGGTAGAAAGATGAACACAACAGGAGACCTGGATAACGTAGACAGTGACCTAATTATTTAATCAGGAAGAGGAGTGGCAAATTCCTGCGAGATCCAGGCCTTGTTCATTTTCAGGAAAGTAAGCCGGTCAACGTTATCGGAGGATAGTCGCATGCGACGGTCAGTTAGTACACAACCTGCAGCACTAAAGACACGTTCCGATAATACACTGGCCGCAGGGCAAGACAGCACCTCCAATGCATACTGGCTTAGCTCTGGCCATGTATCCAGCTTTGAGACCCAAAACTTGAAAGGGGAAGAGCCATCTGGGAGTACAGCAAGAGGGCAAGACATGTAGTCTGTCACCATCTGACGGAACCGTTGCCTCCTGCTGACTGGAGCCGTCTGTGATGGTGTAGACTTTTGTGGCGGGCACAGAAAACTGTGCCACAGTTGGGCCATACTGGTCTTGCCTTGGGCAGAGGCACTGCTTCTGCTCCCTCTTTGTGCAGAGCCTCCACCACTGCCTGGACGCACTGAGCTGCTTTGGAATGCACTACCAGCACTTCTCTCAGTTGGAATGGAGAAGATGATGGAATTCACCAGTGTGTCTTGGTACTCCCGCATTTTTCGCTCCCGGTTCAACGGTGTGATGAGGCTTTCTACGTTGTCCCGGTAGCGAGGATCGAGGAGGGTGAACACCCAATAATCAGACATGTTGAGAATGTGGGCGATGCGGCGGTCGTTTCTCAGGCACTGCAGCATGTAATCCACCATGTGCTGCAGACTGCCAACTGCCCAAGAAACGCTGTCCCCTGCTGGAGGCGTGATCTCTGCCCGCTCGTCATCACCCCACCCTCGCTGTACACACTGAGTACTGGACAATTGTGTAACTCCCTCCTCTGGACGGATGTCTTCCTCCTCCATTGACTCCTCCTCATCCTCCTCACAAACTGTCCCCTGCCTACGCGTTTGTGAGGAACCACGTGGCGCTGACTGTCCAGAAGATGATGGAAATGCTGAATCCTCATCCTCCACCTCTTCCACAACATCATCCCTTAGCGCTTGCAGTGATTTTTCAAGCAGGCAGATAAGGGGGACAGTCATGCTGACTAGTGCATCATCTGCACTCGCCATCCGCGTGGAATAATCAAAGGGACGCAAAACCTGGCAGACGTCATTCATAGTGGCCCACTCTGTGGTTGTGAAGTCTGTACGGCGCTGACTGCGACTTCTTTGCGCCTGAAGCAGCTGGTACTCCATTACAGCTTGCTGCTGCTCACACAACCGCTTCAACATATGTAACGTGGAATTCCACCTGGTAGGTAGGTCACATATGATGCGATGTTCCGGCAGGCGGTGTCGGCGCTGCAGAGCCGCAATGCGCGCTTTTGCCGTGCTGGAACGCCGCAAGTGAGCACACTCTAGGCGGACCTTGTGCAGCAGTGCATCAAGATCCGGATAGTCCCTCAAAAAACTCTGCACAACCAAATTGAGCACATGTGCCAGACATGGGATGTGAGTGAGGTTGCCGAGGCCCAGAGCTGCCACCAGATTTCGGCCATTATCACACACTACCATGCCTGGCTGGAGATTCGCTGGCACAAACCACACATCGCTCTCCTGCTTGATGGCATTCCAGAGCTCCTGCGCTGTGTGGCTTCGATTCCCCAAATAAATTAATTTCAAGACGGCCTGTTGACGTTTGGCCACGGCTGTGCTCATGTCGGTCGTAACAGGTAAACGTTCATCACGGGTCCATGTGGAGGTGGACTGTGACGGCTCCTGCAGCGATGATTCTGAGAAACTGGTGTAAGAGGAGGAGTCAATGCGTACAGAATGGATTCCTGCAATCCTTGGAGTGGGCAGGACATGTCCTGCGCCACTCGCACGGTCTGTACCCGTCTGTTGTGTATCCGCTTTTTGGGCTCCCCTGGTGGTTGCTGGTGGTACTGGTGACTTGTTTGCACTTTGCTGCTTCTGTTCACCTGCTTCCATCAGTGTTTGGGAGTTTCCTATTTAGCCTTGCTCTCCAGTCTTTTCCTTGCCGGTCATCATTGTAACCAGAGCCTTTGGTTGCATGTTCCTGCTACTAGTCTGCTGATCAGCTAAGTGGACTTTGTCCTTTTGTTTTGTACCTTTTGTCCAGTTTGCAGTTTTGTTATTCTCTGTAGCTGGAAGCTCTTGCGGGCTGAAATTGCCACTCCTGTGTCATGAGTTGACACAGGAGTCTTAAAGTAATTTCAGGATGGTTTTTGAAAGGGTTTTCAGTTGACCGTGAAGTCCTCTTTTGTATCCTTCTGCTATCTAGTAAGTGGACCTCCCTTTGCTAAATCTACTTTCATACTGTGTATGTCTTTTCCTCTTAATTCACCGTTATTACATGTGGGGGGCTGCTATCATCTTTTGGGGTATTTCCCTAGAGGTAAGCCAGGTCTGTTTCTTCCTCTACCAGGCGTAGTTAGTCCTCCGGCTGGCGCATGGCATATAGGAAGCCGTAGGTATGCTCCCTGGCTACTGTTAGTTGTGTGGTAGATTTAGCTCACGGTCAACTCGAGTTTCCATCACCCGAGAGCTCGTTCGTTACTTATATGTTTCTTACGTTCCCTTGCCATTGGGAACCATGACAGTATGACCGGCCTGTGTTAAACTTATTGGCAGAAGAAAGGAGAGAAAAAAGAAGTCTGTAGATTTTTTTTTTTTCCTATGTTTGCTCCATAGTTGGATCAGTTGGATTTCAGCTCTAATTACAGCCTTTGCCTTTCTCTCCTTCTAATCCTTGAATGGCTCTGAGCTCACCTGTTTAAAGATGGATCCTCAGAGTTTGGCTGCAGGTTTAAATAATCTTGCTACGAAGGTTCAAAATTTACAAGATTTTGTTATGCATACTCCTATTTCTGAACCTAAAATTCCTACACCAGAGGTGTTTTCCGGAGATAGATCTCGGTTTTTGAATTTCAAATATAATTGTAAATTATTCCTTTCTCTCAGACCTCACTCCTCAGGAGATCCTGTCCAGCAGGTTAAGATTGTAATCTCTTTGCTGCGAGGTGACCCTCAAAATTGGGCATTTTCATTGGCACCAGGGGATCCTGCGTTGCTCAATGTGGATGCGTTTTTCCTGGCTTTAGGGTTGCTTTATGAGGAACCTAATTTGGAGATTCAAGCTGAAAAAGCTTTGATAGCCCTATCTCAAGGGCAAGATGAAGCGGAGATATACTGCCAAAAATTTCGTAGGTGGTCTGTGCTTACTCGGTGGAATGAGTGCGCCTTAGCGGCAAATTTCAGAGAGGGCCTTTCTGATGCCGTTAAAGATGTTATGGTCGGGTTCCCTGCGCCTACAGGTCTGAATGAGTCCATGACAATGGCAATTCAGATTGATCGGCGTTTGCGGGAGCGCAAACCCGTGCACCATTTGGCGGTATCTTCTGAAGAGACGCCAGAGAAAATGCAATGTGACAGAGTTATGTCCAGAAGCGAGCAGCAGAATTATAGGCATAAAAATGGGTTATGCTTCTATTGTGGTGATTCTGCTCATGTTATATCAGCATGCTCTAAGCGTACTAGGAAGGTTGACAAGTCCATTTCAATTGGCACTTTACAGTCCAAATTTATTTTGTCTGTAACCTTGATTTGTTCATTATCAGTTATTACCGTGGATGCCTATGTGGACTCTGGCGCCGCTCTGAGTCTTATGGACTGGTCCTTTGCCAGGCGCTGTGGGTTTGATTTAGAGCCTCTGGAAGTCCCTATACCTCTGAAGGGTATTGATTCTACACCTTTGGCTTGTAATAAACCACAGTTCTGGACGCAAGTGACTATGCGTATGACTCCAGACCATCAGGAGGTGATTCGCTTCCTTGTGTTGTACAATTTACATGATGTTTTGGTGCTTGGATTACCATGGTTACAGTCTCATAACCCAGTCCTTGACTGGAAGGCTATGTCTGTGTTAAGCTGGGGATGTCGGGGGGCTCATGGGGACACTCCTATGGTGTCCATTTCGTCATCTATTCCATCTGAGATTCCGGCATTTTTGTCTGATTATCGTGATATTTTTGAAGAGCCTAAGATTGGTTCACTCCCTCCTCACAGGGATTGTGATTGCGCCATAGATCTGATTCCTGGCAGTAAATTTCCAAAGGGTCGTTTGTTTAACCTATCTGTACCTGAACATGCTGCTATGCGCGAGTATATTAAGGAGTCCCTGGAAAAGGGACACATTCGTCCTTCTTCATCTCCTTTAGGAGCTGGTTTTTTCTTTGTCTCTAAAAAGGATGGCTCTCTGAGGCCTTGTATTGATTATCGTCTCCTGAATAAAATTACAGTCAAATATCAGTATCCGTTGCCTTTGCTGACTGATTTGTTTGCTCGCATAAGGGGGGCTAAGTGGTTCTCTAAGATTGATCTTCGTGGGGCGTATAATTTGGTGCGAATTAAGAAGGGGGATGAGTGGAAGACCGCATTTAATACGCCTGAGGGCCATTTTGAGTATTTGGTAATGCCTTTCGGCCTTTCTAATGCACCTTCTGTCTTTCAGTCCTTAATGCATGATATTTTCCGTGAATATTTGGATAAATTTATGATTGTGTACTTGGATGATATTTTGATTTTTTCTGATGACTGGGAGTCTCATGTTCAGCAGGTCAGGAGGGTTTTTCAGGTTTTGCGGGAGAATTCTTTGTGTGTAAAGGGTTCAAAGTGTGTTTTTGGGGTTCAAAAAATTTCATTTTTGGGGTATATTTTTTCCCCTTCTTCTATTGAGATGGACCCTGTCAAGGTTCGGGCTATTTACGACTGGACGCAGCCTACTTCTCTGAAGAGTCTCCAGAAATTCTTGGGCTTTGCTAATTTTTATCGTCGATTTATAGCTGGTTTTTCTGGCGTTGCTAAACCTCTGACGGATTTGACTAAAAAGGGTGCTGATGTTGCCAATTGGTCCCCTGCTGCCGTGGAGGCCTTTCGGGAGCTTAAGCGCCGCTTTTTGTCTGCCCCTGTGTTGCGCCAGCCTGATGTTTCTCTTCCCTTTCAGGTTGAGGTCGATGCTTCCGAGATCGGAGCGGGGGCGGTTTTGTCGCAGAAAAGTTCCGACTGCTCAGTGATGAGACCTTGTGCGTTCTTTTCGCGAAAATTTTCGGCCGCCGAGTGAAACTATGATGTTGGTAATCGGGAGCTTTTGGCCATGAAGTGGGCATTTGAGGAGTGGCGTCATTGGCTTGAGGGTGCCAGACATCAGGTGGTAGTTTTGACTGATCACAAGAATTTAATTTATTTGGAGTCTGCCAGGCGCCTGAATCCTAGACAGGCACGTTGGTCGTTGTTCTTTTCCCGGTTTAATTTTGTGGTCTCGTACTTACCGGGTTCTAGGAATGTGAAAGCAGATGCTCTTTCTAGGAGTTTTGAGCCTGACTCTCCTGGGAATTCTGAACCTGCTGGTGTCCTTAAGGATGGAGTGGTTTTGTCTGCTGTCTCTCCAGATTTGCGACGTGCTTTGCAAGAATTTCAGGCGGATAGACCTGATCGTTGTCCGTCTGGTAGACTGTTTGTTCCTGACGAGTGGACCACTAGAGTCATCTCGGAAGTTCATTCTTCTACTCTGGCAGGTCATCCGGGAATTTTTGGCACCAGAGATTTGGTGGCTAGATCCTTCTGGTGGCCTTCCCTGTCTCGAGATGTGCGTGTTTTTGTGCAGTCTTGCGATGTGTGTGCTCGGGCCAAGCCTTGTTGTTCTAGGGCTAGTGGGTTGTTGTTGCCCTTGCCTATTCCGAAGAGGCCTTGGACGCACATCTCTATGGACTTTATCTCGGATCTCCCTGTTTCTCAGAAGATGTCTGTCATCTGGGTGGTGTGTGACCGTTTTTCTAAAATGGTTCATTTGGTGCCATTGCCTAAGTTGCCTTCCTCATCTGAGTTGGTCCCTCTGTTTTTTCAAAATGTGGTTCGCTTGCATGGTATTCCGGAAAACATCGTTTCTGACAGGGGTACCCAGTTCGTGTCTAGATTTTGGCGGGCAGTCTGTGCCAGGTTGGGCATTGATTTGTCCTTTTCGTCTGCATTCCATCCTCAGACCAATGGCCAGACGGAGCGAACTAATCAAACTTTGGAGACTTATTTGAGGTGTTTTGTGTCTGCGGATCAGGATGATTGGGTTGCCTTTCTGCCGTTGGCGGAGTTTGCTCTTAATAATCGGGCTAGTTCTGCCACTTTGGTTTCTCCTTTCTTTTGCAATTCAGGGTTTCATCCGCGTTTTTCATCTGGTCAGGTTGAATCTTCGGAT
Organism: Ranitomeya variabilis; assembly: GCF_051348905.1. Lineage (NCBI taxonomy): Eukaryota > Metazoa > Chordata > Amphibia > Anura > Dendrobatidae > Ranitomeya > Ranitomeya variabilis. Next base: position 572,471,842 of record NC_135237.1, on the reverse strand, counting down.
TGTCCTGGAGTGGATGCGGTGGTGGATCGGTTGCATCGGATTTGGGGACAAGTGGTGGATAATTTGGAATTGTCCCAGGAGAGGACTCAGCAGTTTGCTAACCGTCGTCGTCGTGTTGGTCCCCACCTTCGCGTTGGGGACTTGGTGTGGTTGTCTTCCCGTTTTGTCCCTATGAGGGTTTCTTCTCCCAAATTTAAGCCTCGGTTCATCGGTCCTTATAGGATTTTGGAGATTCTTAACCCTGTTTCCTTTCGTTTGGACCTCCCGGCATCTTTCGCTATCCATAATGTGTTCCATCGGTCGTTGTTGCGGAGATATGAGGTACCGGTGGTTCCTTCTACTGAACCTCCTGCTCCTGTGCTGGTGGAGGGTGAATTGGAGTACGTCGTAGAGAAGATCTTGGACTCCCGTATTTCCAGACGGAGACTTCAATATCTGGTTAAATGGAAAGGCTATGGTCAGGAAGATAATTCTTGGGTAACTGCCTCTGATGTTCATGCCTCGGATTTGGTTCGTGCCTTTCATAGGGCTCATCCAGATCGCCCTGGCGGTTCTTGTGAGGGTTTGGTGCCCCCTCCTTAAGGGGAGGGTACTGTTGTGTATCCGCTTTTTGGGCTCCCCTGGTGGTTGCTGGTGGTACTGGTGACTTGTTTGCACTTTGCTGCTTCTGTTCACCTGCTTCCATCAGTGTTTGGGAGTTTCCTATTTAGCCTTGCTCTCCAGTCTTTTCCTTGCCGGTCATCATTGTAACCAGAGCCTTCGGTTGCATGTTCCTGCTACTAGTCTGCTGATCAGCTAAGTGGACTTTGTCCTTTTGTTTTGTACCTTTTGTCCAGTTTGCAGTTTTGTTATTGTCTGTAGCTGGAAGCTCTTGCGGGCTGAAATTGCCACTCCTGTGTCATGAGTTGACACAGGAGTCTTAAAGTAATTTCAGGATGGTTTTTGAAAGGGTTTTCAGTTGACCGTGAAGTCCTCTTTTGTATCCTTCTGCTATCTAGTAAGTGGACCTCCCTTTGCTAAATCTACTTTCATACTGTGTATGTCTTTTCCTCTTAATTCACCGTTATTACATGTGGGGGGCTGCTATCATCTTTTGGGGTATTTCCCTAGAGGTAAGCCAGGTCTGTTTCTTCCTCTACCAGGCGTAGTTAGTCCTCCGGCTGGCGCATGGCATATAGGAAGCCGTAGGTATGCTCCCTGGCTACTGTTAGTTGTGTGGTAGATTTAGCTCACGGTCAACTCGAGTTTCCATCACCCGAGAGCTCGTTCGTTACTTATATGTTTCTTACGTTCCCTTGCCATTGGGAACCATGACACCCGGCTCAACGACATTAACCCAATGGGCAGTGAGGGAAAGGTATCACCCCTGTCCATGTTGACTGGTCCACGCATCGGTGGTGAGGTGGACCTTGCTACTGACGGCGTTCAGTAGCGCGTGTTTTATGTGTCCCTCCACATGCTTGTGCAGGGCAGGGACGGCTTGCCTGCTGAAGTAAAAGCGGCTGGGCACATTGTACTGTGGGACTGCCAATGACATCAAGTCACGGAAGCTGTCAGTCTCCACCAGCCTGAATGACAGCATTTCCAGTGACAGAAGTTTGGCAATGCCTGCAGTCAGAGCCTGTGCTCGTGGGTGGTTTGACGAGAAAGGCCGCATTTTCTCCCATGCCTGTACTACTGATGGCTGTAGACTGGGCTGGGAGTGTGTGGATGACTGGGAAAGTGGTGCTGCGGGTGGAATTACAGCGGGTCTCTGGACAACAGGGCCAGAGGTTCTTCCACGGCGATCCTGGGAGGAAGCCGAACCAGCTGCGTGTGAGCTGGAGGAAGAGGCTACACGAGCTGAAGAGGTGGTAGCTGCCGCTGTTGGTTGGCCTAGCTCTTCAGTGTGTTTTTCTAACTCCGCCGGGTGCCTGGTGCGCACATGTTTCCACATGTTGGACGTATTGAGGTTGCTGACATTTTTCCCTCTTTTGACTTTGTGATGACACACCTTGCATTTGACATAGCAAATGTCATCTGCAACTGTGTCAAAAAAGGACCAGGCACTGCAAGTCTTGGGAGCGCCCTTTTTGGCTTTTGGAAGAGACATGCTCCTAACGGGTGCCAAAGCGGAGGCTGCAGGATCCGCAGTCTTCCCCCTCCCTCTCCCTCTTTGGGCCGTACGGGGAATCTCTTCCTCAGAGCTGCTCCCACCACCTTCCTGTCCCTCACGCCAAGATGGGTCAAGGACCTCATCATCTACACTACCCTCTGCCCCCAACTGCTCCTCCTGGGTAGTCTCAGCAGCAGAGCACGCACCAGTAAGTGGCACCTGAGTGTCATCATCAGTTGATGCGGCCTGCGATGTGGTGAACGGAGCCACTGGCCCACCCGCCTCTTCAGACTCAGAGATAAAAAGCTGTTGGGCATCACTGCACCCTGCCTCTTCTTCCATTTCTCCAATGCTGCTTGGCTGGCCCCCTGTTTCCAAGCCAAGAGATTCAGAGAACAGAAGTAGAGACGGCTCCTGTCCTGGGCTCTCTGTCTGCCTGGGCAATTTGGCAGGTGGTGAAGAGACAGATGGCTGCTCTCCAGTGCTCTGTGTCTGAGAGGATGTGGCACTAATTGAAGTTGATGCATTAGCTGCCATCCATCCGACAACGGCTTCAATTTGTTCTTCACGCAGCAGCGGTGTACGGCGCTCTGCGACAAAGCTGCACATGAATGACTGTTCCCTGGTGAAAGTGGGTGCTGATGAGTCACCGGTGCCCGCAGCAGGCACAGAATCCCCATGTCCCCTCCCTGCTCCGCGCCCACGCCCACGCCCACGTGCCTTACTCACTGCCTTCTTCATCTTGGTTGACTGATAAAGATGAGCAGAAAAGTACTAACGGGTTTGTGTGCTTATTCCTGAACAACTCCTCCTAACAGGTATAAGAAACACTAATTTTCTAAAGTGTGGACTAGACTTTAATATGAGCTAATGTGGCCTACACAAATGTAAAGTGGTGTCACTGGTGTGTTTGGTGAACTTTATTATTTATTTATTTTTTGGGGGCTGAACTGACAACAGATAGAGCTGCAGTCACACGGAGACCGTGCAGACAGACGTAAACGGCGCTGCAAGGCCCAAAAACCCTCCTCTACGTTATCCTATGTAGTGCTTTTCCACAAATTAGCTGGAGACGGGTGGAAAGACACTAATAGGAATTTTTTGAAAAAATGTGCAGCAGCCTGCACTACTTAAAACAAAATGAAAATTGATTTTGCGGTATGACGCAGTGAAGAACCCTGAGCTGGAGACAACCAGGCTATGGCTGCTCACAGACTACAGGGCGAGCTGCAGTCACATGGAGACCGTGCAGACAGCCGTAAACGGCGCTGCAAGGCCCAAAAACCCTCCTCTACGTTATCCTATGTAGTGTTTTTCCACAAATTAGCTGGAGACGGGTGGAAAGACACTAATAGGAATTTTTTGAAAAAATTAGCAGCAGACTACACTACTTGGAAAAAAAAAAAAAATGAACAGTATGAGGCAATGAACCACCCTCCCTGAACTGAATACAACCAGCTATAGATGGCCTATGTGGCTGCACTCAGACTAGAGAGTGGGCTGCACTCACACACACACACACACACAGACCTTGCAGATCGCTGTGAAAACAGCGCTACAAGGCAAAAGCAAGGTGAATAGTAGGTGAACACAGCGGTTGCTAAATTAGCCTTTGGAAAGCACAAAGAAGCAAATCGCTATCTCTAAACTGTCCCTCAGTCAGCAAACAGCGTCCTGTCACTAACTGAATTCACAGCAGAGTGATCGCAAAATGGCGCCAGCGACTTTTAAACTGCATCATGACATCATTTCAGCAGCCAATCACAGCCATGCCAGTAGTTTCATGCCCTCCATGCTGAACAGGATGTGCCCACACTTGGAATCATTCTCATTGGATGAATTTGTGCAGTTTGAATCTGTGAACTTCCGATTCCGGTATCCGATACGCGGCAAGTATCGGAATCCCGGTATCGGAATTCCGATACCGCAAGTATCGGCCGATACCCGATACTTGCGGTATCGGAATGCTCAACACTACTCACAAGACATTATGAACTTTCCTACATACCCCAACAAACAGGGACAATCAGTAGAGACATGCACTGCTGCCGCGTTTAGCTCACAGATGCTTGTAAGAGCCACCATTATACAAAAATGAAGGACGTATGTCACCTAATCTGCAGGGTTACGTCCTGGACTGTCATACCTTTTGCTATTACCATGGTGGGTCTTCGACTACATTATTTTGTGTCCCGAGCTGCGTATCACTGTGGAGTGTCTGCATTATAGCTGGCTAGTAGTGGGGGAAAGGGGCACTTGCTATATGTGTTGTGATACACCAGGCTATAGAGAGGGAAAAAGAAGAGAAAAACACGAAGATCCAGGTTCTTCTGCTGTTACTGGGTAGTAGAAACCAGCAAACCTTCAAGAGAGATTGGAGTGGACACAGACAGGAGAAGGCTCACGTGTAAGAACAATATCTGGGCTTTTTGCAGTCCTAACGTGCATCAAAATGTACAGCTCCCCTGCTTTAGAGGTGGTGGTGGTCTTGTTACTTATTCAGGCCCTGTCCGGCTGTATAGGTTGTACCAATGATGTTTTCTTCCCTTCCACCATTAAACATAGAGAGAGCGCGGCAGAGGATTACCACCAGAAGGCAACAAATAGTCTTATTCCAGTTCATCTGCCAGTAAAGATGCTTATTATCCACCACAAGATGGTGAAGGGTTAGCCACACCTGAAGACGTCTGTATGCTGTGGATTGTGAGTCCAGATGTTTTCTACCACAGAGATGGCTGTACACCGGTAACGGAGAGTGATTGACTGATATACCGAGTGACTAGCTGCAGTGGTGTGCATGACTGTCTGAAGTCGGTAGAAATGCATTGCTCTCAAGAGAGATGGCCATGAGAGAGGGGATGAGACAACTTCTGTGCAAGACATTGTCTCTTGTGAAATATTCTGCATCCATCTGGAAGGCCCGCCAGGGCCAAGGGGTACTCGGGACCGGGTCCAGTACTTAAAGGGGATTTCATGGTGACTGCAACCCAGTCTGTGGCCCTGGGCACCCAAGTAAAAGGGATAGTCTTTAAAGGAGTTTTGAATAAAGTTTGTGTTCGTGACACCACCTGTGGTATTCAGTCAGAGGGGATGGACGTTGCTTAAAGGGGTCCACTGGGGTGCTGTTATGGCAGCTAAGATGGTATAACTTCCCACAGGTGAAGTAGGTCCCCAGGGTTCCCAGTGTATAGATGAGGATGGTGAGTGGTGCAGAGAAGAACAGAAGAAACAGGTTTGCTGTCAGGACTCTGAACATTTTTTTACCTTTTGTGCATTACTGCCCTTTTTTACAAGATGGCGTCTTTGGTCTCATGTGCTCTGTGTCTTCCTGCTATAAAGCTCCACCCCAGCCTTCAGTCTGTGCTAGATTATTCTGGCTTGCATCCAGCTCCTGACCTCTGATTACTCCCTGGCTATACACCAGCTCCTGTGAACCTGTGTGGTGATCCTACTGATTCTGCTACTCTGCTCTGAGTTCCTGCTGCATATATAAGTTTCCAGTAATCCTCCTTCATCTGCTGCTCGTGTTTACTTCTATCTGCATTTACTGGACATGTAAGCTGTTTCTGCTCTGCAATAACCTGAGACTATTAACCAGGCTTCCCTGGTTGAGCTAAGATATGATTTGAACTGCCTTATAAGCATATCTATCCGTGCCTGGACAAGGACAAGGATTTATTCATGTCAAGTATCCTCAAGAATAACTGTGCTTCATAGACTTTCTGCTTGATTGCATTCTCCTCTGAAGTTTCCTATAGACTGCTAGCTGCGTTTATTATTTGCACCAAGTGTTGTGGACTTGAGTTTCTCTCTGCACCTGTTGAATCACCGTGTGATAATATAGACTTGACCACTTACAAAACTGTGTCCTGTAGTTGTCTTGTTCCACGCAAAGAGTCTCCTGAGTTATCCCCTATATATTATTATTAGGATTACTGAACACTGGTGTATGCAGCAGGAACTCAGAGCAGAGTGGCAGGATCTCCAACACAGGTTCACAGGAGCAGGTGCAGGTGCAAGGCCAGGGAGTAATCAGGAGCTGGATGCAAAGCAGAATAATCTAGCACAGACTGAAGGCTGGGGTGGAGTTTTATAGCAGGAAGACAAGTGCACATGAGACCAAAGACGCCATGTTGGTAAAGGGCAGTAATGCACAAAAAATTAAAAAATGTTCAGAGTCCTGACATTACTCCTTCCTTAGAAGCGGCCTCAGGACGATCCTGGACCAGGTTTCTCAGGGAATCTCTGATGAAAACGAGAAATCTTCTGTTGGGCATTGATGTTTTCCACAGGTTCCCAAGAGTCCTCCTCAGGGGGATATACCTGCCATCTTATCAGATATTGGAGCCGATTCCTGTGAATCCTGGAATCAATAATTTCCTCCACCACGAATTGTTCTTGCCCATCAATCACCACAGGCTGCGGAGGTGGCACAACACGTCCCTGGAAGGTATTAGGAGATAGAGGCTTTAGTAAAGATACATGAAAAACTGGGTGTACCTTCATTGTCCTAGGTAGCTTCAGCCGGCAGGCCACAGAGCTCACAATACCGTTGATCTTGAAAGGGCCAATGAATTTCTGTCCAAGTTTTTGTGAAGGAACATTTAACTTCAGATTCTTAGTTGCTAACCACCCGGAATCTCCTACCTTGAACATGGGTGCAGGTTTACGGAATCTATCAGCCGATCTCTTATAACATTCTTGAGCCGTGGTCAAGGATTCCTTCAGAAACTCCAGATTTTGTCTCATCGCAGCCAGCCTTTCCTCCACTGTTGGAACCGCAGAATTAATGGGAGACTTAGGTAAAATACCCGGATGATAACCCAGATTGGCAAAGAAAGGTGTAAATTTAGTGGAGGCGCTATGAGAATTATTATATGAAAATTCAGCTAACGGCAACAACTCCAACCAATCATCCTGGAGATGGCTGACATAGCATCTTAGATATTGTTCCAGCGTCTGGTTGGTACGCTCAGTCTGACCATTTGTCTGGGGATGGTAAGCAGAAGAGAGACAGACATTAATATTGAGTGCAGAGCAAAACCCCTTCCAGAATCTTGAAGTGAACTGTACTCCACGGTCAGAGATGATCTCATCTGGCACCCCATGCAACCGAAAGACATTCTGTATAACCAAGTTCACTGTATCTTTAGCTGAGGGGAGGCCGGTGCACTGAACAAAATGAACAGCTTTAGTCAGGCGATCAACTACCACCATGATTGTATTCATGCCCCCCGATGTAGGCAGCTCCACAATAAAGTCCATTGATATAGACCCCCAAGGGCAGGATGGAACAGGTAATGGTTGTAGAAGACAAGTAGGTGCCACATGATTCTTGTAATGGGCACATAACTCGCAAGAGAGAACATAGTCCTTGGTATCCTTCAGGCAAGTTGGCCACCAGAAGAATCGGCTCAGGAACTCTTTTGTCTTCTGTACCCCCCTATGACCAGCCAACTTGGAGTCATGTACCAACTTGAGGATCTGCAGACGGACGACCTCCGGGACATAGATACGTCAATCTCTAAACCACATGCCATCCTTAAAGACAAGATTAATATCCACAGGTGGGTTGGCCAGAAATACATCCCCTTCATAGGCACTCCTTCCACAAGTCCTGATCGTGGATAACTCCGATGAAATTGGCATCAGATAGAATGGTCTTGGACGGGGCTCCAGGTACGGAATCCACAGCATGGATTTGGGATAAAGCATCAGCCTTCCCATTACGAGAACCTGGATGGTACGAGATAACAAAGTTAAATTGATTTAAGAATAAGTTCCAACGAGCCTGATGAGGAGAAAGACATCTAGCGGATCTAAGGAACTCTAGATTGCGATGGTCAGTTAGCACTATGATCTGTTGTGCAGCTCCTTGCAGATGATGCCTCCATTCTTTGAAAGCCGCAATAATAGCCAGCAATTCCTTGTCTCCCACATCATAATTCTTCTCTGCTGAGGTTAGTCTACTGTAAAAGAAAGCACAAGTATGTAGCAGACCCTTCTCTCCAGTTCTTTGGGAGAGAATAGCCCCCAAAGCATTATCAGAAGCGTCCACCTCCACAAAGAAAGGATGTGTTGGATATGGGTGTATCAACAGCGGTGCTGATGTGAAACAGATCTTCAGCCAATCAAAAGCTTCATGAGCCTGTGATGACCACTTAAAGGGCTTTTCCTTCTTTGTCAAGGAAGTAATGGGATGGACAATATCAGAAAAATTTCAAATGAAGCGTCTGTAGAAATTTGCAAAACCAATAAAACGTTGGACCTCCTTAACGTTCTTGGGTGCCGGCCAGTCAAGGATAGCCTGAATCTTACCAGATTCCATGTTCAGCCCCTGGGGAGAGATGATATAACCCAAGAACTGTATCTCAGAACGATGGAACTCACATTTCTCCGGCTTGATATACAGTTGGTTCTCTTTCAGACGTCTTAAATTAGTTCTGACATGTTCTTCATGTTCCTGTAGAGAGTCAGAAAAGATTAGTATATCGTCCAAATAGATCACCACAAACTGGTCCAACAAATCTCTGAAGATGTCATTAACAAGGTGTTGAAATGCTACAGGGGCGTTACAAAGCCCGAAGGGCATCACAAGAGATTCAAAGAGTCCATACCGGCATCTGAATGCTGTCTTCCACTCATCCCCTGGACGAATACGCACCAAATTATAAGCCCCACGAAGATCCAGCTTAGAGACCACCTTAGCATGGCGGACTCTTTCCAGTAATTCGGGAATCAGAGGCAAAGGGTAACGGTTACCTTATTGAGTTCCCGATAGTCAACACAGGGTCTCAGGGTCCCATCCTTCTTCTTTACAAAAAAAATGGGTGCCCCTGCTGGTGAGGAAGAAGGACGTATGAAGCCTTTGGCCAGATTTTCATCAATATACTCCTATAAGGCTTGAAGCTCAGGTGCCGCCAAAGGGTATACGTGACCAAAAGGAATATCTGCCCCAGGAATCAACTCAATGGAAGTCATAATGCCCGTGTGGAGGAAGTTTATCTGCATTCTTCTTGTCACAGAGGTCAGAGAACTCTTTATATGCTGGAGGTAAAGAAGATACCTGTACATGTGGTTCCGTAGCCATGGACTCAGGGACAGCTTCTGTTAACGCTGAGTTGCTCCCTGTTGGAAAGATAATCTCCTTTGTCTCCCAGTTGATAATTGGGTTCTGAGAACGCAACCACGGAATGCCTAAAATCACAGGAAAATGAGGAGAAGAAATTAGCAAGAAAGAAAGTTGCTCCTGATGATTAGGCTCCAACAAAATTTCAAGGGGTACGGTCTCCTGATCCACAGGCCCAGAGATTAAAGGTGACCCATCCACTGTTTCCATGGTAATTGGAGAGGCTCTTTGCTGAATTTTAATACCATGTTCCTTGGCAAATGCGATATCCATGAAATTGCACCTGCGCCAGAGTCAATCATAGCTGAACTGGAAATCCACTTTCCTGAACACAGGATCTTAATAAGGAGAGAACAGTGAGAGTTCTTTTCCTTCAGCTCCTAGGGGGGTGAAGTCATAGAAAGTGGAAAACACCTGCTCTAATCTGCTCTCTGCAGTCATTGTTCCAGCAGTCTCCTTTTTTTTATGGCTAGATTATCCTGTAATAATTATAGGGATAATTCAGGAGACTCTTTGCGTGGAACAAGACAACAGGACACAGTTTTATAAGGGGTAAAGTTTATATTATCACACGGTGATTCAAGCAGGTGCAGAGAGAAACTCAAGTCCACACCACTTGGTGCAAATAATAAACGCAGCTTAGCAGTCAATAGGAAACTTCAGAGGTATATGCAAACAAACAGAAAGTCTATGAAACACAGTTATTCTTGAGGAAACTTGACATGAATAGATCCCTGACTTAGTCCAGACACAGATAGATATGCTATTAGGCAGTTCAAATCATATCTTAGCTCAACCATGAAGGCCTGGTTAATAATCTCAGGTTTTGCAGAGCAGAAACAGCTTACATGTCCAGCAAATGCAGATGGAAGTAACACGAGCAGCAGATGAAGGAGGATTACTGAACACTGGTGTATGCAGCAGGAACTCAGAGCAGAGTGGCAGGATCTCCAACACAGGTTCACAGGAGCAGGTGCAGGTGCAAGGCCAGGGAGTAATCAGGAGCTGGATGCAAAGCAAAATAATCTAGCACAGACCGAAGGCTGCGGTGGAGTTTTATAGCAGGAAGACAAGTGCACATGAGACCAAAGACGCCATGTTGGAAAAGGGCAGTAATGCACAAAAGGTAAAAAATGTTCAGAGTCCTGACACCTAAGTTGACCCCATTCAGATTTAATGGTGATCACGACAAATTTCGTGGCTTTGTGAATCAATGTATGCTATATTTTGGTGTGCATACTGACCGTTTTCCTACTGATAGATCCAAAAGTATTGTGTGTAGTAATGCTACTGACCTCACGAGCGCTCGCCTGAGCGAATCCGATGATTGAGTCTCTTGACCCACGGTTAAATGACTTGGATGATTTCTTGGCCACTATAGCATTAATGTTTGATGACCCTAATCACCATACAACTACTGAATCTGCTTTGTTGTCTTTATGCCAGGCTAAACGTTCTGTTATTGAGTATGCCACTGAATTCAGGAGATTAGCGGTAGATACCAATTGGGACAGTTATGCACAATTGCCTATTTTTAAAAGAGGTCTGTCTAGTATTGTAAAAGATGAACTAGCCCGCTCTGAGTCACCACAAGAGCTAGAGACATTTATAAAGCAATGTGTGCGCATAGACATTCGCCTTACTGAGTGTAGGCAGGAGAAATTTGCTGCATATAACCGTGTTTCTAACTTTTCCCTTCCTTCCAAAGAGCCTGCAGGTAAAACCTCTCGGGAGGTGGAGGATGTGCCCATGCAAATTGATTCCGTTCAGAGGCTTGAGATCAATGATCGCCAGGAGCATCGCCTTCGTGAAAGTCTATGTTTCTACTGCAGCCAGTCTGACCACTTCTTGATCAATTGTCCTAAGTGTCCTAGACGGCCTAACAAGGTGCTAGCAGCAATAGGGGAGTATGACAACTGTGATGATGAATCTGACATCTCTGAATGTAGCCTGCCTTTAAACGCTGTATTCCATTCACTTTCTATGACTTCACACCCCAAGGAGCTGAAGGAAAAGAACTCTCACTGTTCTCTCCTTATTAAGATCCTGTGTTCAGGAAAGTGGATTTCCAGTGCAGCTATGATTGACTCTGGTGCAGGTGGCAATTTCATGGATATCGCATTTGCCAAGGAACATGGCATTAAAATTCAGCAAAGAGCCTCTCCAATTACCATGGAAACAGTGGATGGGTCACCTTTAATCTCTGGGCCTGTGGATCAGGAGACCGTACCCCTTGAAATTTTGTTGGAGCCTAATCATCAGGAGCAACTTTCTGTCTTGCTAATTTCTTCTCCTCATTTTCCTGTGATTTTAGGCATTCCGTGGTTGCGTTCTCAGAACCCAATTATCAACTGGGAGACCAAGGAGATTATCTTCCCAACAAGGATCAACTCAGGGTTAACAGAAGCTGTCCCTAAGTCAACGGCTACGGAACCACATGTACAGGTATTTTCTTTATGTCCAGCTTATAAAGAGTTCTCTGACATCTGTGACAAGAAGAATGCAGATCAACTTCCTCCACACAGGCATTATGACTGTCCCATTGAGCTGCTTCCCGGGGCAGCCATTCCTTTTGGTAACGTATACCCTTTGGCGGCACCTGAGCTTCAAGCCTTAAAGGAGTATATTGATGAAAATCTGGCCAAAGGCTTCATACGTCCTTCTTCCTCACCAGTAGGGGCACCTATCTTTTTTGTAAAGAAGAAGGATGAGACCCTGAGACCCTGTGTTGACTATCGAGAACTCAATAAGGTAACCGTACGAAACCGTTACCCTTTGCCTCTGATTCCTGAGTTACTGGAAAGAGTCCGCCATGCTAAGGTGTTCTCTAAACTGGATCTTCGTGGGGCTTATATTTTGGTGCGTATTCGTCCAGGGGATGAGTGGAAGACAGCATTCAGATGCCGGTATGGACACTTTGAATCTCTTGTGATGCCCTTCGGGCTTTGTAACGCCCCTGCAACATTTCAACACCTTGCTAATGACATTTTCAGAGATTTGTTGGACCAGTTTGTAGTGATCTATTTGGGCGATATACTAATCTTTTCTGACTCTCTACAGGAACATGAAGAACATGTCAGAACTAATTTAAGACGTCTGAAACAGAACCAACTGTATATCAAGCCGGAGAAATGTGAGTTCCATCGTTCTGAGACACAGTTCTTGGGTTATATCATCTCTCCCCAGGGGCTGAACATGGAATCTGGTAAGATTCAGGCTATTCTTGACTGGCCGGTACCCAAGAACGTTAAGGAGGTCCAACGTTTTATTGGTTTTGCAAATTTATACAGACGCTTCATTCGAAATTCTTCTGATATTGTCTGTCCCATTACTTCCTTGACAAAGAAGGAAAAGCCCTTTAAGTGGTCATCACAGGCTCAAGAAGCTTTTATTGGCTTAAGATCTGTTTCACATCAGCACCGCTGTTGATACACCCAGATCCAACTCTTCCCTTCATTGTGGAGGTGGACGCTTCTGATAATGTTTTGGGGGCTATTCTCTCCCAAAGAACTGGAGAGAAGGGTCTGCTACATCCCTGTGCTTTCTTTTCCCGTAGACTAACCTCAGCAGAGAAGAATTAAGATGTGGGAGACAAGGAATTTCTGGCTATTATTGTGGCTTTCAAAGAATGGAGGCATCATCTGCAAGGAGCTGCACAACAGGTCATAGTGCTAACTGATCATCACAATCTAAAGGTCCTTAGATCCGCTAGATGTCTTTCTCCTCGTCAGGCTCGTTGGAACTTATGTTTAAATCAATTTAACTTTGTTATCTCATACCGTCCAGGTTCTCGTAATGGGAAGGCTGATGCCTTATCCCGAATCCATGCTGCGGATTCCGTACCTAGAGCCCCGTCCAAGACCATTCTATCTGATGCCAATTTCATCGGAGTTATCCATGATCAGGACTTGTGGAAGGAGTGCAGGGAGTCCTATGAAGGTGATGTATTTCTGGCCAACCCACCTGTGGATATTATTTTTGTCTTTAAGGGTGGCATGTGGTTCAGAGATCGACGTATCTACGTCCCTGAGGTCGTCCGTCTGCAGACCCTCAAGTTCGTACATGACTCCAAGTTGGCTGGTCACAGGGGGGTACAGAAGACAAAAGAGTTCCTGAGCCGATTCTTCTGGTGGCCAACTTGCCTGAAGGATACCAAGGACTATCTTCTCTCCTGCGAGGTATGTGCCCGTTACAAGACTCCTCATGTGGCACCTACAGGTCTTCTACAACCATTATCTGTTCCGTCCTTCCCTTGGGGGGTCTATATCAATGGACTTTATTGTGGAGCTGCCTACATCGGGGGGCACGAATACAATCATGATGGTAGTTGATCGCCTGACTAAAGCTGCTCATTTTGTTCCGTGCACCGGCCTCCCCTCAGCTAAAGATAGAGTGAATTTGGTTATACAGAATGTCTTTTGGTTGCATGGGGTGCCAGATGAGATCATCTCTGACCATGGAGTACAGTTCACTTCAAGATTCTGGAAGGGGTTTTGCTGTGCACTCAATATTAATGTCTGTCTCTCTTCTGCTTACCATCCCCAGACAAATGGTCAGACTGAGCGTACCAACCAGACGCTGGAACAATATCTGAGATGCTATGTCAGCCATCTCCAGGATGATTGGTTGGAGTTGTTGCCGTTAGCTGAATTTTCATATAATAATTCTCATAGCGCCTCCACTAAATTTACACCTTTCTTTGCCAATCTGGGTTATCATCCGGGTATTTTACCTAAGTCTCCAATTAATTCTCCGGTTCTGGCAGTGAAGGAAAGGCTAACTGCGATGAGTCAAAATCTGGAGGTTCTGAAGGAATCCCTGACCACAGCTCAAGAACATTATAAGAGATCGGCTGATAGATTCCGTAAACCTGCACCCATGTTCAAGGTAGGAGATTCCGTGTAGTTAGCAACTAAGAATCTGAAGTTAAACGTTCCTTCACAAAAACTTGGACAGAAATTCATTGGCCCTTTCAAGATCAACGGTATTGTGAGCTCTGTGGCCTGCCGGCTGAAGCTGCCTAGGACAATGAAGGTACACCCAGTTTTTCATGTATCTTTACTAAAGCCTCTATCTCCTAATACCTTCCAGGGACGTGTTGTGCCACGTCCGCAGCCTGTGGTGATTGATGGGCAAGAACAATTTGTGGTGGAGGAAATTATTGATTCCAGGATTCGCAGGAATCGGCTCCAATATCTGATAAGATGGCAGGGATATCCCCCTGAGGAAGACTCTTGGGAACCTGTGGAAAACATCAATGCCCAACAGAAGATTTCTCATTTTCATCAGACATTCCCTGAGAAACCAGGTCCAGGATCGTCCTGAGGCCACTTCTAAGGAGGGAGTAATGTCAGGACTCTGAACATTTTTTTACCTTTTGTGCATTACTGCCCTTTTTCAAGATGGCGTCTTTGGTCTCATGTGCTCTGTGTCTTCCTGCTATAAAGCTCCACCCCAGCCTTCAGTCTGTGCTAGATTATTCTGCCTTGCATCCAGCTCCTGACCTCTGATTACTCCCTGGTTATACATCTACTCCTGTGAACCTGTGTGGTGATCCTGCTACTCTGCTCTGAGTTCCTGCTGCATATATAAGTTTCCAGTAATCCTCCTTCATCTGCTGCTCGTGTTTACTTCTAGCTGCATTTGCTGGACATGTAAGCTGTTGCTGCTTTGCAATAACCTGAGACTATTAACCAGGCCTCCCTGGTTGAGCTAAGATATCATTTGAACTGCCTTATAAGCATATCTATCTGTGTCTGGACTAGACAGGGATTTATTCGTGTCAAGTATCCTCAAGAAAAACTGTGGTACATAGACTTTCTGCTTGATTGCATTCTCCTCTGAAGTTACCTATAGACTGCAAGCTGCGTTTATTATTTGCACCAAGTGTTGTGGACTTGAGTTTCTCTCTGCACCTGTTGAATCACCGTGTGATAATATAGACTTTACCACTTACAAAACTGTGTCCTGTAGTTGTCTTGTTCCACGCAGAGTCTCCTGAGTTATCCCCTATAATTATTACATTTGCAGTCACTTTACATGGTTTACTGAAGTATTCAAGCAGCCACAGTCCAGTGCACCAGATCAACGGGCACAGGCAAGGTCCGGCCAGCTTGGAAGCGAGTTCAGAGTCCCCTTTTCTAAGTGGAGTTAAAAGTCTTCCTACTAGCGTGGTGGTGTTGTCCCTTGCTGTCTGCGGCTTCTGTCAAGGTCCTCACTGTTCTCTCTGTCCTCCTTAAAGGATAGGACACAAACCCGTATGACAGGTGGCTCGAGCCTTTTTACAGGGTCTCTATCATAACCAAGGCTCTATGCACCATTGTGTCTCCAGGTGTTAGGGCGAACAGGTGACATGTGTCCAGGTGTTAGGGCGAACAGCTGTCCTGCCGGTTTCTGCTGTGCCACATGGAGTCGACACAACCTCAGTCTTCTGGCTACCGGTGTCTGCGCTCTGCAGAGAGGTAGCTCAGGCGCAGCTTTTCTCCCCAGTTCTTTCTTTCCTGTGCTCCGCTCTCCTGCACGCTCTCTACAATGTGTTCTCTTTCTGTATTCTCTCTTTCCAGGAGCTGCAGCACCCTCTTGGCTGCATGGCCCTTCACACATCTCTCTGCCTCAGACTGTTCCAGTCTGCTGTCTGGCACTGTCTAACTTTCCCACTAGACCAGAATATATATATATATATATATATATATATATATATATATATATATATATATATATATATATATATATATATATATACACTCACCGGCCACTTTATTAGGTACACCATGCTAGTAACGGGTTGGACCCCCTTTTGCCTTCAGAACTGCCTCAATTCTTCGTTGCATAGATTCAACAAGGTGCTGGAAGCATTCCTCAGAGATTTTGGTCCATATTGACATGATGGCATCACACAGTTGCCGCAGATTTGTCGGCTGCACATCCCAAAGATGCTCCATACAAGGCAGGATGGATCCATGCTTTCATGTTGTTTACGCCAAATTCTGACCCTACCATCCGAATGTCGCAGCAGAAATCGAGACTCATCAGACCAAGCAACGTTTTTCCAATCTTCTACTGTCCAATTTCGATGAGCTTGTACAAATTGTAGCCTCAGTTTCCTGTTCATAGCTGAAAGGAGTGGTACCCATTGTGGTCTTCTGCTGCTGTAGCCCATCTGCCTCAAAGTTCGACGCACTGTGCGTTCAGAGATGCTCTTAGGCCTACCTTGGTTGTAACGGGTGGCGATTTGAGTCACTGTTGCCTTTCTATCAGCTCAAACCAGTCTGCCCATTCTCCTCTGACCTCTGGCATCAACAAGGCATTTCCGCCCACAGAACTGCCGCTCACTGGATTTTTTTTCTTTTTCGGACCATTCTCTGTAAACCCTAGAGATGGTTGTGCGTGAAAATCCCAGTAGATCAGCAGTTTCTGAAATACTCAGACCAGCCCTTCTGGCACCAACAACCATGCCACGTTCAAAGGCACTCAAATCACCTTTCTTCCCCATACTGATGCTCGGTTTGAACTGCAGGAGATTGTCTTGACCATGTCTACATGCCTAAATGCACTGAGTTGCCGCCATGTGATTGGCTGATTAGAAATTAAGTGTTAACAAGAAGTTGGACAGGTGTACCTAATAAAGTGGCCAGTGAGTGTATATATATATATATATATATATATATAGGGGAGCCACCCATAAGCTGGATCAGAGCTGCCCCTTCAGGCCTGGAGTGTGAGTATGTTGTATGTTTGTGGTTACCTAATACAGAAGATCTTCCTTTGCTTCCAAGCATGACATGACTCTCCCCATGAGGAAAACAATGCCACTGTAACAACCAAGACCCTGGGGTGTTACATATCCACCATGTTTCCTCTTGAGAGACTCAGAAACGATCCAGCTAGAAACCTTTTTCTGAGTGAAGCTGTTTAAGACCTGTCTCCTGCAGGTTCCTGCATTAATTCTGCCATTCCTGAGTGGTGACATCAGACATCACTCCATTACCCTCACAGCCAGCCCCAATTATACGCCATTACCCACACAGCCAGCCCTCACTGTACGCCATTACCCACACAGCCAACCCCACTATACGCCATTACCCACACAGCCAGCCCCCACTATGCACCATTACCCACACAGCCAGCCCCCACTATACACCATTACCTGCAGCCAGCCCCCACTACACATCATTACCCACACAGCCAGCCCCCACTCTACACTATTACCCACACAGCCAGCAATCACTGTACGCCATCACCCACACAGCCAGCCCCCACTATACACCATTACCCACACAGCCAGCCCCCAACTATACACCATTACCCACACAGCCAGCCCCCACTACACACCATTAGCCACACAACCAGCCCCCGCTCTACACCATTACCCTCACAGCCAGCCCCCACTACACATCATTACCCACACAGCCAGTGCCACTTCACGCCATCAGCCACACAGCCAGTCCCCACTATGCGCCATTACCCACACAACCAGCCGCCACTATATGCCATTACCCACCCTGAGAGCCCCCACTATGCTCCATTACTCACACAGCCAGCCCCCACTATACACCATTAACCACACAGCTATGTCCACTATCCACCATTGCCCACACAGCCATCCCCACTATCTACCATTGCCTACAGCCAGCCCCCACTATATGCCATTACCCATACAGCCAGACACCACTAAATGACATTACTCACAGAGCCAGCCCCCACTATATGTTAATACGTCCACAGCTTGCCCCCTCTATACGACATTACCCACACAGTCAGACCCCACTATGCACCATTACCCACACAGCCAGTAGAGACGAGTGAATATTTTTGGGAAACGATTGCCAAACATAAATTCAACACAAATATGGTACATTTGGATTCGTGATCAGTAGCACGAGCATTTTTCTTAAAATCGGAAAAAGTTGGTAACATTCGGTAAAAGTGCAGGAAAATCATTGCGTTGCCACTAAAGTATTTTAAGTAGATGATAGAATAAAAGCCAGCAATTATTGTGACGCATACAGTATAGTCACGATGTGACAGGTTAGAATAGAGTAGATCGAATAATATTAATAATTTTATTTATTTAGCACCAACATATTCCGCAGCGCTTTACATTACAGAGGGGACCTGCACAGACAATAAATATTACAGCATAACAATAAACACAAATCAAAACAGATACCAGGAGGAATGAGGGCCCTACTCGCAAGCTACAATCTATAGGAAAAAGGGAGACACGAGAGGTGGATGGTAACAATTGCTTTCGTTGTTCAGACCAGCCATAGTGTAAGGCTCGGGTGTTCATGTAAAGCTGCATGAACCAGTTAACAGCCTAAGTATGTAGCAGTACAGACACAGAGGGCTATTAACTGCATAAAGTGTATGACAACATGATGCGAGGAACCTGATTATGGTTTTTTTAATAGGCCACACAGGGATAGTTAGGTTAATGCATTGAGGCGGTAGGCCAGTCTGAACAAATGCGGTTTTAGGGCACGCTTAAAACTGTGGGGATTGGGGATTAATCGTATTAACCTGGGTAGTGCATTCCAAAGAATCGGCGCAGCACGTGTAAAGTCTTGGAGACGGGAGTGGGAGGTTCTGATTATTGAGGATGCTAACCTGAGGTCATTAGCAGAGCGGAGGGCATGGGTAGGGTGGTAGACTGAGACCAGAGAGGAGATGTAGGGTGGTGCTGAGCCATGGAGTGCTTTGTGGATGAGGGTACTAGTTTTGTACTGGATTCTGGAGTGGATGGGTAGCCAGTGTAATGACTGGCACAAGGTAGAGGCATTGGTGTAACGGTTGGTGAGGAATATGATCCTGGCAGCAGCATTCAGGACAGATTGGAGCGGGGAGAGTTTGGTAAGAGGGAGGCCGATTAGTAGAGACTTACAATAGTCCAGACGAGAATGAGTAAGTGAAACAGTAAGAGGTTCTGCAGAGTTGAAAGTAAGAAAAGTGCGAATTATAGAAATGTTTTTGAGATGCAGATAAGAAGAGGGAGCCAGTGATCGTATGTGAGGGGTGAATGAAAGCTTAAAATTAAGGATGACCCCAAGGCAGCGGGCATGTTGCTTGGGAGTAATGGTGGAACCGCACACGGAGATGGCAATGTCAGGCAAAGCTAGGTTAGTAGAGGGAGAGAACACGAGGAGTTCAGTTTTTGACAGGTTCAGTTTCAGATAGAGGGAGGACACGATGTTAGAGACAGCGGTAAGACATATATATATATATATGTATATATATATATATACTAGCTATTGAACCCGTTCTACGCCCGGGTGGCGAGCATTTATATTGGTATATGGTCTCCATCCTGTCATGTGCTGCTCCCATCTTGCTCTCCCATCTTGCTCTCCCATACTGTCATGTGCTGCTCCATGCTGCGCCCCCATCCTGTCATGTGCTGCTCCATCCTGCGCCCCCATCCTTTCATGTGCTGCTCCATCCTGCACCCCCATCCTGTCATGTGCTGCTCCATCCTGCGCCCCCATCCTGTCATGTGCTGCTCCATCCTGCGCCCCCATCCTGTCATGTGCTGCTCCATCCTGCGTCCCCATCCTATCATGTGCTGCTCCATCCTGCACACCCATCAGTGCGGGCGGCTGTGCTGAGTGATGGCGGCTGTGCTGAGTGCGGGCGGCTGTGCTGAGTGCAGGTGGCTGTGCGTGGCTATGCTGGGTGCGGGCGGCTGTGCGTGGCTGTGCTGGGTGCGGGCGGCTGTGCGTGGCTGTGCTGGGTGCGGGCGGCTGTGCGTGGCTGTGCTGGTTGCGGGCGGCTGTGTGTGGCTGTGCTAAGTGCAGGCGGCTGTGCGTGGCGGTGTTGAGTGCGGGCGGCTGTGCGTAGCTGTGGGCGGCTGTGCGTGGCGGTGCTGAGTGCAGGCGGCTGTGCGTGGCGGCTGTGCATGGCTGTGCTGGGTGTGGTGGCTGTGCTGAGTGCAGGTGGCTGTGGGCGGCTGTGCTGGGTGCGGCGACTGTGCGTGGCTGTGCTGGGTGCGGCGGCTTTGCGTGGCTGTGCTGGGTGCGTGCGGCTGTGCGTGGCTGTGGGTGGCTGTGCTGGGTGCGGTGGCTGTGCTGGGTGCGGCGGCTGTGCGCAGCTGTGCGTGGCTGTGCTCGGTGCGGCGGCTGTGGGCGGCTGTGCTGGGTGCGGTGGCTGTGCTGGGTGCAGCAGCTGTGGGCGGCTGTGCTGGGTGCGGTGGCTGTGCTGGTTGCGGCGGTTGTGCATGGCTGTGGACGGCTGTGCGTGGCTGTGCTGGGTGCGGTGGCTGTGCTGGTTGCGGCGGTTGTGCGTGGCTGTGGACGGCTGTGCATGGCTGTGCTGGGTGCGGTGGCTGTGCTGGTTGCGGCGGTTGTGCGTGGCTGTGGACGGCTGTGCGTGGCTGTGCTGGGTGCGGTGGCTGTGCTGGGTGTGGCGGCTGTGCGTGGCTGTGGGCGGCTGTGCTGGGTGCGGGCGGCTGTGCGTGGCTGTAAGGGTGCGGGTGGCTGTGGGCGGCTGTGCGTGGCTGTGGGCGGCTGTGCGTGGCCGTGCTGGGTGCGGCGGCTGTGGGCGGCTGTGCTGGGTGCGGTGGCTGTGCTGGGTGCGGCGGCTGTGCGTGGCTGTGGGTGGCTGTGCTGGGTGCGGTGGCTGTGCTGGGTGCGGCGGCTGTGCGTGGCTGTGCTGGGTGCAGTGGCTGTGCTGGGTGCGGTGGTTGTGCATGGCTGTGGACGGCTGTGCGTGGCTGTGCTGGGTGCGGCGGCTGTGCGTGGCTGTGCTGGGTGCGGCGGCTGTGCTGGGTGCGGCGGCTGTGCGTAGCTGTGGGCGGCTGTGCTGGGTGCGGTGGCTGTGCTGGGTGCGGCGGCTGTGCGTGGCTGTGCTGGGTGCGGTGGCTGTGCTGGGTGCGGCGGTTGTGCGTGGCTGTGGACGGCGGTGCGTGGCTGTGCTGGGTGCGGGCGGCTGTGCGTGGCTGTGGGCGGCTGTGCTGGGTGCGGTGGCTGTGCTGGGTGCGGCGGCTGTGCGTGGCTGTGCTGGGTGCGGTGGCTGTGCTGGGTGCGGCGGATGTGCGTGGCTGTTCTGGGTGTGGTGGCTGTGCTGGGTGCGGCGGCTGTGCTGGGTGCGGCGGCTGTGCGTGGCTGTGGGCGGCTGTGCTGGGTGCGGTGGCCGTGCTGGGTGCGGCGGCTGTGCGTGGCTGTGCTGGGTGCGGCAGTTGTGCGTGGCTGTGGACGGCTGTGCGTGGCTGTGCTGGGTGCGGCGGCTGTGCGTGGCTGTGCTGGGTGCGGTGGCTGTGCTGGGTGCGGTGGCTGTGCTTGGTGCGGCAGCTGTGGGCGTCTGTGCTGGGTGCGGGCGGCTGTGCGTGGCTGTGCTGGGTGCGGGTGGCTGTGCGTGGCTGTGCTGGGTGCGGGCGGCTGTGCGTGGCTGTGGGCGGCTGTGCTAGGTGCGGCGGCTGTGCGTGGCGGTGCTGGGGGCCTGAGCAGGCGGGGACACCGGCGCACTGTGGGGGTCAGGTGCCGGAGTCGCCGCTAGCTCAGGCCCCCGGCACTTGCTATATTCACCTGTCGCCCGTTCCAGCGCTGCGCGCTGGTCTGTCTTCCGGGTCCTCTGGCTGTGACTGTTCGCTCAGAGGGCGGCGCGCATTAAGCGCGTCATCGCGCCCTTTGAACTGAACGTCACAGGCAGCGGATGTGGAGGAGCAGCGCGGCGCATCGGTGGAATGGAGGACAGGTAAATATATCATACTCACCCTCCTGTGGCTCCGTCCCTGCTTCTCCGTTGGAGATCGCGGTGTGCGTTCAGTGCTTACGCATACCGCGATCTCCTGGGAGCGTCACTCTGCGGGGTCCAGACTGCGCCGGCGCTTGCGCTTGCGCAGTCTATAAAGGCTTCGGACAGAGTGACGCTCCCAGCGTTATATTATAGATATATATATATATATATATATATATATATATATATATATTATATATATATTTATATATATATATATATATGTACACACACTTAAAGTACATAGATATAAATATGTCAGTGACACACACATATGTTGTGAATTCTGCTCTTGGGCTCCCTCCGGTGGTTGTAAGTGGTACTGCTGCTCCTTTGGATCTCAGCAGTCATCAGGTGCTTTCACTTACTACCAATTCTGACTGGGCTATTTAATCTGGCTAGATCCTTTAGTCAGTGCCAGTTGTCCATTGTTTTTGGAGGATTCACATCTCTGCTTGGTTTCTCCTGCTACACTGTCCAAATCATTAAAGATAAGTCCTGGCTTTGTTTTTGCAGTCCACATGCTGTGGACCTTATAGCTCAGTGCATTTCTATGTTTTTTCTTGTCCAGCTTTGTCTGTGTAAGGATTTATTCAGCCAAGCTGGAAGCTCTGGAGATGCAGTTACCCTCCATGCCTTTAGTTAGGTGTGGAGATTTTTGTATTCTCTGTGGTGGATATTTTGTAGTATTTTAATACTGACCGCACAGTACTCTGTCCTGTCCTTTCTTTTTAGCTAGCGTGGCCTCCTATGCTAAATTCTGTTTTCAGTCTGCATATGTAATTTCCCTCAACTCTCACAGGCAATATTTGTGGGGGGCTGTCTATCCTTTGGGGATTTTCTCTGAGGCAAGATAGTTTCCCCGTTTCTTTCTTTAGGGGTAATTAGTCCTCAGGCTGTGACGAGGTGTCTAGGGAGTGACAGGAACATCCCACGGCTATTGCAGTGTTAAGTTCAGGGTCTGCGGTCAGTATAGAGGCCACCTTCTCCAGAGCTCGTCCATGCTGCTCCTAGGCCACCAGATCATAACACACATATATATGTATACATATTACATAAATAATTAGAAGAAAAGCCAGCAATTCATCTGCCGTGTACTGTAAAATCACAGCAGGAGCCGACAGGATAGAAGAGATGGATTATACACAGTAAATACAAATAGAGTAGATAGATATACAGATGTCAGTGATATATACAGTTAGTACAGTGTGTGTGCAGCTTACTGAACATGTATTTAATTAATAAAAGATTTTTTTCAGAAAAAAATGGTGTGGGATCCTGCTTAATTTTTGTAACGAGCAGAGGGAAAGCCGAAGGCTGGGGGCAGATGTTTATAGCCTGGGAAGGGGGTAATACCCATGGAGCTTCCGAGGCTGTTAATATCAGCTCACAGTTCTATACCTAGCCTTTACTGGCTATGAAAATGGGGGACTCTGAAAAAAAATGACATAGGTTTCCCCTATAATTAATCAGCAAAGGCCATGCAGACAGCTGCAGGCTGATATTAATAGTGTAATGACTCAGGATGGGGTTTTTCTCCCGTCCTGGTCAGGTAGGGGTTAACCTTGTTTAGCCTCTCTTTAATTTAGGGAGGGTTATTAGGTCTGCTGCTGGCCTAGTTCTGTGTCAGTGATACTTTTGCTTACCCGGCTTCAGTTGTTGACCCAGGTTATCATTCTGATATCATTGTGCTTCTGTGTGCTTGTGTTTCCAGTGTATGACCCGGCTTAGACTCTGTTTCTGACTCTTGATTCGGTATTACTCTGTACTCTCTAGCTCTGATCTCCAGCTTCGTCTTTGACCACTCTCTGTCTTGTTCTCTTGTCCTGCGCTCCTGTCTGGCTACTGACCTCGGCTTGTCCCCCACCATCCTTCTATCTCGTCCCTGACTACCGCTTGCCTTCCCAGCTTCTGACCTCAGCTTGCCTGACTACGTACCCAGCGATCACCTAGCAGTCGCTTCCCATCCATTCTCAGAGATTGGCTCCACCCCCGGCATCTTCCCGGCCATCACGTGATCTGCCAGGTCCTGCTCTGCTTTTCCCGAGCATTTTAGTGCTCGCTCATCACAATCTATTATCTATCTTTCTATCTATCTGTCTGTCTGGCTATCTATTATCTATCTATTATATATCTATTATCTATCTACCAATTTTTTATCTATCTGTCTTTTATCTATCTACCTATCTATCTATCTATCTATCTATCTATCTATCTATCTATCTATCTATCTCTAAACCTCTATCTTTGAACATCTTTATCCCCTAAACATCTGTCATTTCTATTGTGAATTCTATTCTGGTATGTGTCTCATTCCCGGCACACGGATGTCACAGTTTATGCAATCCGTGTGCACACAGGAGGTGCGTAATGTCATCCATGCTGCCGGAGAAAAAACAGACATGTTTACGTGTGGGTCACACAGATATACAGTCCTTATGAAAACTAAGAGGTGTGGGGATCACCAAGAATTTAATGCGTGTGTCTCCTGTAAGTGTGAAAACTGAGGCCAAACGTATCGGAAACATGCGTATGTGAAGGGGCCTAAGGAGTTTTGTTCCTCGTCATTGAGAAATGGCCTCTGCTTGGCTCAAATTTTTAATATCACAAAATTAAGATTTCTTCTTGTTTCAGATTAAAACTTTTACTCTTTTTATTTCAGTGGCTTCAGTGAAGGTAGAATTTAGTGAAAATCCCATCATCGTTCTGCGCATTCCGGACATCACTCTGCCTTAGTCATGGCAAGATGCTGTGATTTTTACTGAATTGTACAAGGATTGTAAAGAGGTTGAAATAAAACCGGTGAAATAAATTTAATCAGATTTTTCTTGAAATTTAAATTTTTGCCTTTTTTACATTGTAAAAAGACTGTGAATTGTAAGTTCTCCTGAAAATGTATAGATCCAATCTTAGGGAAAGAGGAATGTATGGCAGCTGTTTATTAATTTATCAAATGTGTTTCCTTCATCAGCTCAGCCAAAAATACGGCTCTGTGTTCACCATCTGGAAATTCTCAGAACCTGTGGTCGTCCTGTGCGGCTACGAGACGGTGAAAGACGCTCTGATAAATCACGCTGAGCAGTTCAGTGCACGTCCCTACATCCCAGTGTTGTACCTGTCCACCGAGGGATATGGTGAGATTAAAGCATCATGTAGGATCTCCGAAATCAATTCAGAGTCATTTAGCATATATAAAACAGTGGGTGGGTGAGGGAGATGAAGCTGCAGGTACAATCTCTTGGAAACAGGGCAAAGATAAGTTCACATGCACAGTTATCATCCCCGCTCTCCACATCAGATTTTTCAATGTGGAATGATACTTTTAAAACGGTGAGGTCCTACACAATTCCTCATGAGGCGGTGCATGTCTCCCAAATAGGATAGACCAGGATGCTAACACCAGGGGCATTGTGGCGGATGTTGGGGCACTTTATCTGACTGTATGTCTTTAAGGCTTGTAAGGGGTATTATAGTAATGTGGTGAGGTGCTAGAACTCTTGTTCTGTATGCAGCCAGAAATGTTTCCATGTCCTTTCTTTCTTAGGTTTTAATGGACCACGGTGGCGATCACTCCGTCGTGTCAGCATGACATCTCTCAGAAATTTTGGAATGGGGAAGAAGACCATGGAGATAAGAGTATTGGCAGAGTCCAAATACCTGGTGCAGGCTGTGTCAGAGACAGGAGGTGGGTGAGATCTAAATATTCCAAAATCTGATGTCAGCCAATAGGAGAGATGTCATAGATCTCAAAGTCCATAAAGAAATTTGCATATATTTGTCTCTTCATATCTCTTCTTGGCAATGATGATTGATTTCTCTCTGACTGCCGCCCTCCATGCTCCCCTCTCTCAGAGACTGCTCCCTATGCCCCCTCTTTATCATGCCTGCTCCCTATGAGCCCTCTGAAATAGACTGCGCCCTATTCCCTTATCTCACAGACTGCTCCCCATGTCACCTCTTTTCACAAACTGCTCAAAATAACTCCTCTCACAGACTGCTTGTTACACTCACCAGTTGAGGCAGATCTTCCAAGCTCAAGATGTGGATGGGCACATGGAAAATGGGCATCAGTGCAGAATATAGAGAGAACACACGGGACACGGACAGACAAGCACCAGAAGACCGCAGGCAGGTATATGCAGTTTGGGAGACAGCAGGCAGGAGGAGGATATCAAAAAACCACAGGCAAGCAGACAGAGAGCAGGAAACATCAGGCAGGTAGAGGTTGTCAAGAAACCGCAGGTAGACAGGTGCAGTGCAGGAAAGCTGAGTAGCAAGCCAAGGGCCAGGAACACAGAGGTCTTAATGCAGTACCAAAACACAAGGGTGAGTCTCTATGAGCCTTCTATAGTCCCTGGCTGATATTCTCATGGAATCACACCAGGTCATCCGCAAAGCCCAACGTGAAGTACAGCAGAGTTTATCGGACCAGAAAATGCCTTTGATACCAGAGAACATCCCTTAGGTGTTGAACTGAAGGGATAAGAGATGGCAGCTACAATATGATCTGGTTCAAACACATATAAAAGCTGGTTATAAGCAGCATCAGACAGATCAAAGGACCAGGATAGCGTGTATTTCTCACCTATGCAATAAGTGAGGATGAAATCGAAGTGTGAAAAAAAGAGTGACTACCAGGCTTTGCAGGAATTATAGAGAGCAGACTGAAGATACTACAGGTTTTTGTGGTCAGTGTAAATAGTCACTGGGAACCTATCTCCTTCCAGAAAATGTCACCACTCCTCAAGGCCCATTTTAATGGCTTGGAATTCATGGTTACCAATGGAATAAATCTGCTCCGCTGGGGAGAATTTCCTGGAGACGACTCCACAGGGATGATTTGTTGTTGTGGCAGAATTTTGAGAGAGAACTGCTCCTACACCAATATCAGAGGCATCTACCTCAAGGAAGAAGGGACTGTTCACATGGAGATGGAGCAGAACATGAGCAGTATAGAAACATGACTTGAGTTCTTGGAAGGCTCTAATAGCAGATTTCGTACAGTTCTGGGAATTAGCTCCCTTCCCGGTTAAGGCAGCCAGCGGGGCAACCACTTGAAAAAGTTTTTAATAAATTGGCAGTAATAATTAGCGAAGTGAAGAAATCTTTGGAGAGCCTTGAGACCGACTTACTGTGGCAATTCAATATGGCGGACACTTTCTTTGGGTCCATATGAAGACCACCAGAAGAGATGCTCCAATTTGTTTTATTTTACCAAAGGTAACAGGAGAAATTGGACCCCAAAGTTGTTGTACAATTTATTCTGAGTACGCTGATACCCCATATGTGGGGGTAAACCACTGTTTGGGCGCATGGCAGAGTTCAGAAGGGAAGGAGTGCCATTTGACTATTCAATGCAAAATTGACTGGAATTGAGATAGGACGCCATGTCGTGTTTGGAGAGCCCCTATTGTGCCTAAACATTGAAACCCCCCACAAGTGACACTATTTCGGAAAGTAGACCCCCTAAGGAACTTATCTAGAATTGTGATTAGCACTTTGACTCGCCAAGTGCTTCACAGAAGTTTACAATGCAAAGCTGTAAAAATAAAAAATCATATTTTTTCACAAAAATTATCTTTCCGCCCCTAATTTTTATTTTCCCAAGGGTAATAAAAGAAATTGGACCCCAAAAGTTGTTGTGAAGTTTGTCCTGAGTACGCTAATACCCCATATGTGGGGGTAAACAACTGTTTGGGCTCATGGCAGAGCTCGGAAGGGAAGGAGTGCCGTTTGACTTTTCAATGCAAAATTGACTGGAATTAAGATGGGATGCCATGTCGCATTTGGAGAGCCCCTGATGTGCCTAAACATTGAAACCCCTCACAAGTGACACCATTTTGGAAAGTATAGAATTATATAATCACTGCACTCGCACCATAGAGAATACTTGATTCAAGTGGAAAGTTTATTCAAACAATATTGAAGTAGTGGAGCGATAGGCAAAAACATTTCGGCCAACCCGTGGCCTTGATCACAATATCGCCTTCTTGGGAGGTTCTTTCTAGAATGATTGTGCAGTGTTGCTGCGGTAATCAACAAAGGTTAGAGGTGTATTGTCCTGCATAATGTTAGAAACAGGTACATAGCAGTAAGAGAGACATTGCTGTCTAGGGTTGAAGGCTATAGATATATATAGCTGCCAGTATGGTGTAAAAAAAGCCAGATCCAACCAGTGGTATCACTGTGCTACTGTAATAGGTAAGAGGAGGAGGGTATAGGGGGATAAAGATCTATTGGTAGTTGCGATTATTAGCGAATGGAGCAAGCGTTGGTGGCTAAGTGGAGAGAGCCGAAACGGACAGTCTCTAGGCAGGGGAGAAGCTTTTATCCCCAAAGTTTGTTGTCCAATTTGTGCTGAGTATGCTTATACCCAATATGTGGGAGAAAACTACTGTTTGGGCGCATTGCAGAGCTCGGAAGGGAAGGAGCGCAGTTTGGAATGCAGACTTAGATGGAATGGTCTGCAGGCGTCACATTGCATTTGCAGAGCCCCTGATGTACCTAAACAGTAGAAATCCCCCACAAGTGACCCCATATTGAAAACTAAACCCCCCAAGGAACTCATCTAGATCTGTTGTGAGAACATTGAAGCCCCAAGTGTTTCACTGCAGTTTATAACGCAGAGCCATGTAAATAAAAATATTTTTTTTCCCACAAAAAAATATTTTTTAGCCCCCAGTTTTGTATTTTACCAAGGGTAACAGGAGAAATTGGACCCAAAAAGTTGTTGTCCAATTTGTCCTGAGTACGCTGGTACCCCATATGTGGGGGGAACCACTGTTTGGGTGCATGGCAGAGCTCGGAAGGGAAGGAGCGCTGTTTGGAATGCAGACTTAGATGGAATGGTCTGCAGGCATCACATTACATTTGCAGAGCCCCTGATGTACCTAAACAGTAGAAACCCGCCACAATTGACCCCATATTGGAAACTAGACCCGCCAAGAAACTTATCTAGATGTGTTGTGAGAACTTTGAACCCCCAAGTGTTTCACTACAGTTTATAATGCAGAGCCATGAAAATAAAAAATCTTTTTTTCCCACAAAAATGATTTTTTAGCCCCCCCAAATTTTTATTTTCCCGAGGGTAGCCAGAGAAATTGGATTGCAAAAGTTGTTGTCCAATTTAGCCTGAGTACACTGATACCCCATATGTTGGGGTAAACCCCTGTTTTGGCGCACGGGAGAGCTCGGAAGGGAAGGGGCACTGTTTTACTTTTTCAACGCAGAATTGGCTGGAATTGAGATCGGACGCTATGTCGCGTTTGGAGAGCGTCTGATGTGCCTAAACAGTGGAAACCCCTCAATTCTAACTGAAACCCTAACCAGAACATGCCCCTAACCCTAATCCCAAACAAACCCCTAACTCTAACACACCCCTAACTCCAACACAGCCCTAACGCTAATCCCAACCATAACCGTAAATGTAATCCAAGCCCTAACTTTAGTCCTAACCCTAACTGTAGCCCCAACACTACCCCTAATGGGAAAATGGAAATAAAGACTTTTTTTTATTTTATCCTAACTAAGGGGATAATGAAGAGGGTGTTAGGTTTTGAGTTCCCACCGCTGCACAGGGGGCAATCTCTAACCATCTCCGCTGCGGTCTCCCATTCTCCTTCAGCCGCAGTGGAGCCTGCTCAGCAGAGATGTTGGTCCCAGCATCTGGCTCAAGCAGATACTGTGTGTTTGTTTACAGCTGCCATTCCAGGCTCAGCCTTTGTAACCAGCATTGATCAGGGGCGAGCAGACGTTCCAGGGACTAAGTCCTGCTTTTCTTCTACTGAGCATGCCCACGGGACGACCTCTCATTGGTGGTTGGGGGTCACATCCTCAGGTCCTGTAGCGGCTCCGATTGGAGCACTAGGAAGGTCCTGGAAAGCTACAGATATAAAAGGTTTGCATGGCCGCTCGGGTGTGTGTGTGTGTTCGTTCTGATGAAATCCCGAATCATTCCCATCCCTAGTATTAATGAATGCTCGCGAATGTTGGAGCTGTCTAGCGCCAGTTAGTGCCATCCAGCACCAGGCACAATCTATAGCATCTAACAGCAGCGTTAGCCAGTGAGCTTACCTCACCCAAGTTAGGGTTAGTGGCGTTCACCAGAGCGGGGCTGCACGCACTCAGTGCGGTAAATCTTTACTTAGGTTTTTCCCTGGCACTGCAGTGGCGGTGCCGAGTGCTAGTGGTCTAGAAGGACTCTAACCCCGTGTCCTCAGGGCAGGGACCTGTGACCCAATACTAGCGTTCCCTCTGCGGCATTGCAGCCCTGTGACGCAACAGGGTTCGCTTCCTTACATACCGGGTGAAGCTAACCCATGTGTGTTCGCATTATACCATCATATACTGTCCGCCATTACCGAGCTGCAGGTGTCATCTCTGCACTGTGGACCCGGGGCTGCGAACGCACCTTATACCATCCCTATAATTATTTGGTGCGTTCCGACAGCCCTAACAGGGGGTTTGATTTACTTTTATAGTGGGGGGGTTTTTGGCAGCTGTCACACACTAAAAGACGCTTTTTATTGCAAAAAATAGTTTGTGCGTCTCCACGTTTTGAGAGCTGTAATTTTTCCATATTTTGGTCCAAAGAGTCATGTCAGGTCTTGTTTTTTGCGGGACGAGTTGACGTTTTTATTTTTACCATTTTCGGGCACGTGACATTTTTTGATCGCTTTTTATTCTGATTTTTGTGTGGCAGAATGAACAAAAACAAGCAATTTGTGAATTTCTTTTGGGGGGGCGTTTATACCGTTCCAGGTTTGATAAAATTGATGAAGCAGTTTTATTCTTCGGGTCAGTACAATTATAGCGATGATACACAGAAAAAAGAGAGTCATGCTAGATAATAGGAGTATATTTAAACAACTTTTATTAATTAGATAAATCACACAAAATATGTTAAAAAATAGGGCTTGAAAGAGCACAACAAATAGCCCATAGTGTCACAGAGCAATTAAATGGATACAAAAGTACAAAGGTATAAGGGTGCGTGTCCACGTTCAGGATGGCCGGCGGTATCGTCACGGCACGTTTCGGAAATGAATTTTCCTTTTTCAAGGGGCGTGACTTACGGGGTACACAGTTCCTCCCTTTATACTACGTATTGCCGAACACATGACGGCAACAAGCAAATTGAAATATGCCTATTGCGCACGCGCATCACCACTGAGCCGCCGAGCGCCGCGTCCTCAGACACACCTCCCATCAGCCAGGTCACGTGGGGTGGCCGGCGCCTAGCCGTCACCACGCAACCAAGCAAGACAGGGGCGGCCCAAGAGTCCCATAAGTCACGCCCCTTGAAAAAGGAAAATTCATTTCCGAAAGGTGCGTTGGGGAAGGAGCTGTGGCACAACTACCGGGACGCTATGATGGGTAATATACCTTTTTAATATCTTTTGATGCTGTGCATTTCTTATTATATACAGGTGCTCTTGGAGCCACTATGTCTAAATAGAGAGGGAAGTTAATGCTAGTGGCCACTAGTAACCATGTGGGAAATACATACCACCCTCTGACATAAGTGGGACTCCCTTTGTACACTCAGATGCAGACTGTGCAATAGCGATATCACTGTTTACTTACGTGTCTGCCCCATACATCCTGGTGTTGTACTTGGCTCCTATTTTAGCTTGGACCATTTGTCACTTACCTGTTATACCTTTGTACTTTTGTATCCATTTAATTGCTCTGTGACACTATGGGCTATTTGTTGTGCTCTTTCAAGCTCTATTTTTTAATATATTTTGTGTGATTTATCTAATTAATAAAAGTTGTTTAAATATACTCCTATTATCTAGCATGACTCTCTTTTTTCTGTGTATCATGTAATTCTGAGTCGCTTTATTTCGCAATATGCAATTTAGCATATAAAGGCATATGTATGCAATGCAATACGTATTGATTAACATGTTTTGGGGAATATGTATACAAACAATTATAGCGATATCTCATTTATTCCTTTTTTTATGTTTTGGCGCTTTTATACGATAAAATCTATTTTATATAAAAAATAATTATTTTGCATCACTTTATTCTGAGGGCTATAACTTTTTTATTTTTTTGCTGATTATGCTGTATTGCAGCTCGTTTTTTTGCGGGAATAGATGATATTTTCAGTGGTACCATGGTTATTTATATCCGTCTTTTTGATCGCATGTTATTCCACTTTTTGTTTGGGGGTATGATAATAAAGCATTGTTTTTTGCCTTTTTTTTATGGTGAACACTGAAGGGGTTAACTAGTGGGACAGTTTTATAGGTCAGATCGTTACGGATGCAGCAATACTAAATATGTGTACTTTTATTGTTTTTTTTTTATTTAGATAAAGAAATGTATTTATTGGAACAATATTTTTTTTTTCATTATTTAGGATTTTTTTTTTTTTTACACATGTAAATATATATTTTTTTACTTTGTCCTGTGGGGGACATCATGGTAAAGTGTCAGATCGCTGATCTGACACTTTGCAGTGCACTGTGTCAGATCAGCGATCTGACAGGCACTGCAGGAGGCTTGCTGGCGGAGCAGGCGCTTGCAAGCCACCTCCCTGCAGGACCTGGAAGGAGCCCCGCTGCCATCTTGGATCCGGGGCCTGCAGGAGATCACATTGCGTTGCTCTGAGGGTCTCAGGGAAGCACGCAGGGAGCCGCCTCCCTGCGCAATGCTTCCCTATGCTGCCGGAACGCTGCGATCATGTTTGATCGCAGTGTTCTGGGGTTTAATGTGCTGGATGTCAGCTGTAATAATCAGCTGACACCCGGCGGCATTCGGCCACGCTCCCCACATGAGCACGGCCGATCGCCTATGACGTACTATTCCATCCATGGGCAGTAGGGCCCACCCCACATGGATGGAATAGTACGTCTAATGGCAGAAAGGGGTTAATATCAGCCCACAGCTGTCTTGTTTAGCCTTTGCTGGTTAGTAATTATATTGGTGACCCAATGTCATTTTTTTAGGGGGTCTCCCCCATTCATGACCAGTAAAAGCTAAGCAAACAGACGTGAGCTGATGTTAATAGACTTTGAGTCTTTATGGCTATTGGCTTCTTCCCAGAATATTAATATCAGCCACCAACCAGTGGCTTCCCCTCAGCTAGTTAGGAAAATTACAGGGGACCCCACTTAATTTTTTTATTAATTTGTTTTATTTTTTTTTAAAAAAAGCATGCAATGCACTGATTAGAAATCTATCATCTATCATGTTCCTCATTGCTATCTCTATCTTTGAACATCTTTAAAGGGAACCTGTCACCCCCAAAATCGATGGTGAGGTAAGATCACCGTCATCAGGGACTTATCTACAGCATTCTGTAATGCTGTAGATAAGCCGCCAATGTTACCTAAAAGAGGAGAAAAAGACATTCGATTATACTCACCCAGGGCGGTCCCGCTCCGATGGGCGTCTCAGGTCCGATACAGCACCTCCCATCTTCATTCCATGATGTCCTCTTCTGGTCTTCACGCCGCGGCTCCGGCGCAGGTGTACTTTGTCTGCCCTGTTGAGGGCAGAGCAAAGTACTGCAGTGTGCAGGCGCCGGAAAGGTTAGAGAGGCCCGGCGCCTACACACTGCCGCGGCGTGAAGACCAGAAGAGAACGTCATGGAATGAAGATAGGATAATGTAATGTGAATGTGGAGGGAGCAGGAGACATTGCTGGACACACAGCAGGGGAGCAGCTGACATTACCGAACCCCACTAACACAGGAGCTAGTGTTTTTCTCTGTGCAGACGGCACTTCCGAGCAGCAACTGGTGGTGTTGGAGCCCGGGGTCAAGCAGGGTGTAGGCCGATGCCTAATTGGAGCAAGTTTAATATCTGATATAATGTGAATGTGGAGGGAGCAGGAGACATTGCCGGACACACAGCAGGGGAGCAGCTGACGTTACTGAACCCCACGAACACAGGAGCTAGTGTTTTTCTCTGAAGCAGACGGGACTTCCAAGCAGCAACTGGCGGTGTTGGAGCCTGTTGTGATTCGGTTCGTGGGCTCCCCCGGTGGTCTCTTGTGGTACTGGTGTCCTGCAAGCTTTGCCTTCTCAGTTCACCTGTTCCTATCAGGATGTGGGAGTATCCTATTTAACCTTGCTCCTCAGTCATTCTAATGCTGGCCATCAATGTATCCAGAGTGATTCTGTTGCATGTTCCTGCTCCCAGTTTTCTGCTCAGCTAAGTTGGACACTTTAGTCCTTAAGTCTATTTTTGTATGTTTGTCCAGTTTGCACTTATGTGAATCTCTGCAGCTGGAAGCTCTTGTTGGGCTGAAATTACCACTCCGGTGTCATGAGTTGTCACATGAGTTAAGGTAATTTCAGGATGGTGTTTTGAAGGGTTTTGCAGCTGACCGCGAAGTCCTCTGTTGTATCTTTCTGCTATTTAGTTAGTGGGCCTCTCTGTGCTAAATCTGCTTTCATACTACGTGTGTCTTTTCATCTGCTCTCACCGTTATTATATGTGGGGGGCTGCTATCTCCTGTGGGGACATTCTCTGGAGGCAAGCCAGGACTGTGTTTTCTTCTACCAGGGGTAGTTAGTTCTCCGGCTGGCGCGCGGCATCTAGAGACAATGCAGGAATGCCCCCTGGCTACTTCTAGTGTGGTGTGTAGGTTTAGCATCGCGGTCAGCTCTAGTTTCCATCACCCGAGAGCTTGTCCGTTTATTCTATGCTTCTGATGTTTCCTTGCCATTGGAAACCATAACAGGAGCCCAGGGAATTCAGGAGAAGCAGAGTGTAGGCTGAGGCCTAATTGGAGGCAGTTTAATATCTGTAATAGCGCGAGTGTGGACGGAGCAGGAGAAATTGCCTGATACACAGCTGGGGATCAGCTGACGTTACTGAAACCCAATAACACTGGGTCATGTGTTGACTGTGCAGAAGGCACTTCTGAGCAGCAACTGGCGGTGTTGGAGCCCAGGGATTACAGTTCAGGTGGTAGAAACATGAACACAACAGGAGACCTGGATACTGTTGCCAACCAATTATTTAATCTAGAAGAGCTGTGGCAAAATCCTGCAAGATCCAGGCCTTGTTCATTTTCAGAAAAGTAAGCCGGTCAACGTTATCGGAGGATAGTCACATGCGACGGTCTGTTAGTACACCACCTGCTGCACTAAAGACGCGTTCCGATAATACACTAGCAGCAGGGCAAGCCAGGACCTCCAATGCATACTGGCTAAGCTCTGGCCATGTATCCAGCTTAGAGACCCAAAACTTGAAGGGGGAAGAGCCGTCTGGGAGTACACTGAGAGGGCAAGACATGTAGTCTGTTGCCATATGACAGAAACGATGCCTCCTGCTGACTGGAGCTGTCTGTGATGGTGTAGACATTTGTGGCGGGCACACAAAACTTTGCCACAATTGGGCCATACTGGTCTTGCCTTGTGCTGAGGCACTGCTTCTGCTCCCTCTTTGTGCAGAGCTTCCTCCACTGCCTCGACGCACTGAACTGCTTTGTAAAGCATGATCAGCACTGCTCTCGGTTGGAATGGAGAATATGATGGAATGCACCAGTGTGTCTTGGTACTCCCGCATTTTACGCTCCCGATTCAACGGTGATATGAGGCTTTGAAAGTTATCCCAGTAGGGAGGATCTAGGAGGGTGTACACCCAATAATCAGCCATGTTGAGAATGTTGGCGATGCGGCGGTCGTTTCTCAGGCACTGCAGCATGAAATCAACCATGTGCTGCAGACTGCCAACTGGCCAAGAAACGCTGTCTCCTGCTTGAGGCGTCATCTCTGCCTGCTCTGCATCACCCCACCCTTGCTGTACATACTGACGACTAGAGCATTGTGTAACTCTGGAAAGATGTCTTCCTCCTCCATTGACTCCTCCTCACAAAGTGTCCCCTGCCTAGGCCTTTGTGAGGAACCACGTTGCCCAGACTGTCCAGAAGCAGATGGCGTTTGTGACTCCTCATCCTCCACCTCTTCCACAACCTCGTCCCTTAGTGCTTGCATTGTTTTTTCAAGCAGGCAGATAAGGGGGAT
Source organism: Ranitomeya variabilis (assembly GCF_051348905.1). Lineage (NCBI taxonomy): Eukaryota > Metazoa > Chordata > Amphibia > Anura > Dendrobatidae > Ranitomeya > Ranitomeya variabilis. The sequence continues at coordinate 572,435,899 of NC_135237.1, read as the reverse complement.
AGTCATGCTGACTAGTGCATCATCTGCACTCGCCATCCACGTGGAATCATCGAAGGCACGCAAAAGTGGCAGATGTCCTTCATAGAGGCCCACTCAGTGGTGGTGAAGTGTGAACGGCGTGCAGTGCGACTTGTTTGCGCCTGATGCAACTGGAACGTCATTACTGCTGCCTGCTGCTCACACAACTGCTCCAACATATGTAACGTTGAATTCCACCTGGTTGGTAGGTCACATATGATGCGATGTTCCGGAAGGCGGAATCGGCGCTGCAGAGCTGCAATGCGTGATCTTGCCATGCTGGAATGCCGCAAGTGAGCAAACTCTAGGCGGACCTTGTGCAGCAGTGCATCAAGATCCGGATAGTCCCTCAAAAAACACTGCACGACCAAGTTGAGCACATGTGCCAGACATGGGATGTGAGTGAGGTTGCCTAGGCCCAGAGCTGCCACCAGATTTTGGCCATTGTCACACACTACCATGCCTGGCTGGAGATTCGCTGGCACAAACCACACATCGCTCTCCTGCTTGATGGCATTCCAGAGCTCCTGCGCGGTGTGGCTTCGATTCCCCAAAGACATTAATTTCAATACGGCCTGTTGACGTTTGGCCACGGCTGTGCTTGTATCGGTCGTAAAAGGTAAGCATTCACGGGTCCGTGTGGAGGTAGACTGTGACGGCTCCTGCAGCGGTGATTCAGAGGAACTGGAGTATGAGGAGGAGTCAATGTGTACAGATAGGATTCCTGCAATCCTTGGAGTAGGCAGAACACGTACAGCGCCACTCTCAAGATCTGTCCCCGGCTCACATTTGCCCAATGGGCAGTGAGGGAAAGGTATCGTCCCTGTCCATGGTGACTGGTCCACGCATCGGTGGTCAGGTGGACCTTGCTACTGATGGCGTTTAGTAGCGCATGTTTCATTTTTCCCTCCACATGCTTTTGTAGGGCAGGGACAGCTTGCCTGCTGAAATAAAAGCGGCTGGGCACGTTGTATTGTGGGACTGCCAATGCCATGAAGTTACGGAAGGTGTCAGTCTCCACCAGCCTGAATGAGAGCATTTCAAGGGACATTAGTTTTTCAATGCCAGCATTTAGAGCCTGTGCTCGGGGGTGGTTTGACGAGTATGGCCGCCTTTTCTCCCATGCCTGTGCTACCGATGGCTGTAGTAGACTGGCCTGGGAGTGTGAGGATGACAGGGAACATGGTGCTGTGGGTGGAATTACACTGTGTCTCTGTCCAACAGTACCAGAGGTTCTTCCATGGCGATCCTGTGAGGAAGCCAAACCAGCTGTGTGTGAGCTGGAGGAAGAGGCTACAACACGAGCTGAAGAGGTGGTAGGTGCCGCTGTAGGTTGGCCTAGGTCTTCAGTGTGTTTTTGTAACTCCACCACGTGCTTGGTCCGCACATGTTTCCACATATTTGTTGTGTTTGTGGTGTGGTGTGACACTTTTCCCTCTTTTGACTTTCTGATTACACAGCTTGCATTTGACAAAGCAAATGTCATCTGCAACTGTGTCAAAAAAGGACCAGGCACTGCAAGTCTTGGGAGCGCCCGTTTTGGGTTTTGGAAGAGGCATGCTCCTAATGGGTGCCGAAGTGGAAGCTACAGGCAAGGCAGTCTTCCCCCTCCCTCTCCCTCCTTTTTGGGCCGTTCGGGGAATCTCTTCCTCAGAGCTGCTCCCGCCACGTTCCTGTACCTCATGCCACGATGGGTCAAGGAACTCATCATCTACACTACCCTCTTCCAACAACTGCTTCTCCTGGGTAGTCTCGGCAGCACATTACGCACCAGAAAGTGGCACCTGAGTCTCATCATCAGATGCGTACTGAGGTGTGCTGACCGTAGGCACTGGACCACCCGCCTCTTCGGATTCAGAGAGACAAAGCTGTTCACATCACTGCATACTGCCTCTTCTTCAGTTTCTCGAATGCTGCTTGGCTGGCCCCCCTTTACAAGCCAAGAGATTCAGAGAACAGAAGTAGAGATAGCTCCTGTCCTGGGCTCTCTGCCTGCCTGGGCAATTTGGCCTGGGCAATCAGGTGGTGAAGAGACAGATGGCTGCTCTTCAGTGCTCTGTGCCTGAGAGGATGTGGCACTAATTGAAGTTGATGCGTTAGCTGCCATCCATCCGACAACGGCTTCAATTTGTTCGTCCCGCAGCAGTTGGATATGGCAAGCTTCTACAAAGCTGCGCATGAAGGACTGTTCCCTGCTAAAACTGGAGGATGATGAGTCACCGGTGCCCGCAGCAGGCACAGAATCCCCACGTCCTCTCCCTGCAGAAAATCCACGCCCACGAGCCTTACTCCCTGCCTTCTTCATCTTGGTAGACTGATAAAGATAGGCAGAAACGTACTAAGGGCTTAGTGTGCTTATTCCTGAACAGCTGCTAACAGGTATAGAAACACTAATTTTATTGAGTGTGGACTAGACTTTAATATGAGCTAATGTGGCCTACACAACTGTAAAGTGGAGTGTTGGGTGAATTTTATTAACTTTTAGTTTTTTTTCACAAAAAGACACTGGATGTGCCCAAAGATGTAAAACCGATAGTATCACAAACTTTTTGTAGCGATTACAATGCAGGAAGGTAACCTACAATGCAATAGATGAGGCTCCAAAAAATAGGCTAATACTAATCTGGCTGGGGCTGAAGGGCACAAGGCTGCAGAAAGGCTCCTCTATGTACTCCTATATAGTGTTTTTCCGCAATCTAGCAGGATACGGATGGAAACCCACTAATAGGATAAATCAGGAAAAATGTGCAGCAGGCAGCACTAATTGAAAAAAGGACAATGAGACAGTATGAGGCAGTGGCGCACCCTGAGCTGACTACAACCATCTGTGGCTGCAGTACAGGCGACAGCGTGAGCTGCACTCACACACAGACCATGCAGACAGCTGTGAACAGTGCTTCCAAGCAAAAACAAGGTTCTCACACAGCGGTTGCTAAATTAGCCTGGGTAAAGCACAGTGAAGTAAATCGCTTTCTCAAACTATACCTCAGTCAGAACAGCAGCGTCCTGTCACTAACTGAATTCACAGCAGAGTGAACCCAAAATGGCGGCGGCGACTTTTATAGTGCATCATGACATCATTTCAGCAGCCAATCACAGCCATGCCCTCACTTACATGCCTAACATGCATAACAGAATGTGCCCAAACTTCTTAGGATTCCTCATTGGCTGAATTAAATCAAACTGGCTCATTGCATTATGGGAACTTCCGATTCCAGTATTCGATATACTGAAAGTATCGGAACTCAGTATCGGAATTCCGATACCGCGAATATCGGCCGATACCCGATATTTGCAGTATCAGAATGCTCAACACTAGTCCTGACTTAAATGGAAAACTATTGCATTTCTGAAAAAAGGAGCATGTCAACTCTTTCAGTGTTTTTGCAGCATCATCTCACCATTGAAATCAATGAAAAAGTGCAAAAACTCCATGTCTGAACATAGCCTAAAGGGTGGAGGAGGTGATTTTTCCCTTTTATTTTATTTTCACTTACTTACAAGTGATTATAAAAGAAAGAACACTTTTTCCTGTAAAATCCATTTTATTTTTGGCTTTGTATGTTTTATTGTCAGTCCTTAAAGTAGAGTATGATGACATTGTAAGGCTGGTTTCACACTTGCGTTTCGTTGCGTACTTCCTCCTTGCTTCCTCCGTGAAGCTCCGCCTACTGCCACCTGCGTTTCCCTGAGTACCTATCTTTAATATTGGGTATGCAGGGACATGCGTTGTATGCGGATGTGTCCACATGCGGCGATCACACGGAAACGCTAAATTTTGTGTTCCTGTGCGATCGCCATACACCTCAAATCGCCGCATGTGGACACATCCGCACACAATGCATGTCTCTGTGTACCCAATACTAAAGATAGGTACGCAAGATGCATGCGGCAGTAGGTGGAGCCAGGGCGGAGCTTCACGGAGGAAGCGAGGAAGAAAGCTGCCATCCGCAGCGCAACGAAACGCAAGTGTGAAACCAGTCTAACCAGCAGCCACCCGGGACTCAGAGATGAGTCCAGGCATCTTCCCCAGGCTGTTCCCATCCCATTTGAGTGTGGTTTCCATCCATTTCAGTGATTTTCATGTCCCTCTGACATCCTGAAGTCAAGCACCCGAGCAGTAGGACGTGCTCAATTCGAGCAATGAGCACCCGAGCATCTTAGTGCTCACTCATCTCTACTGCCTGCCACTATCTGCCCTGCTTAGACTTCATTATTATTTATTAGACTCCATGGTGTCTGTAGTAGGAAGCTGAGCAGAGTTCATCTTCCTGTTTGTTTCCTGCACTGACCATAGGGGTGCATTCCGCAGATGTGTAACTAATGAATGTGACACTAACATTGTACTGGGGAAGACATTGCAGTCATGCTGAATAAACTCTGAGCTTCACCTGAGTCATCCTTATATGGAGACTGTAGGAAGCTCCCCAGAGTCTGGCTGCACCTAAAATTTTGGGTGACAGTCATTACTGGTTAGTGACACTTTTAGACCCACGCTACAAGGAGAACTTTCAATCTGTTCTTCCAGAGGCAGACAGGTGTACTAAAATGGTGCATTAGAAGAGGGCCATTGTTCAGAATTAGTAAAAAAAAATTCCCATTTCAAAATGCTGGTGGCAGACATAACAATTCGTTGGACAACCAAGGAGTACAGGCGAGAGAGACACAACTTCAATCCAGCAAAGGCAGGGGAACACTGGCAAAGTTCTGGGAGAGTTTTCCCAGACCCTCCCATCGCCCTGGCCGAGGCGCGGGATAATGTCACAAGGAATGGAATGTTTTCTAAGATGCTGAGGGAGTACCTTGCTGACTGTACCAACGTCCTACTATGACTCTTGGATTTTGGCAGTCCACCTATACCCCTGTGGGTCTTCGGCATCTACTCCCTGTCACTGTCTGTCCTGCTTAGACATTATTACACCAGGTTGCATTAGCCTCTTAGTATGGATATTCCAAAGAATGAGAAGAGTAGGATGATAAGCGATGGTCACTTCATGATGTTCTTGCTTTCTCTCCACAGGAAAACCCTTTGACCCAACATTGTTTATGGGCAGCGCTGTTGGAAACATCATCAGTACTCTGCTATTTGGGGAGCAGTTTGATTACAAGGACGAGAAGCTGCAAGAACTTCTTATATCCACGTCCAGATATGTTGAAGGGTTCTCTTCTCTGCTAAACACGGTGATCTATGGTTATATTATTTGGCGATTTTTTCTTTAGTGTTCCAGGCTGTTCCATAGATTTATTATAGAATCACACTCTAAGATGTCATTACTCTTTGCCATGTATGTCAGAATTTGATTTGCAATTAGAGATGAGTGGGTGGATCTTCAAAGGGATTTTTTTAATTTGCTGGTCCATGCAAATTCAAACACTTTGTAATTCGATTCTTGAGGATAAAAAAAGGCCCTGCTTCATTTCACACATTGCTGAAGACTCAGAAAGCAGGATAATCACATCAGGGGAAGCCAAGTGAGATTACACATATATGCAGCGCCCCCACTGCCGCAGGGCCGAGGGGTACCCGGTACCGGGCCTCTGAGTCTCTGCTCTGGGGTTGTCACGGTGGCTAGGCCCCGGTCCGTGACCCTGCCGAGGGGCGCACAGTGAATGATAGATGTAGATGATGGTAGTGGTGGTGGTGGTGCGGTGCAGTAAATAACGAGGACACCAGGTTGCAGTCTCTTTACCTCTTTACTGAAGATCTCTGGGTCCTCAGTCCGGAAAACGGTTCACCAGGCGGCGCAAGTCCGGCCGGTCCAATGGCCCTTTGCAGGTGGAAATCTGTGCCTTCCTGCTAGCGCTATGTGATGTGGTCCTCCCCTGCTGTGCTTACGGGATAGTACCCCACAACTGTTGTGTCTGTTTCTGATGTTCCCTCACAACTCGTTCGGATGATGTTCTTCTCCTCCGTCCCTCCCTGATGTTCTGGTTAGGACGGCACCCGTATGACGAGTAGGCTCGGAGCTCTTCCGGGACCCTAGAGTCGCCCCTCTCCTAGTGCGCCCCCAATGTCTTCATAGGTGATGTATGTGAGACAGCCCGCCTGAGACTGACTGTCCTGCCATTGGTTTGAAGTATTGCTTGGAGCTAGATATATAAATACTTCCTCGGCGTTCGGCCGCCGGTTGTGCGACTCAGTAGGATGTTGTCTCGGTCTTACAGCACGACTCCTACTGGTATTTCTCCTCTTGCTTTGATCTCGTTTCTCACTCAGCACAATATATCTCGCTTCTAATCCTTTCTTAGGGCACCGCCGCTATGCTGAGCAGGCACGGTCCCGTGACGTTCTTTCTTGTAGCCAGGCCTCTGTCAGGGTCCCAAACCTGACAGGGACCCTACCGAATCTTCCCCCACAACACCCTCTGCCACAAGGTGTTGCCTGGTTCCAACCCAGTCAGCTTTCTCCTCTAACTTCCTGCCTGACCCCCAGTTTACCCACAGTGGTGAGGAGTGGCCTAATAAATAGCACCCTTAGCTCCCCCTGGAGGCCCGACTGTGAAATGTATTGGTGTATGTGATACCTGGTCAGATGAACTCCTTCAGTGCCATCAGACGTACCATAGCCCCCCTTAGCGGCGGAGCCACAGTACGGCAACGACCAGGACTCTGGGGCGCTGCACTCCCCCCCGGTTAAATCCAGTACTCCGGGACTGGGAAGAAAACAACAATACAGGTTAGCAAAAAGACATACAATTTTTGTGAGTGCAATAACAGTAAGCATATTTAAACAGGCTTCCCTTTATGGGAGGTGAGGACACTTGAACGTTACAAAACATGGTTAAATATTATAGCAACATGCTATAACTAACTTTCTTTTACCCAACCGGGTATTCTACTAAGTGCAAAATTGTTGAACAATAATTTAACATTGCCTTTAAGGATGTACACTCTAAATCCATTAAAGACCTTCTTATAACACATTATAAGGCAATTAACTTCATACTCCTTCTTTAAATCTGCAGGACCGCCAGTCCTAGATGCTCCAGACCTACTGCCTCTCCTTTCTTTACAGGACCGCCCCTTTCAGCCCGGGCCTACTGTCCTTCCACTACTATACACAGTACAGAACATAACATTTACTTTCAGTTTGAAATCACTGAGCCATCTCTATATGGCTCCTAAGAGGACTCACCACTAACCCCTACGGGTTCACTTCCTGTCCTCATCCTTCTATCAATATTATTGAATCTTTCTTACAATTAACTAGTTAATTACATTTAACTCTTACATATCAGCATTATTACTTTCTCTTTTTCAGACATTATTGCCACTCAACTGTCTTTAGGCAATACGGTTCATCAGCGCAATACGTGAACATCCCCCTTAAGAGGGGATCAAGTCTCTATGAGGTAGCACATCTTCTCAAGCTACCAGTCCGTACTCAGCAAAGGCTCTGGTGCGGTATCTTCGCAAAGAGTCCTTCTTTAAGTAAAACCAGTAGGGAGCACCTTTAAGAAGGTGCAAACTATTTACAAGCAGTTCGTATCATGCACTGTTCATGATTCCAGCAGTTCTTGATAATGGAACGAAAAGGTAGAAAAAACAAAACCAAACAACAGAAACAATAGGGATCCCGGGTCAACAAAGGGATCCCTTTAAAAGTTAACCCTGGACGGGTTTAGCAGCAACATAACAGGAAACAAACAGAAGAATTATTTACATTTTCAGAGTTTTAAGATCTTACTCTTTTGATGCAGAAGGTGGTTTCCTTCCGGGCCTCACCAGACCAACAGGCCGCGCTGCCAATCCAAGGAGCGGTTCCTGCCCCAGCAATGACAGGATCCCTCGCCATGATGCTCTTCTCACTGATGGGCCGGCACGCCCCCAAGATACGTGGTGGGTCCGGGTTCCCCGCTGCTCCGCAGGGACAGGTTCCGTTGCCTTTTCAGCAGGAGGTTCATCTTCTGATGTTCCGGCAGCGGCCTGGAGTGCGACGCACCGCTGGACGCCCCTAGCTATCCAGCCAGCTTCACCTGTTTCCCTCCTCCACCTGGTGTAGGTTACAGCGTCACGTGGCTCCAGGTCGCGAGTGAACTTTCCTCCACAGGGCTCTACCTCCTCCCGGTCTACACGGACCTGTAGCGGCTCCCCAATCTCCTGTATAACTCCCCTTCCGTGTCGGGAGTTAAAGGACACCACTACACCCCAGTGTGATGGCGGGGTTTCTTCCACACTGGTCAAGTCAATCTGAGCTGCAGGCTGGGGCTGGCCCCGCCACGCTGTCATCAAGTGCCGCAGGTGTTCGGCCTCTGGCAAGATCCTCATGCCCTGTGGTTGCAGCGTACCTTCAGCCGTGGCCAGGTTGGGAGGAGCCGGGGACACCGGAGATAGACGGACCTCCGTGGGCTGGCCCAGCTGAGCGAGCACGCGGGCATCAGCCTCCAAGCGGCATGCTATTTGTCGGGCCTCGGCTGCGGCCACACACTCCTCGGACATCTGCCAGTTAGGTCGACCCATCGGTGGTTCCGTGAGGGCCAGTCCCCGCAACGATGGCGTCTCCGAGGCTGTGTCCGGTGATGCGGTTCCATGCCGAGTCAGGCCATCCCCACGCGGTGCTCCCGGCGTCACCATCTTTATCTCCTCTCCAGTGTCTTCTTCCCGCGGTCTCTTTCGTGGGCGGCTCCATCTTCATGGTCTCCACCCTCCAAACAGGATCAGGAGGCGGACCTCGGCTGTTGACGGACACGTCCTCAGGACACAGAAATATTTAGACTGGGCGGCCATTGTCGTTCGCGCTCTTCAGCTTGTCCACGCCTACTCCACGCCCCTCTTCTTCTCCTGCGCTCTCCTCAGCGCTGTAATGGTGGCGGATTTTGGCGGTAAATGGCGCAGCACAGTCCTTGCAATAAAGTACAGTCCAAGCACAATAAATCACAGTTCCAAGGCACACATGACCTGATTCTTCAGGCTTAAGTAGATCCTGTTCGTGACGCCAAATTTTGCAGTGCCCCCACTGCCGCAGGGCCGAGGGGTACCCGGTACCGGGCCTCTGAGTCTCTGCTCTGGGGTTGTCACGGTGGCTAGGCCCCGGTCCGTGACCCTGCCGAGGGGCGCACAGTGAATGATAGATGTAGATGATGGTAGTGGTGGTGGTGGTGCGGTGCAGTAAATAACGAGGACACCAGGTTGCAGTCTCTTTACCTGTTTACTGAAGATCTCTGGGTCCTCAGTCCGGAATACGGTTCACTAGGCGGCGCAAGTCCGGCCGGTCCAATGGCACCTCCAGAGTTCCCCTTGCAGGTGGAAATCTGTGCCTTCCTGCTAGCGCTATGTGTTGTGGTCCTCCCCTGCTGTGCTTACGGGATAGTACCCCACAACTGTTGTGTCTGTTTCTGATGTTCCCTCACAACTCGTTCGGATGATGTTCTTCTCCTCCATCCCTCCCTGATGTTCTGGTTAGGACTAGTGTTGAGCGATACCGTCCGATACTTGAAAGTATCGGTATCGGAAAGTATCGGCCGATACCGTCACAGTATCGGAATCCAATCCGATACCGATACCCGATACCAATACAAGTCAATGGGACTCATGTATCGGACGGTATCCCTGATGGTTCCCAGGGTCTGAAGGAGAGGAAACTCTCCTTCAGGCCCTGGGAACCATATAAATGTGTAAAAGAAAGAATTAAAATAAAAAATATCGCTATACTCACCTGTCCGACGCAGCCGGGACTTCAGCGAGGGAACCGGCAGCGTTGTTTGTTTAAAAATCGCGCTATTACTTGGTTACGTGAATTCCCGGCTTGTGATTGGTCAGGTCGGCCATGTTGCCGGGACGCGGACCAATCACAGCAAGCCGTGACGAAATTACGTCACGGCTTGCTGTGATTGGTCCGCGTCCCGGCAATATGGCCGCCCTGACCAATCACAAGCCGGGACGTCACGGGAGGCTGGACACGCGCTCATTTTAAAATGGGCGCGTGTCCAGCCTCCCGTGACGTCACGGCTTGTGATTGGTTGCGCCGCGATCAACCAATCACAAGCCGGGAGGCTGGACGCGCTCATTTTGAAATGGGCGCGTGTCCAGCCTCCCGTGACGTCACGGCTTGTGATTGGTTGCGCCGCGATCAACCAATCACAAGCCGGGAGGCTGGACGCGCTCATTTTGAAATGGGCGCGTGTCCAGCCTCCCGGCTTGTGATTGGTTGACCGCGACGCAACCAATCACAAGCCGTGACGTCACGGGAGGCTGGACACGCGCCCTTTTTAAAATGAGCGCGTTTCCAGCCTCCCGTGACGTCACGGCTTGTGATTGGTTAATGGCGGCCATGTTGCCGGGACGCGGACCAATCACAGCAAGCCGTGACGTATTTTCGTCACGGCTTGCTGTGATTGGTCCGCGGCCCGGCAACATGGCCGCCCTGACCAATCACAAGCCGGGACTTCGCGTAACCATGTAAAAGCGGGAATTTTAAACAAACAACGCTGCCGGTTCCTGCGCTGAGGTCCCGGCTGCGTCGGACAGGTGAGTATAGCGATATTTTTTATTTTAATTCTCTATTTTACACATTTTAACATTAATGTTGTTCCGATACCCGATACCCGATACCACAAGAGTATCGGAATCCCGGTATCGGAATTCCGATACAGCAAGTATCGGCCGATACCCGATACTTGCAGCATCGGAATGCTCAACACTAGTTAGGACGGCACCCGTATGACGAGTAGGCTCGGAGCTCTTCCGGGACCCTAGAGTCGCCCCTCTCCTAGTGCGCCCCCCATGTCTTCATAGGTGATGTATGTGAGACAGCCCGCCTGAGACTGACTGTCCTGCCGTTGGTTTGAAGTATTGCTTGGAGCTAGATATATAAATACTTCCTCGGCGTTCCGGCCGCCGGTTGTGCGCCTCAGTAGGATGTTGCCTCGGTCTTACAGCACGACTCCTACTGGTATTTCTCCTCTTGCTTTGATCTCGTTTCTCACTCAGCACAATATATCTCGCTTCTAATCCTTTCTTAGGGCACCGCCGCTATGCTGAGCAGGCACGGTCCCGTGACGTTCTTTCTTGTAGCCAGGCCTCTGTCAGGGTCCCAAACCTGACAGGGACCCTACCGAATCTTCCCCCACAACACCCTCTGCCACAAGGTGTTGCCTGGTTCCAACCCAGTCAGCTTTCTCCTCTAACTTCCTGCCTGACCCCCAGTTTACCCACAGTGGTGAGGAGTGGCCTAATAAATAGCACCCTTAGCTCCCCCTGGAGGCCCGACTGTGAAATGTATTGGTGTATGTGATACCTGGTCAGATGAACTCCTTCAGTGCCACCAGACGTACCATAGCCCCCCTTAGCGGCGGAGCCACAGTACTGCAACGACCAGGACTCTGGGGCGCTGCATATACCCATAATACCATGCAGTTATCATAACACATACAGTGCCTTGCTAAAGTATTTGGCTCCCTGGAACTTTTCCACCTTTTCCCACATATCATGCTTCAAACATAAAGATACCAAATGTAAATTTTTGGTGAAAAATCAACAAGTGAAGTTGAACGGAATTTATTGGTTATTTTACATTTTTGTGGAAAATCAAAAACTGAAAAGTGGGGCGTGCAATATTATTTGGCCCCTTTACTTTCAGTGCAGCAAACTCACTCCAGAAGTTCATTGTGGATCTCTGAATGATCCAATGTTGTCCTAAATGCCTAATGATGATAAATATAATCCACCTGTGTGTAATCAAGTCTCCGTATAAATGCACCTGCTCTGTGATAGTCTCAGGGTATGTGCACACGTTAGGATTTCTTGCAGAAATTTCCTGAAGAAAACCGGAAATTTTCTGCAAGAAATCCGCATGTTTCTTGTTGCGTTTTTTCCCCATTTTTTTCACGTTTTTTTTAGCATTTTGCAAGCGTAATTAGCTTGCAGAATGCCAAAGTTTTCCAAGCATCGCTTGGAAAACTGATTAACAGGTTGGTCACACTTGTCAAACATAGTGTTTGACAAGTGTGACCAACTTTTTACTATAGATGCTGCCCTTTGCAGCATCAATAGTAAAAGATAGAATGTTAAAAATAATTAAAAAAATGGATATACTCACCTTCTGCAGACAGCCGATCTCCTCAGCGGCTTCCGTTCCTATAGATGGTGTGTGCAGGACCTTCGATGACGTCGCGGTCATGTGAGCGGTCACGCGACCAATCACAAGACCGCGACATCATCACAGGTCCTACACACACCAGCTATATGAACGGAAGTGGCAGCGTGCATCGCTGAGAGACGGGAAGACTGTGGGGGCTATCGAAGGTGAGTATATGACTATTTTTTATTTTAATAATTTTTTTTTTACCAATTATACGGTGCCCAGTCCGTGGAGGAGAGTCTCTTCTCCTCCACCCTGGGTACCAACCGCACATGATCTGCTTACTTTCCGCATGGTGGGTATAGCCACATGCGGAAAGTAAGCAGATCAATGCATTCCTAGGTGTGCGGAATCCCCGCAATTCCGCAAATTTAATGAACATGTTGCTTTTTTTTCCGCAATGCGATTTTTTCGCTGAAAAAAATGTAACATTTGCACAAAATATGCGGAATACACTGAAAATAATGGGAGGCATATGTAAGCGTTTTTTTCGCATTTGTATCACGTTTTTATAGTGCAAAAACACAAAAAAAACGTGAAAAATACTAAATGTGTGCACATGTGTTGTGAATTCTGCTCTTGGGCTCCCTCCGGTGGTTATAAGTGGTAGCGCTGCTGTCTTTGGTTCGCAGCAGTCATCAGGTGTGTCCACTTATTGCAATTCTGACTGGGCTATTTAGTCTTGCTTGATCCTTTAGTCAGTGCCAGTTGTCCATTGTTTCTGGAGGATTCACATCCCTGCCTGGTCTCTCCTGCTTTGCTGTTCATATCAACAAAGATAAGTTCTGGCTTGTTTTTTGCAGTCCACATGCTGTGGGCCTTATAGTTCAGTGCATTTCCATATTTTGTTTTGCCCAGCTTTGTCTGTGTAAGGATTTATTCAGCCAAGCTGGTATCTCTGGAGATGCAGATATACCCTCCATATCTTTAGTTAGTTATGGAGATTTTGTATTTTCTGTGGTGGATATTTTCTAGTGTTTTAATACTGACCGCATAGTACTCTGTCCTATCCTTTCTATTTATCTAGAGTGGCCTCCTTTGCTAAATCCTGATTTCAGTCTGCGTATGTTATTTCCCTCTCCTCTCACAGTCAATATTTGTGGGGGGCTGTCTATCCTTTGGGGACTTTCTCTGAGGCAAGATAGTTTTCCCGTTTCTATCTCTAGGGGTATTTAGTCCTCCGGCTGTGACGAGGTGTCTAGGGAGTGTTAGGTACATCCCACGGCTACTTCTAGTTGCGGTGTTAAGTTCAGGGTCTGCGGTCAGTACAGGTACCACCTTCTCCAGAGTACGTCTCATGCTGCTCCTAGGCCACCATATCATAACAGTACAACTGGCCAACAATGAGTTAAACGCATCTCAGAAGAAGGGAAGAAAAGTGCTGAGCCATTTTTTTTTCTTTAGTCTGTTGTGCCTTTCCTTCCCTCTTTTCCTCTGGGTGGCTCAGGAGTTTGGCACTGGCATGGATGTTCAGGGATTGGCTTCTCGGGTGGATCAACTTGCTGCTAGAGTACAGGGTATTTCCGATTATATCGTTCATACTCCGGTTTTAGAGCCTAGAATTCCAACTCCTGATTTATTTTTTGGGGACAGGTCCAAATTTTTGAGCTTTAAAAATAACTGTAAACTGTTTTTTGCTCTGAAACCCCGTTCCTCTGGTGATCCCATTCAGCAGGTTAAAATTGTCATTTCCCTGCTGCGTGGTGATCCTCAGGATTGGGCATTTTCCCTGGAATCTGGGAATCCGGCTTTGCTTAATGTAGACACCTTTTTTCAGGCGCTAGGGTTATTGTATGATGAACCTAATTCAGTGGATCATGCAGAGAAGACCTTGTTGGCCCTGTGTCAGGGTCAAGAAGCGGCAGAATCGTATTGCCAGAAATTTAGAAAATGGTCTGTGCTGACTAAATGGAATGAGGATGCCTTGGCGGCAATTTTCAGAAAGGGTCTTTCTGAATCCGTTAAAGATGTTATGGTGGGGTTCCCCACGCCTGCTGGTTTGAGTGATTCTATGTCTCTGGCCATTCAGATTGATCGGCGCTTGCACGAGCGCAGAGTTGTGCACACTATGGCGTTGTCCTCTGAGCAGAGTTCTGAGCCTATGCAGTGTGATAGGATTTTGTCTAGAGCTGGATTCAGACGTCAGAATAGGTTGTGTTTTTACTGCGGCGATTCTGCTCATGTTATTTCTGATTGCCCTAAGCGTACAAAGAGAATCGCTAGTTCCGTTACCATCAGTACTGTACAACCTAAATTTCTGTTATCTGTGACCTTGATCTGCTCATTATCGTCATTTTATGTCATGGCATTTGTGGATTCAGGCACCGCTTTGAACTTAATGGACTTAGAATTTGCCAGACGTTGTGGTTTCCCCTTGCAGCCTTTGCAGAACCCTATTCTTTTAAGGGGGATTGATGCTACACCGTTGGCTAAAAATAAACCTCCGTTTTGGACACAGCTGACCATGTGCATGGCGCCAGCCCATCAGGAAGATTGTCGTTTTCTGGTGTTGCATAATTTGCATGATGCTATTGTGCTGGGTTTTCCATGGTTACAGGTACATAATCCGGTGTTAGATTGGAAATCTATGTCTGTGACTAGTTGGGGTTGTCAGGGGGTTCATGGTGACGTTCCTTTGATGTCAATTTCCTCTTCCCCCTCTTCTGAAATTCCTGAGTTTTTGTCAGATTTCCAGGATTATTCGATGAGCCCAAATCCAGTTCCCTTCCACCGCACAGGGACTGTGATTGTGCTATTGACTTGATTGCAGGCTGTAAGTTCCCTAAGGGCCGACTTTTCAACCTGTCTGTGCCAGAACATGCCACCATGCGGAGTTATGTCAAGGAGTCTTTGGAGAAGTGGCATATTCGGCCATCTTCTTCAACATTGGGAGCAGCTTTTTTTTTTGTTGCCAAGAAGGATGGCTCCTTGAGACCCTGTATTGATTATCGCCTCTTGAATAAGATCACGGTCAAATTTCAATACCCTTTGCCTTTGCTTTCTGATTTGTTTGCTAGGATTAAGGGGGCTAGTTGTTTTACTAAGATTGACCTTCGAGGGGCATATAATCTTGTTTGTATTAAGCAGGGTGACGAATGGAAAACTGAGTTTAATACGCCCGAAGGCCATTTTGAATACCTTGTGATGCCATTCGGGCTTTCTAATGCTCCATCTGTGTTTCAGTCCTTCATGCATGATATCTTTCGGAATTATCTTGATAAATTCATGATTGTATATTTGGATGATATTTTGATTTTTTCCGATGATTGGGAGTCTCATGTGAAACAGGTCAGGATGGTATTTCAGATCCTTCGTGATAATGCTTTATTTGTGAAGGGGTCTAAGTGCCTCTTTGGAGTGCAGAAGGTTTCTTTTTTGGGCTTCATTTTTTCTCCCTCATCTATAGAAATGGATCCGGTTAAGGTTCAGGCCATTCATGATTGGATTCAGCCCACATCCGTGAAGAGCCTTGAGAAATTTTTAGGCTTTGCTAATTTTTATCGCCGTTTCATTGCCAACTTTGTTGCGTCAGCCGGATGTTTCTCTTCCATTTCAGGTTGAGGTTGATGCTTCTGAGATTGGGGCAGGGGACGTTTTGTCTCAGAGGAATTCCGATGGTTCCTTGATGAAACCGTGTGCTTTCTTTTCTCGAAAGTTTTCACCTGCGGAACGCAATTATGAGGTCGGCAATCGGGAGTTGTTGGCTATGAAGTGGGCATATGAGGAGTGGCGACATTGGCTTGAGGGGGCCAAGCACCGTATTGTGGTCTTGACCGATCATAAGAATCTGATTTACCTCGAGTCTGCCAAAAGGCTGAATCCTAGACAGGCTCGATGGTCCCTGTTTTTCTCCCGTTTTGATTTTGTGGTCTCGTATCTTCCGGGTTCTAAGAATATTAAGGCTGATGTCCTCTCTAGGAGCTTTTTGCCTGATTCTCCTCGGGTCCTTGAGCCGGTTGGCATTCTGAAGGAAGGGGTGATTCTTTCTGCCATCTCCTCTGATTTACGACGGGTTCTTCAGGAATTTCAGGCTGATAAACCTGACCGCTGTCCTGTGGAGAAGCTGTTTGTTCCTGATAGACTAGTAAAGTGATTTCTGAGGTTCATTGTTCTGTGTTGGCTGGCCATCCAGGGATTTTTGGTACCAGAGATTTGGTTGGTAGGTCCTTTTGGTGGCCTTCTTTGTCACGGGATGTGCGTTCTTTTGTGCAGTCCTGTGGGACTTGTGCGCGGGCCAAGCCTTGCTGTTCCCGCGCTAGTGGGTTGCTTTTGCCTTTGCCGGTCCCTGAGAGGCCTTGGACGCATATTTCTATGGATTTTATTTCAGATCTTCCGGTTTCCCAGAGGATGTCGGTTATCTGGGTGGTTTGTGACCGGTTTTCTAAGATGGTTCATTTGGTACCTTTGCCTAAATTGCCTTCCTCTTCTGATTTGGTTCCATTGTTTTTTCAGCATGTGGTTCGTTTGCATGGCATTCCGGAGAATATTGTGTCCGATAGAGGTTCCCAGTTTGTTTCTAGGTTTTGGCACGCCTTTTGTGCTAGGCTGTGCATTGATTTGTCTTTTTCTTCCGCATTTCATCCTCAGACAAATGGCCAAATCGAGCGAACTAATCAGACCTTGGAAACTTATTTGAGATGCTTTGTGTCTGCTGATCAGGATGATTGGGTGGCTTTCTTGCCATTGGCCGAGTTTGCTCTTAATAATCAGGCTAGTTCTGCTACCTTGGTTTTGCCCTTCTTTTGTAATTTTGGTTTTCATCCTCGTTTTTCTTCAGGGCAGGTTGAGCCTTCTGATTGTCCTGGTGTGGATTCTGTGGTTGACAGGTTGCAGCAAATTTGGGCTCATGTGGTGGACAATTTGGTGTTGTCTCAGGAGGAGGCTCAGCGTTTTGCTAACCATCGTCGGTGTGTTGGTTCCCGGCTTCGGGTTGGGGATTTGGTCTGGTTGTCTTCCCGTCATGTTCCTATGAAGGTTTCTTCCCCTAAGTTAAAGCCTCGGTTTATTGGTCCTTATAGGATTTCTGAGATTATCAATCCAGTGTCTTTTCGTTTGGCCCTTCCTGCCTCTTTTTCCATCCATAATGTTTTCCATAGATCTTTGTTGCGGAAATATGTGGTGCCTGTTGTTCCCTCTGTTGATCCTCCTGCCCCGGTGTTGATTGATGGGGAGTTGGAGTATGTGGTTGAGAAGATTTTGGATTCTCGTTTTTCGAGGCGGAAGCTTCAGTATCTTGTCAAATGGAAGGGTTATAGCCAGGAGGATAATTCTTGGGTTGTTGCCTCCGATGTTCATGCTGACGATTTGGTTCGTGCCTTTCATTTGGCTCGTCCTGATCGGCCTGGGGGCTCTGGTGAGGGTTCGGTGACCCCTCCTCAAGGGGGGGGTACTGTTGTGAATTCTGCTCATGGGCTCCCTCCGGTGGTTATAAGTGGTAGCGCTGCTGTCTTTGGATCGCAGCAGTCATCAGGTGTGTCCACTTATTGCAATTCTGACTGGGCTATTTAGTCGTGCTTGATCCTTTAGTCAGTGCCAGTTGTCCATTGTTTCTGGAGGATTCAAATCCGTGCCTGGTCTCTCCTGCTTTGCTGTTCATATCAACAAAGATAAGTTCTGGCTTGTTTTTTGCAGTCCACATGCTGTGGGCCTTATAGTTCAGTGCATTTCCATGTTTTGTTTTGCCCAGCTTTGTCTGTGTAAGGATTTATTCAGCCAAGCTGGTATCTCTGGAGATGCAGATATACCCTCCATATCTTTAGTTAGTTATGGAGATTTTGTATTTTCTGTGGTGGATATTTTCTAGTGTTTTAATACTGACCGCATAGTACTCTGTCCTATCCTTTCTATTTATCTAGAGTGGCCTCCTTTGCTAAATCCTGATTTCAGTCTGCGTATGTTATTTCCCTCTCCTCTCACAGTCAATATTTGTGGGGGGCTGTCTATCCTTTGGGGACTTTCTCTGAGGCAAGATAGTTTTCCCGTTTCTATCTCTAGGGGTATTTAGTCCTCCGGCTGTGACGAGGTGTCTAGGGAGTGTTAGGTACATCCCACGGCTACTTCTAGTTGCGGTGTTAAGTTCAGGGTCTGCGGTCAGTACAGGTACCACCTTCTCCAGAGTACGTCTCATGCTGCTCCTAGGCCACCATATCATAACAGTACAACTGGCCAACAATGAGTTAAACGCATCTCAGAAGAAGGGAAGAAAAGTGCTGAGCCATTTTTTTTTCTTTAGTCTGTTGTGCCTTTCCTTCCCTCTTTTCCTCTGGGTGGCTCAGGAGTTTGGCACTGGCATGGATGTTCAGGGATTGGCTTCTCGGGTGGATCAACTTGCTGCTAGAGTACAGGGTATTTCCGATTATATCGTTCATACTCCGGTTTTAGAGCCTAGAATTCCAACTCCTGATTTATTTTTTGGGGACAGGTCCAAATTTTTGAGCTTTAAAAATAACTGTAAACTGTTTTTTGCTCTGAAACCCCGTTCCTCTGGTGATCCCATTCAGCAGGTTAAAATTGTCATTTCCCTGCTGCGTGGTGATCCTCAGGATTGGGCATTTTCCCTGGAATCTGGGAATCCGGCTTTGCTTAATGTAGACACCTTTTTTCAGGCGCTAGGGTTATTGTATGATGAACCTAATTCAGTGGATCATGCAGAGAAGACCTTGTTGGCCCTGTGTCAGGGTCAAGAAGCGGCAGAATCGTATTGCCAGAAATTTAGAAAATGGTCTGTGCTGACTAAATGGAATGAGGATGCCTTGGCGGCAATTTTCAGAAAGGGTCTTTCTGAATCCGTTAAAGATGTTATGGTGGGGTTCCCCACGCCTGCTGGTTTGAGTGATTCTATGTCTCTGGCCATTCAGATTGATCGGCGCTTGCACGAGCGCAGAGTTGTGCACACTATGGCGTTGTCCTCTGAGCAGAGTTCTGAGCCTATGCAGTGTGATAGGATTTTGTCTAGAGCTGGATTCAGACGTCAGAATAGGTTGTGTTTTTACTGCGGCGATTCTGCTCATGTTATTTCTGATTGCCCTAAGCGTACAAAGAGAATCGCTAGTTCCGTTACCATCAGTACTGTACAACCTAAATTTCTGTTATCTGTGACCTTGATCTGCTCATTATCGTCATTTTATGTCATGGCATTTGTGGATTCAGGCACCGCTTTGAACTTAATGGACTTAGAATTTGCCAGACGTTGTGGTTTCCCCTTGCAGCCTTTGCAGAACCCTATTCTTTTAAGGGGGATTGATGCTACACCGTTGGCTAAAAATAAACCTCCGTTTTGGACACAGCTGACCATGTGCATGGCGCCAGCCCATCAGGAAGATTGTCGTTTTCTGGTGTTGCATAATTTGCATGATGCTATTGTGCTGGGTTTTCCATGGTTACAGGTACATAATCCGGTGTTAGATTGGAAATCTATGTCTGTGACTAGTTGGGGTTGTCAGGGGGTTCATGGTGACGTTCCTTTGATGTCAATTTCCTCTTCCCCCTCTTCTGAAATTCCTGAGTTTTTGTCAGATTTCCAGGATTATTCGATGAGCCCAAATCCAGTTCCCTTCCACCGCACAGGGACTGTGATTGTGCTATTGACTTGATTGCAGGCTGTAAGTTCCCTAAGGGCCGACTTTTCAACCTGTCTGTGCCAGAACATGCCACCATGCGGAGTTATGTCAAGGAGTCTTTGGAGAAGTGGCATATTCGGCCATCTTCTTCAACATTGGGAGCAGCTTTTTTTTTTGTTGCCAAGAAGGATGGCTCCTTGAGACCCTGTATTGATTATCGCCTCTTGAATAAGATCACGGTCAAATTTCAATACCCTTTGCCTTTGCTTTCTGATTTGTTTGCTAGGATTAAGGGGGCTAGTTGTTTTACTAAGATTGACCTTCGAGGGGCATATAATCTTGTTTGTATTAAGCAGGGTGACGAATGGAAAACTGAGTTTAATACGCCCGAAGGCCATTTTGAATACCTTGTGATGCCATTCGGGCTTTCTAATGCTCCATCTGTGTTTCAGTCCTTCATGCATGATATCTTTCGGAATTATCTTGATAAAATCATGATTGTATATTTGGATGATATTTTGATTTTTTCCGATGATTGGGAGTCTCATGTGAAACAGGTCAGGATGGTATTTCAGATCCTTCGTGATAATGCTTTATTTGTGAAGGGGTCTAAGTGCCTCTTTGGAGTGCAGAAGGTTTCTTTTTTGGGCTTCATTTTTTCTCCCTCATCTATAGAAATGGATCCGGTTAAGGTTCAGGCCATTCATGATTGGATTCAGCCCACATCCGTGAAGAGCCTTGAGAAATTTTTAGGCTTTGCTAATTTTTATCGCCGTTTCATTGCCAACTTTGTTGCGTCAGCCGGATGTTTCTCTTCCATTTCAGGTTGAGGTTGATGCTTCTGAGATTGGGGCAGGGGACGTTTTGTCTCAGAGGAATTCCGATGGTTCCTTGATGAAACCGTGTGCTTTCTTTTCTCGAAAGTTTTCACCTGCGGAACGCAATTATGAGGTCGGCAATCGGGAGTTGTTGGCTATGAAGTGGGCATATGAGGAGTGGCGACATTGGCTTGAGGGGGCCAAGCACCGTATTGTGGTCTTGACCGATCATAAGAATCTGATTTACCTCGAGTCTGCCAAAAGGCTGAATCCTAGACAGGCTCGATGGTCCCTGTTTTTCTCCCGTTTTGATTTTGTGGTCTCGTATCTTCCGGGTTCTAAGAATATTAAGGCTGATGTCCTCTCTAGGAGCTTTTTGCCTGATTCTCCTCGGGTCCTTGAGCCGGTTGGCATTCTGAAGGAAGGGGTGATTCTTTCTGCCATCTCCTCTGATTTACGACGGGTTCTTCAGGAATTTCAGGCTGATAAACCTGACCGCTGTCCTGTGGAGAAGCTGTTTGTTCCTGATAGACTAGTAAAGTGATTTCTGAGGTTCATTGTTCTGTGTTGGCTGGCCATCCAGGGATTTTTGGTACCAGAGATTTGGTTGGTAGGTCCTTTTGGTGGCCTTCTTTGTCACGGGATGTGCGTTCTTTTGTGCAGTCCTGTGGGACTTGTGCGCGGGCCAAGCCTTGCTGTTCCCGCGCTAGTGGGTTGCTTTTGCCTTTGCCGGTCCCTGAGAGGCCTTGGACGCATATTTCTATGGATTTTATTTCAGATCTTCCGGTTTCCCAGAGGATGTCGGTTATCTGGGTGGTTTGTGACCGGTTTTCTAAGATGGTTCATTTGGTACCTTTGCCTAAATTGCCTTCCTCTTCTGATTTGGTTCCATTGTTTTTTCAGCATGTGGTTCGTTTGCATGGCATTCCGGAGAATATTGTGTCCGATAGAGGTTCCCAGTTTGTTTCTAGGTTTTGGCACGCCTTTTGTGCTAGGCTGTGCATTGATTTGTCTTTTTCTTCCGCATTTCATCCTCAGACAAATGGCCAAATCGAGCGAACTAATCAGACCTTGGAAACTTATTTGAGATGCTTTGTGTCTGCTGATCAGGATGATTGGGTGGCTTTCTTGCCATTGGCCGAGTTTGCTCTTAATAATCAGGCTAGTTCTGCTACCTTGGTTTTGCCCTTCTTTTGTAATTTTGGTTTTCATCCTCGTTTTTCTTCAGGGCAGGTTGAGCCTTCTGATTGTCCTGGTGTGGATTCTGTGGTTGACAGGTTGCAGCAAATTTGGGCTCATGTGGTGGACAATTTGGTGTTGTCTCAGGAGGAGGCTCAGCGTTTTGCTAACCATCGTCGGTGTGTTGGTTCCCGGCTTCGGGTTGGGGATTTGGTCTGGTTGTCTTCCCGTCATGTTCCTATGAAGGTTTCTTCCCCTAAGTTAAAGCCTCGGTTTATTGGTCCTTATAGGATTTCTGAGATTATCAATCCAGTGTCTTTTCGTTTGGCCCTTCCTGCCTCTTTTTCCATCCATAATGTTTTCCATAGATCTTTGTTGCGGAAATATGTGGTGCCTGTTGTTCCCTCTGTTGATCCTCCTGCCCCGGTGTTGATTGATGGGGAGTTGGAGTATGTGGTTGAGAAGATTTTGGATTCTCGTTTTTCGAGGCGGAAGCTTCAGTATCTTGTCAAATGGAAGGGTTATAGCCAGGAGGATAATTCTTGGGTTGTTGCCTCCGATGTTCATGCTGACGATTTGGTTCGTGCCTTTCATTTGGCTCGTCCTGATCGGCCTGGGGGCTCTGGTGAGGGTTCGGTGACCCCTCCTCAAGGGGGGGGTACTGTTGTGAATTCTGCTCATGGGCTCCCTCCGGTGGTTATAAGTGGTAGCGCTGCTGTCTTTGGATCGCAGCAGTCATCAGGTGTGTCCACTTATTGCAATTCTGACTGGGCTATTTAGTCGTGCTTGATCCTTTAGTCAGTGCCAGTTGTCCATTGTTTCTGGAGGATTCAAATCCGTGCCTGGTCTCTCCTGCTTTGCTGTTCATATCAACAAAGATAAGTTCTGGCTTGTTTTTTGCAGTCCACATGCTGTGGGCCTTATAGTTCAGTGCATTTCCATGTTTTGTTTTGCCCAGCTTTGTCTGTGTAAGGATTTATTCAGCCAAGCTGGTATCTCTGGAGATGCAGATATACCCTCCATATCTTTAGTTAGTTATGGAGATTTTGTATTTTCTGTGGTGGATATTTTCTAGTGTTTTAATACTGACCGCATAGTACTCTGTCCTATCCTTTCTATTTAGCTAGAGTGGCCTCCTTTGCTAAATCCTGATATCAGTCTGCGTACGTTATTTCCCTCTCCTCTCACAGTCAATATTCGTGGGGGGCTGTCTATCCTTTGGGGACTTTCTCTGAGGCAAGATAGTTTTCCCATTTCTATCTCTAGGGGTATTTAGTCCTCTGGCTGTGACGAGGTGTCTAGGGAGTGTTAGGTACATCCCACGGCTACTTCTAGTTGCGGTGTTAAGTTCAGGGTCTGCGGTCAGTACAGGTACCACCTTCTCCAGAGTACGTCTCATGCTGCTCCTAGGTCACTAGATCATAACACACATGGCCTCAGGGTTCTGTTTGAAGCACAGAGAGCATCATGAAGACCAAGGAACACAACAGGCAGGTCCGTGATACTGTTGTGGAGAAGTTTAAAGCTGAATTTGGATACAAAATTATTTCCAAAACTTTAAACATCCCAAAGAGCATTGTGCAAGGGATCATATCGAAATGGAAGGAGTATCATACCTGTTGTGAACTCTGTTTTCAGGCTCCCTCTTGTGGTCACAGGTGGTATTGTGTGACTTTTGTTTTGGGCTCCCCCTGGTGGCTTTGTTTGTTATACTGCGGGTCTGTGGCTGGATCAGCTGCCTCGTTATTCACTTGGGAGTTTCCTATTTAGCTCTGTTTCTCTTCCACTTGTTGCCGACTGTCAATGTATTCAGTGCTATTCTGATTACTCCTGATTATCTTCGGTTTCAGTCTCTTCAGGAGAAGCTAAGTTCTGTTTAATTATTTTTTGCTCATCAGTCTGCAATATGATTTCTGTGTATGATGAGTTTAGTCCAGCTTGCTAATATGTGATTTCTTGTTGCTGGTTAGCTCTGGGGTACAGAGTTGCTTCCCCCGCACCGTTAGTTGGTGCGGGGGCTCGAGCAATCTCTGCGTGGATATTTTGAATGGGGTTTTTAATTGACCGCACAGTTCCCTTTCTATTTTCTGCTATCTAGTGTTAGCGGGCCTCATTTGCTAAATCTAATTTCATCTCTGCGTTTGTGCTTCCCCTTAACTCACCGTTAATATTTGTGGGGGGCTATTCTATATCTTTGGGGTCATTTCACTGAGGCAAGTGAGGACTTTCGTTCCCTCTAGGAATAGACAGATTCTCAGGCCGTGAAGAGACATCTAGGATTTTCAGGTAACGTTCCACGGCTACCTATAGTTGTGTTCGGATAGGATCAGGTTGCGGTCAATTCAGTTACCACTTCCCCAGAGTTTGTAGTCTGTTTAGTTACTTAGCTAGTCCTACTTGCGATCCTTGCCACTAGGATCATAACAGTAAAGCCGGCCAGTAAAGTGTTAATTGCATGGCAGAAGCAGGAGAAAAGAAGCCCTGAGAATTTATTTTTTTTTTTTCCGTGTGTCTAGCTGCTGTGTGTCTAGCTTCTCTCCTCCTCTTAATCTTGGTGTGGCTCTGAACTCAGCTACTGATATGGATATTCAGAGTTTGGCCTCCAGTGTAGATCATCTTGCTGCAAGGGTACAAAGTATTCAGGATTTTGTTGTTCACAGTCCTATGTCAGAGCCTAGAATACCTATTCCGGAGTTGTTTTCTGGAGATAGATCTAGGTTCCTGAATTTTAAGAACAATTGTAAATTGTTTCTTTCTTTGAAACCTCATTCCTCTGGTGATTCCGTTCAGCAAGTTAAAATTATAATTTCTTTCTTGCGTGGTGACCCTCAAGATTGGGCCTTCGCATTGGCGCCAGGGGATCCTGCATTGCTCAGTGTGGATGCGTTTTTTCTGGCCCTTGGATTGCTCTATGAGGAACCTAATCTTGAGAACCAGGCTGAAAAGGCGTTGTTGGCCCTCTCTCAGGGGCAAGATGAAGCAGAGGTGTACTGCCAGAAATTTCGGAAATGGTCGGTGCTTACTCAGTGGAATGAGTGTGCCCTGGCTGCAAATTTCAGAAAAGGTCTTTCTGAGGCCATTAAGAATGTCATGGTGGGGTTCCCTACGCCTGCAGGTCTGAATGAGTCAATGACTCTGGCCATTCAGATTGATCGGCGTTTGCGGGAGTGCAAACCTGCGCACCATTTGGCGGTGTCTTCTGAACAGACACCTGAGTCTATGCAATGTGATAGAATTCTGACCAGAAGTGAACGGCAAAATTATAGATGGCAAAATGGGTTGTGCTTTTACTGTGGTGACTCAGCTCATGTTATCTCAGCATGCTCTAAGCGCAAAAAAAAGGTTGATAAATCTGTCACCATCGGTACTTTACAGCCTAAGTTCATTTTGTCTGTTACCCTGATTTGTTCCCTGTCATCTTACCCGGTTATGGCTTTTGTAGATTCAGGTGCTGCCCTGAGTCTGATGGACTTGTCATTTGCCAGGCGCTGTGGTTTTGATTTGGAGCCTTTAAAATTCCCTATTCCACTAAGGGGAATTGATGCTACACCATTGGCTACGAATAAACCTCAGTACTGGACACAAGTGACCATGTGCATGACTCCTGTTCATCAGGAGGTGATTCGCTTTCTTGTACTGCATAATTTGCATGATGTTGTCGTGTTGGGTCTGCCATGGTTGCAGACTCATAATCCAGTCCTGGATTGGAAAGCAATGTCTGTGTCAAATTGGGGTTGTCAGGGAATTCATGACGACGCTCCTGTGGTGTCAATTGCTTCATCCACTCCTTCTGAAGTCCCTGCGTTTTTGTCAGACTACCAGGATGTATTTGATGAGCCCAAACTCAGTTCTCTACCTCCTCATAGGGATTGTGATTGTGCTATAAATTTGATTCCTGGTAGTAAGTTTCCTAAGGGACGACTTTTCAATTTGTCAGTGCCGGAGCATGCTGCCAAGCGGAGTTATATAAAGGAGTCTTTGGAGAAAGGACTTATTCGCCCCTCCTCCCCTCTTGGTGCGGGGTTCTTTTTTGTGGCTAAGAAGGATGGTTCTCTGAGACCTTGTATTGATTATAGCCTTCTAAATAAAATCACGGTCAAATTTCAGTATCCTTTGCCATTGTTACCTGATCTGTTTGCTCGCATTAAGGGGTCTAGTTGGTTCACCAAGATAGATCTTCGTGGTGCGTATAACTTTGTGCGTATTAAGCAGGGTGATGAATGGAAAACTGCATTTAATACGCCCGAAGGCCATTTTGAGTACTTGGTGATGCCTTTTGGACTTTCTAACGCTCCTTCTGTCTTTCAGTCCTTTATGCACGACATCTTCCGCGAATATCTGGATAAATTTATGATTGTGTATCTGGATGATATTCTGTTTTTTTCTGATGATTGGGAGTCCCATGTTAAGCAGGTCAGGATGGTGTTTCAGGTCCTGCGTGCCAATGCTTTATTTGTGAAGGGCTCAAAATGTCTTTTTGGAGTCCAGAAGGTTTCTTTTTTGGGTTTCATTTTTTCTCCTTCTACTATTGAGATGGACCCAGTCAAGGTTCAGGCTATTCATGACTGGACGCAGCCTACATCTGTTAAGAGTCTTCAGAAGTTCTTGGGTTTTGCTAATTTTTACCGTCGCTTCATCGCTAATTTTTCTGGTGTTGTTAAGCCTTTGACGGATTTGACCAAGAAAGGTTCTGATGTTACTAACTGGTCTCCTGCGGCTGTGGAGGCCTTTCGGGAGCTGAAGCGCCGGTTTTCTTCGGCTCCGGTCTTATGTCAGCCAGATGTCTCTCTTCCTTTCCAGGTCGAGGTTGATGCTTCCGAGATTGGAGCGGGGGCTGTTTTGTCGCAGAGAAGCTCCGATGGCTCTGTGATGAAGCCATGTGCTTTCTTTTCAAGAAAGTTTTCGCCTGCCGAGCAGAATTATGATGTCGGTAATCGGGAGTTGTTGGCTATGAAGTGGGCATTTGAGGAGTGGTGACATTGGCTCGAGGGAGCTAAGCATCGTGTGGTGGTCTTGGCTGATCACAAGAATCTGATTTATCTCGAGTCGGCCAAGCGGCTGAATCCTAGACAGGCTCGTTGGTCGTTGTTTTTCTCTCGTTTTGATTTCGTGGTCTCGTACCTGCCTGGTTCGAAGAATGTAAAGGCTGATGCTCTTTCTAGGAGTTTTGTGCCTGACTCTCCTGGAGATTCAGAGCCGGCTGGTATTCTTAGAGAAGGGGTGATTTTGTCTGCCATCTCCCCAGATTTGCGACGAGTGCTGCAGGAGTTTCAGGCGGATAGACCTGACCGTTGTCCACCGGAGAGACTGTTTGTCCCGGATAGATGGACCAGCAGAGTTGTTTCCAAGGTTCATTCTTTGGTATTGGCGGGCCATCCTGGAATATTTGGTACCAGAGATTTGGTGGCCAGGTCCATTTGGTGGCCTTCCTTGTCGCAGGATGTGCGTTCCTTTGTGCAGTCTTGTGGAATTTGTGCTCGGGCTAAGCCTTGCTGTTCTCGTGCCAGTGGTTTGCTGTTACCTTTGCCTGTCCCGAAGAGGCCTTGGACGCACATTTCCATGGATTTTATTTCGGATCTCCCTGTCTCTCAGAGAATGTCTGTCATCTGGGTGGTGTGTGATAGTTTTTCTAAGATGGTCCATTTGGTGCCCTTGCCTAAGTTGCCTTCCTCCTCCGAGTTGGTTCCGCTGTTTTTTCAAACTGTGGTTCGTTTGCACGGGATCCCTGAAAATATTGTTTCCGACAGAGGATCCCAGTTTGTGTCTAGATTTTGGCGGACCTTTTGCGCTAAGATGGGCATTGATTTGTCTTTTTCGTCGGCCTTCCATCCTCAGACGAATGGCCAAACCGAGCGAACTAATCAGACCTTGGAAACCTATTTAAGATGTTTTGTTTCTGCTGATCAGGACGACTGGGTGACTTTTTTGCCATTGGCCGAGTTTGCCCTTAATAATTGGGCTAGTTCTGCTACTTTGGTTTCTCCTTTTTTTTGTAATTCGGGGTTTCATCCTCGTTTTTCCTCGGGTCAGGTGGAGCCTTCTGACTGTCCTGGAGTGGATGTTGTGGTGGATAGGTTGCATCAGATTTGAAATCATGTGGTGGACAATTTGAAGCTGTCACAAGAGAAGGCTCAGCGCTTTGCCAACCGCCGTCGCTGTGTGGGTCCCCGACTTCGCGTTGGGGACTTGGTGTGGTTGTCTTCTCGCTTTGTTCCTATGAAGGTCTCCTCTCCTAAGTTCAAGCCTCGGTTTATCGGTCCTTATAAGATTTTGGAAGTCCTTAACCCTGTGTCATTTCGTTTGGACCTCCCAGCATCGTTTACTATTCATAATGTGTTTCATCTGTCGTTGTTGCGGAGGTATGTGGTGCCTGTGGGTCCTCCGGTTGAGCCTCCTGCCCCTGTGCTGGTTGAGGGAGAATTGGAATACGTGGTGGAGAAGATCTTGGATTCTCGTATTTCTAGACGGAGGCTTCAGTATTTGGTTAAATGGAAGGGCTATGGTCAGGAGGATAATTCCTGGGTTGTCGCCTCTGATGTTCATGTGGCCGATTTGGTTCGTGCCTTCCATGTGGCTCACCCTGATCGCCCTGGAGGTTTTGATGAGGGTTCGGTGACCCCTCCTCAAGGGGGGGGTACTGTTGTGAACTCTGTTTTCAGGCTCCCTCTTGTGGTCACAGGTGGTATTGTGTGACTTTTGTTTTGGGCTCCCCCTGGTGGCTTTGTTTGTTATCCTGCGGTTCTGTGGCTGGATCAGCTGCCTCGTTATTTTACTTACTTACGTTACTTGGGAGTTTCCTATTTAGCTCTGTTTCTCTTCCACTTGTTGCCGTCTGTCAATGTATTCAGTGCTATTCAGTGCTATTCTGATTACTCCTGATTATCTTCGGTTTCAGTCTCTTCAGGAGAAGCTAAGTTCTGTTTAATTATTTTTTGCTCATCAGTCTGCAATATGATTTCTGTGTATGATCAGTTTAGTCCAGCTTGCTAATATGTGATTTCTTGCTGCTGGTTAGCTCTGGGGTACAGAGTTGCTTCCCCCACACCGTTAGTTGGTGCGGGGGCTCGAGCAATCTCTGCGTGGATATTTTGAATAGGGTTTTTAATTGACCGCACAGTTCCCTTTCTATTTTCTGCTATCTAGTGTTAGCGGGCCTCATTTGCTAAATCTAATTTCATCTCTGCGTTTGTGCTTCCCCTTAACTCACCGTTAATATTTGTGGGGGGCTATTCTATATCTTTGGGGTCATTTCACTGAGGCAAGTGAGGACTTTCGTTCCCTCTAGGAATAGTCAGTTTCTCAGGCCGTGAAGAGACGTCTAGGATTTTCAGGTAACGTTCCACGGCTACCTATAGTTGTGTTCGGATAGGATCAGGTTGCGGTCAATTCAGTTACCACTTCCCCAGAGTTTGTAGTCTGTTTAGTTACTTAGCTAGTCCTACTTGCGATCCTTGCCACTAGGATCATAACACATACCACTGCAAATCTACTAAGTCCCGGACGTCCCTCTAAACTTTCATTTCAAACAAGGAGAAGACTGATCAGAGATGCAGTCAAGAGGCCCATGATCACTCTGGATGAACTGCAGAGATTTACAACTGGGGTGGGACAGTCTGTCCCTAGGACAACAATCAGTCGTACACTGCACAAATGTGACCTTTATGGAAGAGTGGCAAGAAGAAAGCCATTTCTCAAAGATATCCATAAAAAGTGTTGTTTAAAGTTTGCAACAAGTCACCTGGGCGAAACACCAAACATGTGGAAGAAGGTGCTCTGGTCAGATGAAACCAAAATCGAACTTTTTGGCAACAATACCAAATGATATGTTTGGCCTAAAGGCAACACAACTCATCACCCTGAACACACTATACCCACTGTCAAACATGGTGGTGGCAGCATCATGGTTTGGGCCTGCTTTTCTTCAGCATGGACAGGGAAGATGATGATTTGATGGGAAGATTGATGGAGCCAAATACAGGACCATTCTTGAAGAAAAAAAAAAGGGGAGAAGCCAGCACTGCTTAAGGTCAGGACACAATACATAAGGTGCATATGCACATACTGAATTCTATCTGTATTTCAAATATGAGACATTTAGCAAACAATTGATAAATACTTTGAGCTACCCCGCCACTTCACGGCATTCTCATAATGGGGCAGTCCTACTCTACGTATTTTATTTACATTGTGCCATTACGGCCTCCTAAATGTATTAAGAGTGAGAAAAAAAAAGGAAAGACCACATTAAATAACATTACCATATCATGCAAACTGTACCTGGAGCATTTCAGAATCACTCCCTTGGTGCTGCGAAAGGCAAGCGCAGGTAAAAGCCGATCAGGTCCTGTGCGGACATTTCACAGTTAATTTTGCAGCTGTGCCTCAGCCTGTCTCACCCTTTAACTTTGGTGCCTGTTTGGAGGTGTTGAAGCCAGATCTGATATGTCCGCACAGGACCTGATCGGCCTTCACCTACGCTTTTCCTTCCTGGCACCAAGGGAGTGATTCTGAAAATGCTCCAGGTACAGTTTGCATGTCATAGTAAAGTAATGGTGTCTTTCTTTGTATACTCTTTATACATCTAGGAGCCCGTAATGGCACAATGTTAATAAAACACGTAAAGTAGGACTGCCCCATTATGAGATTGCTGTAAAGTGGCGGGGTAGCTCAAAGAATTGATCAATTATTTGCTAAATGTCTCATATTTGATCTGCAGTTAGAATTCAGTAGGTGCATGTGCACCATTTGTATTGCGTTCTGACCATAAGCAGTGCTGGCTTCTCCTTTTTTTTTTTTCTTTTACATTCTTGAAGAAAACCTGTTTGGAGTCTGCAAAAGACCAGAGACTGGGATGGAGATTTGTCTTCCAACAAGACAATGATCCCAAACATAAAGAAAAATCTACAATGGAATGGTTCACAAATAAACATATCCAGGCATTAGAATGGCCAAGTCAAAGTCCAGACCTCAATCCAATCGAGAATCTGTGGAAAGAGCTGATAACTTCTGTCCACAAATGATCTCCATCAAACCTCACTGAGATCGCGCTGTTTGCCAAGGAAGAATGGGCAAGAATTTCAGTCTCTCGATGTACAAAACTGATAGAGACATACCCCAAGTGACTTACAGCTGTAATTGCAGCACAAGGTGGTGCAGCATAGTATTAAGTTAAAGGGGCTGAATAATATTGCACGCCCCACTTTTCAGTTTTTGATTTTCCACAAAACTTTAAAATAACCAATACATTTCTTCAACTTCACAATTGTCTTCCACTTGTTGTTGATTCTTCGCCAAATATTTACATTTGGTATCTTTATGTTTAAGTCATGATATGTGGGAAAAGGTTGAAAAGTTCCAGGGAGCCGGATACTTTCGCAAGGCACTGTAGTTCCCCAATTGGCTGTGCAAGAGTATCACTGGGATTAAAAAAAAATGAAGACATACCAAGAAGCACAATTTTAAGATCTTAATAGCCTAAAGTAACAGAGCACAGCTCATTACCCATAAGTATATGTAAGGTCTAATTTGATTGTGGCTTACTACTGCAGCCCTGAAACACATGGAAGATGGGAGGGGTAGTCAAAGTCTGCATAAAGTAATCCAAAGATTCAAGTGATGGGGAAGTACTGGACCTGCATAGTCAGTGTGATTTATAGGTAGGAGCTGTACTTGCAGAGTTGGTGTGATATATATGGAATAGCTGGACTTGCGTAGTAAATGTGATATATAGGAAGGTGCTAGACATGCATAGTGGATTGTCATGGTTCTCAATGGCAAGAGACCGTAGTAAAGCATACAAAGGACTAGCTCTTGGAAGATGGGAACTCGAGCTGACTGTGAGCTAAACCTACCGCACAACTAACAGTGGCCGGGTAGCGTGCCTACGTTTTATCCCTAGACGCCCAGCGCCAGCCGGAGGACTGCCTGACCCTAGCAGAAGAAAATACAGACCTGGCTTACCTCTAGAGAAATTTTCCCCAAAAGGCAGACAGTAGCCCCCACATATATTGTCGGTGATTTTAGAGGAAATTGACATACGAAGTATGAAGATAGGTTTAGCAAATTGAGGTCCGCTTACTAGATAGTAGGAAGACAGAAAAGGGAACTTCACAGTCAGCTGAAAACCCTTTTCAAAACACCATCCTGAAATTACTTTAAGACTCTAATATCAACTCATGACACTAGAGTGGCAATTTCAGCTCACAAGAGCTTCCAGCCTCAGAAATATTCAAACACAGAGAACTGGAACAAAAATGCAAAACAAACTTAGGACTACAAGTCCAACTTAGCTGATAGTAGTCTAGGAGCAGGAACATGCAACAGAAAGGCTTCTGGTAACATTGTTGGCCGGCATAGAAATGACTGAGGAGCAAGGTTAAATAGAAAACTCCCACATCCTGATGGAAACAGGTGAACAGAGGAGATGAAGCACACAAGTTCAGTACCACCAGTGACCACCGGGGGAGCCCAGAAACCCAATTCACAACAGTACCCCCCCCTCAAGGAGGGGGCACCGAACCCTCACCAGAACCACCAGGGCGATCAGGATGAGCCCTATGAAAGGCACGGACCAAATCGGAGGCATGAACATCAGAGGCTGTCACCCAAGAATTATCCTCCTGACCGTAGCCCTTCCACTTGACCAGATACTGAAGTCTCCGTCTGGAAACACGGGAGTCCAAGATCTTCTCGACAACGTACTCCAACTCACCCTCAACCAACACCGGAGCAGGAGGCTCAACGGAAGGCACAACCGGTACCTCATACCTGCGCAACAATGACCGATGGAAGACATTATGAATAGAAAAAGATGCAGGGAGGTCCAAACGAAAGGACACAGGGTTAAGAATCTCCAATATCTTGTACGGGCCGATGAACCGAGGCTTAAACTTAGGAGAAGAAACCTTCATAGGGACAAAACGAGACGACAACCACACCAAGTCCCCAACACAAAGACGAGGACCAACACGACGACGGCGGTTGGCAAACTGCTGAGTCTTCTCCTGGGACAACTTCAAATTGTCCACCACATGCCCCCAAATCTGATGCAACCTCTCCACCACAGCATCCACTCCAGGACAATCCGAAGACTCCACCTGACCGGAAGAGAAACGAGGATGAAACCCCGAATTACAGAAGAAAGGAGAAACCAAGGTGGCAGAACTAGCCCGATTATTGAGGGCAAACTCCGCCAAGGGCAAAAAGGTAACCCAATCATCCTGATCCGCAGACACAAAACACCTCAAATAAGTCTCCAAGGTCTGATTAGTTCGCTCGGTCTGGCCATTAGTCTGAGGATGGAAAGCAGACGAAAAAGACAAATCAATGCCCATCCTAGCACAGAATGCTCGCCAAAATCTAGACACGAATTGAGTTCCCCTGTCAGAAACGATATTCTCCGGAATACCATGCAAGCGAACCACATTTTGAAAAAACAGAGGAACCAGCTCGGATGAGGAAGGCAATTTAGGCAAGGGGACCAAATGGACCATCTTAGAGAAACGGTCACACACCACCCAGATGACAGACATCTTCTGAGAAACAGGGAGATCAGAAATAAAATCCATGGAGATGTGAGTCCAAGGCCTCTTCGGAATAGGCAAAGATAACAACAATCCACTAGCCCGAGAACAACAAGGCTTGGCCCGAGCACAAACATCACAAGACTGCACAAAACCTCGCACATCTCGCGACAGGGAAGGCCACCAGAAGGACCTAGCCACCAAATCCCTGGTACCAAAGATTCCAGGATGACCAGCTAACGCAGAAGAATGGACCTCCGAGATGACTCTACTGGTCCAATCATCCGGAACAAACAGTCTACCAGGCGGGCAACGATCAGGTCTATCCGCCTGAAACTCCTGCAAGACCCGTCGCAAGTCTGGGGAAACAGCAGATAATATCACCCCATCCTTAAGGATACCTGTAGGTTCAGAATTACCAGGGGAATCAGGCTCAAAACTCCTAGAAAGGGCATCCGCCTTCACATTTTTAGAACCCGGTAGGTAAGAAACCACAAAATTAAACCGAGAGAAAAATAACGACCAGCGCGCCTGTCTAGGATTCAGGCGCCTGGCAGACTCAAGATAAATCAAATTCTTGTGGTCGGTCAATACCACCACCTGATGTCTAGCCCCCTCAAGCCAATGACGCCACTCCTCAAAAGCCCACTTCATAGCCAAGAGCTCCCGATTACCAATATCATAATTTCGCTCAGCGGGCGAAAATTTACGAGAAAAGAACGCGCAAGGTCTCATCACGGAGCAGTCGGAACTTTTCTGCGACAAAACCGCCCCAGCTCCGATTTCTGAAGCGTCGACCTCAACCTGAAAAGGAAGAGTAACATCAGGCTGACGCAATACAGGGGCGGAAGAAAAGCAGCGCTTAAGCTCCCGAAAGGCCTCCACAGCAGCAGGGGACCAATCAGCAACATCAGCACCCTTCTTAGTCAAATCAGTCAACGGCTTAGCAACATCAGAAAAACCAGTTATAAATCGACGATAAAAATTAGCAAAGCCCAAAAACTTCTGAAGGCTCTTAAGAGAAGAGGGTTGCGTCCAATCACAAATAGCCTGAACCTTGACAGGGTCCATCTCAATGGAAGAGGGGGAAAAAATGTACCCCAAAAACGAAATCTTTTGAACCCCAAAAACACACTTAGAACCCTTTACACACAAGGAATTAGAGCGCAAAACCTGAAAAACCCTCCTGACCTGTTGGACATGAGAGTCCCAGTCATCCGAAAAAATCAAAATATCATCCAGATACACAATCATAAATTTATCCAAATATTCACGGAAAATGTCATGCATAAAAGACTGAAAGACTGAAGGGGCATTTGAAAGACCAAAAGGCATTACTAAATACTCAAAATGGCCCTCAGGCGTATTAAATGCGGTTTTCCACTCATCCCCCTGCTTAATTCGCACTAAATTATACGACCCACGAAGATCAATCTTAGAGAACCACTTGGCCCCCTTTATTCGAGCAAACAAATCAGTAAGCAGTGGCAAAGGATACTGATATTTAACCGTGATTTTATTCAAAAGCCGATAATCAATACACGGCCTCAAAGAGCCATCTTTTTTAGATACAAAGAAAAAACCGGCTCCTAAGGGAGATGACGAAGGACGAATATGTCCCTTTTCCAAGGACTCCGTAATATATTCCCGCATAGCAGCATGTTCAGGCACAGATAGATTAAATAAACGACCCTTTGGAAACTTACTGCCCGGAATCAGATCTATAGTACAATCGCAATCTCTGTGCGGAGGTAGTGAACCAAGTTTAGGCTCCTCAAAAACGTCACGATAATCAGATAAAAATTCCGGAATCTCAGATGGAATAGATGACGAAATGGAAACCAAAGGTACGTCCCCATGAGTACCCTGACATCCCCAGCTTAACACAGACATTGCTTTCCAGTCGAGGACTGGGTTATGAGATTGCAGCCATGGCAATCCAAGCACCAACACATCATGTAGATTATATAACACAAGGAAGCGAATAATCTCCTGGTGATCCGGATTAATACGCATAGTTACTTGTGTCCAGTATTGTGGTTTATTACTAGCCAATGGCGTGGAGTCAATACCCTTCAGAGGTATAGGAACTTCCAGAGGCTCTAAATTAAACCCACAGCGTTTGGCAAAGGACCAATCCATAAGACTCAAAGCGGCGCCAGAGTCGACATAGGCGTCCGCGGTAATAGACGATAAAGAGCAAATCAGGGTCACAGACAGAATAAACTTAGACTGTAAAGTGCCAATTGAAACAGACTTATCAACCTTCTTAGTACGTTTAGAGCATGCTGATATAACATGAGTTGAATCACCACAATAGAAGCATAACCCATTTTTTCGCCTAAAATTCTGTCGTTCGCTTCTGGACAGAATTCTATCACATTGCATAATCTCTGGCGCCTTCTCAGTAGACACCGCCAAATGTAGCACAGGTTTGCGCTCCCGCAAACGCCGATCAATCTGAATGGCCATTGTCATGGACTCATTCAGACCTGTAGGCACAGGGAACCCCACCATAACATCTTTAATGGCATCAGAGAGACCCTCTCTGAAATTCGCCGCCAGGGCGCACTCATTCCACTGAGTAAGCACAGACCACTTACGAAATTTTTGGCAGTAT
Source organism: Ranitomeya variabilis (assembly GCF_051348905.1). NCBI lineage: Eukaryota > Metazoa > Chordata > Amphibia > Anura > Dendrobatidae > Ranitomeya > Ranitomeya variabilis. The sequence continues at coordinate 572,400,104 of NC_135237.1, read as the reverse complement.
ATTTCAGCCTCATCTTGCCCCTGAGACAGGGCCATCAAGGCTTTTTCAGCCTGAATCTCTAAATGAGGTTCCTCATAAAGCAACCCCAATGCCAGGAAAAACGCATCCACATTGAGCAACGCAGGATCCCCTGGTGCCAAAGCAAATGCCCAATCCTGAGGGTCGCCCCGGAGCAAGGAAATTACAATCCTGACCTGCTGTGCAGGATCTCCAGCGGAGCGAGATCTCAGAGACAAAAATAATTTACAATTATGTTTGAAATTCTGGAAGCGAGATCTATTCCCGGAGAAAAATTCAGGTAAAGGAATTCTAGGTTCAGATATAGGAGCATGAATTACAAAATCCTGTAAACTTTGAACCTTCATAGCGAGATTATTCAAACCTGTAGCTAAACTCTGCTGATCCATTTTTATCAGGTGAAATCAGAACCATTCAAGGATTAGAAGGAGAGAGAGACGAAGGCTGCAGTAAGCAGAGATGCAAGTGAATGAACTAATGAGCAAACTCAGGAAAAAAAAAAAAAAATTCTCTGCAGACTTCTTTTCTCTCCTTTCTTCTGCCAATTATTTTAACCCTTGGCCGGCCAAACTGTCATGGTTCTCAATGGCAAGAGACCGTAGTAAAGCATACAAAGGACTAGCTCTTGGAAGATGGGAACTCGAGCTGACTGTGAGCTAAACCTACCGCACAACTAACAGTGGCCGGGTAGCGTGCCTACGTTTTATCCCTAGACGCCCAGCGCCAGCCGGAGGACTGCCTGACCCTAGCAGAAGAAAATACAGACCTGGCTTACCTCTAGAGAAATTTTCCCCAAAAGGCAGACAGTAGCCCCCACATATATTGTCGGTGATTTTAGAGGAAATTGACATACGAAGTATGAAGATAGGTTTAGCAAATTGAGGTCCGCTTACTAGATAGTAGGAAGACAGAAAAGGGAACTTCACAGTCAGCTGAAAACCCTTTTCAAAACACCATCCTGAAATTACTTTAAGACTCTAATATCAACTCATGACACTAGAGTGGCAATTTCAGCTCACAAGAGCTTCCAGCCTCAGAAATATTCAAACACAGAGAACTGGAACAAAAATGCAAAACAAACTTAGGACTACAAGTCCAACTTAGCTGATAGTAGTCTAGGAGCAGGAACATGCAACAGAAAGGCTTCTGGTAACATTGTTGGCCGGCATAGAAATGACTGAGGAGCAAGGTTAAATAGAAAACTCCCACATCCTGATGGAAACAGGTGAACAGAGGAGATGAAGCACACAAGTTCAGTACCACCAGTGACCACCGGGGGAGCCCAGAAACCCAATTCACAACAGTGGATGTGACCTATAGGGATGTGCTAGACTTGCACAGTCAGTGTGATATATTTATAGGGAAGTACTGTAGTTTCATAGTCAATGTATTATATAGGTAAGTGCCCGATCTGCATAGTCAGCATGGTATATAGTGAGTTTCTGAAACTGCATAGACAGTGTGATTATATATGGAGGTGCTGGACCTACATAGTTACTATGACTGTGAATTGATTGACCTGTGAAATACCGCAGTAACAGCACTGTAATAATGGCAGTCATCTTATTCTTTAACCACTGCAAACAAGGCAGGAAGTTTAATTCCCCTCTGTTCTAATGTTTGCACTAAACAAAAATCCTGAAACTAAGACTTCTGTGTCACAGAAAGCGTGCTTCCTGTAATGTAAGGTGGGTAAGCAATTTTTTTAAAACCCGTTTACCCCCCCCCCCCCAGACTATTTTCACACTGTTTTTTACAATTCTGACCACCGTCACTTTATGTGGTAATAACTTTGAAACTTCAACGGATCCCACTGATTCTGAGAGTTTTTTCGTGACATATTGTACTTCATAACAGTGGAAAAATTTGGTCCATATGACTAGAGATGAGCGAATATCTTCAGAAAACAATCTCCAAACATAAATTCAGCACAAATATGGCACATTCAGATTTGTGATCAGAGACACAAGCAATTTTTATTAAAATTGAAAAAAATTAGTAAAATTCAATAAAAGTTTGGAAAAATAATTGAGTTGCCACTAAAGCATTTTAAGCACTTTGGTTAGGACAATGGTAGTGTATGATGAGTGTGGGGCACGTGTTTGATAAGAGTAGGGGGGTGGGGGGAGCTCAGAGGAGCGGCGTATTTGTAATATTTATTTCTATCTTTATGTAGCCAATCATAGCACAGGAAACATCCTCAATGTCAAGACACAAGGGCTTGTGCCATTGGCTGCTGAAATCACATGTCCCTCTCTATATAAAGAGTGGACATCTTATTTTAGCACCATTTTGTCAGTATGCACAGAGGCTGATCCGGACGCTGGGCCTGGGTGCTGATAGAATTTACTGTAGCTACTTATCTAGGCGGTTGTTTCTAAGTCAGATAGTATAGATAGCTAGTGTCCTGTGTGGCTGTGAAATCAACCTTCCAGCAGATTTTTTTTTTTGTGCCATTACTGAGGTCCACAGACAAAGCTAGCAGGGCACATTTCCTACAAGTGTGTTGTGCACTGCTTCTATTATGCTTCATGCACGAGTAGACCTTTCAAAATCTATTTTTTTTTTCAGTTGCCAACGTTATTCAAAAAGGCATATCTCCCTTGTCATTTAGTGGCGGTGAAATTCAACTGTATGCAGAGTAAAAAAAAAAACTATTTTTTTCAGCTGCTAACATGACACAGCATGACATACACTCACCGGCCACTTTATTAGGTACACCATGCTAGTAACGGGTTGGACCCCCTTTTGCCTTCCGAACTGCCTCAATTCTTCGTGGCATAGATTCAACAAGGTGCTGGAAGCATTCCTCAGAGATTTTGGTCCATATTGACATGATGGCATCACACAGTTGCCGCAGATTTGTCGGCTGCACATCCCAAAGATGCTCCATACAAGGCAGGATGGATCCATGCTTTCATGTTGTTTACGCCAAATTCTGACCCTACCATCCGAATGTCGCAGCAGAAATCGAGACTCATCAGACCAAGCAACGTTTTTCCAATCTTCTACTGTCCAATTTCGATGAGCTTGTACAAATTGTAGCCTCAGTTTCCTGTTCTTAGCTGAAAGGAGTGGTACCCGGTGTGGTCTTCTGCTGCTGTAGCCCATCTGCCTCAAAGTTCGACGCACTGTGCGTTCAGAGATGCTCTTAGGCCTACCTTGGTTGTAACGGGTGGTGATTTGAGTCACTGTTGCCTTTCTATCAGCTCGAACCAGTCTGCCCATTCTCCTCTGACCTCTGGCATCAACAAGGCATTTCCGCCCACAGAACTGCCGCTCACTGGATTTTTTTTCTTTTTCGGACCATTCTCTGTAAACCCTAGAGATGGTTGTGCGTGAAAATCCCAGTAGATCAGCAGTTTCTGAAATACTCAGACCAGCCCTTCTGGCACCAACAACCATGCCACGTTCAAAGGCGCTCAAATCACCTTTCTTCCCCATACTGATGCTCGGTTTGAACTGCAGGAGATTGTCTTGACCATGTCTACATGCCTAAATGCACTGAGTTGCCGCCATGTGATTGGCTGATTAGAAATTAAGTGTTAACAAGAAGTTGGACAGGTGTACCTAATAAAGTGGCCGGTGAGTGTATTTTACCTTGCCATCTAGTGCTGCTGAAATTCAAGTTGATGAAGGCCAGAAAGAGCATGTTCTCCAGTGGATGGCAAATGTAGCTTTTAGTGGCCTCTCTTCCTCTTCCTCCACCTCAGGATCACACACAATACAGTCCACAGAGGTGGAACCTCAATTCCCCTCGCTTCCCCCCCACATCACAACTCTCCAACTGCCCAACAAATTGTAGGGAAACACAGAGGGGTGAGACTGAAGAGCTATTCACACATTCTATGCAATAGGCAATAGATGTGTACTCAAAAGATTCAGAATCGAGAAGCAAAAATCATCTGCACCTATGCACACAATTTTTTTTAGCTTGGATCGGGGCAGGACGAAGTAGGGTCCAAGCAGCATCCTGACCCTCATCACCAGACATCAACCCCAGGGGGGTAGGTGATCCTGATGAGACTCAGATATATGAGGCTCATGTGGACTGTGCTGTGCTGTCAGGGCAGGAAGAGGAGAAGGGAGACTCTCAGGGCGAGGAGTGTGATAATACAGAGGATGATGTTGAGGTGGTAGATCCCACTTAGTGTGAACTGTTATGGACCTGGTGGTTAGGAGCACCCGGAATGACCTGATGGTTAAACTAGAAATCTGGGGCAAGCTCTGGGGAAGTGGGAACTCTACTGACCGCAAACCCTAATCCTATCACACACACTAGAAATAGCCGTGGAGCGTTCCTAACTCTCCCTAGACGCCTCTTCACAGCCTAAGAGCTAACTACCCCTAAAGATAGAAATAGAAGCCTTACCTTGCCTCAGAGAAATTCCCCAAAGGAAAAGGCAGCCCCCCACAAATATTGACGGTGAGTTAAGAGGAAAGTCACAAACACAGGAATGAAACAGGTTTTAGCAAAGGAGGCCCAATATTCACTAAATAGTCAGAGGATAGGAAAGGGAACTATGCGGTCAGTACAAAAACTACAAAAAACCACACAGAGTGTGCAAAAAGACCTCCACACCAACTCACGGTGTGGAGGTGCAACTCTGCACCCCCAGAGCTTCCAGCTAGCAAGGAAACATCATGATAGCAAGCTGGACTAGAACTTAGCATGTACTAAGAAATATATTCAGAAAGCAATGAACAACAAATGAACTAGCAGGGACTTAGCTTCTGCTGGAGTAGACAGGTCATCAGAGAAATCCAAGAGAGATCTGAACCAGTACTGAGACATTGACAGCTGGCATGAAGTAACGATCTGAGTGGAGTTAAATAGGGAAGCCAGCAGATCAATAAACGAGGGCAGCTGAGAAAGCCAACCTCAAGGACCAGCAGTTCCACTCAAAGCCACCAGAGGGTGTCCAAGGACAGAACTCACCAAAGTACCATTCATGACCACAGGAGGGAGCCCGAGAACGGAATTCACAACAGTACCCCCCCTTGAGGAGGGGTCACCGAACCCTCACCAGAGCCTCCAGGCCGATCAGGATGAGCCAAATGAAAGGCACGAACCAAATCGGCAGCATGGACATCGGAGGCAATAACCCAGGAATTATCCTCCTGACCATAGCCCTTCCATTTAACCAGGTACTGAAGCTTCCGTCTCGAAATACGAGAATCCAAAATCTTCTCCACCACATACTCCAACTCCCCCTCGACCAACACCGGAGCAGGAGGATCAACGGATGGAACCATAGGCGCTACATATCTCCGCAACTACGACCTATGGAACACATTATGGATGGCAAAAGAAGCTGGAAGGAACAAACGAAATGACACAGGATTGAGAATTTCAGAAATCTTATAAGGACCAATGAAACGAGGCTTAAACTTTGGAGAAGAAACCTTCATAGGAACATAACGAGAAGACAACCAAACCAAATCCCCAACACGAAGTCGGGGACCAACACAGCGACAGCGGTTAGCGAAACGTTGAGCCTTCTCCTGGGACAACGTCAAATTGTCCACTACGTGAGTCCAAATTTGCTGCAACCTGTCCACCACAGATTCCACACCAGGACAGTCAGAAGGCTCAACCTGCCCTGAAGAAAAACGAGGATGAAAACCAGAATTACAAAAAAAAGGCGAAACCAAAGTAGCCGAACTAGCCCGATTATTAAGGGCGAACTCAGCCAATGGTAAGAAGGTCACCCAATCATCCTGATCAGCAGAAACAAAGCATCTCAGATAGGTTTCCAAGGTCTGATTGGTTCGTTCGGTTTGGCCATTTGTCTGAGGATGGAAAGCCGAAGAAAAAGACAAATCAATGCCCATCTTAGCACAAAAGGACCGCCAAAACCTAGAAACAAACTGGGAACCTCTGTCCGACACAATGTTCTCCGGAATGCCATGCAAACGAACCACATGCTGAAAAAATAATGGAACCAAATCAGAGGAGGAAGGTAATTTAGGCAAGGGTACCAAATGGACCATCTTAGAAAAGCAGTCACAAACCACCCAGATGACAGACATCCTTTGAGAGACAGGAGGGCCTCTTCGGGACCGGCAAAGGCAAAAGTAACCCACTGGCACGAGAACAGCAAGGTTTGGCCCGAGCACGTCCCACAGGACTGCACAAAAGAACGCACATCCCGTGACAGGGAAGGCCACCAAAAGGACCTAGCCACCAAATCTCTGGTACCAAAAATCCCAGGATGACCAGCCAACACCGAACAATGAACCTCAGAAATAACTCTACTAGTCCATCTATCAGGGACAAACAGTTTCTCCGCTGGACAACGGTCAGGTCTATCAGCCTGAAACTCCTGCAGCACCCGCCGCAAATCAGGGGAGATGGCAGACAGAATCACCCCCTCTTTGAGATTACCAGCCGGCTCAGGGACTCCCGGAGAATCAGGCACAAAACTCCTAGAAAGGGCATCAGCCTTCACATTCTTAGAACCCGGAAGGTATGAGACCACAAAATCGAAACGGGAGAAAAACAGCGACCATCGAGCCAGTCTAGGATTCAACCACTTGGCAGACTTGAGATAAGTCAGATTCTTGTGATCCGTCAAGACCACCACGCGATGTTTGGCTCCCTCAAGCCAATGCCGCCACTCCTCGAATGCCCACTTCATAGCCAACAACTCCCGATTGCCAACATCATAATTACGCTCAGCAGGCGAAAACATTCTAGAAAAGAAAGCACATGGCTTCATCACAGAGCCATCAGAACTTCTTTGAGACAAAACAGCCCCTGCTCCAATCTCAGAAGCATCAACCTCGACCTGAAAAGGGAGCGAAACATCTGGCTGACGCAACACAGGGGCCGAAGAAAAACGACGTTTCAGCTCCTGAAAAGCCTCAACGGCCGCAGAGGACCAATTCACCACATCAGCACCTTTCTTTGTCAAATCAGTCAAAGGCTTAACCACACTAGAAAAATTAGCGATGAAGCGACAGTAAAAATTAGCAAAGCCCAGGAATTTCTGAAGACTCTTCACAGATGTAGGTTGAGTCCAATCATAAATGGCCTGAACTTTAACAGGGTCAATCTCGATAGTAGAAGGGGAAAAAATGAAGCCCAAAAAAGGAAACCTTCTGAACTCCGAAGAGACATTTAGACCCCTTCACAAACAAGGCATTAGCACGAAGGACCTGGAATACCATCCTGACCTGCTTCACATGAGACTCCCAATCATCCGAAAAAACTAAAATATCATCCAAATATACAATCATGAATCTATCCAGATACTTTCGGAAGATGTCGTGCATAAAGGACTGAAACACAGATGGAGCATTAGAAAGCCCGAATGGCATCACCAGGTACTCAAAATGGCCCTCGGGCGTATTAAATGCTGTCTTCCATTCATCGCCCTGTTTAATACGCACAAGATTATATGCCCCACGAAGGTCAATCTTGGTGAACCAACTAGCCCCCTTAATCCGAGCAAACAAATCAGACAGTAGAGGCAAAGGGTACTGAAATTTGACCGTGATTTTATTCAGAAGGCGGTAATCTATACATGGTCTCAGAGAACCATCCTTCTTGGCCACAAAAAAGAACCCTGCTCCCAACGGTGATGAAGACGGGCGAATATGCCCTTTCTCCAAGGACTCCTTTATATAACTCCGCATAGCGGCATGTTCTGGCACAGATAAATTGAAAAGTCGGCCCTTAGGGAACTTACTACCAGGAATCAAATTAATATCACAATCACAATCCCTATGAGGAGGTAGGGCACTGGATTTGGGCTCATCAAATACATCCCGGTAATCCGACAAAAACTCAGGGACTTCAGAAGGAGTGGAAGAAGAAATTGACATCAAAGGAACATCACCATGTACCCCTTGACAACCCCAACTAGACACAGACTTTGATTTCCAATCCAATACTAGATTATGAACCTGTAGCCATGGCAAACCCAACACGACAACATCATGCAAATTATGCAACACCAAAAAGCGAATATCTTCCTCATGTGCAGGAGCCATGCACATGGTCAACTGAGTCCAGTACTGAGGTTTATTCTTGGCCAATGGTGTAGCATCAATACCCCTTAATGGAATAGGATACTGCAAAGGCTCCAAGGAAAAACCACAGCGCCTGGCAAACTCCAAGTCCATGAAGTTCAGGGCAGCGCCCGAATCCACAAATGCCATAACAGAGTAGGACGACAAAGAGCAAATCAGAGTAACAGACAAGAGAAATTTAGGCTGTACAGTACTAATGGTGACAGACCTAGCGAACCGCTTAGTGCGCTTAGGACAATCAGAGATAGCATGAGTGGAGTCACCACAGTAAAAACACAGCCCATTCTGACGTCTGTGTTCTTGCCGTTCAGTTCTGGTCAAAGTCCTATCACATTGCATAAGCTCAGGCCTCTGCTCAGAGGACACCACCAAATGGTGCACAACTTTGCGTTCGCGCAAACGCCGATCAATCTGAATGGCCAAGGACATTGATTCATTCAGACCAGCAGGCGTGGGGAATCCCACCATAACATCCTTAAGGGCTTCAGAAAGACCCTCTCTAAAAATTGCTGCCAGGGCACACTCATTCCATTGAGTAAGCACAGACCACTTTCTAAACTTCTGGCAATATACCTCAGCTTCATCCTGACCCTGACGCAGAGCCAGCAAGATTTTCTCTGCCTGATCCACTGAATTCGGTTCGTCATAAAGCAATCCAAGCGCCAGAAAAAACGCATCTACATTAAGCAATGCAGGATCTCCTGGCGCAAGGGAGAATGCCCAGTCTTGAGCGTCACCACGTAACAAAGAAATAATTATCTTTACTTGCTGAATGGGGTCACCAGAGGAGCGGGGTTTCAGAGCAAGAAACAGTCTGCAATTATTTTTGAAATTCAGAAACTTAGATCTATCCCCAGAAAACAAATCAGGAATTGGAATTCTAGGCTCTAACATCAAATTCTGAACTACATAATCTTGAATACTTTGCACCCTTGCAGTGAGTTGATCCACACAAGAGGACAGACCTTGAATATCCATATCTACACCTGAGTCCTGAACCACCCAGACGTTAAGGGGAAAAGAAAGACAAAACACACTGCAAAGAAAAAAAAATTGGCTCAGAACTTCACTTATCCCTCTTTTGAGATGCATTAACACTTTGTGGGCCAGCTGTACTGTTATGGACCTGGTGGTTAGGAGCACCCGGAATGACCTGATGGTTAAACTAGAAATCTGGGGCAAGCTCTGGGGAAGTGGGAACTCTACTGACCGCAAACCCTAATCCTATCACACACACTAGAAATAGCCGTGGAGCGTTCCTAACTCTCCCTAGACGCCTCTTCACAGCCTAAGAGCTAACTACCCCTAAAGATAGAAATAGAAGCCTTACCTTGCCTCAGAGAAATTCCCCAAAGGAAAAGGCAGCCCCCCACAAATATTGACGGTGAGTTAAGAGGAAAGTCACAAACACAGGAATGAAACAGGTTTTAGCAAAGGAGGCCCAATATTCACTAAATAGTCAGAGGATAGGAAAGGGAACTATGCGGTCAGTACAAAAACTACAAAAAACCACACAGAGTGTGCAAAAAGACCTCCACACCAACTCACGGTGTGGAGGTGCAACTCTGCACCCCCAGAGCTTCCAGCTAGCAAGGAAACATCATGATAGCAAGCTGGACTAGAACTTAGCATGTACTAAGAAATATATTCAGAAAGCAATGAACAACAAATGAACTAGCAGGGACTTAGCTTCTGCTGGAGTAGACAGGTCATCAGAGAAATCCAAGAGAGATCTGAACCAGTACTGAGACATTGACAGCTGGCATGAAGTAACGATCTGAGTGGAGTTAAATAGGGAAGCCAGCAGATCAATAAACGAGGGCAGCTGAGAAAGCCAACCTCAAGGACCAGCAGTTCCACTCAAAGCCACCAGAGGGTGTCCAAGGACAGAACTCACCAAAGTACCATTCATGACCACAGGAGGGAGCCCGAGAACGGAATTCACAACAGTGAACCCAGATGCATGCAGCTGAGTAGGTCATCTGAGTATGGGGAGGAGGAAGACGAGGAGGTTATGCTGCATCCTACAGCACAGACATGGAATGGATTCAACAACAACAAGCACTGCATCCTCAGCCACAACTGTGGCTGTGGCCAGCAGCATTCATGGGTCTGCAGCTCACAGGGGCAGCAGGAATTGCCTAGCCTGGGCCTTTTTTGACACTGCAAGGGATGAGCCAACTCATGTGATCTGTGGAGATGAGCGAATATGTTTGGAAAACGATCGCCAAACATAAATTCGTCACGAATATGGTACATACAGATTCGTAATTGGTAACACAAGCATTTTTCTTGTCAGTGACACACACATATATATTTATATTTATATTACATGGATGGATATATAAAAGTAAAGCCGGCAATTCATGTGCCGCGATCAGTAAAATCACAGCATGATAGGTTAGAGTAGGATACATAGAATAGATACAGTACAGACCAAAAGTTTGGACACACCTTCTCATTTAAAGATTTTTCTGTATTTTCATGACTATGAAAATAGTACATTCACACTGAAGGCATCAAAACTATGAATTAACACATGTGGAATTATATACCTAACAAAAAAGTGTGAAACAACTGGAAATATGTCTTATATTCTAGGTTATTCAAAGCAGCCACCTTTTGCTATGATGAGTGCTTTGCACACCCTTAGCATTCTCTTGATGAGCTTCAAGAGGTAGTCACCGGAAATGATCTGCCAACAATTTTGAAGGAGTCCCCAGAGATGCTTAGCACTTGTTGGCTCTTTTGCCTTCACTCTGCGGTCCAGCTCACCCCAAACCATCTCGATTGGGTTCAGGTCTGGCGTAGCACCCCTTCACTCTCCTTCTTGGTCAAATAGCCCTTACACAGCCTGGAGGTGCGTTTGGGGTCATTGTCCTGTTGAAAAATAAATGATGGTCCAACTAAACGCAAACTGAATGGAATAGCATGCCACTGCAAGATGTTGTGGTAGCAATGCTGGTTCAGTATGCCTTCAATTTTGAATAAATCCCCAACAGTGTCACCAGCAAAGCACCACCACACCATCACACCTCCTCCTCCATGCTTCTCGGTGGGAACCAGGCATGTAGAGTCCATCCGTTCACCTTTTCTGCATCACACAAAGACACGGTGGTTGGAACCAAAGATCTCAAATTTGGACTCATCAGACCAAAGCACAGATTTCCACTGGACTAATGTCCATTCCTTGTGTTCTTTAGCCCAAACTAGTCTCTTCTGCTTGTTTCCTGTCCTTAGCAGTGGTTTCCTATCAGCTATTTTACCATGAAGGCCTGCTGCACAAAGTCTCCTCTTAACAGTTGTTGTAGAGATGTGTCTGCTGCTAGAACTGTGTGGCATTGACCTGGTCTCTAATCTGAGCTGCTGTTAACCTGCGATTTCTGAGGCTGGTGACTCGGATAAACTTATCCTCAGAAGCAAAGGTGACTCTGGATCTTCCTTTCCTGGGGCGGTCCTTATGTGAGCCAGTTTCTTTGTAGCGCTTGATGGTTTTTGCAACTACACTTGGGGACACTTTCAAAGTTTTCTCAATTTTTCAGACTGACTGACCTTTATTTCTTAAAGTAATGATGGCCACTCGTTTTTCTTTACTTAGGTGCTTTTTTCTTGCCATAATACAAATTCTAACAGTCTATTCAGTAGGACTATCAGCTGTGTATCCACCAGACTTCTGCACAACACAACTGATGGTCCCAACCCCATTCATAAGGCAAGAAATCCCACTTATTAAACCGGACAGGGCAAACCTGTGAAGTGAAAACAATTCCCGGTGACTACCTCTTGAAGCTCATCAAGAGAATGCCAAGAGTGTGCAAAGCAGTCATCAAAGCAAAAGGTGACTACTTTGAAGAACCTAGAATATAAGACATTATTTCAGTTGTTTCACACTTTTTTTGTTAAAGGGAACCTATCACCCCGTTTTTTAAAGATTAGATAAAAATAGTGTGAAATAGGGGCAGAGCTGGGCTTTACATTAGTGCCTTTTTGTTGCCTTTATTCCCCCGTTAGGCTGCCGAAATACCTGTGTGAAGTGGCCGTTTTGTCCTGTCACTCAAGTTGGTCAGGTCGGATGGGCGTGGTTACAGCGCTTTTTTTCCCTCAGAAACCTGCTCATCATTACGTTGGTGGCGTAGTGGTGTGCGCATGTCCAAAGCGAAGATCCACTGCCCAGGAGATTCAAAACAGCGCGGGTTTCGCTATTCGCCGTTTACCGGTGGGCGCGGCCATCTTTCCTGTGGCCGCGCGTGCGCAGATGGAGCGCTCTGCTGCCCGGGCTTCAGGAAAATGGCCGCCGCGATCTCCATCTGCGCACGCGCGGAATCCCGCGGCCATTTTCCTGAAGCCCGGGCAGCAGAGCGCTCCATCTGCGCACGCGCGGCCACAGGAAAGATGGCCGCGCCCACCGGTAAACGGCGAATAGCGAAGCCCGCGCTGTTTTGAATCTCCTGGGCAGTGGATCTTCGCTTTGGACATGCACACACCACTACGCCACCAACGTAATGATGAGCAGGTTTCTGAGGGAAAAAAAGCGCTGTAACCACGCCCATCCGACCTGACCAACTTGAGTGACAGGACAAAACGGCCACTTCACTAAGGTATTTCGGCAGCTTAACGGGGGAATAAAGGCAACAAAAAGGCACTAATGTAAAGCCCAGCTCTGCCCCTATTTCACACTATTTTTATCTAATCTTTAAAAAACGGGGTGATAGGTTCCCTTTAAGTATATAAATCCACATGTTTTAATTCATAGTTTTGATGCCTTCAGTGTGAATTTACAATTTTCATAGTCATGAAAATACAGAAAAATCTTTAAATGAGAAGGTGTGTCCAAACTTTTGGTCTGTACTGTATACACAGAATACTTGTATATATATATATATATATATATATGTCAGCGACACACACATATATATGTATATATATATATATATTACATAAATAGATGAAAAGCTGGTAATTCATGTGCCGTGTACTGTAAAATCACAGCAGGAGCCGACATGATAAAAGAGATGGATTACATACAGTAAATACATATAGAATAGATCTATATATATAAGAGGCATCGTGATTACTCGCTAATCCCGCCCCCTGCACAGTAGCTCTGCCCTCACCACATTACCACACATAATCCCGCCCCTCCACATTACCACACACAATCCTGCCCCACATTACCACACATAATCCCGCCCCCCCACATTACCACACATAATCCCGCCCCCACCACGTCACCACACACAATCCCGCCCCCACCACATCACCACACATAATCCCGCCCCCCACCACGTTACCACACACAATCCCGCCCCCCACCACATTACCACACACAATCCGCACCACATCACCACACACGATGCCGCCCCCCACCCTATTACCACACATAATCCCGCCCCCACCACATCACCACACACAATCCCGCCCCCCCACCACATTACCACACATAATCCCGCCCCCCCACATTACCACACACAATCCTGCCCCCACCACATTACCACACATAATCCCGCCCCCCCACATTACCACACACAATCCCGCCCCCACATCACCACACACAATCCCGCCTCCACCACATCACCACACATAATCCCGCCCCCACCACATTACCACACACAATCCTGCCCCCCACCACATTACCACACACAATCCGCACCACATCACCACACGATGCCGCCCCCCACCCTATTACCACACATAATCCCACATCACCACACACAATCCCGCTCCCCCACCACATTACCACACACAATCCAGCCCCCCACCACATTACCACACACAATCCGCACCACATCACCACACACAATCTCACCCCCCACCACATTACCACACACAATCTGCACCACATTACCACACATAATCCCGCCCCCCACCACATCACCACACATAATCCCGCCCCCCCATCACATCACTACACATAATCCCGCTCCCCACCACATAACCACACATAATCCCGCCCCCCACCACATCAGTACACATAATCCCGCCCCCACCACATAACCACAAATACAGCCCCCCACCACATCACCACACACAACCCCACCCAACACATCACCCCACATAATCCCACCCCCACCACATCACCACACAATCCCGTCCCACCACCACATAACCACACATAATCCCGCCCCCACCACATTACCACACACAATCCCACCCCCCACCACATCACTACACATAATCTCGCCCCCCACCACATAACCACAGATAATTCCACCCCCCACCACATTACCACAGATAATCCCGCCCCCACCACATTACCATACATAATCCCGCCCCCCCACCACAAATGTATTATTAGTATTATTCAGATTTTTTATGATTATTATTTTTATTAATTTCATTTTAAGTTAATTTACCACCTGCGTAAGCGCTATTGAATGTTTTCATTATTTACTTTAGTTTAATCACCAGCAGCATTAATTAGATAGCAATAAGCATGCCGAGGGTTAGCTGGCTGGAAACAGCTAGTAGATATATATATATATATATATATATATATATATATATATATATATATGTCAGTGACAAATACAATTATTACTGTACATGTATTTAATAAAAGATTAATTTTCGGGGAAAAAATGACGTGGGCTCCCTCGCAATTTTCGTAATCAGCAAAGGGAGAGCCAATAGATGGAGGCAGATGTTTATAGCTTGGAAAGGAATAATACCCATGGAGCTTCCAAGTCTATTAATATCAGCTCACAGCCATATAACTAGCCTTTACTGGCTATTAAAATGGGCATCCCCTCAAAAGAAATGATGTGGGGTTCCCCTCTAATTAATATCCAGCAAAGGCTATGCAGACAGCAGCAGGCTGAAATTAATAGCCTAGCAAGGGGCCATGGATACTGCCCCCCAGGCTAAAAACATCAGCTCTCAGCTGCCCCAGAAATGGCGCGTATCTAAGATGCGCAAATTCTGGCACTGAGCCTTGCTCTTCCCATTTGCCCTGTAGCAGTGGCAAGTGGGGTGATAGTTGGGAGGGGGTTGAAGTCACTTTTGTAATGTTAGGTGACATCAAGCCCAGAGGTTAGTAATGGAAAGGTGTTAATAAGACACCCCTATTACTAACCCCATAGTCACATTGTAAGAAAACACAGATACCCAGAAAAAAGTCCTTTAATTTAAAGAAAGACACAGACTACTTTAATATTCTTAATTAAACCATACTCGCAGCAGTTTAGTCACCAATGGTTCTCAGCCTGGATGGTCACATCTTGGCACCGTCCAGGTTGAAAACTATTAATCCCCTAGACATGGATTATGCCGTGGGACAGAACGACCAACAGGTATGTTATATTGTTATTTTTTTATTTTAGTTTTATTACAGGAGATCAAGGGCTTCGGTGGAATTAGGTGTTAGGTGAGCATAATTGTGTTTGTTATTATTATATAAAATGGAAAACTGTGTTATTTCTAATAAAGGACTTTATTCTGGCTGTGTCTTTATTTACAAATCAACTATAGGATTAGTACTGGATAGGTGTCTTATATACTCCTTTCCATTAGTAATCCATGAGCTTGATGTCAGGTGACAATACAAAGGTGTCATCAACCCCACAAATATGAATCCCACTTGCCACTGCTACAGGGCAAGTAGGAAGAGGAGGGCAAAGCTCCAGAATTGGTGCATCTAATACATGTGAATTTTCTGGGCAGCTGCGGGCTGCTATTTTTAGGCTGGGTGGGCCAATATTCATGTTTGTCTGGTTCACCATACTCTGCCCTCTCTCAGAACTGCAGTCAGCCCTCAGTCCTGTAGTTGCGGTCACATAAAAAATTGTTTCCTCTTAAGGTACCTACACACTAAACGACTTTACAACGATAACGATAGCGATCCGTGACGTTGCAGCTTCCTGGATAGCGATATCGTTGTGTTTGACACGCAGCAACGATCAGGATCCCGCTGTGAGATTGCTGGTCGTTGCTGAAAGTCCAGAACTTTATTTCGTCGCTGGATCTCCCACTGACATCGCTGAATCGGTGTGTGTGACACCGATCCAGCAATGTCTTCACTGGTAACCAGGGTAAACATCGGGTTACTAAGCGCAGGGCCACGCTTAGTAACCCGATGTTTACCCTGGTTACCATTGTAAATGTAAAAAAAACCCCACATACTCACATTCCGGTGCCCGGCGTCCGCTGCCCTGCATTCCTCCTGCATCCTGTGTAAGTGCCGGCCGTAAAGCAGAGCGGTGACGTCACCGCTCTGCTCTGTGGGAGATGCCGGAGATGTTCGGCGCTGACACAGGATGCAGGAGGAGTGCAGGGAAGCGGACGCCGGGCACCGGAATGTGAGTATGTGGTTTTTTTTTTACTTTTACAATGGTAACCAGGGTAAACATCGGGTTACTAAGCGCGGCCCTGCACTTAGTAACCCGATGTTTACCCTGGTTACCCGGGGACTTCGGCATCATCGGTCACTGGAGAGCCGTCTGTGTGACAGATCTCCAGCGACCACACAACGACTAAACAGCGACACTGCAGCGATCAGCATAGTTGTCTGTATCGCTGCAGCGTCGCTTAGTGTGAAGGTACCTTTAGACACGACAAAGCTAACAGATTGAATGCCACCATCATCTCTAATCTGTTGGTCACAAAAATGCTGTCTTCCGCCTCGTAGATACAAATGGTTTCCGAAAGAATATGGCCTTCGCAGTCCCTCGTACCAGTTGCCCAGTTGCCATTACTTCTCTAAGAAAGCTGTGCCAGCCCTACACCAGCATGTCACAGCCAACATCACCTGTTCCTTGACTAAATCTATGTCTGCCAGGGTGCATTTCAACACAGACACTTGGACGAGTAAGCATGGCCAAGGGCGTTACATCTCACTGACTGGGCACTTGGTGACTCTGGTGGCTGTGGGGGCAGGCGTGGAAGAGGCTGCTCCACAAGTTTTGGAATCCCTAAGGCTTGCGGGACAAACCTCTGCATTTCACACTTCCTCAACTGCGTCTGTCTCCTCTACTTCCTCTAGGGCATCCGCATTATTTTTATCATTATTAATATTATTATTATTTATTTATATAGAGAAGGGGTTACATACAAATTACAGATATCGCTTACAGTAAGCAAACTAACAATTACAGACTGATACAGAGGGGCGAGGACCCTGTCCTTGCGGGCTTACATTCTAGAGGATGGTGGGGATGGAGACAATAGGTTGAGGGTTGCAGGAGCTCAGTTGTTGGTGAGGCGGTACCTTCAGTGGTGGTGAGGAGGCAGCAGGGTCAGTGCAGGCTGTAGGCTTTCCTTAAGAGGTGGGTTTTCAGGTTCCGTCTGAAGGATCCGAATGTGGTTGATAGTCGGACGTGTTGGGGCAAAGAATTCCAGAGGATGGGGGATATTCGGAAGAAGTCTTCAAGGCGGTTGGGTTAGGAGCGAATAAGTGTGGAGGAGAGATGGAGGTCTTGGGAGGACCGGAGATTACGTGAGGGAAGATATCGGGAGATTATTACAGAGATATATGGACTAGACAGGTTATGGATGGCTTTGTAGGTCAGTATTAGTAAGTTGAACTGGATATGCTGAGGGAATGGGAGCCAGTGAAGAGATTTGCAGAGGGGGGAAGCGGAGGAGTATTGAGATGAATTAGTCGGGCAGCACAGTTAAGGATGGACTGGAGAGGAGCAAGGGTGTTAGCAGGGAGGCCAAAGAAAAGGATGTTTCAGTAGTCAAAGTGGGAGATGACGAGGGAATGCACAAGAATTTGAGTAGATTGATGGTTGAGGAAAGGACAAATTCTGGAGATATTTTTGAGCTGGAGGCGACAGGAGGTGGAAAGAGCTTGGATGTGCGGTTTGAAGGACAGGGCAGAGTCGAGGGTTACTCCGAGGTAGCGGACTTCCGGTACAGGGGAAAGCGTGATGTCCTTTAATGCGATAGATAGGTCAGGTGAGGAAGATCTATGAGATGGAGGAAAGATGATGAGTTTAGATTTGTCCACATTGAGTTTGAGGAAATGAGAGGAGAAGAAGGAGGATATTTACTGATAGACACTTCGGGATTTTGCACAGCAGTGAGGTGACGTCTGGGCCAGAAAGGTAGATCTGAATGTCATCAGCATAAAAGTGGTACTGGAAACCATGAGACTTTATAAGTTGTCCCAGGCCGAGTGTATAGATTGATAAGAGTAGGGTTCCTAGAACAGAGCCTTGGGGTCTCCAACAGAGAGAGGGTGGGATGAGGAGGTAGTGTGGGAGTGAGAGACGCTGAATGTGCAGTTGGAAAGGTATGAGGAGATCCAGGATAGGGCGAGGTCTTTGATGCCAAAGGAGGAGAGGATCTGCAGTAGGAGGCAGTGGTCAACTGTGTTGAAAGCAGAGAACAGGTCTAGAAGGAGGAGTACAGAGTATTGTCCATTAACTTTGGCTGTAAGAAGGTCGTTAGTGATTTTGGTCAGGGCTATCTCAGTTGAGTGATCGGGGCGGAAACCAGATTGTAGATTGTCAAAGAGCAAGTTAGATGAGAGGTGGGAGGAAAGTTCAGCGTGGACATGCTGCTCCAGTAGTTTGGAAGCAAATGGGAGCAGCGATATTGGGCGATAGCTGGACATAGCTGTTGCACCCTCAACCTCTGCCTTAGTGACACACGCGTTCCAACAGTGCAAAGTGAATACCCACCATCTCCATATTGTGCAGCCAGAGCTCATCATATCAGGCAGTGTTAACCTCTTTCTGACCTCGGATGGGATAGTACGTCCGAGGTCAGATACCGGGCTTTGATGCAGGGCTCCGACGGTGAGCCCGCATCAAAGCCGGGACATGTCAGCTGTTTTGAACAGCTAACATGTGCCCGCAATAAAGACTTTATGAGTTGTCCCAGGCTGAGTGTATAGATTGATAAGAGTAGGGTTCCTAGAACAGAGCCTTGGGGGACTCCAACAGAGAGAGGGTGGGATGAGGAGGTAGTGTGGGAGTGAGAGACGCTGAATGTGCAGTTTGAAAGGTATGAGGAGATCCAGGATAGGGTGAGGTCTTTGATGCCAAAGGAGGAGAGGATCTGCAGTAGGAGGCAGTGGTCAACTGTGTCGAAAGCAGAGAACAGGTCTAGAAGGAGGAGAACAGAGTATTGTCCATTAACTTTGGCTGTAAGAAGGTCATTAGTGATTTTGGTCAGGGCTATCTCAGTTGAGTGATCGGGGCGGAAACCAGATTGTAGATTGTCAAAGAGCAAGTTAGATGAGAGGTGGGAGGAAAGTTCAGCATGGACGTGCTGCTCCAGTAGTTTGGAAGCAAATGGGAGCAGCGATATTGGGCGATAGCTGGACATAGCTGTTGCACCCTCAACCTCTGCCTTAGTGACACACGAGTTCCAACAGTGAAAAGTGAATACCCACCATCTCCATATTGTGCAGCCAGAGCTCATATCAGGCAGTGTTAACCTCTTTCTGACCTCGGACGGGATAGTATGTCCGAGGTCAGATACCGGGCTTTGATGCAGGGCTCCGACGGTGAGCCCGCATCAAAGCCGGGACATGTCAGCTGTTTTGAACAGCTAACATGTGCCCGAAATACCGGCGGGTGAAATCGCGATTCACCCGCCGCTATTAACTAGTTAAATGCCGCTGTCAAACGCTGACAGCGGCATTTAACCGGCGCTTCTGGCCGGAAATGAGCGCATCGCCGACCCCGTCACATGATCGTGGGTCGGCGATGCTTCTGCAGTGTAACCATAGAGGTCCTTGAGACCTCTATGGTTACTGATGCAGGCCTGCTGTGAGCGCCACCCTGTGGTCGGCGCTCATAGCACACCTGCATTTCAGCTACATAGCAGCTATCTAATGATCGCTGCTATGTAGCAGAGCCGTTCGCGTTGTGCCAGCTTCTAGCCTCTTATGGAGGCTATTGAAGCATGGCAAAAGTAAAAAAAAAAAAAGTAAAAAAAATGTGAAAAAAATATAAAAGTTTAAATCACCCCCCTTTCGCCCCATTCAAAATAAATCAACTAAAAAAAATAAAACCTACACACATTTGCTATCGCCGCATTCAGAATTCCCCAATCTATCAATAAAAAAAGGATTAACCTGATCGCTAAACTGCGTAGCAAGAAAAAAATTTGAAACGCCAGAATTACGTTTTTTTGGTCGCCGCAACATTGCATTAAAATGCAATAACGGGTGATCAAAAGAACGTATCTGCACCAAAATACTATCATTAAAAACGCCAGCTCAGCACACAAAAAATAAGCCCTCACCCGACCCCAGATCCCGAAAAATGGAGACGCTACGAGTATCGGAAAATGGCACAATTTTTTTTTTTTTTTAGCAAAGTTTGGAATTTTTTTTCACCACTTATATAAAAAAATAACGTAGTCATGCTAGGTGTCTATAAACTCGTAATGACCTGGAGAATCATAATGGCAGGTCAGTTTTAGCATTTAGTGAACCTAATAAAAAAAACAATCAAAAAACAAGTGTGGGATTGCACTTTTTTTTGCAATTTCACCGCACTTGGAATTTTTTTCCCATTTTCTAGTACACGACATGCTAAAACCAATGATGTTGTTCAAAAGTACAACTCGTCCCGCAAAAAATAAGCCCTCACATGGCCATATTGATGGAAAAATAAAAAAGTTATGGCTTTGGGAAGAAGGGGAGCAAACGCGAACACGGAAAAGCGGAAAATCCCAAGGTCATGAAGGGGTTAAAATAAGTTTAAGCTAATGGTGTCCAGGTTTAGATAGGGCACTTCCAGCATATACACTGTGTTCCAAATTATTATGCAAATAATATTTCCTCATAATTTCTCTAAATTACCTATCTGAATTGCAGTCATTGTTATTTTCCAGTCATCTACTATTCTAGTATAATTGCAATGTTTTGGAACAAACTGCCTATGAAAACAGTATCTTTTAAAAAAAAAAAATAAACACTCAAAATCCATGTTCCAAATTATTATGCACAGCAGAGTTTTCAACCATTTTTTTTTATTTTGAACAAAAATGGTCAGTTGTGAAGTTATAAGCATTATCAGCTTATTATAAAATGAAATCAAACAGTTTTCAAGTGAAAACTTTATTCTAGGTGATGTTACATTTGCACATAGGACCCCTTGTTCGAAAGAAGCTTCTGAACTCTCTTGTCCATTGAATTTGTCAGTTTTTGGATGGTTTCTGCTTCAATTGTTTTGCATGTGGACAGAATCCCCTCCCAGAGCTGTTGCTTAGATGTGAACTGCCTCCCGCCATCATAGACACTCCTTTTGATGATGCTCCAGAGGTTCTCAATGGGGTTGAGGTCAGGGGAAGATGGTGGCCACTAGGGTTGAGCGAAACGGGTCGATCATTTTCAAAAGTCGCCGACTTTTGGCTAAGTCGGCGTCTCATGAAACCCGATCCGACCCCTGTGCTTGTCGGCCATGCGGTACGCGACTTTCGCGCCAAAGTCGCGTTTCAATGACGCGAAAAGCGCCATTTCTCAGCCAATGAAGGTGAACGCAGAGTGTGGGCAGCGTGATGACATAGATCCTGGTCCCCACCATCTTAGAGAAGGGCATTGCAGTGATTGGCTTGCTGTCTGCGGCGTCACAGGGGCTATAAAGGGGCGTTCCCGCCAACCGCCATCTTACTGCTGCTGATCTGAGCTTAGGGAGAGGTTGCTGCCGCTTCGTCAGAAGCAGGGAGAGCGTTAGGCAGGGTCCACTAACCACCAAACCGCTTGTGCTGTAGCGATTTCCACTGTCCAACACCACCTTCGGTGTGCAGGAACAGTGGAAGCTATTTTTTTTTTTTTTCCCCTCAGCGTTGTAGCTCATTGGGCTGCCCTAGAAGGCTCCGTGATAGCTGTATTGCTGTGTGTACGCCACTGTGCAAACCAACTGCTTTTTTCAAAGCACATATCCTCTTGTTCCTTTCTGCACAGCTATCTTTTTTGTTTGTCCACACTTTTTATTTAATTTGTGCATCAGTCCACTCCTATTGCTGCCTGCCATACCTGGCTTAGATTACTGCAGGGAGATAGTAATTGTAGGACAGTCCCTGTTTTTTTTTTTTTTTGTGGGAGATTAAGATTGGCATTTCTGCTACAGTGCCATCCCTGTGTGTGCCATCTCTCCCTTTCATTCAGTGGGCCATAGAAAGCCTATTTATTTTTTCCGTGATTTGTGTTCTAAATTCTACCTCAACACAAAAACACTACATCAATCAGTGGTAGAAAAATATTGGCCTCAGTCAGGGCTTGTGTGCCACTGCTGTGTGTGCTATCTCTCATTCAGTGGGCTATAGAAAGCCTATTTATTTATTTATTTTTTTTTTTTCTTATTATTTGGTTTCTAAAGTCTCCCTGAAAAAAAAAAAAAAAAAAAAAAAAACAGTGGGAGAGTAATATTGCCCTTTCAGCTTGTGTGCCAGTCTTGACTCCTGGGTGTGCCACCTCTCTCTCATTCAGTGGGCCATAGAAAGCCTATTTATTTTTTTGTTTTTTTTAATATTATTTGGTTTCTAAAGTCTCCCTGAAAATAAAAAAAAAAAACTTAAAAAAACAGTGGGAGAGTAATATTGCCCTTTCAGCTTGTGTGCCAGTCTTGACTCCTGGGTGTGCCACCTCTCTCTCTCATTCAGTGGGCCATAGAAAGCCTATTAATTTTTTTGGTTTTTTTAATATTATTTGGTTTCTAAAGTCTCCCTGAAAATAAAAAAAAAAAACTTAAAAAAACAGTGGTAGAGTAATATTGCCCTTTCAGCTTGTGTGCCAGTCTTGACTCCTGGGTGTGCCACCTCTCTCATTCAGTGGGCCATAGAAAGCCTATTTATTTTTTTTTTTAAATATTATTGGGTTTCTAAAGTCTCCCTTAAAAAACAAAAAATACATAAAAAAACAGTGGGAGATTAATATTGCCCTTTCAGCTTGTGTGCCAGTCTTGACTCCTGGGTGTGCCACCTCTCTCATTCAGTGGGCCATAGAAAGCATTTTTTTTTTTTCCTTGATTTGTGCTCTAAAATCTACCTCAACACAAAAACACTACATCAATCAGTGGTAGAAAAATATTGGCCTCAGTCAGGGCTTGTGTGCCACTGCTGTGTGTGCTATCTCTCATTCAGTGGGCTATAGAAAGCCTATTTATTTATTTATTTTTTTTCTTATTATTTGGTTTCTAAAGTCTCCCTGAAAAAAAAAAAAAAAACAGTGGGAGAGTAATATTGCCCTTTCAGCTTGTGTGCCAGTCTTGACTCCTGGGTGTGCCACCTCTCTCTCATTCAGTGGGCCATAGAAAGCCTATTTATTTTTTTGGTTTTTTTAATATTATTTGGTTTCTAAAGTCTCCCTGAAAATAATAAAAAAAAAACTTAAAAAAACAGTGGGAGAGTAATATTGCCCTTTCAGCTTGTGTGCCAGTCTTGACTCCTGGGTGTGCCACCTCTCTCATTCAGTGGGCCATAGAAAGCCTATTTATTTATTTTTTTAAATATTATTGGGTTTCTAAAGTCTCCCTTAAAAAACAAAAAATACATAAAAAAACAGTGGGAGAGTAATATTGCCCTTTCAGCTTGTGTGCCAGTCTTGACTCCTGGGTGTGCCACCTCTCTCATTCAGTGGGCCATAGAAAGCATTTTTTTTTTTCCTTGATTTGTGTTCTAAAATCTACCTCAACACAAAAACACTACATCAATCAGTGGTAGAAAAATATTGGCCTCAGTCAGGGCTTGTGTGCCACTGCTGTGTGTGCTATCTCTCATTCAGTGGGCTATAGAAAGCCTATTTATTTATTTATTTTTTTTCTTATTATTTGGTTTCTAAAGTCTCCCTGAAAAAAAAAAAAACAAAAAAAAAACAGTGGGAGAGTAATATTGCCCTTTCAGCTTGTGTGCCAGTCTTGACTCCTGGGTGTGCCACCTCTCTCATTCAGTGGGCCATAGAAAGCCTATTTATTTATTTTTTAAAATATTATTGGGTTTCTAAAGTCTCCCTTAAAAAACAAAAAATACATAAAAAAAACAGTGGGAGAGTAATATTGCCCTTTCAGCTTGTGTGCCAGTCTTGACTCCTGGGTGTGCCACCTCTCTCATTCAGTGGGCCATAGAAAGCCTATTTATTTTTTTTTTAAAATATTATTGGGATTCTAAAGTCTCCCTTAAAAAACAAAAAATACATAAAAAAACAGTGGGAGAGTAATATTGCCCTTTCAGCTTGTGTGCCAGTCTTGACTCCTGGGTGTGCCACCTCTCTCATTCAGTGGGCCATAGAAAGCATTTTTTTTTTTTCCTTGATTTGTGTTCTAAAATCTACCTCAACACAAAAACACTACATCAATCAGTGGGAGAAAAATATTGGCCTCAGTCAGGGCTTGTGTGCCACTGCTGTGTGTGCTATCTCTCATTCAGTGGGCTATAGAAAGCCTATTTATTTATTTATTTTTTTTCTTATTATTTGGTTTCTAAAGTCTCCCTGAAAAAAAAAAAAAAAAAAACAGTGGGAGAGTAATATTGCCCTTTCAGCTTGTGTGCCAGTCTTGACTCCTGGGTGTGCCACCTCTCTCATTCAGTGGGCCATAGAAAGGCTATTTATTTTTTTGGTTTTTTTAATATTATTTGGTTTCTAAAGTCTCCCTGAAAAAAAAAAAATAATAAATTAGGTGGGAGATTAATATTGACATTAGTGCTTGAGTGACAGTCCTGCGTGTGTGTCATCTCTGTGATTTTGTGCCACAGAAAACAGAGTGTGTAACATTGTGCCTGATTTTCCTTGTGGTCTCACCAACCTGTTAAGGGATATTGAAATCATACTGAAGTTATAGCTCACCGTGTAAGTTGTTTGACAGCAACAAATAAAGTTACTTTGGTTAAGATTTTAAAACAATGAGGAAGTCTGGTGCAAGAGGTCGTCGTGGGCGTTCATTGTCAGCTGGTAATGATGGTAGTGGTAGTGGAGCATCAGGTGGTCGTGGGGATAAAAATATTCCACCTAAGTCTGGAGCTGTGGAGCCAGTTTCGTCGTCAGGCTACACAAGGCCTCGAACGCTCTCTTTTCTGGGAGTAGGAAAACCGCTTTTAAAGGCGGAGCAGCAACAGCAAGTTTTGGCTTACATTGCAGACTCAGCCTCTAGCTCTTTTGCCTCCTCTTCCGAAACTGGTAAATGTAAAAGCAGCGCGTCGCTTGTGGATGTTCACGGTCAGGGACAAGTCGCTTCCTTGTCCTCCTCAGCAAAAACTACAACAAGAGAGAAGGATGCAGCAGGCGACACAACGGGTCACTCCATGGAGCTCTTTACACATACCGTCCCTGGCTTAGAAAGTGAAACATTTAACAGGCCATGCCCATTACAAGTATATTCTGACATGGAGTGCACTGATGCACAGCCACAGCCAGAGTACTATGCTGCTCCTTTGACTCAGACCACCACATTGCCCTCTCAGGGTACAGATCCACAATCAGACCCTGATGAGACTATGTTGCCCCGCCACGAACGCTATACCACCGACCGACACAGTGACACAGACGAAGTTGCACACGAGCTCGAAGAGGAGGTAATAGATGACCCAGTTATTGACCCCGATTGGCAGCCATTGGGGGAACAGGGTGCAGGCGGCAGTAGTTCAGAAGCGGAGGTGGAGGAGGGGCCGCAGCAGGCATCAACATCGCAACAGGTTCCATCTGCCGGGCCCGTATCTGGCCCAAAACGCGTGTCAAAGCCAAAACCTGTTGGAGGACAGCGTGGCCATCCGGTTAAAGCTCAGTCTGCAATCCCTGAAAAGGGATCCGAGTCTAGGAAGAGTGCAGTCTGGCATTTTTTTAAACAACATCCAACTGATCAGCGCAAAGTCATCTGTCAAAAATGTTCAACTAGCTTAAGCAGAGGTCAGAATCTGAAAAGTCTAAATACTAGTTGCATGCATAGACACTTAACCACCATGCATTTTCAAGCCTGGACTAACTACCAAACGTCCCTTAAGGTTGTAGCACCCTCGGCCAATGAAGCTAGTCAGCAACGCAACATCCCTTCCGTCACTGTAAGGCCACCATTTTCCGCACCACCGGCAGTATCTGTGCAGGTTTCTTTGCCAGCCAAAAGCAGTCAGGGTCAGGGAACCACCAGTTTTGTAGGAGGAAATATTGCATCTAGGGCACCGGCGGAAACAATACCGTCTCCAACCGTCTCTCAGTCTGCCATGTACACCGGCACACCCGAAAGTTCCACGATCTCCAGCTCTCCAGTCCAGCTCACCCTACATGAGACTCTGGTTAGAAAAAGGAAGTACTTATCCTCGCATCCGCGTACACAGGGTTTTAACGCCCACATAGCTAGACTAATCTCGTTAGAGATGATGCCCTACCGGTTAGTTGAAAGCGAAGCTTTCAAAGCCCTGATGGAGTACGCTGAACCACGATACGAGCTACCCAGTCGACACTTTTTTTCCAGAAAAGCCATCCCAGCCCTGCACCAGCATGTTAAACAGCGCATCGTCCATGCACTCAGGCAATCTGTGAGTACAAAGGTGCACCTGACTACAGATGCATGGACCAGTAGGCATGGCCAGGGACGTTATGTGTCCATCACGGCACACTGGGTGAATGTGGTGGATGCAGGGTCCACAGGCGACATCAATTTAGGGACAGTTGTGCCTAGCCCACGGTCTAGGAAACAGTTGGCTGTAGGCGTTCGCACCCCCTCCTCCTCCTCCTCCTCGTCCTCCTGCAGAAGCTACAGCTCTTCCACAGAACGCAGTCTGCCAACCACTCCATCGGCAGATGACACTGTTGCACACCAGTTGTCCCATTATGGGCCAGCTACTGCCAAGCGTCAGCAGGCTGTATTGGCTATGAAGTGTTTGGGCGACAACAGACACACCGCGGAAGTTCTGTCCGAGTTCTTGCAACAAGAAACGCAGTCGTGGCTGGGCACAGTAGATCTTGAGGCAGGCAAGGTAGTGAGTGATAACGGAAGGAATTTCATGGCTGCCATCTCCCTTTCCCAACTGAAACACATTCCTTGCCTGGCTCACACCTTAAACCTGGTGGTGCAGTGCTTATTGAAAACTTATCCTGGGTTCTCCGACCTGCTCCTCAAAGTGCGTGCACTTTGCTCACATATCCGACGTTCGCCTGTACACGCCAGCCGTATGCAGACCTATCAGCGGTCTTTGAACCTTCCCCAGCATCGCCTCATCATAGACGTTGCAACAAGGTGGAACTCAACACTGCACATGCTTCAGAGACTGTGCGAACAGAGGCGTGCTGTTATTTATTTGTGGGAGGATACACGGGCAGGCAGTAGGATGGCAGACATGGAGTTGTCAGGTGTGCAGTGGTCTAAGATACAAGACATGTGTCAAGTCCTTCAGTGTTTTGAGGAATGCACACGGCTGGTTAGTGCAGACAACGCCGTAATAAGCATGAGCATCCCCCTAATGCGTCTGCTGATGCAAAGTTTGACGCACATAAAGGAGCAGGCGTCTGCACCAGAGGAAGAGGAAAGCCTTGATGACAGTCAGCCATTGTCTGGTCAGGGCAGTGTACAGGACGAGGTAGCGGGCGAAGAGGAGGTGGAGGACGAGGAGGATGATGGGGATGAGTATATTTTTAATGCCGAACCTTTCCCGGGGGCACAGGAAATTGGTTGCGTGTCACGGCCGGGTTCTGGTTTTTTGAGGGACACAAGTGACGTAGATTTGCCTGCAACTGCCCCTCAACCAATCACAACCGGAGATTTGACAACTGGAACTTTGGCCCACATGGCGGATTATGCCTTACGTATCCTAAAAAGGGACACACGCATTACGAAAATGATGAACGATGACGATTACTGGTTGGCCTGCCTCCTTGATCCACGCTATAAAGGCAAATTGCAAAATATTATGCCACATGAGAACTTGGAACTAATATTAGCAACCAAACAATCAACTCTTGTTGACCGTTTGCTTCAGGCATTCCCAGCACACAGCGCACGTGATCGTTCTCACACGAGCTCCAGGGGGCAGCAGACTAGGAGTGTTAGGGGTGCACACATCAGAAGTGGCGTTGGACAGAGGGGTTTTCTGACCAGGTTGTGGAGTGATTTTGCTATGACCGCAGACAGGACAGGTACTGCTGCATCAATTGAAAGTGACAGGAGACAACATTTGTCCAGTATGGTTACTAACTATTTTTCATCCCTTATCGATGTTCTCCCTCAACCGTCATTCCCATTTGATTACTGGGCCTCCAAATTAGACACCTGGCCAGAATTGGCAGAATATGCATTGCAGGAGCTTGCTTGCCCGGCAGCAAGTGTCCTATCAGAAAGAGTATTCAGTGCTGCAGGTTCAATATTAACCGAAAAAAGGACTCGTCTGGCTACCCAAAATGTTGACGATCTAACATTCATTAAAATGAACCACAACTGGATTTCGAAATCTTTTGCCCCACCTTGCCCGGCCGACACCTAGCTTTCCTATGAAAAGCTCTTGCCTGTGAATTACTTTTCTAATGTCTAATTTGCTGCAGCTGATTGTACAGCATACGACATGTTTACACCTCCCTAAATGGCAAAACTCCCCACACGGGGCCGTGGTATCGCGACTTGGCGCAAGCACCCGTGAGACTGCTGTTTGTCTGAAGAGGTGGGTGTGCTCGCTTTTGGTTGACGGCATTGCTACTGGGTCCCTCATAGTACAATGTAGTGTCTCTGGCGGTGGTGGTGCGCACCCAACGTCAGACACACCGTTGTAACATGAGGGGCCCTGGGGCGGTCCCGCCGGCCTCAAGAGAGTTCCCCCCTACCCCAGCTCAAAATGTGCTCTACCACGTGCAAAATTATGTCGCACAGCTCCACCAATCTTTAGTCTATTCGCTGACATCATTCAATGTCTGGCACTGACAATACAAATTTGTAGACATCTATGATGCAACTTAAAGTAGTCTGTGTCTGTGTCCTATATTGGCACCATTAAATAGTTACTGCCAAATTACTATGTCAGAAACTCAGTAGATGAGCCCACCCCTGTACCTAAGTATGCCACCTTTTTTTTTGTTTTGGTTGTTTTGCGAGACATTAACATCTATTTATATTTTGGGAGTACTGGGACAGACACTCCTTGCACTACTCCTCCACTCACCACCAAGCTGCCTGTGTATCCATGTAACCGCTGTAAAGCTGCCATGAGCCTATTGTTTGTTATTTTAGGCCTTTGATAGCCTGTCTGCGGTCCCTACTTTAAATACTCCTCCACTCACCACCAAGCTGCCTGTGTATCCATGTAACCGCTGTAAAGCTGCCATGAGCCTATTGTTTGTTATTTTAGGCCTTTGATAGCCTGTCTGCGGTCCCTACTTTAAATACTCCTCCACTCACCACCAAGCTGCCTGTGTATCCATGTAACCGCTGTAAAGCTGCCATGAGCCTATTGTTTGTTATTTTAGGCCTTTGATAGCCTGTCTGCGGTCCCTACTTTAAATACTCCTCCACTCACCACCAAGCTGCCTGCCCGTGTATCCATGTAACCGCTGTAAAGCTGCCATGAGCCTATTGTTTGTTATTTTAGGCCTTTGATAGCCTGTCTGCGGTCCCTACTTTAAATACTCCTCCACTCACCACCAACCTGCCTGTGTATCCATGTAACCGCTGTAAAGCTGCCATGAGCCTATTGTTTGTTATTTTAGGCCTTTGATAGCCTGTCTGCGGTCCCTACTTTAAATACTCCTCCACTCACCACCAAGCTGCCTGCCCGTGTATCCATGTAACCGCTGTAAAACTGCCATAAGCCTATTGTTTGTTATTTTAGGCCTTTGATAGCCTGTCTGCGGTCCCTACTTTAAATACTCCTCCACTCACCACCAAGCTGCCTGCCCGTGTATCCATGTAACCGCTGTAAAACTGCCATGAGCCTATTGTTTGTTATTTTAGGCCTTTGATAGCCTGTCTGCGGTCCCTACTTTAAATACTCCTCCACTCACCACCAAGCTGCCTGTGTATCCATGTAACCGCTGTAAAGCTGCCATGAGCCTATTGTTTGTTATTTTAGGCCTTTGATAGCCTGTCTGCGGTCCCTACTTTAAATACTCCTCCACTCACCACCAAGCTGCCTGTGTATCCATGTAACCGCTGTAAAGCTGCCATGAGCCTATTGTTTGTTATTTTAGGCCTTTGATAGCCTGTCTGCGGTCCCTACTTTAAATACTCCTCCACTCACCACCAAGCTGCCCGTGTATCCATGTAACCACTGTAAAACTGCCATGAGCCTATTGTTTGTTATTTTAGGCCTTCGAAGCCTGTCTGCGGTCCCTCCTTCCACTAGGCCTCCACTGACCAGACCACTGCTGCCCGTGTACCCCTGGAACCAATTTTAAAGTGCCTACAGCCAGCCCATTTTATTGTGTTAGGCCTTCGAAGCCTGTCTGCGGTCCCTCCTTCCACTAGGCCTCCACTCACCTGACCACTGCTGCCCGTGTACCCCTGGAACCAATAATAAAGTGCCTACAGCCAGCCCATTTTATTATGTTAGGCCTTTGATAGCCTGTCTGCGGTCCCTACTTTAAATACTCCTCCACTCACCACCAAGCTGCCTGTGTATCCATGTAACCGCTGTAAAGCTGCCATGAGCCTATTGTTTGTTATTTTAGGCCTTTGATAGCCTGTCTGCGGTCCCTACTTTAAATACTCCTCCACTCATCACCAAGCTGCCTGTGTATCCATGTAACCGCTGTAAAGCTGCCATGAGCCTATTGTTTGTTATTTTAGGCCTTTGATAGCCTGTCTGCGGTCCCTACTTTAAATACTCCTCCACTCACCACCAAGCTGCCTGTGTATCCATGTAACCGCTGTAAAGCTGCCATGAGCCTATTGTTTGTTATTTTAGGCCTTTGATAGCCTGTCTGCGGTCCCTACTTTAAATACTCCTCCACTCACCACCAAGCTGCCTGCCCGTGTATCCATGTAACCGCTGTAAAACTGCCATGAGCCTATTGTTTGTTATTTTAGGCCTTTGATAGCCTGTCTGCGGTCCCTACTTTAAATACTCCTCCACTCACCACCAAGCTGCCTGCCCGTGTATCCATGTAACCGCTGTAAAACTGCCATGAGCCTATTGTTTGTTATTTTAGGCCTTTGATAGCCTGTCTGCGGTCCCTATGTAGGGACCGCAGGTAAAGAAGGATGCAGGGACAAATAGGAGCCAGAAAGCAAATAGCGTTTTTAACTTTCTTTTTAACTTCCAACCAAAAAGATGACAAACGTTTTTCCACGCAGGGAACTTATATACAAGAACACAATCTCGCAGTAAATCCTAATTACTATATGACCGCCCTGAACTATACCCGTAGAACGCGGCAGCGCCTCACTAGTGACTCCCTACTAAGATAAAGTCAACAACGGTCACTTATCAGTGCTGGTTCAGCGATGTAGTCCTGACGGTGAGGCTCCGACAACGCCGTAGTCCTGATGGCAGAGGAAGGAGGTGTCTTCTGGCGACGGGCCCAGGCGTAGAGTCGAGTCCAGAATGTCTTTTGCGGTGCTGCGTTCCCTCCTGCAGGCGGACGTTGATCCGAGGTAACAGCCTCCCAGTCCAGAGAAGAGTCTTTTTGAGGAGGATTAGGAGAATAATCAGTATCAGTCACAGCTGAGACGAAACCATGCGAGTCCGTAGCACTCTCTGGCAAGGTGCTCTCAGGGAGCGCGGTAATACTGTCCCTGAGCTGGTCAGCACTACCCCTCTGCCTGGGGGGTCGCTGACGACGAATGCGCCTCTTTTTGGGGGCTCTGGTAGTTGCCCGCAGTGTCTGTTGCACGTTTTCCCCCTGCTTCCAGCAAGTCTCACTGCGGCCTGCACACTCACAACAACTGCGCTGCAGTTTCCTCTCCTCAGAGATTTCCCGCGCTTCTCTGCCCCTGCTTTCGCGCGTTTTGCTTTTTATCCTCTCCTCTCCCTGCGTCACTCTTCCTCCTGTCACATGAGCCTGGCTTCCCATGCACCCCTCAAATCCGTCCCCCGGAACCCCGACTCCCGGCAACAATGGTTCCACCCGTCTGCACAGCTCACCAGGTCCCTGTCCCCTACATTCCCCCACCCTGTATGCTCGCCAGTCCCTGGGCGAGGCCTTCGCACTGACAGGTCTCCCACCTGACGGATTGTTCCACACTTGGGTCTGTCTGGTGTGTAAGTCAGGACTGTAGCGAGTTGGGGGTCTACCGGCAGTAGAACGTTCAGAACGTCGTGGCTCGGGTCCTTGTATAGGGGGTGTTGGGGAAATGTCGTCAGCGGAAGAGTGACTGGTCAGGGGTAGTGTAGTAGTCGAGATAGGGGGAGTATTTTGACGCCGTTCTTCTTCTTCATCATCTTCTTCATCCCACCAATGGTTGTTGGGGGATTCAGTCGTAGGTGGCTCTTCCCTGATTGCGGATTCCGGGGTGTCCGAGTCAACAGAGCGACACAACCGGAGCATGTTGCGATGAAGAATGCGAGTACCTGTACTTCCGAGGGCCTCAGACTGCACTTCATATACAGGTCCATGCGGGTCTATACGGCGAAGCACCCGATAGGGTGTTTTTTCCCAACGATGGTCTAACTTGTTTTGCGGTCTTGGCTCTCGAACGAGTACTCGATCACCTGGCCGGAACTCTGGGGGTTTTGCTGTAGGGGTGCTCCGATGCTCCACTTCCCGAATTCGAGTGTGTACCAGTCGGTGTAAGGTCTGCAGCCGATGCCGATGATCACGCACCCACGAAGCCATCCCTGTTCGGGGGCCTTCTTCCTCCGAAGACAGTTCCAGATCTGTCATGCCTTTTCCTGGGCGCCCAAAGACCACTTCATACGGGGTGCGTCCTGTGACTTGATGAACTCTATTGTTGTAGACCCACACTAGGTCCGACACATACTCCGGCCAGCGGGCCTTCTGATCTTGTTCTAGCGCACGCAGCATTTGAAGCAAAGTCCGGTTAAACCGCTCACAAGCCCCATTTCCCTGGGGATGATACGGTGTGGTGCGTGACTTATCAATGCCGTAGAGGCGATGCAGCTCTTCCATGACTTTGCCCAAGAAACAGGCGCCTTGATCCGAATGTATTCGCCTCGGACAGCCGTAAACTTGAATAAAGTTCTTACAGATAGCGCTCGCCGCCGACTCAGCTGTCTGATCACGGGTAGGGGTGACTACCGCGAATTTTGAAAAATGATCTACCATAACGAGGCAGTGTTCGTAGCCTTGATGCGCTGCTCCAATGGTAATGTAGTCTATCATTAATACTTCAAAAGGGGCAGACGTCGTGATGCTCTGCACAGGCGCCCTTTCCTCCGGTGACTTGGTTAGCTCACATTGTCGACATTGTCTACAGGCAGTTTGTACTTCCGCAAGCAGCCGAGGATGATAGAACCGAGTTTGCAGCCACTTAAACGTCCTCTTCACTCCGAAGTGTGCCCCGGACTCATGAGCTTCTTTAGCAACTGCGGCCACCACGGGCCCTGGTAAGACCATCTGCCAGGTCGGCTCGGAATCTGCCTGAGCCATGGTTAAGTGGCATAAGAGCCCGTCCTGAAGAGTTAGGCGCTCCCACTGCCGCAGAAGAAGGTTCAGGTCTGACGGGAGAGTTTGTCCAGGGCTTCTCACGGGCAATAGACCATTCGTTATCCACTGTCGCAATGGAGCTAGTTCCTGGTCTTCCTGTTGCAGCCGTATCTATTCGTCCCGACTCTGAACCAACAGTCCTGTAGCCGTTCCGTTCCCGGTCTGTTCCCGGCTCACAGCCGTCCGAGTAGCGCCCCCGATGGCGTAGGGGATTTCTTCTCCCTCCAGCTCCTCATCTCGGTTAGTCCTTGGGGGATTCTTCCGCAGACGAGATAATGCGTCGGCATGAACATTCTCCGCTCCTCGCTTGTAAAGGATACGGTATCTGTACTTGGCCATCCGGGCTACCCAGCGCTGTTCTAGGGCACCCAATTTTGCATTTTCCAGATGTGCCAATGGGTTGTTATCCGTGCGTATCAGCACCTCGGAACCGGCCAGGTACTCAGCGAACCGCTCCGTCATAGCCCACACCACGGCCAGCAGCTCCACCTTGAAAGAACTGTAATTGTCTGGGTTCAACTCAGAGTCATGAAGAGACCGACTCGCATAGGCGATCACTCTCTCCCGCCCATCCTGAACCTGAGACAACACAGCCCCCAATCCCTGAGAGCTGCCGTCGGTGTGTAGGATGAAAGGTTGCGAAAAGTCCGCATAAGCCAACACCGGCGGCTCCATGAGAGCTGTCTTCAAGTCCCGGAACGCTGCTTCTTGTGACTCCTGCCATTGTATCTTCTTTCCCCGTTCCTTGGGGGAGCTTCCTTTCAGCAGGACTTGTAGATTGTGAGAACGGCGAGCAAAATTCTTCACGAAGCGCCGGTAGTACCCAGCGAGGCCCAAGAACGCCCGTACATCCTTAGCGGTCTCCGGTGTGGGCCACTCCTGGATTGCAGCAATCTTCTCCTGCGATGGCCGGACTCCTTCGGCGGACACCACATGCCCCAGGTACTCGATCTGTTCCCGGAACAAGTGACACTTCTGGGGCTTCACCTTAAGCCCGTATTTCAGCAACCGGTCTAGTACCTGTTCCAGTCGGCACAGATGTTCCTCGAATGTTGGGGCGTAGATGATGATGTCATCCAGATAAATGAGAGTGGCCTCGAAGTTCAAATCCCCCAGACACCGCTCCATTAATCGTTGGAAGGTGCCTGGAGCGTTGGCCAGCCCAAACGGCATTCGATTGAACTCAAATAGTCCCATGGGAAGGATGAACGCTGTCTTAGGACGATCTGCTTCTGTCATCGGGACCTGCCAGTATCCGCTGGCTAGGTCTAAGGTGGAAAAATATTTGGCCCGACCCAGCACGGAGAGAGACTCCTCGATACGGGGAAGTGGATAAGAGTCTCGGACAGTGCATGCATTTAGCTTACGATAGTCCACACAGAACCAGAGCGTGCCGTCCTTTTTCCGCACCAGCACGATCGGGGCAGCCCACGGGCTCTGACTCTCGCGGATCACTCCCTTTTGTAGCATCTGGCCTAACAACGTCTTTACTTCCTGGTACATCTGCGGGGGAATCTGTCTGTACCGCTCCCTGATGGGCACTGTATCTCCGGTCGGAATTCCATGTTCGATGGCCGTGGTACAGCCAAAATCATCTTCATGTTGCGCAAACACTTCAGCATAGTGTCCAAGGAGCCGCTGCACTCGCGAGACTTCTGATGGATCCAGACCCGGTAATTCTGCTCGCATATGTTCCAGAATAGTTTGACCTTTTCGGAACGCTATCAGCTCAGGATCCTGTGTAGACCGGACACTGACCATCCAGGGATCAGGGGAATCCACCTTTAACTGTAAAGTATCTGGAGGAGGCATCACTTCTAACGGTCGTAACACTTTGGCCATCTCACTTCGGACCCGTAGCACGACATCGTGTTCGTCCACATTCACACATCGCACTGGTACGGCCCCATTTTTAACAGTAGCCAGAGATCGGGCCACCAGCAGTCCTGTGGGCAAAGGGGACGTAAAGGTGGGCTCAACCTGCACTTGCACTCCTTCCAGAGGGATGCGAGCTCGGATGGGCAGGGATATAACAGTCTGTCCTGGGGGAAACATCACTTCTGCTGTCGGGGAGGTGATTACTTTCCCTAGTATGTCTCCCTCCTGAAAGGTCTCTTGCACACGGACTTCCCTCACTAACTGTCTGAACACGGAGCCTTGAGGTGTACTGGTCCCCCACTGATTGAGTGTCTCTTGTGTGGTCTCCCCTAACAGCAAACTGCCAAAGTCCTTCAATACATTCATCCCCAAAGTCACGATATGTTGTGGGCTGGGATCCCCCCGCGTCAACACAACCCCCCGGCGGCCCAGGTCTTTCCCACATAAAGATATTTGCATCCAGGTGACCCCTTCCACTGGGATGGGCAGCTGATTGGCGGCCTGCAACCGGATTACGGGGCCCCATTGGGGTCTGACTGACACAGGGAAGTGTTTTCTAAAATAGGCCTCGGGCATCGTCGTGACTTGAGATCCGGTGTCCACCAGACAACGTACAGCCCGCCCTTCAAACTCTGCCCAAACCAGGGGGCAGCTGGCAACCAAATTTTCGGGACTTTCACCACCCATCCGCGGGGATTCTGACTCCGAGCGTCGTCCCCTTAGCTCGGAGTCCTCTAGTTTAACGGCCGCCGTGACGAGGCCCTCCCTCTCCGGGGGCACTCCCGTGCGAAATGTCCTGCCTCCCCGCAACCATAGCAAGCACCGGGGACCGGATAATATCCTGAACGAGCGCCACGAGCTGGACTCCCAGACCCTTGCCCCCGGGGTAGCTCCCTTGGGCTTCGCGCATTTTTTTTAACTTCGGCCAGTTCCTCTCGGATTTGTTTGAGCTCCTGCCGCATCTCCTGAACCCACGACGGCTCACCCCCTCCTGGTGCAGCGGTCTGGATAACCCGAGCCTCTCCTGTCAGGACCGTCACCCCCCTCTCTTGCTCCCGGGTGCGGGCCTCATTGCCTATGTCGGAGAAAGTCAGGCGCGGGTCGACCCGCACTCGTTCACGTAGAGCCTGTTTGGTCAACTCATCCCGCAGTCCCGTCACCAGTTGGTCGCGCAGGGTCACGTCAACATGTCCCATCCCCATACCATCTTTCCGCACGATTGCAATGTTTAGCTCTTGCAGAGCATTCATGTACTGAGTGACAGTCTCGCCCTCTTTTTGTCGCCGTCCAAACAACCGGGCCCGCAGCTCTCCCACGTCGGTGGGATCCCCGTGCGTCCCCTCTAACACATGTAACACCCCGGTAAAAGTATTCCGCTCTGTGGGGGGTCTCAACATCACTGAATCCCGAGCCTCTCCGTCTAAGGCCATAATGGCCACCTCTGCTTCCAGGGCTGGGGTCATAGGATGCATTCTCAACAGCCCCCTCATCCTTTCAGTCCAGCTCCACAACAACATGTTGCTCCCATTAAACTTGGGCAAATTGTTTAACATGGCCCCCAATGAGAGAGAAGCTCTAGGCCCAGCCCCATCCTCCGTGTCTTCTGGCTCCTTCTTTGGATCCTGCATCCTGCCGACTACGCCAAATGTAGGGACCGCAGGTAAAGAAGGATGCAGGGACAAATAGGAGCCAGAAAGCAAATAGCGTTTTTAACTTTCTTTTTAACTTCCAACCAAAAAGATGACAAACGTTTTTCCACGCAGGGAACTTATATACAAGAACACAATCTCGCAGTAAATCCTAATTACTATATGACCGTCCTGAACTATACCCGTAGAACGCGGCAGCGCCTCACTAGTGACTCCCTACTAAGATAAAGTCAACAACGGTCACTTATCAGTGCTGGTTCAGTGATGTAGTCCTGACGGTGAGGCTCCGACAACGCCGTAGTCCTGATGGCAGAGGAAGGAGGTGTCTTCTGGCGACGGGCCCAGGCGTAGAGTCGAGTCCAGAATGTCTTTTGCGGTGCTGCGTTCCCTCCTGCAGGCGGACGTTGATCCGAGGTAACAGCCTCCCAGTCCAGAGAAGAGTCTTTTTGAGGAGGATTAGGAGAATAATCAGTATCAGTCACAGCTGAGACGAAACCATGCGAGTCCGCAGCACTCTCTGGCAAGGTGCTCTCAGGGAGCGCGGTAATACTGTCCCTGAGCTGGTCAGCACTACCCCTCTGCCTGGGGGGTCGCTGACGACGAATGCGCCTCTTTTTGGGGGCTCTGGTAGTTGCCCGCAGTGTCTGTTGCACGTTTTCCCCCTGCTTCCAGCAAGTCTCACTGCGGCCTGCACACTCACAACAACTGCGCTGCAGTTTCCTCTCCTCAGAGATTTCCCGCGCTT
Source organism: Ranitomeya variabilis (assembly GCF_051348905.1). Classification (NCBI taxonomy): domain Eukaryota; kingdom Metazoa; phylum Chordata; class Amphibia; order Anura; family Dendrobatidae; genus Ranitomeya; species Ranitomeya variabilis. The sequence goes on along the minus strand of NC_135237.1, from coordinate 572,362,306 downwards.
CTCTGCCCCTGCTTTCGCGCGTTTTGCTTTTTATCCTCTCCTCTCCCTGCGTCACTCTTCCTCCTGTCACATGAGCCTGGCTTCCCATGCACCCCTCAAATCCGTCCCCCGGAACCCCGACTCCCGGCAACAATGGTTCCACCCGTCTGCACAGCTCACCAGGTCCCTGTCCCCTACACCTACTTTAAATACTCCTCCACTCACCACCAAGCTGCCTGCCCGTGTATCCATGTAACCGCTGTAAAGCTGCCATGAGCCTATTGTTTGTTATTTTAGGCCTTTGATAGCCTGTCTGCGGTCCCTACTTTAAATACTCCTCCACTCACCACCAAGCTGCCTGCCCGTGTATCCATGTAACCGCTGTAAAGCTGCCATGAGCCTATTGTTTGTTATTTTAGGCCTTTGATAGCCTGTCTGCGGTCCCTACTTTAAATACTCCTCCACTCACCACCAAGCTGCCTGCCCGTGTATCCATGTAACCGCTGTAAAACTGCCATGAGCCTATTGTTTGTTATTTTAGGCCTTTGATAGCCTGTCTGCGGTCCCTACTTTAAATACTCCTCCACTCATCACCAAGCTGCCTGTGTATCCATGTAACCGCTGTAAAGCTGCCATGAGCCTATTGTTTGTTATTTTAGGCCTTTGATAGCCTGTCTGCGGTCCCTACTTTAAATACTCCTCCACTCACCACCAAGCTGCCTGTGTATCCATGTAACCGCTGTAAAGCTGCCATGAGCCTATTGTTTGTTATTTTAGGCCTTTGATAGCCTGTCTGCGGTCCCTACTTTAAATACTCCTCCACTCACCACCAAGCTGCCTGTGTATCCATGTAACCGCTGTAAAGCTGCCATGAGCCTATTGTTTGTTATTTTAGGCCTTTGATAGCCTGTCTGCGGTCCCTACTTTAAATACTCCTCCACTCACCACCAAGCTGCCCGTGTATCCATGTAACCGCTGTAAAACTGCCATGAGCCTATTGTTTGTTATTTTAGGCCTTCGAAGCCTGTCTGCGGTCCCTCCTTCCACTAGGCCTCCACTGACCAGACCACTGCTGCCCGTGTACCCCTGGAACCAATTTTAAAGTGCCTACAGCCAGCCCATTTTATTGTGTTAGGCCTTCGAAGCCTGTCTGCGGTCCCTCCTTCCACTAGGCCTCCACTGACCAGACCACTGCTGCCCGTGTACCCCTGGAACCAATTTTAAAGTGCCTACAGCCAGCCCATTTTATTGTGTTAGGCCTTCGAAGCCTGTCTGCGGTCCCTCCTTCCACTAGGCCTCCACTCACCTGACCACTGCTGCCCGTGTACCCCTGGAACCAATAATAAAGTGCCTACAGCCAGCCCATTTTATTATGTTAGGCCTTTGATAGCCTGTCTGCGGTCCCTACTAGTGTTGAGCGATACCGTCCGATACTTGAAAGTATCGGTATCGGAAAGTATCGGCCGATACCGGCAAAATATCGGATCCAATCCGATACCGATACCCGATACCAATACAAGTCAATGGGACTCATGTATCGGACGGTATTCCTGATGGTTCCCAGGGTCTGAAGGAGAGGAAACTCTCCTTCAGGCCCTGGGAACCATATAAATGTGTAAAAGAAAGAATTAAAATAAAAAATATCGCTATACTCACCTCTCCGACGCAGCCGGGACTTCAGCGAGGGAACCGGCAGCGTTGTTTGTTTAAAATTCGCGCTATTACTTGGTTACGTGAATTCCCGGCTTGTGATTGGTCAGGTCGGCCATGTTGCCGGGACGCGGACCAATCACAGCAAGCCGTGACGAAATTACGTCACGGCTTGCTGTGATTGGTCCGCGTCCCGGCAATATGGCCGCCCTGACCAATCACAAGCCGTGACGTCACGGGAGGCTGGACACGCGCCCATTTTAAAATGAGCGCGTCCAGCCTCCCGGCTTGTGATTGGTTGACCGCGGCGCAACCAATCACAAGCCGTGACGTCACGGGAGGCTGGACACGCGCTCACTTTAAAATTGGCGCGTGTCCAGCCTCCCGTGACGTCACGGCTTGTGATTGGTTGCGCCGCGGTCAACCAATCACAAGCCGGGAGGCTGGACGCGCTCATTTTAAAATGGGCGCGTGTCCAGCCTCCCGTGACGTCACGGCTTGTGATTGGTTGCGCCGCGGTCAACCAATCACAAGCCGGGAGGCTGGACGCGCTCATTTTAAAATGGGCGCGTGTCCAGCCTCCCGTGACGTCACGGCTTGTGATTGGTTGCGCCGCGGTCAACCAATCACAAGCCGGGAGGCTGGACGCGCTCATTTTAAAATGGGCACGTGTCCAGCCTCCCGTGACGTCACGGCTTGTGATTGGTCAGGGCGGCCATATTGCCGGGACGCGGACCAATCACAGCAAGCCGTGACGTAATTTCGTCACGGCTTGCTGTGATTGGTCCGCGTCCCGGCAACGTGGCCGACCTGACCAATCACAAGCCGGGAATTCACGTAACCAAGTAATAGCGCGAATTTTAAACAAACAACGCTGCCGGTTCCCTCGCTGAAGTCCCGGCTGCGTCGGAGAGGTGAGTATAGCGATATTTTTTATTTTAATTCTCTCTTTTACACATTTTAACATTAATGTTGTTGCGATACCCGATACCCGATACCACAAGAGTATCGGAATCCCGGTATCGGAATTCCGATACAGCAAGTATCGGCCGATACCCGATACTTGCAGCATCGGAATGCTCAACACTAGTCCCTACTTTAAATACTCCTCCACTCACCACCAAGCTGCCTGTGTATCCATGTAACCGCTGTAAAGCTGCCATGAGCCTATTGTTTGTTATTTTAGGCCTTTGATAGCCTGTCTGCGGTCCCTACTTTAAATACTCCTCCACTCACCACCAAGCTGCCTGTGTATCCATGTAACCGCTGTAAAGCTGCCATGAGCCTATTGTTTGTTATTTTAGGCCTTTGATAGCCTGTCTGCGGTCCCTACTTTAAATACTCCTCCACTCACCACCAAGCTGCCCGTGTATCCATGTAACCGCTGTAAAACTGCCATGAGCCTATTGTTTGTTATTTTAGGCCTTCGAAGCCTGTCTGCGGTCCCTCCTTCCACTAGGCCTCCACTGACCAGACCACTGCTGCCCGTGTACCCCTGGAACCAATTTTAAAGTGCCTACAGCCAGCCCATTTTATTGTGTTAGGCCTTCGAAGCCTGTCTGCGGTCCCTCCTTCCACTAGGCCTCCACTCACCTGACCACTGCTGCCCGTGTACCCCTGGAACCAATAATAAAGTGCCTACAGCCAGCCCATTTTATTATGTTAGGCCTTTGAAGCCTGTCTGCGGTCCCTCCTTCCACTAGGCCTCCACTGACCAGACCACTGCTGCCCGTGTACCCCTGGAACCAATAATAAAGTGCCTACCGCCAGCCCATTTTATTATGTTAGGCCTTCGAAGCCTGTCTGCGGTCCCTCCTTCCACTAGGCCTCCACTCACCTGACCACTGCTGCCCGTGTACCCCTGGAACCAATAATAAAGTGCCTAGAGCCTATTTTTTTATTTAATTTAATATTAATAAAGCCAGGATGAACTACGATATACCACGCTATGAGCTACCCAGTTGACAATTCTTTTGCGAGAAAAGCCATCCCACCCCTCCACCTGCATGTTAAAGACCGCATTGTCCTTGCATTCTGTCAATTTGTCAGTCCAAAGGTATACCTGACAACAGACACATGGACCTGTAGGCCTGGCCACGGAAGGTTACGTGTCCTTTGTGGCTAAATGGGTTAATGTATTGGATGCATGGTCCACACAGGGGACAGCCTGCAAAGTCTGTCTGCAGTCCCTAGTTCAAGTTGTCCTCAACTGAATAAAGCTGAGCTTCTACCTTCTGGCTCTGATTAACTGCTGTTTTTAAAAAAATTGGCTGTTCCGTCCTTCTAAAGGTGTCTGCCCCTGCCTGGTGTTGTCCTCAACTGAATAAAGCTGAGCTTCAACCTTCAGTTCCAAACATACAACAGAAAACTGGTACAATACAAAAAGTGGCCTCCAGCTACAAAAACTTTCTCCTACAAGTAGTTAACTGACAGTTTTTTTTCCAGTGAAAACACAGATATGGCATCCAACGAGTGTTGTCCTGTCTCGTCTTCTTTATATTATTGCCAAGAAGCTGCAACTGAATAAAGCTGAGCTTCAACCTTCAGTTCCAAATTACCATTTTTAAAAAAGCAATTGGCTGTTCCGGCCTACTAAAGGTGTCTGTCTGCCCCTGCCTGGTGTTGTCCTCAACTGAATAAAGCTGAGCTTCAACCTTCTGTTCCAAATTACCATTTTTAAAAATGCAATTGGCTGTTCCGGCCTACTAAAGGTGTCTGTCTGCCCCTGCCTGGTGTTGTCCTCAACTGAATAAAGCTGAGCCTCAACCTTCTGTTCCAAATTACCATTTTTAAAAATGCAATTGGCTGTTCCGGCCTACTAAAGGTGTCTGTCTGCCCCTGCCTGGTGTTGTCCTCAACTGAATAAAGCTGAGCTTCAACCTTCTGTTCCAAATTACCATTTTTAAAAATGCAATTGGCTGTTCCGGCCTACTAAAGGTGTCTGTCTGCCCCTGCCTGGTGTTGTCCTCAACTGAATAAAGCTGAGCCTCAACCTTCTGTTCCAAATTACCATTTTTAAAAATGCAATTGGCTGTTCCGGCCTACTAAAGGTGAATGTCTGCCCCTGCCTGGTGTTGTCCTCAACTGAATAAAGCTGAGCTTCTACCTTCAGTTCCAAATTACCATTTTTAAAAATGCCATTGGCTGTTCCGGCCTACTAAAGGTGTCTGTCTGCCCCTGCCTGGTGTTGTCCTCAACTGAATAAAGCTGAGCTTCAACCTTCTGTTCCAAATTACCATTTTTAAAAATGCAATTGGCTGTTCCGGCCTACTAAAGGTGTCTGTCTGCCCCTGCCTGGTGTTGTCCTCAACTGAATAAAGCTGAGCCTCAACCTTCTGTTCCAAATTACCATTTTTAAAAATGCAATTGGCTGTTCCGGCCTACTAAAGGTGAATGTCTGCCCCTGCCTGGTGTTGTCCTCAACTGAATAAAGCTGAGCTTCTACCTTCAGTTCCAAATTACCATTTTTAAAAATGCCATTGGCTGTTCCGGCCTACTAAAGGTGTCTGTCTGCCCCTGCCTGGTGTTGTCCTCAACTGAATAAAGCTGAGCTTCAACCTTCTGTTCCAAATTACCATTTTTAAAAATGCAATTGGCTGTTCCGGCCTACTAAAGGTGTCTGTCTGCCCCTGCCTGGTGTTGTCCTCAACTGAATAAAGCTGAGCCTCAACCTTCTGTTCCAAATTACCATTTTTAAAAATGCAATTGGCTGTTCCGGCCTACTAAAGGTGAATGTCTGCCCCTGCCTGGTGTTGTCCTCAACTGAATAACGCTGAGCTTCAACCTTCAGTTCCAAATTACCATTTTTAAAAATGCAATTGGCTGTTCCGGCCTACTAAAGGTGTCTGTCTGCCCCTGCCTGGTGTTGTCCTCAACTGAATAAAGCTGAGCTTCTACCTTCTGCCTCTTACTAACTGCTGTTTTTTTAAAAAATTGGCTGTTCCGGCCTACTAAAGGTGTCTGTCTGCCCCTGCCTGGTGTTGTCCTCAACTGAATAAAGCTGAGCTTCAACCTTCTGTTCCAAATTACCATTTTTAAAAATGCAATTGGCTGTTCCGGCCTACTAAAGGTGAATGTCTGCCCCTGCCTGGTGTTGTCCTCAACTGAATAAAGCTGAGCTTCAACCTTCAGTTCCAAATTACCATTTTTAAAAATGCCATTGGCTGTTCCGGCCTACTAAAGGTGTCTGTCTGCCCCTGCCTGGTGTTGTCCTCAACTGAATAAAGCTGAGCTTCAACCTTCTGTTCCAAATTACCATTTTTAAAAATGCAATTGGCTGTTCCGGCCTACTAAAGGTGAATGTCTGCCCCTGCCTGGTGTTGTCCTCAACTGAATAAAGCTGAGCTTCAACCTTCAGTTCCAAATTACCATTTTTAAAAATGCCATTGGCTGTTCCGGCCTACTAAAGGTGTCTGTCTGCCCCTGCCTGGTGTTGTCCTCAACTGAACAAAGCTGAGCTTCCACATTCTGGCTTTCGCCCTATACTATCAGATATTAAACTGCATTTGGCCTACTAGTGTGGTTATGCCCTTGAAACAGTGTCTGCTGCTCTTGGGTTTGCTACTCCACTGAACAAAGCAATGCCGCCTGTTTAGTCCTGTTACCAATTTTGAACTGCATTTAGCCTACTTTATTCTTTGGCCCTATATCTGTTTCCTCCTCATCCTGCCCATTGCCCAGCCACTGCTAGATGAGTCTGCTGGTACATTGACCTAGACCACTACATTCCCCTTATACTCTACACAGCCAGAATCTGACCCTGCTGAAAGTAAGGTTCCCCTTCCCGCATGTTATACCACCTTACACAGGGACAGAGAGGAAGGTGCAGATGAAAGTGCAGGTTCCTTCATCAGGTGGGGGGGCATACTCGTTGGCGACGTCACTGGCACAGGGCCCCTCAGAGTACGCAAAAGTGTCGCTGCTGGTGGGAGGCGCCCCCGCCATGCAAACACACATCGCTGTACTTTGAGGGGCCCTGTGCCAGTGCCAATGCGAACGAGTGGGCCCCCCCTGCTTGCTCAGGATCACAGCACTTGCAACGTTGAAATACTTACCTTTCCCTGCAACACCGCCGTGACGTAGTCCGCATTTCCTGGGCCCACGAAAAACTTGAGCCGGCCCTACTCCCCCCACAACTTTTGCCAAATGACCCCCAATTCCCTATGCCCAACTATTATTATAAAGTTAATTAAGATTGACAAGCTTCAGAAACAAGAATGGATGTTTTTGGCATTAAAATGGGCACTGTAGGTGTTTTCCTGGCCTCCACTCACTGCCGACTATGCTTCCCCATTGACTTGCATTGGGTTTCGTGTTTCGGTCGATCCCCGACTTTTAGCGATAATCGGCCGACTGCACTCGACTCGACTCTGGACAAAATCGGGTTTCACAAAACCCGACTCGATCTTAAAAAAATGAAAGTCGCTCAACTCTAGTGGCCACCCCATAAGTTTGTCCTCTTTTATGCCCATAGCAGCCAGAGATGCAGATGTGTTTTTTGCAGCATGAGACGGTGCATTATCATGCATGAAAATGATCTTGCTGCGGAAAGCACGGTTCTTCCTCTTGAACCATGGCAGGAAGTGTTGTTTTAGAAACTCCACATAGATTATGAAGTTCATCTTTACCCCTTCAGGGATCATAAAGGGGCCGACTATCTCTCTCCCCATGATTCCAGCCCAAAACATTACTCCAACTCCTCCTTGTTGGCGCCTTAGCAGTGTTTTCATGGGGTGTCCATCAACCAGCCATCCTCCACTCCATCCATCTGGATCATCGAGCGTTGCACGGCACTCATCGGTGAACCAAACAGCTTGGAAGTCAGTCTTCATGTATCATTTGGCCCACTGGAGCCGTTTCTGCTTGTGTGCAGTGGATTGAGGTGGTCGACAGGATGGCTTACACACCTCTGAAGGACCCTGCATCTTGTTGTTCTGGGGACGTTGGAGGCACCAGCAGCTTCAAAAACTTGTCTGCTGCTATGACAAGGCATTTTTGCAGCTGCTCTTTTAGCCTTACGCAATTGCCTGTTGGAAAGAGTCCTCAATTTTTCCTTATCAGCACGCACACGTGTGTGCTGGGAATCAGCTACATACTTCTTGATTGTGCGATGATCACGATGAAGTGTCTTGGCAATGTGGATTGTAGTCATGCCTTGACCTAAATACTCCACAATTTGTTGCTTCTCAGCAGCCGACACATCCTTTTTCTTTCCCATTTTGGCAAAAAATGTAGGCTGCTTAATAATGTGGAACAGCCTTCTTAAGTAGTCTTGCCTTTATTTGGACACACCTGCCAAACTAATGTGCACAGGTATCTGCAATTGCTTTCAGTGATATAAAGAGCCCTGACACACATCACCATCAATGAGTTTAAATGACAAACAAAAAAATTCTAACCTTATCACTCCTAAACTCTTTGTGCAGAATCATTTGGAACACAGTGTAGCTAAGGCTACTTTCACACTAGCGTCATTCGACGCACGTCGCAATGCGTCGTTATGTAGAAAAAACGCATCGTGCAAAGTTGCCCGCAGGATGCGTTTTTTCTCCATAGACTTATACATAACGATGCATTGCGACGGAGTGCCACACGTCGCAACCGTCGTGCGACGGTTGCGTCGTGTTTTGGCGGACCGTCGGTCAAAAAAAACGTTACATGTAACTTTTTTGTGTGTCGAGTCCACCATTTCCGACCGCTCATGCGCGTCCGGAACTCCGCCCCCTCCTCCCCGCTCATCACACTGGGCAGCGGATGTGTCCTAAGACTGCATCCGCTGCCCACGTTGTGATTAACACACTGTCCGTCGGTACGTCGGGCCGACGGTTTGCGAGGGCCCGTACCGATGGACTAGTGTGAAAGTAGCCTAAGTCTGGGCTTATATTAGACACTGCCTGACAAGAAGCGAACCATATATGAAAGTTGAACTTTATTTTGGATTAATTAAAACAGAAGTTTAAAATGACATAGAAAACAGACAGAGTGCGCAGTAGGGAGAACTCCTACCCTGTCCCTCATAAAAAATAATGCAACCCCCTCATATAGTATAATGCAGCCTCTTCACAGAAAATAATGTAGCCCCCTGAGAGAATAATGCAGCCTCCACACAGAATATATTGCAGCCCCCTCACAGAATATAATGTAGTCCCCTCAAAGTATAACGCAGCCCCCCACATAGGGTATAATGCAGCCCTCCTCATAGGGTATAATGCAGTCTCCTCCACACATCCATCATTGTTCTCCCCCTCTGCCCCATTATTGTCCTCATCAACACCTCCATCACTGCCTTCTCACCCACCACCCCCTATCATTGCCCTTTCCACCACTTCCATCATTGCCTCCTCCCCCACCACCACCATCCTTTCCACCACTACCATCATTGTCCTTTCCACCACCTCCATCATTGCTTTCTCCCCCACCACTCCCATCATTGCCATTCCATCAACTCCATCATTGCCTCCTCCCCCACCACAATCATTGTCCTTTCCATCACCTCCATCATTGCCTCTTCCCCACCACACCCATCGTCCTTTCCATCACCACCAATATTGCCTTCTCTCCCACCACCCAATCACTGCTCTCTCCATCACCCATATCATTGCCAATCTCCAATACACACAACTCCAAAACACACAGCACCTCTCCACTCTCACACACACACACACACACACACACACACAAAGCACGGAAACACATACACGCATGCAAGCAGACAGACACACAGCACCATTCACCTCTCCGCATGTTCCCCGCAGCCGCAGCACATCCTGGCAGAATTGTCATTGCTGGCAGCTTTCTCTCTGGAACAGCCGCACACTGAATGATAACGTCATCCAGCCACGGTGTGTCAGACAGGAAGTGCCGAGCAGAAAACAGGACGGCATCGGATCCCTGCAGCTCCGCTCCACTGCCAAGCTGCAGGGATCACTCCCTGCCCACCGATTGCCCTCAGGGTTAGCCGCCCAGAAGGGGCCCACCTCCGGGTCCCCAATGCCGCCGCACTGGCTTTACATGCGGGCAGTGTTAGCCTCAGCCTGCGGCTAACACTGCCCGCTATTAAAGTGAAATGAGTATTCACTCCTCTCCATGCCCATGGGGGTGTGGGGGAAGCATGAATATTCATTTCTCTTTAGCAGAGAGGAAAGGCTCCTGTCTTCAGCTGCTGCTCTGCTGGCACCGGGTGGGCCCCCGACTCAGGGGCCCCATAGCTGCTAGCGCCACACCACTGGCTGGGGGCCCCTGAAGCAGTGGCGGCCCTAGGCAGCTGCTGGCCAGTATGTCAGCAGGTATCAGTGCCTGGGCCCTCCGGAGAATCCTCCTGTTCTCCGGTGAGTCATTCTGACCCTGCTTGTACTTGACTACCAGCATGTTGTTGCTGCAATGAGCTCTGCTCTCGTCTTTTCTGTGCAGCTGCCCAATTAGTGTCTAATGGAGACCCCTATGATTTTTCAGACAGTACCGCATGCTGCTCTAGCTCACACACAGAAGGAATTGAAGAGTGGAATGCTGGTATAAAAGTAAACTATGTAGAGGTGATAACCTTGATCAAACAGTGAGTGCACCAAATCCCACACAATTTTCCACTCATTTCCAAGATGTTAGGAGATTGAGAGAGTACAATCTGGGTGCCCTTGCCTTCATCAACTCTAAAACTGTGGGTGTACCCTGAAGTTTTCTCGCACAGCTTGTTAAGTTTAATTCAATAGCTGGACTTCTTACTGAGCAGGAATTACTGGAACTTGAGTCTCCCCTTCAAGTATATTAGGGACTCATCCATGCAGATGTCACTTTGGGGCACATACACCTCAGCAAACTTGTTGCTGAAGTGATCAATGACACGTCAAACTTTGAAAAGTCAGTCAAAGTTGGGGTAATCTCTGGGAGGACATTGTTCATTATCCTTGTAATGTAAAAATTTGTTGATTGCATCAAATCGTTTTCCCGTCATAGCCATGCGGAAAAGTGGAGTGCTGTATAAAACATCAACACTCAATTATTGTTGACATTCTGACTTCTTCACTAACCTCATGTGAAAGACAAGACCCCAAAATGTCAGCATGATCTTAATTTCTACTGCATCTTCAGGGGTCCAGTTAGAAAATGATGAATTGTGGTTTTGTGTAAAAAATTGCTGAGCATACAAATTTGTCTAGGCCACCATGAAGCTTACAAATCCTCAGAGAAAGAGACTTTGAAAAAGTCTATTTCTGTGAGGCTGGTAGTATCACATTGGATTTGTAATTGCGCCAGAAAATCAGGAATTTGTGGCTCAAATCTTCGAGGGATGAGGTCCATATTGGGACAGTAATGGTGGATGTGGGTTCATTTTCTGTCCTGGGGCATCTGCATGGTGGTTCAGTATCACTTGAGTGTTGGAGGCAAGCAAAGTGTACGCCTCCTCCGGTGAATGCCATGATTGGGATGAGAGGGACTTTTTTTCACGTGCGTGTGAGTGTTTGGTTTAAACTTTTTTTTTATTTGGAAGAGAAAAAAGGAAAGAATCTAGAAAGAATAAGATTAAAATAAAAAGAATACAAAATTTGGTAAAATAAAAAACAAACTTGCTAAATGAACATCAGTAAAAAAAAATTACTGAGTGCAACTTATCTGACACTAACCATGACTATATTCAGTTAAAATATTGTACTAAATGCCAATTACTACAGTATATTTTTACTGTCCCTAATTTAGTGATATCAATTAATTTTTTTCTTTTTTCACACCAAAAAAAAAAACCCAAGTGGATGCCGACAAGCGATTTTTTTGGTTTGTTTGCGATTTGATATCTGACACTAACCCTAACCATATTCATAAAAAAATACTGTGGTAGATCCTGACTTCTACAGTATATTTTTACTATCCCTAATCTAGTCCTATCTACTAACCTAAATTTGTTTTCAATACTTTTTCACACACAAAAAAAGCAACTGTAGGCCAATCAGTGATGTTCGTCACTGACCAGCGCTCAACGGCTGCAGGACACAAACATGCATGGATGTGGTGCAAAAAGTGGATAAAATATAGACAGCAAAAAAAGTCCTTGCCAAAAATGAGCACGGATGCCGATCAGTGATGTCTGTCCGATTAGCGGCTCGGCGGCTGGCGAATGCAAAAACACAGGTGGTGCAAAGAAGGGGGAAGAAAATTACACAGGGTAAAAACAATCCTGGAAAACAGCAAAAACAGTTGTCTGTCAGTGATTAGTGTCACTGACCAGCACTTGGTGGCTGCAGGATGCATAAGCAGAGTTGGTGCAAAGGGAGGGAAGTAAAAATAGACAGGGACAAAAAAAATCTCCTGGAAAGCAGCGAGCACGAGTGTTGATCAGTGATATGTGTCACTGACCAGAGCTTGGCAGCTGCAGGACGCACAAGCAAGCAAGAAACTGCCAAAAATGAGCGATCAATTACTGATCAGCAATCTAATACTGATCAGTGCTCAAGTACCGATCAGAACTCAGAGGCCGAAGGTTGGGGGCTAGGGATATGGGGAGAGGGGGGTGAAGTGTGAGAGACGGGGACTGGGGTGGATAAGGAAAAAAATCAGGGATCAGGAACGGATCAAGAAAGGATAATGAACATTGTATCTTCTTTGTGGAACAGCAGCAACACCATCAATGATAGTACAGGCTCCATCAGCACTATGACTGCTTTGCACATGTCCTAAGTTAAAATGAGGAAGTGCAGTGTGGTTATTATGGGGTCAGATCACATATCTACACTCTGATTGGTGCGATTGATGTCATCATCCAATAACACCATTCAGATGTGGGCCTGGTGACGCTAGCGTTGCTAGGCTCCAAGGTATCATGGGTGCTGTTACAGCACAGATCATAGGCTGGACATCAGTGTTTCAGGCAATTTCATTCACTGAAATCGCTGTGATTGGCTGTTCACAATTGAACAGCCAATCACAGCAATTGCAGTTGCAGGTCGCGGTGCCGCATAAAATATATGACGTATCCATACGTCCAAGATCGGTAAGTATCTACCAGTCTGGTTATATATATATATATATATATATATATATATATATATATATATATATATATATATATATACCCAAGATCATGAAGGGGTTAAAGACATAAGAAAAATCTTAATCCATCTCTTAAACACAACTTTACCTCACAAAGTGTATGTGTTGTAAAGAATTTGTTTTGTGTTTTTGCACGCTTTCTTGTCATAAAAGTCAAATATTAGATCTATACACATCACCTGAATGCCACTGATACTCCAGTTACTATTCGTTTTACAGTCAGATAGGTTAAGATTATTTGGACATTACGCCCATGTCTGCTGTAAAAGTTTCAAAATGGGTTCAGTACAGACCTAGGAGACATTACAGTGATAAACTTTAATTTTCCAGACAGTAAGAAGTTTCATAGTATTGGAGGAAATTTCAACAAAGACAGCAAATTCTAATTTCAAATGATCGGCTCATCCTTATTTGTCCCCCAGAACTCCAGGGACTGGAGTCTTCACCCTCTTCACTGTCTTAGACCCACCAGAGATGTCAGCATAAATCCATTACTTAAGCGGCCCACACACATTAGACTAATGTTGAGTGAACCATCTCGTATATCGACAGGTTCAGCCAACAGTCTAATGTGTATGGGAGCCTGGGACAATTTATTATTGGAAAACAACTTGATTTAGGAAAATAGGGAAATTCAAGCATATCAAAATTCTTTAAAAAAACCCTTTTTTTTGTGAAAATCCATTTTAGCCCTCCCCCGTAGGGTCTCATGGCAACACAGAGCCTATATAAATCCATTTTTATTTATGTTATATGCATTGATATGGTCTCGGTGGGGTCAATCTGAGGTCAGCAAGCTAGCCGTGGTTATCCACGAGCAGTTCAAGCCGGTTTTGACCAGTTTATTGGCACCTTTTTTAACGGTCTCTTTTTGGTGGATTTGTAAATTGGAGGGCTCATTTAAGATACATAAAGCCCTGTTTGGGCTTGTTTTCCCCCATTATGGTGTATGAAGGAAAGAACATACATGTTGAAGAATGGAGAACCTCCTGCAGCAGCTCTTGTCAAGGGTCGGTGAAGAGGATGGAGCGGAATGGCTGAGAAGCTGCTTAGCTATAAAACCTCCATCGGCATCTTCAGAATCCATGCCTCCTCCTCCAGAACCGTGCCTTCAGCTCCAGCCACTGCGTCAAGATCCTGGTGTACCACCGAGTTCAAGCAGCGGTACCAGAAACAGGAAGCCCCGGATCTTCTACTCTCCTTCGGTGTTGCCTCCGAGGTCAAGCAACCGCTTATAGGAAGTGCGCAAGAAGTCCGGACATCTTCTTTCCAAGAAGTCTCACAGCCCAGTGTGAGATTTCCATCGCTATCATCGGGCCTCGTCGACGATGTCATCGGAGGCCGCCAGCAGGGCATGTGACCACCGTGGCATAAAAGCGCTGCGGCGGCTCCAATCTCTCATGCTGCAGTGGCTTTTTTGGCATTGGAACCAGTCGCCCACGAAGTAGCACCACCTTCCGGACTCCAGGCATCACGATCCGATGAGGAGGAAGACAAATTGGCTTCAACTGACCCACAGCTGCGCTCGCCTTGCTTGCAGGGCCTGAGCACGGGCTGTTCTTCAGAATGAAGACATGAAGAAAGACTGTCCAGAAGGGGTGAAATTTTTAATGTACATCTGTCTGTCTCACATAATCAGTTTAAAAATATTATTAATAATGTTTTGGCTGAAGCTTTGGGTGAAGCTATTACTGCTGCTTCCCATTCAGCCTATAATGTTATTTCAGGTACAGAATCTCCTATATTTAGCAGTTTAACCCCTCAAACGCTTTTAAGGAAGCTCTTAATTGCGAGCTCTCTCTGCTGGGTTTTCATTTAAGCCCCTCTACAAAGAACTAATATGGGATAATCATTACGTGGATCTATTTTCTTTGCTTCCTGAAAGGGAGCAGATGGGTAGATTGGAAAAGAAAGAAGATATATCCGAATCAGAGGATTTGAGGTGTGGATCTCTCAGGTCATTAAATAACTGGATTCCGGCATTTTCAATTTACTCAGCTGTTCTTGGCAAAAAGTTTCCTAATCTATTTGGCAGATTATTTCAACATAATAAACAAAAATGAATTTACATAATAAATAATAAGAAAATATACAGTCACTAAAAACATTAAAATAACATACACTAAATAAGTCAATAAGGCTCGTCTCTCTGTCTCTCTTCCATCCATGTGTGTCTCCCTGTCCTCAAGTTATTGTTCTCTTTTTATATGTTAAAACTGACCATTCAACGTCATCTGAAGGCTTTGATCTATCATTGTATGCCAGTATGAAACCCCCTTAAACCATGTAGATAAACTTTCACCACATGAACATCCCTGGAGACTTCACAAGTATCTAACATATAATTAACAGGGGTTAAAGATGTTGGCCTTTGGATTAACCTAATGCTCCCACAAAGGCATTTTTACAAGCCAACAACCTTCAGCTGCCCTCACTAAAGGTACCTTCACACTGAGCGACTTAACAACGATATCGCTAGCGATCCGCGACGTTGCAGCATCCTGGATAGCGATCTCGTTGTGTTTGACACGCAGCAGCGATCAGGATCCTGCTGTGACATCGTTGGTCGGAGCTAGAAGGCCAGCACCTTATTTCGTCGCTGGATCTCCCGCAGACATCGCTGAATCTGCGTGTGTGACGCGGATTCAGCGATGTCTTCACTGGTAACCAGGGTAAACATCGGGTTACTAAGCGCAGGGCCGCGCTTAGTAACCCGATGTTTACCCTGGTTACCATTGTAAATGTAAAAAAAACCAAACAGTACATACTTACATTCCGGTGTCTGTCCCCTCGCCGTCAGCTTCCCGCACTGACTGTGAGCGCCGGCCGGCCGTAAAGCACAGCGGTGACGTCACCGCTCTGCTTTACGCCGGCCGGCGCTGAGACAGTGCAGGGAAGCTGAGGCCGGGGGACAGACACCGGAATGTAAGTATGTACTGTTTGGGTTTTTTTACATTTACAATGGTAACCAGGGTAAACATCGGGTTACTAAGCGCGGCCCTGCGCTTAGTAACCCGATGTTTACCCTGGTTACCCGGGGACTTCGGCATCGTTGGTCGCTGGAGAGCTGTCTGTGTGACAGCTCTCCAGCGACCACACAATGATGAAACAGCGACGCTGCAGCGATCGGCATCGTTGCCTATATCGCTGCAGCGTCGCTTAATGTGACGGTACCTTTAGAGGGGTGTTTTTTTTTCTTTTAAGGAGTCATTTTGTAAGTGGAATAATAGCTGCAGATTTCACCACAAGTGCACTTTCTGTGGGAATGCGCACTCTATGTCCCAATGTTTCAAACAATCCACTCAACAATCTGCTTCCAAAGATGTTAACTCTAAAAGCTTAGACTGCAGTGAAATTGGACAAAATTATATTCTGGCTAAATAATTACCCAAACCGGGAGATCAGTGAATGGCTATTCAATGGTTTCTCTCAAGGTTTTTACACCCCTCCATTTAAAGGATCTGGTTGCAAAATAATTAAAAATCTACCTTCTTTGGCTATGCATCCAGAGGTTGCAGGAGACAAGATTTATGACGAATTAGAGTTAAGCAGGATAGCAGGGCCATTCTCTTGCCCCCCTTTTTCTGATTTTTGAATTTCTCCCCTTGGTATTGTACCCAAAAAAGACTCGTTTTGCCTAATACATAATGTATCGCATCCACACGGCTTGTCATTAAATGATGAGGTAGACAAGTCTGTATGCTCTGTAAGCTATGCATCATTTGACACAGCTATAGGTCTACTAAGAAAGTTTGTGCAGAATGCGCTGATGTCGGACATCAAATCCGCATTTAGACTCCTCCCAGTACACCCAGATTTATTTTGAGAACAAATTTTTCTTTGATCGATGTTCACCCATGGGCTTTTCCTTGTCCTGTTTTTATTTTGAGAGCTTTTCCTCTTTTTTACACTGGGTTTTAAAGTCAAATTCCAGGGATACTGGTATTTTACACTATCTCAACTATTTTCTTTTTGTTGGTCCTCCTGCATCGCAAAATTGCTTACCGACTCTCAACAACTTCATTCTAATGTGTCAATTAGGGTTGAGCGACCTTTATGTTTTTTAGGGTCGAGTCGGGTTTTGCAAAACCCGACTGTCTTAAAAGTCGAGTCGAGTGAAATCGGCCGACCACCGTGAAAAGTCGGGCATCGGCCGAAACACGAAACCCAATGATGAAATTGAATTTTTTTTTTTTTTTCTCTCTCTCTCCCTCTCTCTATCTCTCTCTCTCCCCTTCCTTCCCCCGGAACGGTAAGACTGTGTTTACACATTGCCCCCTGACGCCTATCTCATCACTCTGCCGCTCCTTCATTGGCTGCAATAATGGCGCTAGACGTGTCATTCGAAACGCGACTTTGGCGCCAAGTTCGCGTGCCGCGTGGCCGACCCCGCACAGGGATCGGGTAGGGTTTCATGAGACTTATGAAAATGACCGATCCGTTTCACTCAACCCTAGTGTCAATATTTTGGAGAGCCAATTGCTTATGGAAAAAACAATTTTTCCAACAAATGTAAATTAAATTGTGGGTATTACTTTGGACTCTGATAAAATGGAATGCAGGCTTCCTGAAGACAACATTTTAAAATTGCATTACGCCTTGTCTAGTATTTTTTATCCAGGAAGAAGGATACACTTAAAGAATTACAATCGTTATTAGGGTTGCTACAGTTCACTCTGCGAATTATCCCAATGGGCCGTGCTTCTTCCAGGCGTCTTTATGATGAAACAAAAGGCCTTTCATCTCCTGGCTCTCATGTTAGAGTTTCTTCAGATTTGAAAGAAGACGCCGAAGTTTGGCTGGCACTCCAATCAGAGTTTAATGGGAAATCTTGCTGCAGTCCCCCATTTTTTCTGATTCTTTTCCTTTCATTTTTTCAATTAACAGTTTCACTGGTTGCTGAATTTTGCTTTCATCACATTGGTTTGTTCAGCAATGGCTCGAAAGCTCGATGACAAACCATGTGACGAAGAATGTGATGGTTTTAGAGCTTTTTTTTCTATTTTTCTGGGCATCTATTTGTGGGCTTCCTTCATGTGAAATTCTAGAATAATTATCCGTTCATCTAATCAGGGTGTAATTATTTCCATTAAAACATTATCTTAAAAAATATATGGGCTGGTAGGATTTTGACAAATCTAGTCTTGGTCTGTTTAAAGTTCAACATTTGGCTTAAGGCAAGGCTAGGAAGGAGCTAACTGGTTTTAACTGCTAATGCTCTTTGTCAACGTCAGTGGTCGATTTTTTGTCAACAGGTGCCCAACGCAGATGTAGGGGACAGGGACCTGGTGAGCTGTGCAGACGGGTGGAACCATTGTTGCCGGGAGTCGGGGTTCCGGGGGACGGATTTGAGGGGTGCATGGGAAGCCAGGCTGATGTGACAGGAGGAAGAGTGACGCAGGGAGAGGAGAGGATAAAAAGCAAAACGCGCGAAAGCAGGGGCAGAGAAGCGCGGGAAATCTCTGAGGAGAGGAAACTGCAGCGCAGTTGTTGTGAGTGTGCAGGCCGCAGTGAGACTTGCTGGAAGCAGGGGGAAAACGTGCAACAGACACTGCGGGCAACTACCAGAGCCCCCAAAAAGAGGCGCATTCGTCGTCAGCGACCCCCCAGGCAGAGGGGTAGTGCTGACCAGCTCAGGGACAGTATTACCGCGCTCCCTGAGAGCACCTTGCCAGAGAGTGCTACGGACTCGCATGGTTTCGTCTCAGCTGTGACTGATACTGATTATTCTCCTAATCCTCCTCAAAAAGACTCTTCTCTGGACTGGGAGGCTGTTACCTCGGATCAACGTTCGCCTGCAGGAGGGAACGCAGCACCGCAAAAGACATTCTGGACTCGACTCTACGCCTGGGCCCGTCGCCAGAAGACACCTCCTTCCTCCGCCATCAGGACTACGGCGTTGTCGGAGCCTCACCGTCAGGACTACATCGCTGAACCAGCACTGATAAGTGACCGTTGTTGACTTTATCTTAGTAGGGAGTCACTAGTGAGGCGCTGCCGCGTTCTACGGGTATAGTTCAGGGCGGTCATATAGTAATTAGGATTTACTGCGAGATTGTGTTCTTGTATATAAGTTCCCTGCGTGGAAAAACGTTTGTCATCTTTTTGGTTGGAAGTTAAAAAGAAAGTTAAAAACGCTATTTGCTTTCTGGCTCCTATTTGTCCCTGCATCCTTCTTTACCTGCGGTCCCTACATTTGGCGTAGTCGGCAGGATGCAGGATCCAAAGAAGGAGCCAGAAGATACGGAGGATGGGGCTGGGCCTAGAGCTTCTCTCTCATTGGGGGCCATGTTAAACAATTTGCCCAAGTTTAATGGGAGCAACATGTTGTTGTGGAGCTGGACTGAAAGGATGAGGGGGCTGTTGAGAATGCATCCTATGACCCCAGCCCTGGAAGCAGAGGTGGCCATTATGGCCTTAGACGGAGACGCTCGGGATTCAGTGATGTTGAGACCCCCCACAGAGCGGAATACTTTTACCGGGGTGTTACATGTGTTAGAGGGGACGCACGGGGATCCCACCGACGTGGGAGAGCTGCGGGCCCGGTTGTTTGGACGGCGACAAAAAGAGGGCGAGACTGTCACTCAGTACATGAATGCTCTGCAAGAGCTAAACATTGCAATCGTGCGGAAAGATGGTATGGGGATGGGACATGTTGACGTGACCCTGCGCGACCAACTGGTGACGGGACTGCGGGATGAGTTGACCAAACAGGCTCTACGTGAACGAGTGCGGGTCGACCCGCGCCTGACTTTCTCCGACATAGGCAATGAGGCCCGCACCCGGGAGCAAGAGAGGGGGGTGACGGTCCTGACAGGAGAGGCTCGGGTTATCCAGACCGCTGCACCAGGAGGGGGTGAGCCGTCGTGGGTTCAGGAGATGCGGCAGGAGCTCAAACAAATCCGAGAGGAACTGGCCGAAGTTAAAAAAAATGCGCGAAGCCCAAGGGAGCTACCCCGGGGGCAAGGGTCTGGGAGTCCAGCTCGTGGCGCTCGTTCAGGATATTATCTGGTCCCCGGTGCTTGCTATGGTTGCGGGGAGGCAGGACATTTCGCACGGGAGTGCCCCCGGAGAGGGAGGGCCTCGTCACGGCGGCCGTTAAACTAGAGGACTCCGAGCTAAGGGGACGACGCTCGGAGTCAGAATCCCCGCGGATGGGTGGTGAAAGTCCCGAAAATTTGGTTGCCAGCTGCCCCCTGGTTTGGGCAGAGTTTGAAAGGCGGGCTGTACGTTGTCTGGTGGACACCGGATCTCAAGTCACGACGATGCCCGAGGCCTATTTTAGAAAACACTTCCCTGTGTCAGTCAGACCCCAATGGGGCCCCGTAATCCGGTTGCAGGCCGCCAATCAGCTGCCCATCCCAGTGGAAGGGGTCACCTGGATGCAAATATCTTTATGTGGGAAAGACCTGGGCCGCCGGGGGGTTGTGTTGACACGGGGGGATCCCAGCCCACAACATATCGTGACTTTGGGGATGAATGTATTGAAGGACTTTGGCAGTTTGCTGTTAGGGGAGACCACACAAGAGACACTCAATCAGTGGGGGACCAGTACACCTCAAGGCTCCGTGTTCAGACAGTTAGTGAGGGAAGTCCATGTGCAAGAGACCTTTCAGGAGGGAGACATATTAGGGAAAGTAATCACCTCCCCGACAGCAGAAGTGACGTTTCCCCCAGGACAGACTGTTATATCCCTGCCCATCCGAGCTCGCATCCCTCTGGAAGGAGTGCAAGTGCAGGTTGAGCCCACCTTTACGTCCCCTTTGCCCACAGGACTGCTGGTGGCCCGATCTCTGGCTACTGTTAAAAATGGGGCCGTACCAGTGCGATGTGTGAATGTGGACGAACACGATGTCGTGCTACGGGTCCGAAGTGAGATGGCCAAAGTGTTACGACCGTTAGAAGTGATGCCTCCTCCAGATACTTTACAGTTAAAGGTGGATTCCCCTGATCCCTGGATGGTCAGTGTCCGGTCTACACAGGATCCTGAGCTGATAGCGTTCCGAAAAGGTCAAACTATTCTGGAACATATGCGAGCAGAATTACCGGGTCTGGATCCATCACAAGTCTCGCGAGTGCAGTGGCTCCTTGGACACTATGCTGAAGTGTTTGCGCAACATGAAGATGATTTTGGCTGTACCACGGCCATCGAACATGGAATTCCGACCGGAGATACAGTGCCCATCAGGGAGCGGTACAGACAGATTCCCCCGCAGATGTACCAGGAAGTAAAGACGTTGTTAGGCCAGATGCTACAAAAGGGAGTGATCCGCGAGAGTCAGAGCCCGTGGGCTGCCCCGATCGTGCTGGTGCGGAAAAAGGACGGCACGCTCCGGTTCTGTGTGGACTATCGTAAGCTAAATGCATGCACCGTCCGAGACTCTTATCCACTTCCCCGTATCGAGGAGTCTCTCTCCGTGCTGGGTCGGGCCAAATATTTTTCCACCTTAGACCTAGCCAGCGGATACTGGCAGGTCCCGATGACAGAAGCAGATCGTCCTAAGACAGCGTTCATCCTTCCCATGGGACTATTTGAATTCAATCGAATGCCGTTTGGGCTGGCCAACGCTCCAGGCACCTTCCAACGATTAATGGAGCGGTGTCTGGGGGATTTGAACTTCGAGGCCACTCTCATTTATCTGGATGACATCATCATCTACGCCCCAACATTCGAGGAACATCTGTGCCGACTGGAACAGGTACTAGACCGGTTGCTGAAATACGGGCTTAAGGTGAAGCCCCAGAAGTGTCACTTGTTCCGGGAACAGATCAAGTACCTGGGGCATGTGGTGTCCGCCGAAGGAGTCCGGCCATCGCAGGAGAAGATTGCTGCAATCCAGGAGTGGCCCACACCGGAGACCGCTAAGGATGTACGGGCGTTCTTGGGCCTCGCTGGGTACTACCGGCGCTTCGTGAAGAATTTTGCTCGCCGTTCTCACAATCTACAAGTCCTGCTGAAAGGAAGCCCCCCCAAGGAACGGGGAAAGAAGATACAATGGCAGGAGTCACAAGAAGCAGCGTTCCGGGACTTGAAGACAGCTCTCATGGAGCCGCCGGTGTTGGCTTATGCGGACTTTTCGCAACCTTTCATCCTACACACCGACGGCAGCTCTCAGGGATTGGGGGCTGTGTTGTCTCAGGTTCAGGATGGGCGGGAGAGAGTGATCGCCTATGCGAGTCGGTCTCTTCATGACTCTGAGTTGAACCCAGACAATTACAGTTCTTTCAAGGTGGAGCTGCTGGCCGTGGTGTGGGCTATGACGGAGCGGTTCGCTGAGTACCTGGCCGGTTCCGAGGTGCTGATACGCACGGATAACAACCCATTGGCACATCTGGAAAATGCAAAATTGGGTGCCCTAGAACAGCGCTGGGTAGCCCGGATGGCCAAGTACAGATACCGTATCCTTTACAAGCGAGGAGCGGAGAATGTTCATGCTGACGCATTATCTCGTCTGCGGAAGAATCCCCCAAGGACTAACCGAGATGAGGAGCTGGAGGGAGAAGAAATCCCCTACGCCATCGGGGGCGCTACTCGGACGGCTGTGAGCCGGGAACAGACCGGGAACGGAACGGCTACAGGACTGTTGGTTCAGAGTCGGGACGAATGGATACGGCTGCAACAGGAAGACCAGGAACTAGCTCCATTGCGACAGTGGATAACGAATGGTCTATTGCCCGTGAGAAGCCCTGGACAAACTCTCCCGTCAGACCTGAACCTTCTTCTGCGGCAGTGGGAGCGCCTAACTCTTCAGGACGGGCTCTTATGCCACTTAACCATGGCTCAGGCAGATTCCGAGCCGACCTGGCAGATGGTCTTACCAGGGCCCGTGGTGGCCGCAGTTGCTAAAGAAGCTCATGAGTCCGGGGCACACTTCGGAGTGAAGAGGACGTTTAAGTGGCTGCAAACTTGGTTCTATCATCCTCGGCTGCTTGCGGAAGTACAAACTGCCTGTAGACAATGTCGACAATGTGAGCTAACCAAGTCACCGGAGGAAAGGGCGCCTGTGCAGAGCATCACGACGTCTGCCCCTTTTGAAGTATTAATGATAGACTACATTACCATTGGAGCAGCGCATCAAGGCTATGAACACTGCCTCGTTATGGTAGATCATTTTTCAAAATTCGCGGTAGTCACCCCTACCCGTGATCAGACAGCTGAGTCGGCGGCGAGCGCTATCTGTAAGAACTTTATTCAAGTTTACGGCTGTCCGAGGCGAATACATTCGGATCAAGGCGCCTGTTTCTTGGGCAAAGTCATGGAAGAGCTGCATCGCCTCTACGGCATTGATAAGTCACGCACCACACCGTATCATCCCCAGGGAAATGGGGCTTGTGAGCGGTTTAACCGGACTTTGCTTCAAATGCTGCGTGCGCTAGAACAAGATCAGAAGGCCCGCTGGCCGGAGTATGTGTCGGACCTAGTGTGGGTCTACAACAATAGAGTTCATCAAGTCACAGGACGCACCCCGTATGAAGTGGTCTTTGGGCGCCCAGGAAAAGGCATGACAGATCTGGAACTGTCTTCGGAGGAAGAAGGCCCCCGAACAGGGATGGCTTCGTGGGTGCGTGATCATCGGCATCGGCTGCAGACCTTACACCGACTGGTACACACTCGAATTCGGGAAGTGGAGCATCGGAGCACCCCTACAGCAAAACCCCCAGAGTTCCGGCCAGGTGATCGAGTACTCGTTCGAGAGCAAAGACCGCAAAACAAGTTAGACCATCGTTGGGAAAAAACACCCTATCGGGTGCTTCGCCGTATAGACCCGCATGGACCTGTATATGAAGTACAGTCTGAGGCCCTCGGAAGTACAGGTACTCGCATTCTTCATCGCAACATGCTCCGGTTGTGTCGCTCTGTTGACTCGGACACCCCGGAATCCGCAATCAGGGAAGAGCCACCTACGACTGAATCCCCCAACAACCATTGGTGGGATGAAGAAGATGATGAAGAAGAAGAACGGCGTCAAAATACTCCCCCTATCTCGACTACTACACTACCCCTGACCAGTCACTCTTCCGCTGACGACATTTCCCCAACACCCCCTATACAAGGACCCGAGCCACGACGTTCTGAACGTTCTACTGCCGGTAAACCCCCAACTCGCTACAGTCCTGACTTACACACCAGACAGACCCAAGTGTGGAACAATCCGTCAGGTGGGCGACCTGTCAGTGCGAAGGCCTCGCCCAGGGACTGGCGAGCATACAGGGTGGGGGAATGTAGGGGACAGGGACCTGGTGAGCTGTGCAGACGGGTGGAACCATTGTTGCCGGGAGTCGGGGTTCCGGGGGACGGATTTGAGGGGTGCATGGGAAGCCAGGCTGATGTGACAGGAGGAAGAGTGACGCAGGGAGAGGAGAGGATAAAAAGCAAAACGCGCGAAAGCAGGGGCAGAGAAGCGCGGGAAATCTCTGAGGAGAGGAAACTGCAGCGCAGTTGTTGTGAGTGTGCAGGCCGCAGTGAGACTTGCTGGAAGCAGGGGGAAAACGTGCAACAGACACTGCGGGCAACTACCAGATCCCCCAAAAAGAGGCGCATTCGTCGTCAGCGACCCCCCAGGCAGAGGGGTAGTGCTGACCAGCTCAGGGACAGTATTACCGCGCTCCCTGAGAGCACCTTGCCAGAGAGTGCTACGGACTCGCATGGTTTCGTCTCAGCTGTGACTGATACTGATTATTCTCCTAATCCTCCTCAAAAAGACTCTTCTCTGGACTGGGAGGCTGTTACCTCGGATCAACGTTCGCCTGCAGGAGGGAACGCAGCACCGCAAAAGACATTCTGGACTCGACTCTACGCCTGGGCCCGTCGCCAGAAGACACCTCCTTCCTCCGCCATCAGGACTACGGCGTTGTCGGAGCCTCACCGTCAGGACTACATCGCTGAACCAGCACTGATAAGTGACCGTTGTTGACTTTATCTTAGTAGGGAGTCACTAGTGAGGCGCTGCCGCGTTCTACGGGTATAGTTCAGGGCGGTCATATAGTAATTAGGATTTACTGCGAGATTGTGTTCTTGTATATAAGTTCCCTGCGTGGAAAAACGTTTGTCATCTTTTTGGTTGGAAGTTAAAAAGAAAGTTAAAAACGCTATTTGCTTTCTGGCTCCTATTTGTCCCTGCATCCTTCTTTACCTGCGGTCCCTACACAGACATGGAAGCAACGCCATGCTCCCAATCGATTTGGGACATAATTTCAGTGTAATACCCTATTTCATCGAACATTCATTATCAGAAAAGTCATGGGCCGATTATTCAGCTGCATGGCAGCAATGGATTCACTTTTGTAATTTGAATAATCTTTATTTTGCTGTATGTAGTCCCATTTCGGGTTTAGGATTTGCAGAGTTCTTTGTTAATAAGGGCCTGTCTTACTCCGCATTAGCAAAATCTCTTGCTGGAGTGTCACTCTTTTTAAAACTATTAGGAAAAACCTCGCTAACAGGTCTAGTTCCAATAAAGCCATTTTTAAAAGGTTTTAAAAGAAACAAGTCTAGCCCTGATTCTAAATGCCCTATATCTCTTCCCCTATTGAAAGATCTTTCCTTATCTTCAAACAAGGTTTGCATAAATTCCGATGAAACTATTATTTTGCTCTGCGTTTTCCCCTGCAGTTTTTGGGGCCCTTCGAATAGGAGAGCAAGTCTCTGCAAAGAAGGTCGAGCCTTCTGGGCTCATGGTTTCGGATATAATTTCGGATTTATATATCATCTTATTCATAAGAAAATCGAAGACAGACCAGATGGCTAGGGGGTCAAGATTAAAAATTGACTCCTTACCTGATCCAGTGATTTGTCTCATAGCTAACACTAAAAGATGGTTGCAGAAGAGGCTAATGTTTGGGGCCCCTTATTCCTCCACAGAGATAATACACCGGCTACTATCTTTCAGTTTAATTGTATTCTGAAAAAATGCTTGCATTTGTTGGGAAAAGAACACCTAAAAAGAACATCACACTCTTTGAGAATTGGTGCGGCTACTGAGGCAGCTAGATCTGGTCTTTGTGATTCTAAAATTATGCAATTGGGAAGATCGGAATCTAAGACTTCCCCATTCATTGAGTGAGGTGCCAGCCCCTGTCTCTGTGACTCTTGTGTCCGCCACCCAGTGGGGCGTAGTACCCTGGTCTGTTTCCTGTGTTGCCACCCAGTGGGGCATCGTACCCTGGCTTGTGTCCTTGTCTGCTACCCAGTGGGGCATTGTACCCTGGCTTGTGTCCTTGTGTCTGTGCGTTGTCCCGTTCCTGACTCTGTCGTAGTCTAGTCCTGTTCCTTTGTCCGTTTATATCCCTGTCTTGGTTTGCTCTGCACTCTGTGTCTTGTTTTGCTGTGCTCTCGGCTCTGCACTCTGTGTCTTGCATTGCTCTGCTCTCGGCTCTGCACTCTGTGTCTTGCTTTGCTCTGTTCTCAGCTCTGCACTCTTTGTCTTACTTTGCTCTGCTCTCGGCTCTGTACCCTATGTCTTGCTTTGCTCTGCTCTTGGTTCTGCACTCTGTGTCCTGCACTCTGTGTCTTGCTTTGCTCTGCTCTTGGCTCTGCACTTTGTGTCTTGCTTTGCTCTGCTCTCGGCTCTGCACTCTGTGTCTTGCTTTGCTCTGCTCTTGGCTCTGCACTCTGTGTCTTGCTTTGCTCTGCTCTTGGCTCTACACTTTGTGTCTTGCTTTGCTCTGCTCTCAGCTCTGCACTCTGTGTCTTGCTTTGCTCCTCTCTTGGCTCTGCACTCTGTGTCTTGCTTTGCTCTGCTCTCGGCTCTGCACTCTGCATCTTGCTTTGCTCTGCTCTTGGCTCTGCACTCTGTGACTTCGCTCTGTGGCTCCGCTCCTTGCGGTTCTTCCTTGCTCCGTTTCTACGTCTCCTGCTATTAGCTCCGCCTCCTGTGTTTCAGCACTTGGCTCTGCCTCCTGTTCTTGGCTCAACCTCCTGCGTTTCTGTACTTGGTATCGCCTCCTGCTCTTGGCTCCGCCTCCTGCGTATCTGTACTTGGCTCCACCGCCTGCTCTTGGCTCCGCCTCCTGCGTTTCTGTACTTGTCTCCGCCTCCTGCTTTTGGCTCAGCCTCCTGTGTTTCGTACTTGACTCCGCCTCCTGCTCTTGGCTCCTCCTTTTGTGCTTCTGCTTTGCTCCTCTCCTTGCGGTGTTTCTCTATCGGTTCTCAAATACCCTCCTGTCTGAACAGGTTCTTACCTGTTCTCACATATCTGCCTATATACCGGTCCCTACCGGTCCTGCCAGTGTACCAGTTCAGTCCTCTTGTCCTGCCAGAGTATCAGCCGTGCCCGCCTGCTTGCCAGTGTCCCAGCCGTGCCAGCCTGTCTGCCAGAGTGCAGCCATACCCGCTTGCCTGTTTATGTTCCATTTCCCCTAGTGGGATTAGCAGCCACAGCCAGACACCGTCCTGGAGTGGTACCTGGTAGCTTCGTGCCGCACAATCCTGACCTCACCATCAGAGGCTCCAGCGAATACCAAGGAAGCTACTTAGTTACGCCCCTTCTAGGGTAGTCTGGTGTGTGGTCCAGTGGAGCCGCACCCCCGCACCAAGCAGTGTGGGTGTGATCGTGACATATTCAATCCCTTTTCTGTGCAAGTTTTTTAGGACAGCATCCATGGCATGAGAGGGGCTAATTTTGTTGTAGAATTTAGGAAATATTGTAATCAGCTCCCTCAACCGGATTTGGTAATTTTTCATTTGGGTGGGAATGATCTCGGAAAGATTAAGACCATGGATTTATTGGCCATTATGAGATCAGATGTATCTGGTCTTTGAAAAGCTTTCCCATATACGGGCTTTGTTTTTTCCAAGATTGTTCCCAGATTATTATGGAATAGGAGTAATTTTTAGAGAAAATCCATAAAAGAGTGAATAGGGGAATTAATTAATGTTTGCCTCTTGTTAATGGTTTCTCTTTTAGGCATGAGGAACTCAAAGGTTTTTTACCTTGAATGTATAGACGTGATTTGGTTAATTTATCTGATATACACTCACCGGCCACTTTATTAGGTACACCATGCTAGTAACGGGTTGGACCCCCTTTTGCCTTCAGAACTGCCTCAATTCTTCGTGGCATAGATTCAACAAGGTGCTGGAAGCATTCCTCAGAGATTTTGGTCCATATTGACATGATGGCATCACACAGTTGCCGCAGATTTGTCGGCTGCACATCCCAAAGATGCTCCATACAAGGCAGGATGGATCCATGCTTTCATGTTGTTTACGCCAAATTCTGACCCTACCATCCGAATGTCGCAGCAGAAATCGAGACTCATCAGACCAAGCAACGTTTTTCCAATCTTCTACTGTCCAATTTCGATGAGCTTGTACAAATTGTAGCCTCAGTTTCCTGTTCTTAGCTGAAAGGAGTGGTACCCGGTGTGGTCTTCTGCTGCTGTAGCCCATCTGTCTCAAAGTTCGACGCACTGTGCGTTCAGAGATGCTCTTAGGCCTACCTTGGTTGTAACGGGTGGCGATTTGAGTCACTGTTGCCTTTCTATCAGCTCGAACCAGTCTGCCCATTCTCCTCTGACCTCTGGCATCAACAAGGCATTTCCGCCCACAGAACTGCCGCTCACTGGATTTTTTTTCTTTTTCGGACCATTCTCTGTAAACCCTAGAGATGGTTGTGCGTGAAAATCCCAGTAGATCAGCAGTTTCTGAAATACTCAGACCAGCCCTTCTGGCACCAACAACCATGCCACGTTCAAAGGCACTCAAATCACCTTTCTTCCCCGTACTAATGCTCGGTTTGAACTGCAGGAGATTGTCTTGACCATGTCTACATGCCTAAATGCACTGAGTTGCCGCCATGTGATTGGCTGATTAGAAATTAAGTGTTAACAAGAAGTTGGACAGGTGTACCTAATAAAGTGGCTGGTGAGTGTAGGTCTGGATATAATTCATTTAAATATTCAGTCTTGCACTACTAAAGCAGGATGGCACCATTGAAGCTCTAAAAAACTGTAGGGAGAAAAATACTTTATCTAAAAAATGAATTAAAGCTGCCAAAAAGGAAACAGAGAAGCACATTGCTAAGGAGAGTAAGACTAATCCCAAACTGTTCTTCAACTATGTCAATAGTAAAAGAATAAAAACTGAAAATGTAGGCCCCTTAAAAAATAGTGAGGAAAGAATGGTTGTAGATGACGAGGAAAAAGCTAACATATTAGACACCTTCTTCTCCACGGTATTCAAGGTGGAAAATGAAATGCTAGGTGAAATCCCAAGAAACAATGAAAACCCTATATTAAGGGTCACCAATCTAACCCAAGAAGAGGTGCGAAACCGGCTAAATAAGATTAAAATAGATAAATCTCCGGGTCCAGATGGCATACACCCACGAGTACTAAGAGAACTAAGTAATGTAATAGATAAGCCATTATTTCTTATTTTTAGGGACTCTATAGCTGTGACGTCTGAGTAGACGGACAGAGAGTGGACCCTCTGGGTCACGGTACTGACGCACCCAGGGGCGAGCGAACCTGGGGAGCAACCCCTATACAGGGATAGTTGGGAGCAGGCCTGAGGGGGTCAAGTACCGCAACAGCTGGTGCCAAGAGGGGCTGCTCTCGGAGAGGCAGGGCGGGAGAAGACAAACAGAACAGAGGGAAAAGGAAGAACGGAGAACAGAAGGCAGGGCTAGACAATGGAAGGAGACAAAGG
Organism: Ranitomeya variabilis; assembly: GCF_051348905.1. Classification (NCBI taxonomy): domain Eukaryota; kingdom Metazoa; phylum Chordata; class Amphibia; order Anura; family Dendrobatidae; genus Ranitomeya; species Ranitomeya variabilis. The sequence goes on along the minus strand of NC_135237.1, from coordinate 572,332,989 downwards.
GTGAATAAGGGAATAAGCCTGCGAGGGCAGACCAGACAGGTACGGCAAGGAGACCGAACCAGAAAGGACCTGAACAGAGCACAAACTGCACAATAATAATCCGGCGCCTCCATTATGGAGGAGACGCCTGATATAGCCAGAGGAAGCATCAGATTGGAGGACACAGGGGCAAGGAAGACGCGGAAGGGGTTAAGAGGAGGAAGGAGCGTGCGCCCACGTCCTAAGGCGCATGTGCGGGGCAGGCACAGGACGGAGGAAGGATGAAGCGCGGACACCACGCCGGAATCCCCGGGCAGCAGGAGGAGGAACCGGGGAACCGGCGCGGCGCTGAGAGCGGCGATTGCAGCGAGAGGAGCCGGCAGGAGCAGGGGCCGCAGCGACAGGGAAGGCGGGTATGACAGTACCCCCCCTCTTAAGACTCCCCCCTCTGAGGTTGGCCAAGAATCTACTCAGAATCCGTGGAGCGTTAACGTTCTCCCTAGGTTCCCAAGACCTCTCCTCAGGACCAAACCCCTTCCAATCAATAAGATAGAAGACTCTCCCTCTAACCCTCTTCATGGCCAGAATATCCCTTACTTCGAAATCCTTGTCAATGCTTAAAGGCTGAGGGGAGTCAAGTGGTGCTGGACAGAATCGATTAAGGATGAGAGGTTTCAGGAGTGAGACATGGAAGGCATTAGGGACCCGGAGCGAAGCCGGCAATCTCAATTTATAGGCGACGTCGTTAATACGTCCCAAAATCTCGAAGGGGCCGATGTATTGAGGACCCAACTTGTAAGAAGGGATCTTCAAACGGATATGTTTGGTCGAAAGCCAGACTTTGTCACCAGGACGGTACGGTGGAAGATCTCTCCTCCTCTTATCAGCGTGTCTCTTCATTTGGGCAGAGGCCCGTACGAGCGCCTCCTTGGTCTCTCTCCAGATTTGGGAAAATTCAGAAGAAAGAGCATCCGCTGCAGGTACACCAGAAGGAGAAGATATAGGAAGAGGTACTCCCGGGTTCAGACCAGAGACCACAAAGAATGGAGATTTAGAAGTAGCCTCACTAGAATGATTATTATGGGCAAACTCAGCCCAAGGAAGAAGAGTCACCCAATTATCGTGATGAGCGTTGGTAAAGTTGCGTAGATAGGAAGTCAAAATTTGATTTATCCTCTCCACTTGCCCGTTGGTCTGAGGATGGTAGGCGGAGGAGAAATCCAGCGATATGCCTAAGAGCTTACAGAGTGCTCTCCAGAACTTGGAGGTAAATTGAACCCCCCGATCAGACACAATTCGCAGAGGAAGTCCATGTAATCTGAAAATATGATGGAAGAAAATTCTTGCCAATTCTGGAGCTGAGGGTAGTCCCGGCAAGGGAATGAAATGGGCCATTTTGGAGAAGCGATCCACTACCACAAGGATGGTTGTACACCCAGAGGAGCGAGGCAGATCTGTAACGAAATCCATGGCTATCTGTTGCCAAGGGGCTTCAGGAACGGGCAATAGATGCAAGAGACCAGAAGGCAATTCTCTAGGTACTTTGTTTCTAGCACAAGTCATGCAGGAGGCTACGAAATCCGAAACATCTTGTCGTAGAGACGGCCACCAATAATATCGGGAGAGAAGAGAAAACGTCTTCTTGGTACCGACATGTCCGGCAATCTTGGAGGAATGTCCCCAATGCAATACCTCTGTTCTCTTGTCACACGGGACAAAAGTTCTGCCAGGCGGAACAGAGAGGAGATTTGAGGGAGCTACCATGATGAACTTGGCAGGATCGATAATGTGTGAAGGACCCTCTTCCGTCTCGGGAGATTGCAAGGACTGAGAAAGCGCATCTGCTTTAGAGTTCTTGTCTCCGGGTCGAAAATGAAGTTTGAAATCAAAACGAGAAAAGAACAAGGACCACCTGGCTTGCCTGGAATTGAGTCTCTGAGCGGATTGAATGTAGGCTAAGTTCTTGTGGTCAGTGAAAATAACAAAGGGGTGAATGGCCCCTTCCAAGAGATAACGCCACTCCTGTAGAGCCAACTTTATAGCCAGCAATTCTCGATCTACAATAGAGTAATTGTATTCTGCGGGAGAAAATGACTTCGAGAAGAACCCACAAGGGACCAGACGACCAAAGAGAGACCTTTGGGAGAGGACTGCCCCGGCACCCGTAGAGGAGGCATCCACCTCAAGGACGAAGGGTCTGCTGGCTACAGGCCGATGAAGAACAGGAGCAGAAGCGAAGGCCTGTTTCAAGGAGAGAAAGGCGTCTTCAGCCTCCGGAGGCCAAATGTTAGGTTTTGCTCCTTTCCGGGTAAGGGCGACGAGAGGTTTAGTTACTGAAGAGAAATGCGGGACGAACTGTCTGTAGTAGTTTGCGAAGCCTAAAAATCGTTGGGTGGCCTTAACTCCAATAGGACGGGGCCACTTGAGTACAGCTGATAATTTCTCTGGGTCCATCTTCAACCCCATGTCAGAAATAATGTACCCCAAGAAGGGCAAGGAAGTTTGTTCAAACAAACACTTCTCGATTTTCGCATAGAGACGATTCTCCCGAAGTCGTTGTAGAACCAGACGAACGCTTCTCCTGTGAGAGGATAAGTCGGGAGAAAAAATAAGGATGTCATCCAGGTATACTACCATGCAGGAATACAGTAAGTCACGGAAGATCTCATTCACAAACTCCTGGAAGACCGCTGGAGCGTTACAGAGACCAAAGGGCATGACCAGGTATTCATAATGACCATTCCGAGTGTTAAAGGCGGTCTTCCACTCGTCTCCAGTGCGAATTCGGACCTAATTATAGGCCCCTCGTAAATCAAGTTTGGAAAAAATTCGGGCTCCCCTCAATCGGTCGAAAAGCTCAGGAATCAGCGGTAGAGGATATCTATTCTTGACCGTGATGGCATTCAGACCTCGGTAGTCTATACAAGGCCGAAGGGATCCATCTTTCTTCCGGACGAAGAAAAAACTGGCTCCAGCCGGGGAAGAGGACTTTCGGATGAAACCCTTGGCTAGATTCTCTCGGATGTATTCTGACATGGCTAAGGTCTCTGCTGGAGACAAAGGATAGGTTCTTCCCTTAGGAAGGGAAACTCCAGGAATTAGCTCGATAGGGCAGTCAAAGGTTCGATGTGGAGGAAGGGACTCCGCATCCTTCTTATCAAAGACATCGGCAAACGAGTGATAGGCCAAAGGAAGACTTGGAAGATTGACGGACGCTTGAGGAAGGGCTGAACGGGAAACGGACTGCAGACAATGTTCATGGCAACCATGACCCCAACGGAGTATCTCTCCAGAGCGCCAATCCAGAACTGGCTCGTGCGACCTGAGCCATGGTAGACCCAAAAGCAGAGCATGAGATAGATTGGGCAAAACATAAAATGCAATCCTCTCCCGGTGTAGAGCACCAATCTGCATCTCCAACTCGAGAGTAACCATTTTAATGGGAACAGATAACAGTTTGCCGTCCACTGCAGAGATTTGACGCGGAGTCTCAAGGGCAACCACTGGTATCTGAAACTTGTTCACCTCCTCCTCTCGAATGAAATTACCAGCCGCACCCGAGTCCACATATGCCTCCACAGATCTACGCTCCAGACCTAAAAAAATCAACGCTGAAATAGTTAGGGGTAGAGAGGGATTTGGGTCACCTAGGAAGGCCTCTCTTACCTGACCTAGGTGGAGGAGTTTCCCGGCCTCTCTGGACAGGAACGCAGGAAATGATTGACCCCTCCGCAGTAGAGACACAAGCACTGCGCCAACCTCTCTCTGCGTCGCTGCTCAGACAATCTAACACGATCCACCTGCATAGGCTCTGGGGCGGGAAAAGCGGGAGACTTGATCGGAGGAGAACCGGATGCCAAATTAGTTTTAAAGGACCTCCTCTCCCTGACTAACTCCCGAGAGCGTTCCTGGAAACGTAAATCAATACGCGTGGCCAGGGATATGAGATCCTCCAAGGTAGTGGGGGTATCCTGACCAGCGAGCTCATCCTTAATCTTGGACGAAAGCCCTCTCCAAAAAGCCCCTACCAATGCCTCATTATTCCACCCGAGCTCTGAGGAAAGGGTCCGGAAGCGGATGGCGTATTGCCCAACTGTGAGGTTTCCTTGTTGCAGGTTAAAGAGGGACTCAGTAGTAGAAGCCACCCGACCTGGCTCATCAAAGACTCTACGAAAAGTGTCCAAGAAAACCTGTATGCTGGCAACTACCGGGTCATCCCGCTCCCACAAAGGGTTTACCCAAGACACAGCCTCTCCCTCTAGATGAGACACAATAAAGGCCACCTTAGCACGATCCGAGGGATATTGCTGGGGCAGGAGCTCAAAGTGTAAACGGCACTGATTCAAAAACCCCCGACACAGTTTGGGATCGCCACTATATCTAGGGGGCTTTCCCAAACGGGGAGGAGGTAGAGGTGCGGAATCACGATGAGAGGCAGAGGCGGCGGCCGCAGACTGTAGAGAGAGTAGACGGTCATCAACGGACGCCATATAGGTGAGGATATGGGACTGGGTATCTTGCTGCTGCGCGAGCTCCTGCTGGAGCCCTGCCAGCAGAGGAGCGTTACCAGGGTCAGAAGTCTGCAGGGCTGTCAACCGGGAGTTCATAGACTTCATGACAGACATGATCCGGGTCTGATTCTCCCGTAAGAACAACAGCTCTTTCTGAGTTGCTGCAGAGGCACCAGCGGGGTCCATGGCCTGATTATACTGTGACGTCCGAGTAGACGGACAGAGAGTGGACCCTCTGGGTCACGGTACTGACGCACCCAGGGGCGAGCGAACCCGGGGAGCAACCCCTATACAGGGATAGTTGGGAGCAGGCCTGAGGGGGTCAAGTACCGTAACAGCTGGTGCCAAGAGGGGCGGCTCTCGGAGAGGCAGGGCGGGAGAAGACAAACAGAACAGAGGGAAAAGGAAGAACAGAGAACAGAAGGCAGGGCTAGACAATGGAAGGAGACAAAGGGTGAATAAGGGAATAAGCCTGCGAGGGCAGACCAAACAGGTACGGCAAGGAGACCGAACCAGAAAGGACCTGAACAGAGCACAAACTGCACAATAATAATCAGGCGCCTCCATTATGGAGGAGACGCCTGATATAGCCAGAGGAAGCATCAGATTGGAGGACACGGGGGCAAGGAAGACGCGGAAGGGGTTAAGAGGAGGAAGGAGCGCGCGCCCGCGTCCTAAGGCGCATGTGCGGGGCAGGCACAGGACGGAGGAAGGAGGAAGCGCGGACACCACGCCGGAATCCCCGGGCAGCAGGAGGAGGAACCGGGGAACCGGGGAACCGGCGCGGCACTGAGAGCGGCGATTGCAGCGAGAGGAGCCGGCAGGAGCAGGGGCCGCAGCGACAGGGAAGGGGGGTATGACAATAGCGACAGGGTCTGTTCCGCAGGACTGGCGCATAGCAAATGTGGTGCCAATATTCAAAAAGGGCTCTAAAAGTGAATCTGGAAATTATAGGCCAGTAAGTCTAACCTCTACTGTTGGTAAAATATTTGAAGGGTTTCTGAAGGATGTTATTCTGGATTATCTCAATGAGAATAACTGTTTAACTCCATACCAGCATGGGTTTATGAGAAATCGCTCCTGTCAAACCAATCTAATCAGTTTTTATGAAGAGGTAAGCTATAGGCTGGACCACGGTGAGTCATTGGACGTGGTATATCTCGATTTTTCCAAAGCGTTTGATACTGTGCCGCACAAGAGGTTGGTACACAAAATGACAATGCTTGGTCTGGGGGAAAATGTGTGTAAATGTGTTAGTAACTGGCTTAGTGATAGAAAGCAGAGGGTGGTTATAAATGGTATAGTCTCTAACTGGGTCGCTGTGACCAGTGGGGTACCGCAGGGGTCGGTATTGGGACCTGTTCTCTTCAACATATTCATTAATGATCTGGTAGAAGGTTTACACCGTAAAATATTGATATTTGCAGATGATACAAAACTATGTAAAGCAGTTAATACAAGAGAAGATAGTATTCTGCTATAGATGGATCTGGATAAGTTGGAAACTTGGGCTGAAAGGTGGCAGATGAGGTTTAACAATGATAAATGTAAGGTTATACACATGGGAAGAAGGAATCAATATCACCATTACACACTGAATGGGAAACCACTGGGTAAATCTGACAGGGAGAAGGACTTGGGGATCCTAGTTAATGATAAACTTACCTGGAGCAGCCAGTGCCAGGCAGCAGCTGCCAAGGCAAACAGGATCATGGGGTGCATTAAAAGGTCTGGATACACATGATGAGAGCATTACACTGCCTCTGTACAAATCCCTAGTTAGACCGCACATGGAGTACTGTGTCCAGTTTTGGGCACCGGTGCTCAGGAAGGATATAATGGAACTAGAGAGAGTACAAAGGAGGGCAACAAAATTAACAAAGGGGATGGGAGAACTACAATACCCAGATAGATTAGCGAAATTAGGATTATTTAGTCTAGAAAAAAGACGACTGAGGGGCGATCTAATAACCATGTATAAGTATATAAGGGGACAATACAAATATCTTGCTGAGGATCTGTTTATACCAAGGAAGGTGACGGGCACAAGGGGGCATTCTTTGCGTCTGGAGGAGAGAAGGTTTTTCCACCAACATAGAAGAGGATTCTTTACTGTTAGGGCAGTGAGAATCTGGAATTGCTTGCCTGAGGAGGTGGTGATGGCGAACTCAGTCGAGGGGTTCAAGAGAGGCCTGGATGTCTTCCTGGAGCAGAACAATATTGTATCATACAATTATTAGGTTCTGTAGAAGGACGTAGATCTGGGGATTTATTATGATGGAATATAGGCTGAACTGGATGGACAAATGTCTTTTTTCAGCCTTACTAACTATGTTACTATGTTACTATGATGGTTGAAAAATGGCTGTGTTTTTGGGGGGCCATCTTTGAGTCATGGCTGTTAGGAAAATCGCCCAGTCTATGGGCGGATGGGTTCTTGGTGGTTGAGTTTTGGACTATTTTGAGAGTTAATTTATTTAAGTATTATATTATTTAATTTTAGGTAACCCTAAATAAACATCACGGCCATTTCTTCCAAAGATTGTGTTGTGTTTTTATTAATGCATGAATGGGTCTTGTGTGCCATTAAAGTGTACAACTTTCTACAGACAAACAATTGTGAATTCCTAGAGAGGAGGGGTGCTGGGAGCACCTCAATGCAGGAAATTAATAAGGAACTCTTTCCAAAACACATTTCCTACCAGCACCCCTCCTCTCCAGGAATTAAAAATTGCTTGTCTCTAGAAAGTTTTACACTTTCATTTCTTAAAATGGATTTTCCTTTAAAAAAAATGTTTTCTTTAAGAAGTGTGGTGTTCAGGAATTCCCCTATTTTCCTTGATGCTTCTCCTGCTGTACTGCTTGTTTCCGTGTGTGAACTTCTGAGATGGGTGAGCTGATTTTTTCTGTACATTTCTTTTAACATGTCGATCAGGTATGTTTGATTTCAGACTGCCAGTCGTATTGTCTCATGGAGTTAACACACCTGAATGAGCACTCCTGTATTTGGGAGAGTTGGCTAAAATAGCTGTTGACGTTAATGGTCAGCCAAGCCATTGCTTGGCCAAAAGCCATCTAATGTACTTTACTCTGGCTGTGCTTGGATTTCTCATCTATTTTATCTTCTACAGATCTGCAATATTGCTCCCTTTCTACTGAAGTTTCAGATCATCAAGCGGAGAGTCTTTAGAGAAAACAAATTTCTCCAAAATTTTGTGACAAAGTACATAGAGCATCACAGAAAGACCCTGAATCCGGAAGCACCGCGGGACTTCATAGACTATTACCTGCTGAAGATAAAGGAGGTAAAGGGAATCAGAGGAGGCTGCTGAAAAGCCTTCATAACAATACAGTATCAATGTTAAGTGGGGGAGTATTACAAGCCAAAAATTACAGGAGCAATGGGGAAGAAGCAAAGAGAGGGAAGTCCTCAATCCCTTACGGGAGCAATCAGATCCCATTCATCCTCCTGTGGCTCATAATGTAAACAGGTCAGGAATGGAGATGAGCGAATATTTCAATGTTCGGCTTGGATTAAGATCGCCGAATTTGCAATATTCGCCGAACATACTTTGAATATTCGCCAAACACAGCCAAATGCCGATACAGTCAAAGAGAGGTGAAAACAAACTCATGTGCAACACCTTCAAATGGCACCAAAAGCTGCCAAAATACTTCAACTTAGGGGGAGACACCAGGAAAAGGCCTCAATTCACCCACAGTACAAATTGTAGCTTGGCACTGCAGCAATCAGCCAGGCACGAGGTATCGGGGTCTGGGACAGCATTCACAGCTTTCAATGAACGTCAAAGTAAGACGAGGTGGGTGAGGGATCGGTGTAGGCCAGCTGTGATGGGAGCCCTGATGCCACAATCAAATGAGGGCCTTACACCACTGAAGTGGCATCAATTTCACCACAGTAGAAATAGTATAATTGGGACCAACTCGTATTCCACTACAGTCAACCCAGCAGATGTAGACAACCATGTTCACATTTCCGCAAATTTGTGCTAACATCTGCAGCAGCAGCGACAGCAGGCACAAAAGCACCACTAAAGATATCAGAGTGCATCACCAAAGTGACATCAATTTCACTACAGTAGAAATAGTATAATAGGGACTGACAGGTCTTCTACTACAGCAAACACATCACATGGAAAGCCAACCAGGAGTGTTCACATTTCCAAAAATTAGGGCCTGACATCACTGAAGTGACATCAATTTCACCAGAGTACAAATAGTATAATGGAGAATGATGTCTCTTTCACTAGAGCCAACTCATCAGATAGAGAGACACAATCAGGACCCTCTACATTTCCAAAAATTATTGACAGACACCACCAAAGTGGCATCAATTTCACCACAGTATACAAAGTATAACCTGGACTGACAGCTCTTGCACTACACCCAATCCAACAGATGGACACCCAACCAGGATTGTTCACATTTGCAAAAATTAGAGCCTGACAGTACTGAAGTGGCATCAATTTCACCAGAGTAGAATTAGTATTTTAGGGCCAACACGTCTTCCACTACAGCCTACACTGCATATGTTGACCCAATCAGGAGTCTTCAAATTTCAAAAAATGAGGGCCTGACCCCAGCAAAGTGGCACAAATCTCACGAGAGTAGAACTAGTATAATTGGGACTGACACGTACTTCCACTACAGCTAACCCAGCAGATGTAGACCATGACTGTTCATATGTCCACAAATTTGTGTTAACATCAGCAGCAGCAGCCACAGCAGCAGGCATAGAAGCCACACTAACGATATCACAGAGTGCAGTTATGTGAGATTAATGCAGCACACTATAAAATGCAATATCACCTAGTCTGTACAGTTTGCGACTTGTGTGCAAAAGTCATTGGAGATCCATCACTTGTTCTTCTTGATGAAAGTTAGGCAGTCTACACCTTCAAGGAACAGCCAGCTGCGCTTATCCATCAGGACACCACCAGCAGCACTGAACACATGTTCTGAGAAAACGCTGGCTGCCGGGCACGATAAAACCTCCAAGGCGTGAGAAGCGAGCTCAGGCCACTCATCCATTTTTGAAACCCTCCCTGATGGTGTTGATATTCAGTTCTAGATACCCCTGCACCATCCTCTCCATTCGTTCACCACGTGTAAGACTTGGACTCTGTTGTGCTGGTGGAGCACCCGCTAGGGCCTAGGAGATACTCGGTACAGGGTCTGGTGGTCGTTAAATGGGTAGTCATGGTGGCAGTGACCCGGTTTATGGCCCTGGGCATCCCAGTTAAAGGCAAAGTCTTTAAAGTGGTTGTTTTGAATAAAGAATGTTTGTGACGCCACCTGTGGTATTTGGTCAAGGATGACTGATGTTGCTTAAAGGGGTCCACTGGGAATGATGGCACTGCAGCAGGGATGGTGCGGCTTCCTACATTTGAAGTTTGATCCCCAGGGCTCCCGATGTAGTGGGTAAAGATGACAGATGGTGTAGTGCCAGAAAGAATTAGAGGACACAAGGTTGTAGTCTCTTTACCTTTTACTGGTGGTTTACAGCCACAGTCCAGGGTACGGATCACAGGTGATGGTGAGATCTGGGCAGCCTGGAAACGATTAGGAATCCCCTTAACTAGGTGGGATTGGGAGCCTTCCTTATTGCACTGTAATGTGCATCCCTTGCTGCCTTAGACTTCTCACAAGGTGCTCTCTCCCTCTCTCCTAGGACAGTACCTGCATGGCAGGCAGCGCAAGCCTTTTTACAGGCGTCTTTACTTGCGGCAACTCCGGGCTCTATATGCTGCTGTGCCTTTGGGTGTATTTGTGGACAAGCGACTTTTAATCACCTGCCCTCCGGTTTCTGCTGTGGGGCATACAGTCCCACACAGCCTTGGACTCCCGGTGTCCGGTTCCTGTGCTTCAGTGTGGAGGGAGCCCAGTCACAGCTCCCCTCCAGCTCCTCACTTCTCCTTTGCTCCTTCTTCCTTCACACTCTCTACAGATTGAACTAACCCCTCCTCCAAGCCAGAACACATATAGGGAAGTTCTCCTGAAACCGGGTCTAGAGCTCCCCCTTCTGGCATGGAGTCAGAACACGTTGCATGTATGTGCTACCTGTTAAAGGGATCCTCCTCGCTTCCAGGCATGGCATCACCCTCCCCGAGAGGAAGGCAATACCACTGTGGTACCCGAACCTCTGGGGTGCCACATTGGTGCATGAGTTGGTCTAAAAAAAGTGTCAAAAGACTAACAGAAATTGCTTCTGTTGCTTATACCACTGCTGCTGTTATTGTTTTGGCGTTGATGAATTGATGTCCCGGAGGTTGGAAATCTAAAGCTGCGATGTGCACTGTGTGCCTCACTGCTGTCTTGGGGAAAACCTCACATAAGGTTGTGTAAAAGCGTGTTTCGATAACCCAGCATTCGTGGGTCCATTTCCAAGGCGAAGCATGTGGCAAAATTTGGTCTTGTAACATGGATCTAACAGATTGGCAACCCAGCAGTCAGCACTAATTTGTATCATAAATAGGGATGATTGAATAGATTCGGATAAGTGCTTATTCGAATAGCTATAGCGCTTCCCCAATAGCTGCTTCAGTAACCTGGATACCTGGAGCTCTCCGGATCATCAGCTGTTCGGTGCCACAAGCTACATGTGTCGTGGCTGTTTGACAGTGACAACTAGTGATGAGAGAGTATGCTCATTACTCGAGATTTCCAAGCATGCTCGGGCATCCTCCAGGTATTTTGGGCGCTCTTAGAGATTTAGTTTGTGTCACCGCAGCTGCATGATTTCCTCCGATAGGCAGAAGTAAGAACACAGCAATCGTACTTTTTGCAGCAGAGCAATCAGACCAGGGTAGTGGTCAGAAATTGCTGTACCACCATGTTGAGGATATGAGCCATGCAAGGCACGTGTGTGAAGTTGCCCCAGCATAGTGTCAAAACCATTGTGGCTGTCTTAGAAGTGGTAATGATTGTTCCGCTGATCAGAAGCCATGTTTGCTGCGCTGTCATGCACATGACAGCGCAACAAACACCCGATGTTTTGGGGGGCGAACCCGATCAGTAACAAAGACTTCCTGTTGAAGTCCGTGGTCAGTGTCCATGCCCGAACAGTAGGTGTTCGGTACAGACACTGAACTTTACTGTTCGGGTTCGCCCATCTCTACTCCTGAGCTGTGTGACTGCGATCTCCAAGGCATATTAATTTTAATACTGCCTGATTGCAGTGAGCAATGGCTGCACAGTATGGAGGCAGGGTGGATTCTATATGTAATGTTAAAACTGATAAAGGAAGAGGTTAAGAGCACAGGTGGAGACCTAAGAGTAGATGGAGCAGCCATAAGCAGTGGATAAAGTGTTAGATACACCGCAAGCCTTGGGGATTCAAAGGCTTGTGGACCAGCCCCTTGACTGACTGGCCCCACAGCCACCAGTGTCACCCAGTGCCAGTCAGCAAAATGTAATGTCCCTGCCCATGTTTGCTCATCCAGATATCAATGGTGAAATGCACACTGGCAGACATAGATTTTTTCAGGGAACGGGTGATGTTGTCTGTGACATGATGGTGTAGTGCAGGCACAGTTTTTTAGAGAAGTAATGGCTACTGGGCAAGTAGTACTCGGGGACTTCGACGGCCATCAACTTTCTGAAACCATCTGTATCAACCAGTTGGAAAGGCAGCAATTCCATGGCCAACATATTTGGAGATGTGTAGTTCAAGCTCTAAGCTTTGCCATGTGTAGGAGAACACATTCTGAAGAGCTCTCACTCACCACGACTGCATGGGGTAAACAAGTGGACTTTCTGCAGCCAGAGACGTGTGTGAGAAGACTTGGGATGGTGATTGAGAAGAAGCAGCAGATGTGGTTGATGGGACAGCCGGTGGTTGGCGAGTTCCACTAGTCGGCATTTTTAGTGCATTGAGATTCCCACACTAAGACATGTTGATCAAGGATGGGCCAGTTCATGCATACAGTTGTCAATTTATTGCAATTTTTGCCTCTAATGAGTTATTTTGCAAATTTGGTGGATAATGTGAGTTGGGTCATCCTTTGCGATTATGGCAACCCTTGTCACCCCTGCGAACAGCACACTCGCGACCAGTGATCTACAGCCTTTGTTGGGGTTGAGGATGCAGTGCTTGTTGTGGGAAGCTGCAATGTAACCTCGTTTTCATTCTCCTCCTTTATCTCCTCTGTTGGGCTACTCAGTTGCGTACTTTTGGGTTCACACCAAGTTGGATCTATAACCTCATAGTCATCATCTCTGTTCTCAAACTCCTCACCCTGAGAGTCACCTTCCTCCTCTTCCTGCCCTCACACCACAGTACAGTACGCGTGCACCTCTGGTATGTGAGTCTCATCACGATTACCTCCACTTCCCGTGGCTAACGTCTGATGATGAAGGTCTGGATTCTGCTCGGACCCTACTTCATCGGGCCCTAAATCCAACATGAAAAGATTTTAAGCATTGGTGCAGATGCTTGCTTCCTCTGGATTCTGTGAATCTTTGGAGCAGACCTCTGATGTCCGTGATATAGAATGTGCAAACAGCTCTGCAGAATGTGGTTCCCTACAGTCATTTGGGCATTGGGAAATTTGTGGCTAAGTGGGAAACAAGGTTGATTGGGGTGCCACCTCTAAGGATTGTACTGTGTGTGATGTTAAGGTGGAGGAAGAGGAATAGATGCCTCTTTAAGCAGCACTTGCAATTCACTGGTGCACATCTTCTTTCTGGCCTTCATCTACCTTGCGTACTGCTGTGCATCTGACAAAGAAAGGTGGTGGAGTAGCCAGTCCAGTAACAGATGTTGTCAGTGGTCTTTGGATAAGAGGAGACAGTGTTTGTTCAGTTGAACTTTCATTAACATTAACACCTAACCCACGTACACGTTGAACTCAAGCCTATTTCCCCTTCCAATATGACCTCATTTTTCCCACTCATTACCCTTCCCCTCTTGTAACCTGCTGTTTCACAACCTTAGGCCCACAGCTGTCGGTCACCTCTCACTAAATGAACAATCACTATTTATTTCCTTAAATAGTGTGACTGAACAACACTGATATGACTCGCAATTTTTAAGAGGAAATCTGGCCTTCTGATTTATCACTGAAACACAGTTTTATTAAAAACAATTTGGATTAGCAAATGGGGCTTCCAGAGACTTCCATACAGTTTTAGCACAATCTAGTTAGATGCTGGAAGACGGATTTCACACAGGACAGGATCCGATCTAAGCTACCGTAACTGACAAGTTCATTTGCAGCACTATCAGAAGCATCTTCTCTGCCCTGTTAGGCTAAGTGCACATGTTCAGGAATTCATGCAGAAAATTCCTGTGAAAATCCGGACATTTCTGCCGGATTTCCGCATGAAAACCGCATGCGTTTTTTAGCGAGTTTTTTGCGCGGTTTTGACGCGGTTTTTCCCGGACATTTCCCAATGCATTAGACAGTGGGAAAACCACAAAAAAAAGCAAAATTAATGAGCATGTTCATTATTTTTCCGCAATGCGTTTTTCATGCGGAAAAACGCACATCATGTGCACAGAAATTGCGGATTTCATTAAAAATCATAGGATGCTTAATGTATGCAGATTATTTGCGGTTTTATAGCGTTCTTATAGCGCAAAAACGCTAAAATACCACAAATAATCTGCAACGTGTGCACATAGCCTTACACTGAGAATATCTCGCCAGCAAAACAAGATGCCTGCTTTTTATATGGCTAAGGACATGTTACTTCGGCAGCCAATCACAGATGACCTTGTGTCATGATGTTGTGGATGGTTTCTCGCCCTGATTGGCTGCCAGAATGTACACACATTAAGTTATTAAAGAAAAAAGAATGAAAAAAAATCACATTCCGTTGATTCTCTAACCTAGACACAACCCTTCCCCTCATCAAACACGTCCCCCGCTCATAATACAGCCCCACTCTCCTAGCCAAAGTCATAAAGAAATCATTAGTGGAAACGCGATGATTTACCGAACTGTGCACGAATTTTGCCAACTTTAAGTAAAAATTTTCATGAAACCGAACAAAAATCCAAATGTAGAAATGACAGAAAAAAGACTCGCACATCCAAACTAGTGTGAATAGGTGCATACCAGGTGCATACCAGGAGCAGCTACCTCCATACTTAAATATACAAAAAGAGTTGCACTCTATTGTGCCAAAGCATGTCTAATATGAAATACATGAAACATGAATTTTGTTTCATGTATTTCATATTAGACATTCTTTGGCACAATAGAGTGCAACCTTTTTTGTATATTCACAAATCCAAATGTGCTACGTTCATGACAAATTTGAGATTGGCGAATGTTTTCCAAACAAGTTTGCTAATCTCTAATCCTTACACCCGACACTGTACAATCAAACTAACTGCTTGTATGATGTCCCGGAGCTGCGCTCACTATTCTGCTACCTGTCAACATTCGTATGCACAGCTATCCCTAATAGCTTACCCTACTTACTATGCAGACGAGCCTGTGTACCCAGATCATGGATAGTCCTCTAAATCCAAAAAACATAATAAAGACAAGTCCTGTATAATAATCGCTCTTCTGCTCACCCTCAGGTTGAACATGAAACTGATCCTGATATATGTGAGACCAGTCTCCTCATGATGGTTGTAGGACTTTTAGCAGCAGGAACGGAAACCACAGCTTCCACACTAAAGTTCATCCTGATTCTGATGGCCCATTTTCCAGATGTACAAGGTATGAATCTGTTACACTCCGGAGCTGCACTCACTATTCTGCTGGTGGAGACACTGTGTACATACATTACATTACTGATCCTGAGTTACATCCTGTATTATACCCCAGAGCTGCACTCACTATTCTGCTGGTGCAGTCACTGGCCATAACCCTTCCACCTAACCAGGTACTGAAGCTTCCGCCTCGAAATACGAGAATCTAAAATCTTCTCCACCACATACTCCAACTCGCCCTCCACCAACACTGGAGCAGGAGGATCAACGGAGGGGACCATGGGCTCCACATATCTCCGCAACAAAGATCTATGGAACACATTATGGATGGAGAAAGAAGCTGGAAGGGTCAAACGAAAGGACACAGGATTGATAATTTCAGAAATCTTATAAGGACCAATAAAACGAGGCTTAAACTTAGGAGAAGAAACCTTCATAGGAACATGACGAGAAGACAACCAGACCAAATCCCCAACACGAAGCCGGGGACCAACACAGCGACGGCGGTTAGCAAAACGCTGAGACTTTTCCTGAGACAGCGTTAAATTGTCCACCACATGAGTCCAAATTTGTTGCAACCTGTCCACCACAGAATCCGCACCAGGACAGTCAGAGGGCTCAACCTGCCCTGAAGAAAAATGAGGATGAAAACCAAAGTTACAAAAAAAAGGCGAAACCAACGTAGCCGAACTAGCCCGATTATTAAGGGCGAACTCGGCCAACGGCAAGAAGGTCACCCAATCATCCTGATCAGCAGAAACAAAGCATCTCAAATAGGTTTCTAAGGTCTGATTGGTTCGCTCAGTTTGGCCATTTGTCTGAGGATGGAACGCTGAAGAAAAAGACAAATCAATGCCCATTCTAGCACAAAAGGACCGCCAAAACCTAGAAACAAACTGGGAACCTCTGTCAGACACAATGTTCTCCGGAATGCCATGTAAACGAACCACATGCTGAAAAAATAATGGAACCAAATCAGAGGAGGAAGGCAAATTAGGCAAGGGTACCAAATGGACCATCTTAGAAAACCGGTCACAAACCACCCAGATGACAGACATCTTCTGAGAAACAGGAAGATCAGAAATAAAATCCATGGAAATATGCGTCCAAGGCCTCTCCGGGATAGGCAAGGGCAAAAGCAACCCACTGGCACAAGAACAGCAAGGCTTGGCCCGAGCACATGTCCCACAGGACTGCACAAAAGAACGCACATCCCGCGACAAGGAAGGCCACCAAAAGGACCTAGCAACCAAATCTCTGGTACCAAAAATCCCAGGATGACCAGCCAACACTGAACAATGAACCTCAGAAATTACCTTACTAGTCCATCTATCCGGAACGAACAGTCTGCCCACTGGACAGCTGTCAGGTTTATCAGCTTGGAACTCCTGAAGCACCCGACGCAAATCAGGGGAGATGGCAGAAAGAATCACCCCCTCCTTGAGAATACCAGCCGGCTCAAGGATTCCCGGAGAATCAGGCACAAAACTCCTAGAAAGGGCATCAGCTTTCACATTCTTAGATCCCGGGAGGTACGAGACCACAAAATCAAAACGGGAGAAAAACAAAGACCATCGAGCTTGTCTAGGATTCAATCGCTTGGCAGACTCGAGGTAAATCAGATTTTTATGATCAGTCAAGACCATCATGCGATGCCTGGCTCCCTCAAGCCAATGTCGCCACTCCTCAAATGCCCACTTCACAGCCAACAACTCACGATTGCCGACATCATAATTACGCTCAGCAGGCGAAAATATTCTGGAAAAGAAAGCACACGGTTTCATCGAGGAACCATCAGAACCTCTCTGAGACAAAACGGCCCCTGCCCCAATCTCAGAGGCGTCAACCTCCACCTGAAAAGGGAGAGAAACATCTGGCTGACGCAACACAGGGGCAGAAGTAAAACGACGTTTAAGCTCCTCAAAGGCGTCAACGGCCGCAGGGGACCAATTCATCACATCAGCGCCTTTCTTCGTCAAATCAGTCAAAGGCTTAACCACACTGGAAAAATTAGCAATGAAGCGGCGATAAAAATTAGCAAAGCCCAAAAACTTCTGATGACTCTTCACAGATGTAGGTTGAGTCCAATCATAAATAGCCTGAACTTTAACAGGGTCCATTTCCATAGCTGAAGGAGAAAAAATGAAGCCCAAAAAAGAAACCTTCTGAACTCCAAAGAGGCATTTAGACCCCTTCACAAATAGCGCATTAGCACGAAGGACCTGAAATACCATCCTGACCTGCTTCACATGAGACTCCCAATCATCTGAAAAGACCAAAATATCATCCAAGTATACAATCATGAATTTATCCAGATACTTGCGGAAGATATCGTGCATAAAAGACTGAAACACAGATGGAGCATTAGAAAGTCCGAAAGGCATCACTAGATACTCAAAATGGCCTTCGGGCGTATTAAATGCTGTTTTCCATTCATCACCCTGTTTTATGCGAGCAAGATTATACGCCCCTCGAAGGTCAATCTTGGTAAACCAACTAACCCCCTTAATCCGAGCAAACAAATCAGAAAGCAAAGGTAAATGGTACTGAAATTTGACCGTGATTTTATTGAGAAGGCAATAATCTATACAGGGTCTCAAAGAGCCATCCTTCTTGGCAACAAAAAAGAACCCCGCTCCCAATGGTGACGAAGACGGGCGAATATGCCCCTTCTCCAAGGACTCCTTTACATAACTCCGCATAGCAGCATGTTCTGGTACAGACAGATTGAAGAGTCGACCCTTAGGGAACTTACTACCAGGAATCAAATCAATAGCGCAATCACAGTCCCTATGAGGAGGTAGAGAACTGGATTTGGGCTCGTCAAAGACATCCTGAAAATCCGACAAAAATTCAGGAACTTCAGAAGATGGGGAGGAGGAAATTGACATCAAAGGAACATCAC
The DNA here is from genome assembly GCF_051348905.1 of Ranitomeya variabilis. Taxonomy (NCBI): domain Eukaryota; kingdom Metazoa; phylum Chordata; class Amphibia; order Anura; family Dendrobatidae; genus Ranitomeya; species Ranitomeya variabilis. The sequence goes on along the minus strand of NC_135237.1, from coordinate 572,314,904 downwards.
TATGTATCCCTTGGCAACCCCAACTAGTCACAGACATCGACTTCCAATCCAGAACTGGATTATGTACCTGTAACCATGGAAAACCCAGCACAACAACATCATGCAAATTATGCAACACCAAAAAGCGAATATTTTCCTGATGTGCGGGAGCCATGTACATGGTCAATTGAGCCCAGTACTGAGGTTTATTCCTAGCCAATGGCGTAGCATCAATCCCCCTTAAGGGAATAGGGCTCTGCAAAGGCTCCAAGGAAAAACCACAGCGCCTGGCAAATTCTAAGTCCATTAAGTTCAGGGCAGCGCCAGAATCCACAAATGCCATAACAGAAAAGGACGACAATGAGCAAATCAGAGTAATAGACAAAAGAAATTTAGGCTGTACAGTACTAATGGTGACAGACCTAGCGAACCTCTTAGTACGCTTAGGACAATCAGAAATAGCATGAGTAGAGTCACCACAGTAAAAACACAGCCCATTCTGACGTCTAAGTTTTTGCCGTTCATCTCTAGTCAAAGTCCTATCGCATTGCATAGGCTCAGGACTCTGCTCAGAGGACACCGCCATATGGTGCACAGTTTTGCGCTCACGCAGACGCCGATCAATCTGAATGGCCAAAGACATTGATTTGTTAAAACCAGCAGGCGTGGGGAACCCCACCATAACATCTTTAAGGGCTTCAGAAAGACCCTTTCTGAAAATTGCTGCCAGGGCATACTCATTCCATTGTGTAAGCACAGACCACTTTCTGAACTTCTGGCAATATACTTCTGCTGCTTCCTGACCCTGACACAAAGCCAGCAAAATCTTTTCTGCCTGATCCACAGAATTGGGTTCATCATACAGCAAGCCGAGCGCTTGAAAAAATGCATCTACATTAAGTAATGCAGGATTTCCTGGCTCAAGAGAGAAAGTCCAGTCCTGCGGGTCGCCACGCAGCAAAGAAATTATAATCTTAACCTGCTGAATGGGATCACCAGAGGAACGGGGTTTCAGAGCAAAAAACAATCTGCAATTATTTTTGAAGTTCAAAAATTTAGATCTATCCCCAGAAAACAAATCAGGAATAGGAATTCTAGGCTCCAATACCGGAGTCTGGACAACATAATCCTGGATACTCTGTACCCTTGCAGCAAGTTGATCCATACGAGAACACAAACTCTGAACGTCCATATCAGCACCTGAGTCTTGAACCACCCAGAGGTTAAGGGGAAAAAAAAGACAAAACAAGCTGCAGAGAAAAAAAAATGGACTCAGAACTTCTTTTTTCCCAGTTTTGAGATGCATTAACACTTTGTGGGCCAGCTGTACTGTTATGACCTGGTGGTAAGGTCCACACTGAGAAGACCTGGTGATAAGGTGCACACTGCAATGACCTGGTGGTTAGGTGCACAGCGAACTGACCTGGTGGTTAGGTGCACACTGGGATGACCTGGTGGTTAGGTGCACACCGAGATGACCTGGTGGTCAAAACAAAACCTGAGACAAGCTCTGGGGAGGTGGTAACTCTACTGACCGCAATCCCTAATCCTGACACCAACACTAGACGTAGCCGTGGAGCGTTCCTAACTCTCCCTAGAGGCCTCGTCACAGCCTAAGAGCTAACTACCCCTAAAGATGGAAATAGAAAACTACCTTGCCTCAGAGAAATTCCCCAAAGGAAAGGTAGCCCCCCACATATATTGACTGTGAGTTTAGAGGGAAGTAACAAACGTAGAAATGAAAACAGATTTTAGCAAAGGAGGCCACAACTATACTAGATAGACAAAGAATAGCAAAGGGAACTGTGCGGTCAGTACAAAAACTAAAAATCCACGCAGAGTATGCAAAAAGACCTCCACACCGACTCACGGTGCGGAGGGGGCAACTCTGCACCCCAGAGCTTCCAGCTAGCAAACAAATATCATAATGGCAAGCTGGACAAGAAAAATAGCAAACACAGAGGAATAACCTCAAATGCAAATGGACACAAAAATCATAAGCAAAAACTTAGCTTCTGCTGGAATGGACAGGCCATCTGAGAAATCCAAGAGAGATCTGAACCAGTCCTGAGACATTGATAGCTGGCATCAACTAACTAGCAAGGCCCAGTTAAAAAGAAGACCAGCAGAAACAATGAGTGCTTCCAGCTGAGAAAGCACCATCAAGGAACAGCCGTTCCACTCAAAGAAACCAGAGGGGGCCCAAGAGCAGAAATCACCAAAGTACCATTCACAGCCACAGGAGGGATTCCAAGAACGGAATTCACAACACATCCTGTATTATACCCCGGAGCTGCACTCACTATTCTGCTGGTGCAGTCACTGTGTACATACATTACATTACTGATCCCGAGTTACATCCTGTATTATACCCCAGAGCTGCACTCACTATTCTGCTGGTGCAGTCCCTGTGTACATACATTACATTACTGATCCTGAGTTACATCCTGTATTATACTCCAGAGCTGCACTCACTATTCTGCTGGGGCAGTCACTGTGTACATACATTACTGTTGTGAATTCTGCTCTCGGGCTCCTTCCGGTGGTTATAAGTGGTAGTGCTGCTGTCTCTGGATCGCAGCCTTCATCAGGTGTATCCGCTTATTGCAATCCTGACTGGGCTATTTAGGCTTGCTTGATCCTTTAGTCAGTGCCAGTTGTCAATTGTTCTTGAAGGGATTGCATCTCTATCTGGCTCCTCATGCCCTGCTGTCAAGTCAGCTAAGATAAGTGTCTGGTTTTTGCCCCTGCAGCATACTTGCAGTTTGCTTTACTGTTCAGTGCAATTTAATATGTTTTTGTCCAGCTTAGACTTGTTTTGATTTTTCTGTCTTGCTGGTTTCTCTGGAGATGCACAAATACATTCTATGTCTTTAGTTAAATGTAGTATATAGTATTTTCTGCTGTGGATATTTTTAGGATTTTAATACTGACCGCTTAGAATTCTGTCCTATCCTTTTCTATTTAGCTAGAAGTGCCTCTTTTGCTAAACCCTGTTTTTCTGCCTGTGTACGTCCTTCCTCTTAAACTCACAGTCAATATTTGTGGGGGGCTGTCTGTTATGACCTGGTGGTTAAGGAGCAACATGTGACGAGCTCTGGAGGAGGTGGTATCTGTACTGACCGCAGTTCCTGATCCTAACACAACACTAGAAGTAGCCGTGGAATGTTCCTGTCACTCCCTAGACATCTCGTCACAGCCAGAGAACTAACTACCCCTAAAGATGGAAACAGAAAGCTATCTTGCCTCAGAGAAAATTCCCAAAGGATAGACAGCCCTCCACAAATATTGACTGTGAGTGGAGAGGGAAATGACATACACAGAATGAAACAGGATTTAGCAAAGGAGGCCACTTCTAACTAGATAGACAGAACAGGAAAGAATACTGTGCGGTCAGTATTAAAAGCTAGAAAAATCCACACAGAGTTTACAAAAAATCTCCACACCTGACTAACGGTGTGGAGGGCAAATCTGCTTCCCCAGAGCTTCCAGCTAAGCTGAATATATCATACTGACAAGCTGGACTAGAGAAAACATAAAATGAGCTGAACGATTAAGTCCACAGCAAGTGGACAACAAATGAACAAGCAAGGACTTATCTTTGCTGAACTGGACCGACTATCAGAGAAATCCAAGGAGAGATCTGAATCCAACCAAGAAACATTGACAGCTGGCATTGGCTGAAGACTAGAGCCAGGCTAAATAGCAGAGCCAGGAGAGATGATCAGTGGAAGCAGCTGCTAATGCTAAATCCAAGGAGCAGCAGTTCCACTTAAAACCACCGGAGGGAGCCCAAGGGCAGAATTCACAAAAGTGCCATTTACAACCACCGGAGGGAGCCCAAGAACGGAATTCACAACAGTACCCCCCCTTGAGGAGGGGTCACCGAACCCTCACCAGAGTCCCCAGGCCGATCAGGACGAGCCAAGTGAAAAGCACGAACCAAATCGGCAGCATGGACATCGGAGGCAACAACCCAAGAATTATCCTCCTGGCCATAACCCTTCCACTTGACAAGATACTGAAGCTTCCGCCTCGAAAAACGAGAATCCAAAATCTTCTCCACCACATATTCCAACTCCCCCTCAACCAACACCGGGGCAGGAGGATCAACAGAGGGAACAACGGGCACCACATATCTCCGCAACAAGGATCTATGGAAAAGTATTATGGATGGAAAAAGAGGCTGGAAGGGCCAAACGAAAAGATACCGGATTGATAATCTCAGAAATCTTATAAGGACCAATAAAGCAAGGCTTGAACTTAGGGGACGAAACCTTCATAGGAACATGACGAGAAGACAACCAGACTAAATCCCCAACACGAAGCCGGGGACCAACACACCGACAGCGGTTAGCAAAACGTTGAGCCTTTTCCTGAGACAACGTCAAATTGTCCACCACATGAGTCCAAATCTGCTGTAACCTGTCCACCACAGAATCCACACCAGGACAGTCAGAAGGCTCAACCTGCCCTGAAGAAAAACGAGGATGAAAACCAAAATTACAAAAGAAAGGCGAAACCAAAGTGGCCGAACTAGCCCGATTATTAAGGGCAAACTCGGCCAACGGCAAGAAGGTCACCCAATCATCCTGATCAGCAGACACAAAGCATCTCAAATAGGTTTCCAAGGTCTGATTGGTTCGCTCAGTTTGGCCATTTGTCTGAGGATGAAACGCTGAAGAGAAAGACAAATCAATGCCCATCCTAGCACAAAAGGACCGCCAAAACCTAGAAACAAACTGGGAACCTCTGTCAGACACTATATTCTCCGGAATGCCATGCAAACGAACCACATGCTGAAAAAACAATGGAACCAAATCAGAGGAGGAAGGCAACTTAGGCAAAGGTACCAAATGGACCATCTTAGAAAACCGGTCAAAAACCACTCAGATAACAGACATCTTCTGGGAAACAGGAAGATCCGAAATAAAATCCATGGAAATATGCGTCCAGGGCCTCTCAGGGACCGGCAAAGGCAAAAGCAACCCACTAGCGCGGGAACAGCAAGGCTTGGCCCGGGCACAAGTCCCACAGGACTGCACAAAAGAACGCACATCCTGCGACAAGGAAGGCCACCAAAAGGACCTAGCAACCAAATCTCTGGTACCAAAAATCCCAGGATGACCAGCCAACACCGAACAATGAACCTCAGAAATTACCTTACTAGTCCATCTATCAGGAACAAACAGTTTCCCCACTGGACAGCGGTCAGGTTTATCAGCCTGAAATTCCCGAAGCACCCGCCGTAAATCAGGGGAGATGGCAGAAAGAATCACCCCCTCCTTGAGAATACCAACCGGCTCAAGGACTCCCGGAGAATGAGGCAAAAAACTCCTAGAGAGGGCATCAGCCTTCACATTCTTAGATCCCGGAAGATACGAGACCACAAAATCAAAACGGGAGAAAAACAGGGACCATCGAGCCTGTCTAGGATTCAACCGCTTGGCAGACTCGAGGTAAATCAGATTCTTATGATCGGTCAAGAGTCAAGACCACAACGCAGTGCTTGGCTCCCTCAAGCCAATGTCGCCACTACTCAAATGCCCACTTCATAGCCAACAACTCCCGATTGCCGACATCATAATTACGCTCCGCAGGCGAAAACTTTCTGGAGAAGAAGGCACACGGTTTAATCAAAGAACCATCAGAACTTTTCTGAGACAAAACGGCCCCTGCCCCAATCTCAGAAGCGTCAACCTCAACCTGAAAAGGAAGAGAAACATCTGGCTGATGCAACACAGGGGCAGAAGTAAATCGGTGTTTAAGCTCCTGAAAGGCCTCAACAGCCGCAGAGGACCAATTCGTCACATCAGCGCCTTTCTTCGTCAAATCGGTCAGGGGCTTAACCACACTGGAAAAGTTAGCAATAAAACGGCGATAAAAATTAGCAAAGCCCAAAAATTTCTGAAGGCTCTTCACAGATGTGGGTTGAATCCAATCATGAATGGCCTGGACCTTAACCGGATCCATTTCTATAGCCGAGGGAGAAAAAATGAAACCCAAAAAAGAAACCTTCTGAACTCCAAAAAGGCACTTAGACCCCTTCACAAATAAAGTATTAGCACGAAGGATCTGAAATACCATCCTGACCTGTTTCACATGAGACTCCCAATTATCAGAAAAAATCAAAATATCATCCAAATATACAATCATGAATTTATCAAGATAATTCCGGAAGATATCATGCATGAAGGACTGAAACACAGATGGAGCATTAGAGAGCCCGAAAGGCATCACAAGGTATTCAAAATGGCCTTTGGGCGTATTAAATGCTGTTTTCCATTCGTCACTCTGTTTAATACGAACAAGATTATACGCCCCTCGAAGGTCAATCTTAGTAAACCAACTAGCCCCCTTAATCCGAGCAAACAAATCAGAAAGCAAAGGTAAAGGGTATTGGAATTTGACCGTGATCTTATTAAGAAGGCGATAATCAATACAGGTTCTCAGGGAGCAATCCTTCTTGGCAACAAAAAAGAATCCCGCCCCCAACGGCGACGAAGACGGCCGAATATGCCCCTTCTCCAAAGACTCCTTAACATAACTCCGCATGGCGGCATGCTCTGGCACAGACAGATTGAAAAGTTGGCCCTTAGGGAACTTACAGCCAGGAATCAAGTTAATAGCACAATCGCAGTCCCTATGAGGAGGAAGGGAACTGGACTTGGGTTCATCAAATACATCCTGGAAATCCGACAAAAACTCAGGGACTTCAGAAGAGGGGGAAGAGGAAGTTGACATTAAAGGAACATCACTATGTACCCCTTGACAACCCCAACTAGTCACAGACATAGATTTCCAATCCAGCACCGGATTATGTACCTGTAACCATGGAAAACCCAGCACAACAACATCATGCAAATTATGCAACACCAAAAAACGACAATCCTCCTGATGTGCTGGAGCCATGCACATGGTCAACTGTGTCCAGTACTGAGGTTTATTCTTGGCCAATGGTGTAGCATCAATGCCCCTTAAGGGAATAGGGTTCTGCAAAGGCTGCAAGGAAAAACCACAGCGTCTGGCGAACTCTAAGTCCATTAAGTTCAGGGCAGCGCCTGAATCCACAAATGCCATGACAGAAAAGGACGATAATGAGCAAATCAGGGTAACAGACAAGAGAAATTTAGGCTGTACAGTACTAATGGTGACAGACCTAGCGACCCTCTTAGTACGCTTAGGGCAATCAGAAATAACATGAGCAGAATCACCACAGTAAAAACACAGCCCATTCTGACGTCTGAATTCCTGCTGTTCTGCTCTAGTCAAAATCCTATCACATTGCACAGGCTCAGGACTCTGCTCAGAGGACACTGCCATATGGTGCACAACCTTGCGCTCATGCAGGCGCCGATCAATCTGAATGGCTAGAGACATTGATTCGCTCAAACCAGCAGGCGTGGGAAACCCCACCATAACATCTTTAAGGGCTTCAGAAAGACCCTTTCTGAAAATTGCTGCCAGGGCATACTCATTCCATTTAGTAAGCACAGACCACTTTCTAAATTTCTGGCAGTATACTTCTGCCGCTTCCTGACCCTGACACAGAGCCAGCAAGGTTTTTTCTGCCTGATCCACAGAATTAGGTTCGTCATACAGCAATCCGAGCGCTTGAAAAAATGCGTCTACATTAAGCAATGCCGGATCCCCTGACTCAAGGGAGAATGCCCAATCCTGAGGGTCTCCACGCACCAGAGAGATGACAATTTTCACCTGCTGAATGGGGTCACCAGAGGAACGGGGTCTCAAAGCAAAAAACAATCTGCAGTTATTTTTAAAGTTCAGAAACTTGGATCTGTCCCCAAAAAACAAACCAGGAGTAGGAATTCTAGGCTCTAAAGCCGGAGTCTGAACAACATAATCTTGGACACTCTGTACCCTTGCAGCAAGTTGATCCACACGAGAGAACAAACCCTGAATATCCATGTCAGCGCCAAAATCCTGAACCACCCAGAGATTAAGGGGGAAAAAAAGACAAAACAGGCTGCAGAGACAAAAAAATGACTCAGAACTTTTTTTTCCCCACTTTTGAGATGCATTCAACACATTGCGGGCCAGCTGTACTGTTATGACCTGGTGGTTAAGGAGCAACATGGGACGAGCTCTGGAGGAGGTGGTATCTGTACTGACTGCAGTTCCTGATCCTAACACAACACTAGAAGTAGCCGTGGAATGTTCCTGTCACTCCCTAGAAATCTCGTCACAGCCAGAGAACTAACTACCCCTAAAGATGGAAACAGAAAGCTATCTTGCCTCAGAGAAAATTCCCAAAGGATAGACAGCCCCCCACAAATATTGACTGTGAGTGGAGAGGGAAATGACATACACAGAATAAAGCAGGATTTAGCAAAGGAGGCCACTTCTAACTAGATAGACAGAACAGGAAAGAATACTGTGCGGTCAGTATTAAAAGCTAGAAAAATCCACACAGAGTTTACAAAAAATCTCCACACCTGACTAACGGTGTGGAGGGCAAATCTGCTTCCCCAGAGCTTCCAGCTAAGCTGAATATTTCCGATTATATTGTTCAGACTCCGGTTTTAGAGCCTAGAATTCCTACTCCTGATTTGTTTTTTGGGGACAGGTCCAAATTTTTGAGTTATAAAAATAACTGTAAACTGTTTTTCGCTCTGAAACCCCGTTCCTCTGGTGATCCCACTCAGCAGGTTAAAATTGTCATCTCCCTGCTGCGTGGCGATCCTCAGGATTGGGCATTTTACCTGGAATCTGGGAATCCGGCCTTGCTTAATGTAGACACCTTTTTTCAGGCTCTAGGGTTATTATATGATGAACCTAATTCAGTGGATCATGCAGAGAAGACCTTGTTGGCCCTGTGTCAGGGTCAAGAAGCGGCAGAATCGTATTGCCAGAAATTTAGAAAATGGTCTGTGCTGACTAAATGGAATGAGGATGCTTTGGCGGCAATTTTCAGAAAGGGTCTTTCTGAAGCTGTTAAAGATGTTATGGTGGGGTTTCCCATGCCTGTCGGTCTGAGTGATTCTATGTCTCTGGCCATTCAGATTGATCGGCGCTTGCGCAAGCACAGAGCTGTGCGCACTGTGGCGTTGTCCTCCGAGCAGAGTCCTGAGCCTATGCAGTGTGATAGGACTCTGTCTAGAGCTGAACGACAAGGATTCAGATGTCAGAATAGGTTGTGTTTCTACTGCGGCGATTCTGCTCATGTCATTTCAGTCTGCCCTAAGCGTACAAAGAGAATCACTAGTTCAGTTGCCATCAGTACTGTACAACCTAAATTTCTGTTATCTGTGACCTTGATCTGCTCATTGTGGATGAGTGCGCCGCTTTGAACTTAATGGACTTAGAATTTGCCAGGCGTTGTGGTTTCCCCTTGCAGTCTTTGCAGAACCCTATTCCTTTAAGGGGCATTGATGCTACATCTTTGGCTAAAAATAAACCCCAGTTTTGGACACAGCTAACCATGTGCATGGCGCCAGCCCATCAGGAAGATTGTCGTTTTCTGGTGTTGCATAATTTGCATGATGTTATTGTGCTGGGTTTTCCATGGTTACAGGTACATAATCCGGTGTTAGATTGGAAATCTGTCTGTGACTAGTTGGGGTTGTCAGGGGGTTCATAATGATGTTCCTTTGATGTCAATTTCCTCTTCCCCCTCTTCTGAAATTCCTGAGTTTTTGTCTGATTTTCAGGATGTATTCGATAAGCCCAAGTCCAGTTCCCTTCCACCGCATAGGGACTGTGATTGTGCTATTGACTTGATTCCAGGCTGTAAGTTCCCTAAGGGCCGACTTTTCAACCTGTCTATGCCAGAACATACCGCCATGCGGAGTTATGTTAAGGAGTCTTTGGAGAAATGGCATATTCGTCCGTCTTCTTCACCATTGGGAGTCTCATGTGAAACAGGTCAGGATGGTATTTCAGATCCTTCGTGATAATGCTCTATTTGTGAAGGGGTCTAAGTGTCTCTTTGGAGTGCAGAAGGTTTCTTTTTTGGGCTTCATTTTTTCTCCCTCATCTATAGAAATGGATCCGGTTAAGGTTCAGGCCATTCATGATTGGATTCAGCCCACATCCGTGAAGAGCCTTCAGAAATTTTTGGGCTTTGCTAATTTTTATCGCCGTTTCATTGCTATCTTCTCCAGTGTGGTTAAACCCCTGACCGATTTGACGAAGAAAGGCGCTGATGTGACGAATTGGTCCTCTGCGGCTGTCTCTGCCTTTCAGGAGCTTAAACGGCGATTTACTTCTGCCCCGGTGTTGCGTCAGCCGGATGTTTCTCTTCCATTTCAGGTTGAGGTTGACGCTTCTAAGATTGGGGCAAGGGCCGTTTTGTCTCAGGGGAATTCTGATGGTTCCTTGATGAAACCATGTGCCTTCTTTTCCCAAAAGTTTTCGCCTGCTGAACGCAATTCTGATGTCGGCAATCGGGAGTTGCTGGCTATGAAGTGGGCGTTTGAGGAATGGCGACATTGGCTTGAGGGAGCCAAGCACCGTATTGTGGTCTTGACCGATCATAAAAATCTGATTTACCTCGAGTCTGCCAAACGGCTGAATCCTAGACAGGCTCGATGGTCCCTGTTTTTCTCCCGTTTTGATTTTGTGGTCTCGTATCTTCCGGGTTCTAAGAATGTTAAGGCTGATGCCCTCTCTAGGAGCTTTTTGCCTGATTCTCCTGGGGTCCTTGAACCGGTCGACGTTCTGAAGAAAGGGGTGGTCCTTTCTGCCATCTCCCCTGATTTGCGACGGGTTCTTCGGGAATTTCAGGCTGATAAACCTGACCGCTGTCCAGTGGGGAAACTGTTTGTTCCTGATAGATGGACTAGTAAAGTGATTTCTGAGGTTCATTGTTCTGTGTTGGCTGGCCATCCTGGTATTTTTGGTACCAGAGATTTGGTTGGTAGGTCCTTTTGGTGGCCTTCTTTGTCGCGGGATGTGCGTTCTTTTGTACAGTCCTGTGGGACTTGTGCGCGGGCCAAGCCTTGTTGTTCCCACGCTAGCGGGTTGCTTTTGCCTTTGCCGGTCCCTGAGAGGCCCTGGACGCATATTTCTATGGATTTTATTTCAGATCTTCCTGTTTCCCAGAGGGTGTCGGTTATCTGGGTGGTTTGTGACCGGTTTTCTAAGATGGTTCATTTGGTGCTTTTGCCTAAATTGCCTTCTTTGTTATGGACCTGGTGGTTAGGAGCACCCGGAATGACCTGATGGTTAAACAATGAAACAGGACAAGCTCTGGGAAGTGGGAGCTCTGCTGACCGCAACCCCTAATCCTATCACACACACTAGAAATAGCCGTGGAGCGTGCCTAACTCTGCCTAGACGCCTCTTCACAGCCTAAGAGCTAACTACCCCTAAAGATAGGAAATAAAGCCTTACCTTGCCTCAGAGAAATTCCCCAAAGGAAAAGGCAGCCCCCCACAAATATTGACTGTGAGTTAAGAGGAAAGTCACAAACGCAGGAATGAAACAGGTTTTAGCAAAGGAGGCCAGTCTTCACTAAACAGACAGAGGATAGAAAAGGGAACTGTGCGGTCAACATAAAAACCTACAAAAAATCACGCAGAGTGTGCAAAAAGACCCCCGCACCGACTCACGGTGCGGAGGTGCCACTCTGCATCCCAGAGCTTCCAGCTAGCAAGACGATATAATGATAGCAAGCTGGACAAGAACTTAGCAAATACACAATGAACAAAATGAACTAGCAGGGACATAGCTTCTGCTGGAGTAGACAGGTCATCAGAAAGATCCAAGAGAGATCTGAACCAGTATTAAGACATCGACAGCTGGCATGAAGTAACGATCAGAGTGGAGTTAAATAGAGAAGCAGGCCTAGCAATAAACGAGGGCAGCTGAGAAGGAACCTCAAGAACCAGTAGCTCCACTCACAGCCACCAGAGGGAGTTCACAGACAGAACTCGCCGAAGTACCATTCATGACCACAGGAGGGAGTTCAAGAACGGAATTCACAACAGTATCCCCCCCTTGAGGAGGGGTCACCGAACCCTCACCAGAGCCCCCAGGCCGATCAGGACGAGCCAAATGAAAGGCACAAACTAAATCGGCAGCATGGACATCAGAGGCAACAACCCAGGAGTTATCCTCCTGACCATAGCCCTTCCATTTGACCAGGTACTGAAGTTTTCGTCTCAAAATACGAGAATCTAAAATCTTCTCCACCACATACTCCAACTCCCCCTCGACCAACACCGGAGCAGGAGCGTCAACGGAGGGAACGATAGACGCCACATATCTCTGCAACAAGGACCTATGGAACACATTATGGATGGCAAAAGAAGCTGGAAGGGCCAAACGAAATGACACAGGATTGAGAATTTCAGAAATCTTATAAGGACCAATGAAACGAGGCTTAAACTTAGGAGAAGAAACCTTCATAGGAACATAACGAGACGACAACCAAACCAAATCCCCAACATGAAGTCGGGGACCAACACAACGACGGCGGTTGGCGAAACGTTGAGCCTTCTCCTGGGACAATGTCAAATTGTCCACTACGTGAGTCCAAATTTGCTGCAACCTGTCCGCCACAGAATCTACACCAGGACAGTCTGAAGGCTCAACCTGCCCTGAAGAAAAACGAGGATGAAAACCAGAATTACAAAAAAAAGGCAAAACTAAAGTAGTCGAACTGGCCCGATTATTAAGAGCGAACTCAGCCAATGGTAAGAAGGTCACCCAATCATCCTGATCCGCAGAAACAAAGCATCTCAGATATGTTTCCAAAGTCTGATTGGTTCGTTCGGTTTGGCATTTGTCTGAGGATGGAAAGCCGAAGAAAAAGACAAATCAATGCCCATCTTCGCACAAAAGGACCGCCAAAACCTTGAAACAAACTGGGAACCTCTGTCCCACACGATGTTCTCCGGAATGCCATGCAAACGAACCACATGCTGAAAAAACAATGGAACCAAATCAGAGGAGGAAGGCAATTTAGGCAAGGGTACCAAATGGACCATCTTAGAGAAGCGATCACAAACCACCCAGATGACCGACATCCTTTGAGAGACAGGAAGATCTGAAATAAAATCCATGGAAACACCACCTCATCCCGGATTTTATCAACCCTGTACAGTAACTCCTGGTTGATCATCATCCGGGGAAACTCCTTTTCTGCACCAGGTTGTTGGGCCACTCCATTCACCTCGATTACTCTTTCCCTTGCCCGGGTCAGAGTGGGATCCTGGAGCTGGGCAGTCCCGAACTTACCAGGAGACACCTCCAGCTCAGGAATTGGTGGATTCTCCTCCACCTCTCCTGCCAATACCTCTAGGGGAAACCTATCGGGATTACACACTGTCCCTATGGTGGCGACCCCTACGGCAGCTATCCCTGACTCGGGATCTTCAGGTTCTGCACCTGGAATGCTTTTTACCCTGAGAGGGTTAACTCTGTTCTCCCAGAGGGACCGGGACAGGGGCAAGTCTCTACCGATCACAGTCCCATACAGAAGAGTCTTTACCATGCCCACCACATGTTTTATCTCTCCACATGGGGTGGAGAAAGTGACCTCCGCAGTCAGGTACTCTCGGAGGTCCCCATGTATGCACACTACCCCCACCTTCTGTCCATTAGGACTGTCCCCAGCAACCAGGGACCCGTGTACCAGGGTCACCAAGCTCCCTGAGTCCAAGAGAGCATCCGTCTGGTACCCGTTCACAAGTACTCTACACAGCTGAGGTTCGGTACCCGCAGGGTCTGTAGTGGCAATGCAGACTGGCTGGGCATACATAGACACCCGACGGGTATACCCGCAGTCCATGAGTTCTGTTGTTAGAGGGCAATTAGCAACCACATGTCCAGGTTCTTGACATCGCTAACACGTAATGACTGTGGCTCGAGGTAACCTTGGGGCCAGTTTAGGGGACACAGGTCTGTGGTCACTCTCTTTCCAAGACAACCCCTCAGCACGGACTCGGTCCGGTTTTGTCCCAGTGGAGGGTCATGGACTTTTCTCAGACTCCTGAGCTGGCGGAGCCTTACGTGACAGCTGAAGCGGAGCAGTGTCCCGTATAAAGTCCTGGGTGGCCTTATATCGCTCTATCAGACCTACAACTTGGTCTAGGGTACCCGGGTCCCCTTGACCCACCCAACGCTGTATGGCTGCTGGCAGAGCCCTCACCAGTCGGTTGACCACCACCCTCTCCACTATCTGACTTGTGGTTAAAGTCTCAGGTTGGAGCCACCGTTTCACAAGCTGCAGTAAGTCAAAAATCTGAGACCGGGCAGGCTGGGCTTCCACAAAAGTCCAAGAAAACACCTGTTGAGCTCTCACATAAGTATTAACCCCCAGCCGGGCAAGGATCTCACCTTTTAGCTTGGAATAGTCCTGGGCATCCTCCCGAATGAGGTCAAAGTAGGCCTTTAGCGCATCACCCCTCAGGAACGGAGCCACAACTTCAGCCCACTGTGCTGCTGGCAGGTTCTCCCGCTCTGCCGTGCACTCATAGACGGTGAGGAAAGCTTCCACGTCATCTTCCGGACTCAATTTCCTCAAAGCGGAGCTGACCTTGTCTCGGGCATCGCGATGTTCCGGGGCCGGTGCTGGAGGTGCCTCACGCAGGGCTGTAATTTGCTGCAGCAACAGGTTATTAGTTTGTTGCTGTTGTTCCTGTGTGAGGACCAGCTGCCTCAGAATCTCCTCCATTTTGTCTGTAGGCCTGAATTGTAATGTAGCAGGCTTAATAACAGACATGCAAATGGTGTTGGGGTATGCCTTAATTCACACTGCTCCGCATTCTCCAACCAAATGTGATGTAGCGATGTCCTTGCTGTGCAGTGAATAGGCAGTGACCCATACAAAGTTCAAACAAAGTCTTGTTTATTTCACAGCATACTCACAAACCGGAAAAAATAAGCAAACAAGTCTTTCAGTATGCAGCCAGGAAAAAATAACGACAGTCCACAATCCGTTGCCGTGAGCGTAATACACCACCGTGTACGCTGGGGTGTCAGGCTTTTTAGGCTTTGCCTGGCCCGTGTTACACCACACGGACAGAGCTCCTCATAAAGATCCTGCTAGGCTGCACTCTCTATTCTGCTGGTGCAGTCACTGTGTGTATACATTACATTACTGATCCTGAGTAACATCTTGTATTATACCCAAGAGCTGCACTCACTATTCTGCTAGTGCAGTCACTGTGTACATACATTACATTACTGATCCTGAGTTACCTCCTGTATTATACCCCAGAGATGCACTCACTATTCTGCTGGTGCAGTCACTGTGAACATACATTACATTATTGATCCTGAGTTACATCCTTTATTATACCCCAGAGCTGCACTCACTATTCTGCTGGTGCAGTCACTGTGTACATACATTACACTACTGATCCTGAGTTACATCCTGTATTATACCCCAGAGCTGCACTCACTATTCTGCTGGTGCAGTCACTGTGTACATACATTGCATTACTGATCCTGAGTTACATCCTGTATTATACCCCAGAGCTGCACTCACTATTCTGCTGGTGCAGTCACTGTGTACATACATTACATTACTGATCCTGATTTACATCCTGTATTATACCCCAGAGCTGCACTCACTATTCTGCTGGTGCAGTCACTGTGTACCTACATTACTGATCCAGAGTTACATCCTGTATAATATTCCAGAGCTGCACTCACTATTCTGCTGGGGCAGTCACTGTGTACATACATTACATTACTTATCCTGTACTGATCCTGATTTACATCCTGTATTATACTCCAGAGCTGCACTCACTATTCTGCTGGTGCAGTCAGTGTACATACATTACATTGCTGATTCTCAGTTCCATCCTGTATTATACTCCAGAGCTGCACTCACTATTCTGCTGGTGCAGTCAGTGTACATACATTACATTGCTGATTCTCAGTTCCATCCTGTATTATACTCCAGAGCTGCACTCACTATTCTGCTGGTGCAGTCACTGTGTACATACATTACATTACTGATCCTGATTTACATCCTGTATTATACCCCAGAGCTGCACTCACTATTCTGCTGGTGCAGTCACTGTGTACCTATATTACTGATCCTGAGTTACATCCTGTATAATATTCCAGAGCTGCACTCACTATTCTGCTGGTTCAGTCACTGTGTACATACATTACATTACTGATCCTGAGTTACATCCTGTATTATACTCCAGAGCTGCACTCACTATTCTGCTGGTGCAGTCAGTGTACATACATTACATTGCTGATTCTCAGTTCCATCCTGTATTATACTCCAGAGCTGCACTCACTATTCTGCTGGTGCAGTCACTGTGTTCATACATTGCATTACTGATCCTGAGTTACATCCTGTATTATACCCCAGAGATGCACTCACTATTCTGCTGGTGCAGTCACTGTGTTCATACATTGCATTACTGATCCTGAGTTACATCCTGTATTATACCCCAGAGCTGCACTCACTATTCTGCTGGTGCAGTCACTGTGTACATATATTACATTACTTATCCTGAGTTACATCCTGTATTATACTCCAGAGCTGCACTCACTATTCTGCTGGTGCAGTCACTGTGTATATACATTACATTACTGATCCTGAGTTACATCCTTTATTATACCCCAGAGCTGCACTCACTATTCTGCTGGTGCAATCACTGTGTACATACATTACATTACTGATCCTGAGTTACCTCCTGTATTATACTCCAGAGCTGCACTCACTATTCTGCTGGTGCAGTCACTGTGTATATACATTACATTACTGATCCTGAGTTACATCCTTTATTATACCCCAGAGCTGCACTCACTATTCTGCTGGTGCAGTCACTGTGTACATACATTACATTACTGATCCTGAGTTACATCCTTTATTATACCCCAGAGCTGCACTCACTATTCTGCTGGTGCAGTCACTGTGCACATACATTACATTACTGATCCTGAGTTACATCCTGTATTATACCCCAGAGCTGCATTCACTATTCTGCTGGTGCAGTCACTGTGAACATATATTACATTACTTATCCTGAGTTACATCCTGTATTATACTCCAGAGCTGCACTCACTATTCTGCTGGTGCAGTCAGTGTACATACATTACATTGCTGATTCTCAGTTCCATCCTGTATTATACTCCAGAGCTGCACTCACTATTCTGCTGGTGCAGTCACTGTGTACATACATTACATTACTGATCCTGATTTACATCCTGTATTATACCCCAGAGCTGCACTCACTATTCTGCTGGTGCAGTCACTGTGTACCTATATTACTGATCCTGAGTTACATCCTGTATAATATTCCAGAGCTGCACTCACTATTCTGCTGGTTCAGTCACTGTGTACATACATTACATTACTGATCCTGAGTTACATCCTGTATTATACTCCAGAGCTGCACTCACTATTCTGCTGGTGCAGTCAGTGTACATACATTACATTGCTGATTCTCAGTTCCATCCTGTATTATACTCCAGAGCTGCACTCACTATTCTGCTGGTGCAGTCACTGTGTTCATACATTGCATTACTGATCCTGAGTTACATCCTGTATTATACCCCAGAGATGCACTCACTATTCTGCTGGTGCAGTCACTGTGTTCATACATTGCATTACTGATCCTGAGTTACATCCTGTATTATACCCCAGAGCTGCACTCACTATTCTGCTGGTGCAGTCACTGTGTACATATATTACATTACTTATCCTGAGTTACATCCTGTATTATACTCCAGAGCTGCACTCACTATTCTGCTGGTGCAGTCACTGTGTATATACATTACATTACTGATCCTGAGTTACATCCTTTATTATACCCCAGAGCTGCACTCACTATTCTGCTGGTGCAATCACTGTGTACATACATTACATTACTGATCCTGAGTTACCTCCTGTATTATACTCCAGAGCTGCACTCACTATTCTGCTGGTGCAGTCACTGTGTATATACATTACATTACTGATCCTGAGTTACATCCTTTATTATACCCCAGAGCTGCACTCACTATTCTGCTGGTGCAGTCACTGTGTACATACATTACATTACTGATCCTGAGTTACATCCTTTATTATACCCCAGAGCTGCACTCACTATTCTGCTGGTGCAGTCACTGTGCACATACATTACATTACTGATCCTGAGTTACATCCTGTATTATACCCCAGAGCTGCATTCACTATTCTGCTGGGGCAGTCACTGTGTACATACATTACATTACTGATCCTGTACAGGATCATGTTATCCTAGACTTTTTGATTACAAGAGGAGGATGACCAGTGAGGACTCAGACTTTAAGGATGGACTTCAGAAAGGCAGATGTTAATGGACTCAGAAAGTGGGTAGAAAAGGTCCAATGGCTGGATGTTCTAATGGACAGAAATGTCCTAGAAGGACGGGAGATTTTGCTAAATGAAATTCTTACCGCATAATTGGTATCAATCCTGAAAAGAAGGAAGAGTTAGAAGCATTTTAAGAGACCAGGATGGATGGACATAGAACTTAATCACTTGTTAAAAAGGAAAAAAATAAATGCATATCAAATGGAAAGAGGGGGACATATCTAAAGAAGAATATAATGCTGTTTGCAGGGAATGCAGGGCAAGGGTTAGAAGTAGTGTTGAGCATTCCGATACCGCAAGTATCGGGTATCGGCCGATACTTGCGGGTATCGGAATTCCGATACCGAGATCCGATACTTTTGTGGTATCGGGTATCGGTATCGAAACAACATTAATGTAAAAATGTGTAAAAGAGAGAATTAAAATAAAAAAATATTGCTATACTCACCTCTCCGACGCAGCCTGGACCTCAGCAAGGGAACCGGCAGCGTTGTTTGCTTAAAATTCGCGCTTTTCCTTCCTTACGTGAAGTCCCGGCTTGTGATTGGTCGCGTGCCGCCCATGTGGCCGCGACGCGACCAATCACAGCAAGCCGTGACGTAATTTTAGGTCCTTCAGGATTTTAAAATTACGTTCTGGCTTGTGATTGGTCGCGTCGCGGTCACATGGGCGACGCGACCAATCACAAGCCGTGACGTCATGGGAGGCAGGACACGTGCGCATTTTAAATTCTTCACCAAAAATTTACATTTGTTTTTTTTTTTTCTTAATTCAAATAGGTTTTTATTAAGAATAACAAGATGATTGACATGTTACATTCGTATTTTCAATACAAAATTTTCTTCCCCCCCTTCAAACAACTCCCTTTGATCCCAACACCCCCCACCCCAACCCAACAAGACAGCCCATCTTGCTTAACACCTCCATCAGTAAAACAAAAGGATAACTAATCCCCCAGGGATTGTAGTTCATTCAATTTGTATAATACCCCTATCCCTATCCCATGGCGATCCACGGAGACCATAGTTTATTGAACATTTCGATTTTCCCTTTCTTTTTGTTAAACCCCTTTTCGAGTGTCAGGCCTTGTTTCACATATTGTAGGAATTCTCCTCTTGACGGCGGTTCTTCCCTGATCCAATTTCGAGCTATTACCTTCCACATTTGGTATCTTTATGTTTGAAGCATGATATGTGGGAAAAGTTTGAAAAGTTCCAGGGAGCCGAATACTTTTGAAAGGCACTGTATCTATGAATAAATCTTCTGATATATCCCAATACATTATCCCTGATGCTCACAAGACCACCTCCCCTCTTCTGCTGTCCTATGTTCCTCATCTAATTACCTCCAAGACTCCTCCTGAGCATCCCTCGTGCTCTGGAGTCCAGAGCCCAAACACAACTGATTTTTCCTACAGTTGGAACCTTCAGGCACAACCTGTAGACACAACTTATCAGGAAGGTCTGCAGCCTGCAATGACCCCACTGTCACCTCATTACAGCCTGTAATAGCAGTACTGCCCTCACCGTGCCACAGTAACAACACTGCCCTACTCCTATTTCTGTGTCCTTCCCAAATACCTTGCATATGTTAAGCTCGTGAGGGCAGGGTCCTCTTCCCCCTGTACCAGTCCGTTTGTTCATGTTTTTTATACTTGTGTGTGCTTTTGAGTTGTGCCATACACCTGTAATCCCCCTCCATATATTCAACACTCTGGAATTATTGGTGCTCCAAAATAACTAATAATAATCTGATCTTTGTCTCACAGCTAAAGTTCAGCAAGAGATAGATCAGGTGACCAAGTCCCTGCGATCCCCTGATATCATGGACAAGCCCCAGCTGGCTTATACAAATGCCGTCATCCATGAAGCACAGAGAGTTTTTGACCTGGCACCAACTGCTCTTTTCCATGCCATCACTGAAGACATCAAGTTCAGAGGTTATACCATCCCGAAGGTACGCAGCAATGTTTACAATATGCATTTTCTAGATTTTCTTACACAACATCGAAGAAGAAGAATTAAAAAAAAATATTTTGTACAACCCAGTCTTGTAAAAAGTTGACATTATAAACAGCTGATGCCACTCAGCATTCCCCAATCATGGGCGCCATCATGCAATTTTGCTTTAAACTGCAACATTTTTGTAGAAAACCCAATGGAATACATGTTTATGGTACCATATCATTATCGGGAGTATATAAGTTGTGTTGTATTGTAGTTATATACAGATATACAGTTCACTTATAAAAACTGACTAAAGTTGGGTGGATCGCTCTGTGAGACTTTGCTCCATCGGCCAGGTCTGCAAGCTATTACCTTCCGGAACCTTCCAGGTTCAGGTTTTCATTAGCCAGGCACGACTACTGATCTGGCCGATGGACGAGAGTCCTACGAACCGACCCACCCATCTCTATATCTGACCATTGGTACTTAATTAAGAAAATTCTGGGTTTATTCTGATTCTCAAGAACTATTCACTTACTTGTAACATCTGATCTTTCTTGGTATCAGGGAACAACTGTGATCCCCTTCCTCACATCAGTCCTACAAGACCCATCTCAGTGGGAAACTCCAGAAGATTTCAACCCTCAGCATTTTCTGAACGAGGACGGGCAGTTTCGCACAAGGTTGGCGTTCATGCCGTTTTCAGCAGGTAAGAGCCAAAGATGGAAATACCGGAGAGTAGACAAATGGAGCATCTGGGATTCTGGGCAAAGTGAAGAATTGGGGTCTAGAGAGACCAGACCATAATAATGAATATTAAATTTTCAAAGAACAATGTATCCATGAATCATGTTTCTCAGGAAATCACCGGTGAACAGGTGAATTAGAATTTTGCCTTATCCGCTCATCTCTAATTAAAGCTGAGGCATCGGGTCCCTTAGATATTAATGTAAGAAGTGATTTCAGCAATTTTTTGTAACTATCACTAATAATATTGTTAAAATGGTTTTATTAATTTGGGTTATTATGTCTGCGCTTTTCAAAATGTTTTTGTATATAATCAATTATATGTGCTAGGCGTGGGATGGTTTATAGCATTCTAAAGTCAGGAGGCCGCAGCTCTGAAAGTCCAACTACCGGGAGGAATTTAACTGTATTCGTTCTGGCAGCTCCGACGTTCAGAGTTGATCTGATGCAGCTTCAGTCACTGCTCCTTAACTAGTGATCAGCTGTATGTGAAGCGATGGCCGGGGGACCACCACTGTGCAGGAAGACTACTGTACACAAGATGAGGTGCAAACAACAAAGGGTAGATTTATTGGGAGGCCAGGAATGAAGGGAATAGGAAGATGCAAACAGGGGTTAACAATAGCAAAAGACAATATAAATGAGTAATCCTGTCCGGAAAATAGCACAGTGCTCCAACAATTACAGACTCAGAATTTGTCACACAAGCAAATTAAAACAATAAAACCAATAACGATGCTACTCTAAGTATAACCTCCCTGGCCTTTACTAAGCAGGCCACACGGCTCCCGTGTTCTGACTACTGAAGCCTGTACTAGGCCCTAACTGGTGCACCACACAGGAACAGACTCACGGTGATGTTGGGGACAGAGGTCCAGTCCCAGGGGGGCCCCAGCAGTCTATACAGAGGTGCGCACGTCTTTCTATCAGTTCTGTGAAGCGTGGTCTTCTCCTTGTTTCCGGATCCTAGGAATGCTCCTGGAAACTGCAATTCCCTTTCTCAGTATCTTCGTGGCTTCACAACCTAGCACAGAACAGCCACCTTTGCTGCAAACCGGAACAGTCTTGCAAATTTCAGAAGTACACTCCGTCCCAGCCTGGGATCTTTCTTGTAGCAAACAGTTCTCTCTCTCTAGAAACTTCTCCTTCCACACGCAGTGCAGGCTCAACTCCTCCCCTCAAGCTAGGGCAGTTCATCTTCACAGTCTAAAGCAGGGGAAAAGCAGAACATTCCATCACACACCAGACAAGGGGGTGCAGTCTCTTAAAGTGACAGCGTGTTCCTTACTGTGCATAACAGCACCACCCTCTTACATTCCTCCCTTCTTAATGATGGTCGTCCTCGGCCATCACAGCATCAGGGTCAAAGTGCAATGGAGGAACGTGTAATGCGGAAACAGCACCTATAGGGGAGGCAACAAAGGTGTAAAAACAGACAGAGCACACTGTTCTACATATTGGACTGGTGGAACCCCTGCATTAGACCTCTGGGATCTCCGAAGCTCTTGGCTGTCAGGCAAGGCTTGACTATCTTCCAGAGGAACACTTGTTGCAGGGGACATTGTGAGCTCTTGTCTGGTCTCATCCTCACATGGCGGTACTGGTACATCCATGGGATTACCGTTTCTGGGCGGCTGAGGACCCCCTACTGTGTCAGGGATGGTCCACCACTCCTCATCGATTTGGTCATCAGGCATGACAGATTCAGGAAGTGGAGTGGCGCATTCAGGCGACAATGGCGTAGAACAGACCTCAGACCGGCAAGGCCGCAGCATATTTCTGTGAAGTACTCTAGGGGCGGATGCCCCATTCTCAATCTGTACCTCGTAGACAGGGCTGTTAGCATACACTCTCTCGATAACCTTGTACGGCTGTACTTCCCATCTCTCACTTAGTTTTCC
Organism: Ranitomeya variabilis; assembly: GCF_051348905.1. Taxonomy (NCBI): domain Eukaryota; kingdom Metazoa; phylum Chordata; class Amphibia; order Anura; family Dendrobatidae; genus Ranitomeya; species Ranitomeya variabilis. Next base: position 572,292,060 of record NC_135237.1, on the reverse strand, counting down.
CTTGGGGCGTTTCTCTCTGACCAATACTCGGTCTCCAGGTTGGAGTGGTAACTCTTGAGTCAGTTTGCGGGCCGTATGTTCTTTTTCTTACAGTTGCTGACCCGCCAACCGCCGTATCGTTTGCAAACGTTGTCGATGCTCTTTCACCCATGAGGTGACATTTCGCTCCATCAGCTCCTCTGGCTGTTCCAGATTCAGCTCAATGATCTCTCGTTCAGCTCTTCCAAACAACAGTAGATAGGGGGTGTAACCCGTGGTGGAGTGGACCCGATTGTTGTAGGTCCAGACCAATTCTGGCAGATAGTCTGGCCAACACACCTTCTTATCCTCTTCCAATGTTCTCAGCATCTGAAGCAAGGTTCTGTTAAAGCGTTCGCAAGCTCCATTGCCTTGAGGATGATAAGGGGTGGTCCGGGACCGCTCGATGCCATACATGCGATACAATTCTTCCATCACCTTGCCTTGGAAACACGAGCCTTGGTCGGAGTGGATGCGCTTTGGGCACCCATACACCCGGATGAAGTCTTGGCAGATGGCTCGCGCCGCCGATTCCGCAGTCTGGTCTCTAGTCGGGGTTACTACTGCGAACTTAGAAAAATGATCGGTCATCACCAAACAATATTGCAGCCCCCGGGCCGAGTGTCCCACGAGGAGATAGTCGATCATCAAGACTTCCAATGGCTCCTTAGTTTGTATGGTCTGGATGGGTGCCCTCTGTTCAGTACTCTTAATGAGGTCACATACTCGACACTGCCGGCAAACCTCTTCCACCACAAGCTCCAACCGAGGACAATAGACATGCCGCTGCAACCATTGGTAGGTCTTTGTGGAGCCAAAGTGCGCTCCGAATTCATGGGCTTCTTTAGCTATTTCTTGAGCCATTCTTCCTGGGATGACCACTTGCCACCTTACTTCCATATCTTTTGGCTGTTGCTTCTTACGATATAGTACTGACTCTCTCACTTCCAGTCTATTCCACTGGTGCAACACACTCCTCATTTCAGAGTCCAGATCATCTCTCTCTTGTTTGCCAGGCTTCCACTTTTGCGTTACCCACCATTTCATCTGTCTCAGCCCTTCGTCCTCATCCTGAACGTGTCCCCATTTTTCATTGGTTCTTCCCAGGGACCGAGGTAATGCGCAGGCCTCCCTTCTTGACTGGGCCACAACCATCGGGGGCTTGAACTTATTAAAGTCTGGGGTTTCCTCCTCTTCGAGTTGTTCATCAAGATCCCCCACTGGAGTCTCCACAGGCACTCTGGACAGCCCATCCGCATTTGCGTTTTCGGTAGCAGAGTGATAGCGGATAGTAAAGTCGAAATTGGCCAGGCGAGCCATCCACCGTTGTTCTAAGGCCCCCAGTTTAGCATTCTCAAGGTGGGCCAGGGGATTATTGTCTGTTCGAACTTGAATTTTTGTACCTGTCAGGAAGCCTGCAAACTTTTCTGTCATGGCCCACACCAGAGCCAGGAGCTCTAACCGGAAGGAGCTGTAATTGTGAGGGTTTCTTTCGCTGTCTCGCAGGGACCTGCTAGCATACCCGATGACTCTCTCATGTCCATCCTGTATCTGAGAAAGTACTGCACCGAGTCCATGTAGGCTACCATCGGTGTACAACAGGAACGGTTGATCGAAGTCTGCGTAGGCCAAAATCGGGGCCGAAGTAAGGGCATTCTTTATAGCCTGGAAGGCCTCGTGTTGTCCCTGTGCCCAGGGGATTCGCTGGGTCTTCGGCACTTCAGCGGTCCCCCTCAGCAACTCAATGAGGGGACCGGCCACCTTCGCGAAGTCTTTAACAAACCGACGGTAGTACCCCGCGAGTCCGAGGAAGGCCTGGAGTTCTCTCACTGTTTGAGGGACTGGCCACTTCTGGATAGCAGCCACTTTTTCTGGCGAGGGTATAACTCCATCTTGTGACACAATGTGACCTAGGTACTCGATCTCCCTCTTGAAGAGGTGGCATTTCTTTGGCTTCAACTTCAGGTTATGAGCACGCAATCTTCCGAGTACCTGTCTGTCATGGTTCTCAATGGCAAGAGACCGTAGTAAAGCATACAAAAGGACTAGCTCTTGGAAGATGGGAACTCGAGCTGACTGTGAGCTAAACCTACCGCACAACTAACAGTGGCCGGGTAGCGTGCCTACGTTTTATCCCTAGACGCCCAGCGCCAGCCGGAGGACTGCCTGACCCTAGCAGAGGAAAATACAGACCTGGCTTACCTCTAGAGAAATTTTCCCCAAAAGGCAGACAGTAGCCCCCACATATATTGTCGGTGATTTTAGAGGAAATTGACATACAAAGTATGAAGATAGGTTTAGCAAATTGAGGTCCGCTTACTAGATAGTAGGAAGACAGAAAAGGGAACTTCACAGTCAGCTGAAAACCCTTTTCAAAACACCATCCTGAAATTACTTTAAGACTCTAATATCAACTCATGACACTAGAGTGGCAATTTCAGCTCACAAGAGCTTCCAGCCTCAGAAATATTCAAACACAGAGAACTGGAACAAAAATGCAAAACAAACTTAGGACTACAAGTCCAACTTAGCTGATAGTAGTCTAGGAGCAGGAACATGCAACAGAAAGGCTTCTGGTAACATTGTTGGCCGGCATAGAAATGACTGAGGAGCAAGGTTAAATAGAAAACTCCCACATCCTGATGGAAACAGGTGAACAGAGGAGATGAAGCACACAAGTTCAGTACCACCAGTGACCACCGGGGGAGCCCAGAAACCCAATTCACAACACCTGTCCAAGCCAGGCAAGGTGGTATTCGAAAGAGGATGAAAACACAATGATGTCATCCAGATAGATCAGGGTAGCCTCGAAATTTAAATCTCCAAAACACTTTTCCATCAGCCATTGAAAGGTGCCTGGAGCATTGGAGAGCCCGAAGGGCATCCGGTTAAACTCGAACAGTCCCATAGGGAGGATGAAGGCAGTTTTCTCTCTGTCTTTCTCTGCCACGGCTACTTGCCAATATCCGCTTGCTAGGTCCAGGGTGGAGAAGTACTTGGTTTTCCCCAGCGCTGTCAAGGATTCTTCGATGCGGGGCAACGGATACGAGTCTCGAACAGTGCACGCATTGAGTTTTCTGTAATCTACACAGAACCGGATGGTCCCGTCCTTTTTCTTGACGAGCACCACCGGGGCTGCCCAAGGGCTCTGACTACTCTGCACCACTCCTGAATCCAGCATCTGCCTCAGTAATGTTTTCACCTCTTGGTACATTTTGGGCGGGATCTGCTGGTATCGTTCTCGAATTGGACGAGCTTCCCCAGTCGGGATCTCATGCGTGATGGCTTCAGTACAGCCGAAATCTTCGGCATGACGGGCGAATGCGGCCTGATTCTTCCACAGCATAGTTTCTATCGCTTGCACACGCTCAGGGCCCATAGCCTTCACATCCACTTCCATTTGCTCAAGGATGACCCGTCCACTCCACTCCGGGGATGGTGTCTCTTCGTCTTCCGCAGCAACTGCTAGGGTCCACCCCACGCCTTGCACCTCATCTTGTGTACAGTAGTCTTCCTGCACAGTGGTGGTCCCCCGGCCATCGCTTCAAGTGGCGCTGCGAACAACAAAGGGTAGATTTATTGGGAGGCCAGGAATGAAGGGAATAGGAAGATGCAAACAGGGGTTAACAATAGCAAAAGACAATATAAATGAGTAATCCTGTCCGGAAAATAGCACAGTGCTCCAACAATTACAGACTCAGAATTTGTCTCACAAGCAAATTAAAACAATAAAACCAATAACGATGCTACTCTAAGGGTACTGTCACACAGTCACACTTTGATCGCTACGACGGTACGATCCGTGACGTTCCAGCGATATCCATACGATATCGCTGTGTCTGACACGCAGCAGCGATCAGGGATCCTGCTGAGAATCGTACGTCGTAGCAGATCGTATGGAACTTTCTTTCGTCACTGGATCTCCCGCTGTCATCGCTGGATCGTTGTGTGTGACAGCGATCCAGCGATGTGTTCGCTTGTAACCAGGGTAAACATCGGGTAACTAAGCACAGGGCCGCGCTTAGTAACCCAATGTTTACCGTGGTTACCAGCGTAAAAGTAAAAAAAAACAAACAGTACATACTCACATTCCGGTGTCTGTCCTCCGGCGTCTCAGCTTCTCTGCACTGTGAGCGCTGGCCAGCCGGAAAGCGAGCACAGCGGTGACGTCTGACGTCACCGCTCTGCTTTCCGGCTCTGCTGCTTACACAGTGGAGAGAAGCAGAACGCCGGGGGACAGACACCGGAATGTAAGTATGTACTGTTTGTTTTTTTTACGTTTACGCTGGTAACCAGGGTAAACATCGGGTTACTAAGCGCGGCCCTGCGCTTAGTAACCCGATGTTTACCCTGGTTACCCGGGGACTTCGGCATCGCTCCAGCGCCGTGATTGCAACGTGTGACCGCAGTCTACGACGCTGGAGCGATACTCATACAATGCTGCGACGTCACGGATCGTGCCGTCTGTTGTGAAATTGGATTCTGGGCTCCCCCGGTGGCCACTTGTGGAATTGAACTTGTGTGCATCATCCCCTCTGTTCACCTGCTCCTATCAGGATGTGGGAGTCGCTATATAACCTTGCTCCTCTGTCAGTTTCTTGCCGGTCAACAATGTAATCAGAAGCCTTCTGTGCTTGTTCCTGCTACTAGACAACTCCCAGCTAAGTTGGACTTTTGTCCTTGTGTGTTTTTGCATTTTGTTCCTGTTCACAGCTGCTGTTTCGTTACTGTGTCTGGAAAGCTCTTGTGATCGGAAATTGCCACTGTGGTGTTATGAGTTAATGCTAGAGTCTTAAAGGAATTTCTGGATGGTGTTTTGTTAGGGTTTTCTGCTGACCATGAAAGTGTCCTTTCTGTCTTCCTGCTATCTAGAAAGCGGACCTCGATTTTGCTAAACCTATTTTCATACTACGTTTGTCATTTCATCTAAAATCACCGCCAATATATGTGGGGGCCTCTGTCTGCCTTTTGGGAAAATTTCTCTAGAGGTGAGCCAGGACTGTCTTTTCCTCTGCTAGGATTAGGTAGTTCTCCGGCTGGCGCTGGGCATCTAGGGTTAAAAAACGTAGGCATGCTACCCGGCCACTTCTAGTTGTGCGGCAGGTTTAGTTCATGGTCAGTATAGTTTCCATCTTCCAAGAGCTAGTTCTCATATATGCTGGGCTATGTTCTCTCGCCATTGAGAATCATGACAGTTTGACCGGCCCAAAAAAGGGTTAAATTACTGGCTGAGAAAGGAGAGAAAAAAGAAGTCTGCTACAATTTTTTTTTTTTTTTCCTCTAGTTCTGAGTGTGCTCTTAATTGAATCACTTGCTAGTCTGCCTATACTGCAGCCTTCCTCTCTTTCTCTCCTTCTAATCCTTGAATGGCTCTGTGTTCACCTGTTTCAAATGGATCTTCAGAGTGTAGCTACAGGTTTGAATAATCTCGCCACAAAGGTACAAAATTTGCAAGATTTTGTTGTTCATGCACCTATGTCTGAGCCTAGAATTCCTTTGCCTGAATTCTTCTCGGGGAATAGATCTCACTTTCAAAATTTTAAAAATAATTGCAAATTGTTTTTGTCCCTGAAGTCTCGCTCTGCCGGAGACCCTGCACAGCAGGTCAGGATTGTAATTTCCTTGCTCCGGGGCGACCCTCAAGACTGGGCTTTTGCATTGGCACCAGGGGATCCTGCGTTGCTCAATGTGGATGCGTTTTTTCTGGCCTTGGGGTTGCTTTATGAGGAACCTCATTTAGAGCTTCAGGCGGAAAAGGCCTTGATGTCCTTGTCTCAGGGGCAAGATGAAGCTGAAATATACTGCCAAAAATTCCGCAAATGGTCTGTGCTTACTCAGTGGAATGAGTGCGCCCTGGCGGCGATTTTCAGAGAAGGTCTCTCTGATGCCATTAAGGATGTTATGGTGGGGTTCCCTGTGCCTGCGAGTCTGAATGAGTCCATGACGATGGCTATTCAGATCGATAGGCGTCTGCGGGAGCGCAAACCTGTGCACCATTTGGCGGTGTCTACTGAGAAAACGCCAGAAAATATGCAATGTGATAGAATTCTGTCCAGAAGCGAGCGGCAGAATTTTAGACGAAAAAATGGGTTGTGCTTCTATTGTGGTGATTCAACTCATGTTATATCAGCATGCTTTAAGCGTACTAAGAAGCCTGACAAGTCTGTTTCAATTAGCACTTTACAGTCTAAGTTTATTCTATCTGTGACCCTGATTTGTTCTTTGTCATCTATTACCGCGGACGCCTATGTCGACTCTGGCGCTGCTTTGAGTCTTATGGATTGGTCCTTTGCCAAACGCTGTGGGTATGATTTGGAGCCACTGGAGGCTCCGATACCTCTGAAAGGGATTGACTCCACCCCATTGGCTAGTAATAAACCACAATACTGGACACAAGTGACTATGCGTGTTAATCCGGATCACCAGGAGGTTATTCGCTTTCTGGTGCTGTATAATCTACATGATGTTTTGGTGCTGGGATTGCCATGGCTGCAATCTCATAACCCAGTCCTCGACTGGAGAGCTATGTCTGTGTTAAGCTGGGGATGTAAAGGAACTCATGGGGACGTACCTTTGGTTTCCATTTCATCATCTATTCCCTCTGAGATTCCTGAATTCTTGTCTGACTTTCGTGACGTTTTTGAAGAACCCAAGGTTGGTTCACTACCTCCGCACCGGGAGTGCGATTGTGCCATAGACTTGATTCCGGGTAGTAAATACCCTAAGGGTCGTTTATTTAATCTGTCTGTGCCTGAACACGCTGCTATGCGAGAATATATAAAGGAGTCCTTGGAAAAGGGACATATTCATCCTTCGTCATCTCCCTTAGGAGCCGGTTTTTTCTTTGTGTCTAAGAAAGACGGCTCTTTGAGGCCGTGTATTGATTATCGACTTTTGAATAAAATCACGGTTAAATATCAATATCCGTTACCACTGCTTACTGATTTGTTTGCTCGTATAAAGGGGGCCAAGTGGTTCTCTAAGATTGATCTCCGTGGTGCGTATAATTTGGTGCGAATCAAGCAGGGGGATGAGTGGAAAACCGCATTTAATACGCCCGAGGGCCATTTTGAGTATTTGGTGATGCCTTTTGGTCTTTCAAATGCCCCTTCAGTCTTCCAGTCCTTTATGCATGACATTTTCCGCGATTATTTGGATAAATTTATGATTGTGTATCTGGATGATATTCTGATTTTTTCGGATGACTGGGACTCTCATGTCCAGCAGGTCAGGGGGGTTTTTCAGGTTTTGCGGTCTAATTCCTTGTGTGTGAAGGGTTCTAAGTGTGTTTTTGGGGTTCAAAAGATTTCTTTCTTGGGATACATTTTTTCCCCCTCTTCCATCGAGATGGATCCTGTCAAGGTTCAGGCTATTGGTGATTGGACGCAACCCTCTTCTCTTAAGAGTCTTCAGAAATTTTTGGGCTTTGCTAACTTTTATCGTCGATTTATTGCTGGTTTTTCTGATGTTGTAAAACCATTGACTGATTTGACTAAGAAGGGTGCTGATGTTGCTGATTGGTCCCCTGATGCTGTGGAGGCCTTTCGGGAGCTCAAGCGCCGCTTTTCTTCCGCCCCAGTGTTGCGTCAGCCTGATGTTGCTCTTCCTTTTCAGGTTGAGGTCGACGCTTCTGAAATCGGAGCTGGGGCGGTGTTGTCGCAGAGAAGTTCCGACTGCTCCGTGATGAGACCTTGTGCTTTTTTTTCCCGTAAATTTTCGCCCGCCGAGCGGAATTATGATATTGGGAATCGGGAGCTTTTGGCCATGAAGTGGGCTTTTGAGGAGTGGCGTCACTGGCTTGAGGGGGCCAGACATCAGGTGGTGGTATTGACTGACCACAAAAATTTAATTTACCTTGAGTCTGCCAGGCGCCTGAATCCTAGACAGGCGCGCTGGTCGTTGTTTTTCTCTCGGTTTAATTTTGTGGTGTCGTACCTACCGGGTTCTAAGAATGTTAAGGCGGATGCCCTTTCTAGGAGTTTTGAGCCTGACTCCCCTGGTAATTCTGAGCCCACAGGTATCCTTAAAGATGGAGTGATATTGTCTGCCTCTTATGTTCATGCCTCCGATCTTGTCCGTGCCTTTCATAGGGCTCATCCTGATCGCCCTGGTGGTTCTGGTGAGGGTTCGGTGCCCCCTCCTTGAGGGGGGGTACTGTTGTGAAATTGGATTCTGGGCTCCCCCGGTGGCCACTTGTGGAATTGAACTTGTGTGCATCATCCCCTCTGTTCACCTGCTCCTATCAGGATGTGGGAGTCGCTATATAACCTTGCTCCTCTGTCAGTTTCTTGCCGGTCAACAATGTAATCAGAAGCCTTCTGTGCTTGTTCCTGCTACTAGACAACTCCCAGCTAAGTTGGACTTTTGTCCTTGTGTGTTTTTGCATTTTGTTCCTGTTCACAGCTGCTGTTTCGTTACTGTGTCTGGAAAGCTCTTGTGATCGGAAATTGCCACTGTGGTGTTATGAGTTAATGCTAGAGTCTTAAAGGAATTTCTGGATGGTGTTTTGTTAGGGTTTTCTGCTGACCATGAAAGTGTCCTTTCTGTCTTCCTGCTATCTAGAAAGCGGACCTCGATTTTGCTAAACCTATTTTCATACTACGTTTGTCATTTCATCTAAAATCACCGCCAATATATGTGGGGGCCTCTGTCTGCCTTTTGGGAAAATTTCTCTAGAGGTGAGCCAGGACTGTCTTTTCCTCTGCTAGGATTAGGTAGTTCTCCGGCTGGCGCTGGGCATCTAGGGTTAAAAAACGTAGGCATGCTACCCGGCCACTTCTAGTTGTGCGGCAGGTTTAGTTCATGGTCAGTATAGTTTCCATCTTCCAAGAGCTAGTTCTCATATATGCTGGGCTATGTTCTCTCGCCATTGAGAATCATGACAGCCGTCGTAGCGTCCAAAGTGTGACTGTGTGACAGTACCCTAAGTATAACCTCCCTGGCCTTTACTAAGCAGGCCACACGGCTCCCGTGTTCTGACTACTGAAGCCTGTACTAGGCCCTAACTGGTGCACCACACAGGAACAGACTCACGGTGATGTTGGGGACAGAGGTCCAGTCCCAGGGGGGCCCCAGCAGTCTATACAGAGGTGCGCACGTCTTTCTATCAGTTCTGTGAAGCGTGGTCTTCTCCTTGTTTCCGGATCCTAGGAATGCTCCTGGAAACTGCAATTCCCTTTCTCAGTATCTTCGTGGCTTCACAACCTAGCACAGAACAGCCACCTTTGCTGCAAACCGGAACAGTCTTGCAAATTTCAGAAGTACACTCCGTCCCAGCCTGGGATCTTTCTTGTAGCAAACAGTTCTCTCTCTCTAGAAACTTCTCCTTCCACACGCAGTGCAGGCTCAACTCCTCCCCTCAAGCTAGGGCAGTTCATCTTCACAGTCTAAAGCAGGGGAAAAGCAGAACATTCCATCACACACCAGACAAGGGGGTGCAGTCTCTTAAAGTGACAGCGTGTTCCTTACTGTGCATAACAGCACCACCCTCTTACATATGTGCGCCCTGGCCCATTGACTGACAGCTATGTTTGCACTGACACATTACTGTCACACTTTGACGGTCTTCTATAAGCAACGGGGCCTCAAACTGTCCCTGGAACTGGGACCTTAACTATCTATGTCCTGGGGGTACTCATGAAGGTAGAAAGTCTTGACTCTCTGACCAAACAATGCTACTGTTAATCCCATATCTGTCCCCTCCCCCACCCCATGAGGCATGAGACAGAAATATAGGATAAACAAGACTCAAGCACAAAATAGGGATAACAGAAAGCAAAAACATACAAACACTCAGCAAAGGTAGAGAGGTATATAGGGAAAGATAGGAATGTACCAACCAAATGGGAGTAGGACAATAAGAAAAGCATATATCCAAAAACAGTACACAAGAATGTCCAGTAGCTTCAATGATCTTCTATTCAACACAGTGTCTCCAGAGAACTAGGAAGCAAAGATTTCAAAGGCAAGACACAGAAGGTCTGGCCAGGTTTTATAAGGAGAGATAATGACCAGACCAGAAGCAGCTGAAAATGGAGCTACAAGTTTCTAGAACAGGTCATTAACCTCTTCAGCACCAAAGGAAACCAAATCGATTTAATATGTGACAGACAGGCAAAATGGAAGATCTGTGATCACAGTACATAGTGATCTTCTAACCCTAGATCTCCCAGAAGAAAGTGACTCAAGAATGACAACGACAGAGACAGCTGCAGTCAATATGCTTCGGCGTGCTTACGGCCACTCACTAAGTAAGGAGCAGTGACAGAAGCCATATCAGCACACCTCTCTAACTGAAAGCCAGAGGCTGCTGGGAGGAATTTAATTAATTTCCTCCAGGTTGCGACGCTTTTAGTGTGACAGCTGGGCAGCTTTAGAATACTACTAATAACCTGAGGTTAACCCTATAACTGTGGCTAATAACATTTGAGGACATGACAGGTTCCATTCAACGTATTAAATCTTAGCATTCTACTGCCCAAAGAGCTCATGGTAAACTCAGGAATGATACAATGAATCTCCACCGATTATTATAAATCATTAAATGTAAATAGACAGCGAGCAGAGGTCTTTAGATGGTGGGATCTAAAGCATAGAGAGACACAAGGAATAAGATAATTAATTATCACATACGTTTTATCTTGTCTTCTAGGGAAACGAGTGTGTCTTGGTGAGAACCTGGCCCGCTTGGAGCTTTTCATGTTCTTTTCCAGTTTGCTCCAGAAATTCACTTTCACTCTCCCCCCGGGAACAGAACGTCAGGACTTGAAATATCTGACCCTTAACAAGGTGAAAATCATGGCATCAGCCCGGATATGTGCCGTGCCTCGTGCCTTGTCCAAGTGACCGACTGCCATCCAGCTGCACAATATGGATGGGAATATAAAAAAATAATCCAGAATATGTGACAAAAAGACTCTAATGACAAAAAAATATATATATTTAGAATTCGCAGGGAAAATTTGGGAAAACCTTAATTCTTTCACATTGTGTCAAATTTAATGGAGAATTTTAGTCAACTTCTGGAAAAATCACAAAAATTGAGGAATATAATAGATAAGAAAAGTAACCTATTCGCTTATTGATGTTTTTGGCCTGTTTTGCACCTCTAATAAACAAGACAATTCTACTGAAACCTAAACTACAAAATAAAAGTAATAAACTTGTGCATCTGATAAATCAGCATGGTGCAACAGGACTTTGTTTCATCTTTCCAGTATTTTCCTACTGCTTATTGAAGCATTTTGTCCATCTTTTGTCCTTGGCTTTCTGATTCCCTTAGACAGTAATGGCTATCGAACTGTCGCCAGCAGTTATAGTTCATCTGGGTTTCGAAATGACAAGTTTTGGATATGTTAGAATAATTTTCTTGATAGTGCACTGCCTGTTGGTCAGAACATGTCTTCACTAGAAATCAGCGAACCTTTCAAGTTTCGAACGTCATAGACTACTATTGATAGAAAAATGTAAGGATAGTGGACTGATCAATTGACCCACAGTAGATTTTATTACATTAGTATGATTTAGTACATTTTATAATGACACAGAAGCAGTCAGTCATGGCTCCTGCATGAGGTATCAGGGACTGGCCAAGCATTTACAGCTTTGAATTTAACTTTAAATTAAGACGAGGTGTGTGAGGGATCACTGTAGGCCTTCTTATCTGGGAGCCCTGATACCTCGTGCAAGAGCTCAAACTTGTTTTTTGCTCAGCCACACTCAGGTGGTACAAATATCAGCTTGATTGACTCCTAATGTTCAAAAAATGTAAGGATAGTAACACAGGTAGTTGACTGATCAATTCACCCACAGTAGAAATTTTAGAATGGCACAGACGCAGTCAGCAAAAGGCCATGCATGTTGTATCAGGATCTGGGTCAGCATTTACAGCGAGGAATTGAAGTTTCAATTAAGACATGGTGGCTAAGGGAGCGGTGTAAGCCTTCTTATCCAGGAGCCCTAATACCTCATGCAACAGCTCACATTTTTTTCCCAGCCTGACAACGTGGCCCAAATATCAGATTGGTAGAGCACTAGTGTTAGAAAAATGTAACAATAGTAATGAGTCACCCACCAGGGCTGTGGGGGTACTCAGTTCCGGGTTCAGTACTTAAAGGGGTATGTCACGGTGGCAGCGACCCGTTCTGTGGCCCTGGGCATCCATGTTAAAGGGAATGACCTTAAAAGGGATTTAAATAAGGTTTGTGTTCATGAAGCCACCCGTGGTATTCGGTCAGTGGGGACCGACGCTGCTTAAAGGGGTCCACTGGGGTGATGTTAAGGCAGCTGAGATTGTATAACTTCCCACAGGTGAAGTTTGCCCCCAGGGCTCCAGGTGTATAGATGGAGATGGTAACTGGTGCAGTAATGAACGGAGGACACAGGTGTGAAGTCTCTTTACCTGGTTTACTGAATTCTTCAGGCAGCCACAGTCCAGGGCACCAGATCACAGGTACAGGCAGGGTCTGGCCAGCTTGGAAGCAAGTTCAGAGTCCCCTTTACCAGGTGGAGTTAGAAGCCTTCCTACCAACACTTTTTGATGTAGTCCCTTGCTGCCTGCAGCTTCAATCAAGGTCCTCACAGTTCCTCTCTGTCCTCCTTAAAGGTGGGACACAAAACCATATGACAGGTGGCTCAAGCCTTTTTATAGGGTCTCTATCATGACCCTGGCTCTATGCGCCAATGTTTCTCCTGGGTATTAGGGTGGACAGGTACATGTAGGCTAGCTGTCCTGCCGGTTTCTGCTGTAAACATTAGAGTCCCTCACAGCCTCAGTCTTCCGGCCACCGATGTCTGCGCTCTGCCAGGGAGGTAGCCCAGTCGCAGTTGTCCTCCCTGTTGTCACTCTCCTGTGCTTCATTCTCCTGCACGCTCACAACACGCTGCTCTTTCTTCTCAGTTTCTCTGTCCAGGAGCTGCAGCACCCTCTTGGCTGCATGGTCCCTCAGTCCTTCAGACTGCTCTCTTCCTTCCTTCCTCTTTCTGCAGGAGCTGCAGACCCCCACGTCTGCTCAGCTATTCTCCTTGCATACCAGCTCCGCCTCAGCTGAAGTTTCATGACTAGCTCCTCTCTGGCCTTTTCCAACTGTCTTTCTACCTCAGACTACTCCAGTCTGCTGTCTGACCTTCTTCTCACTCACTCACAGACTGACTGCTTTCCCTCCAAGCCAGAATATATATCTAGAGGAGCCACCCACAAACGGGGCCAGGGCTCCCTCTTCTGGCCTGGAGTGTGAATATGTTGTGTGCCTTGTGGTTACCTGATAGAAGAGATCTTCCCTTGCTTTCAAGTGTGACATCACTCTCCCCGTGAGGAAAGCAATGCCACTGTAACAACCAGGACCCTGGGGTGTCTCAGTAATACTGGTAGCTGATTAAAAATAAGTGCAGGCCTGCTGTCTGGGAGCCACACTGAAACAGGCACCACACATGAAGGAAACCCAACATGGTATATAAATATTTCCCAAAATTAGTGGCAGACAACAGGAAATGTGGCATCAATTTACCTACAGTAGAAATTTGATAATGGCACAGCATAAGTCACCCATATGCCATGAATGAGGTTTCAGGGTCTGGACCAGCATTTACAGCTTGTAATTGAAGTTTCAATTAAGACGTGGTGGCTAAGGAAGCGGTGTAAGCCTTCATATCTGGGAGATCTGATACCTCATGCAACACCGGAGGGGTTTGGGATACAGAACCACCAAATATGTGTCCTCAGATCTACTCGACTTGAAGTCCTCAAACTTGTCCATGATTCTAAACTTGTAGGGCATACTGGAGTCATGAAAACATAAGAACTACTGTTTTGTTCTTTTTGATGGCCTAATTTTAGGAACGATGTGGGAAAATGTTTCCTCCTGTTTAACATATGCAAAAAGCATGACGCCACAATCTTCTTCTCTAGGACTCCTTCAACCTAATCCAGTTCCACCCAGGCCTTAGGGATCAATCTCAATTTATTTTATTGTGGACCTACCTCCATCTAAATAAATGACTGTTATGCTTGTTGTGATGGGCCAGCTCACAAAGATGGACTATTTTATTCCAACTAAAGGGAATCTTATCACTGAACAAACCACAGACTAAAAAGTCAAACAGATATTTAGGCCGCATAGAATCCCTGACAATGTAATTTCTGATAGAGGTGTTCAGTTTACATCCAGATTTTGGAAAAGCTTCTGTACAACTTTAGGAGTTACTGTCAATTTGTCTACTTCCTTCCACCTACAATCCAGACTGAAAGAACTATACAAACTCTAGAACAATACCTGCACTGCCTTATTTCTTACCTCCAGGATGACTGGGTGGACTATTTACCAACAGCAGAATTTGCCTATCTTAACTCCAAATACAGTTATCATTATTATTATTATTATTATTATTAATATTTATTTATATATTTAGCACCATTAATTCCTTGGTGCTGTACAAGAGAAAGGGGTTACGTACAGAGTTATATACATTGTTTACAGTAAACAAATTTACAATGACAGACTGATACAGAGGGGAGAGGACCCTGTCCTTGCGGACTTACATTCTATGGGATAGTGGGGAAGAGACAGAAGGTAGCTCTGGTGGTGGTGAGGCGGCAGCTCGGGTGGTGGTGAGGCGGCAGCTTGGGTGGTGATGAGGCAGCAGAATGGTTATTGCAGGCTGTAGGCTTTCCCGAAGAGTTGGGTTTTCAGGATCCGTCTGAAGGATCCAAGGGTGGTGAATAATTGAATGTCTTGAGGCGTGGAATTCCAAAGGATGGGGGATTTTCAGGAGAAATCTTGGAGGCGGTCGTGTGAGGAATGAATAAGTTTGGAGGAGAGTAGGAGGTCTCGGGAGGATCGGAGATTACGTGAGGGAAGATATTGGGAGATTAGTTCAGAGATATAGGGAGGGGACAGGTTGTGGATGGCTTTGTAGATCAGTGTTAGTAGTTTGAACTGGATTCATTGGGGAATTGGAATTGGAAGTTTTACATCCCAAAGTTTTATTTTTTGCTAACTTTGGCTTGCATCTAGTATTTATTTTAATCTTCCATTTAATAATTCTGTTCCTGCTGTTACAAATAGACTTACAGAGTTGCAGAAAGTTCAGAAGAAACTAAAGGTACCGTCACATTAAGCGACGCTGCAGCGATAGCGACAACGATGCCGATCGCTGCAGCGTCGCTGTTTGATCGCTGGAGAGCTGTCACACAGACCGCTCTCCAGCGACCAACGATGCCGAGGTCCCTGGGTAACCAGGGTAAACATCGGGTTGCTAAGCGCAGGGCCGCGCTTAGTAACCCGATGTTTACCCTGGTTACCAGCGTAAAAGTAAAAATAACAAACAGTACATGCTCACCTGCGCGTCTCCCAGCGTCTGCTTCCTGACACTGACTGAGCTCCGGCCCTAACAGCAGAGCGGTGACGTCACCGCTGTGCTTTCACTTTCACTTTAGGGCCGGATCTCAGTCAGAGCAGGAAGCAGAGGCTGGGGGACGTGCAGGTGAGCATGTACTGTTTGTTTTTTTTTTACTTTTACGCTGGTAACCAGGGTAAACATCGGGTTACTAAGCGCGGCCCTGCGCTTAGTAACCCGATGTTTACCCTGGTTACCAGTGTAAAACATCGCTGGTATCGTTGCTTTTGGTGTCAAACACAACGATACACGGCGATCGGACGACCAAATAAAGTTCTGGACTTTATTCAGCGACCAGCGACATCACAGCAGGATCCTGATCGCTGCTGCGTGTCAAACTTAACGATATCGCTAGCGAGGACGCTGCAACGTCACGGATCGCTACCGATATCGTTTAGTGTGACGGTACCTTAACTGAGATGATACAAATGGCCCAAGAAGATTACAAAGAAGCAGCAGATAAGCATCTCAAAGCCCCTCCTACCCTTCAGGTCATTGACAAGGTTTGGCTTTCTAAAAAAAATTAAAATGAACTTACCATCTTGTAAATTGGTTCCAAAACTCATAGGACCTTTTCAAACATCTGCACAAATTAACCAAGTTGATTTCCGATTAAAAATTCCTAACAGCTTGAAAATTAAACCTGTTACATGTAAAATAGTATTTAAGGTTGAAGGAAGACTTTTAAGTCCAGCTAGTTCAACCCATAGCCTAACAATCAGTGAGAACCCTTTTCCAGGTAGAACTCAGACTCATCCACTACCAGAAAAAAGTCCATAGTGAAGAGGAGTACATTGTGTATAACATTCTAGACTCGAGAAGATTAAGAGGAAGACTACAATATTTTCAAGGGAACTGGAGGGCAACTTTCATGCACCCCAGGCTTACAAGAGCTTTTCATTAGAGACATCCAGAGAAGTCAGTGCCTAATATGTCCAGAGGCCATCCTGGAAGGAGGGGAGTACTGTCAGGATTCGATACCAGCACTCTTATGCACCAGGCGTTAGCTCTTCCCTCTGAGCTATTCAGCTAGCTGGACATTTTCTTCCAGATACAAGTACCTGTGTTGTTTCTGATCGTCTCCACTCTGCGTTCCTGATTGGCTCCACCCTGATTGAACACCCTACTTAAACCTGGCATTGTACTTCCTTCCTTGCGAGATTATTGAGCTATCAGCCTTTAGTAATGTTCCTTTCACATGCTGATCCTATAAACTACATTGCTGCTCCTGTGTACAGTCCCCTGGCTATTCCTGACTACACTACCTGCCGCTGATGTCCCGACTAGTTGCAATACCACTACTCCAACCTAGGTCAGTCCACAATGGAAGGATTCTATCTGCACTGTTGGAATGCGTGTCTGATTAAAAGAGATGTTGGAGGCCCTAAAGGAGGTGGAGGAGCCAGAAGCAGTGGTGGAACTGTTAGATACAGAATTTATCCCGCAAGCCTTGGGGATTCAAAGACTTGTGGAGCAGCCCTGTTGTGAATTCTGCTCTTGGGCTCCCTCCGGTGGTTATAAGTGGTAGTGCTGCTGTCTTTGGATCGCAGCATTTATCAGGTGTGTTCACTTTTTGTAATTCTGACTGGGCTATTTAGTCTTGCTTGACCCTTTAGTCAGTGCCAGTTGTCCATTGTTCTTGGAGGATTCACATCCCTGCCTGGTCTCTTCTGCTTTGCTGTTCATTTCAACAAAGATAAGTTCTGCCCTTGATTTTTTGCTGTCCACATGCTGTGGGCCTTATTGTTCAGTTCTTTTCCATGTTTTTGTCTAATCCAGCTTGGTCTGTATAAGGATTTGTTTAGCCAAGCTGGTATCTCTGGAGATGCAGATATACCCTCCATATCTTTAGTTAGATGTGTAGATTCTGTATTTTCTGAGGTGGATATTTTCTAGTGTTTTAATACTGACCGCATAGTACTCTGTCCTATCCTTTCTATCTAGCTAGAAGTGGCCTCCTTTGCTAAATTCTGATTTCAGTCTGTGTATGTTTTTTCCCTCTCTCTCACAGTCAATATTTGTGGGGGGCTGTCTATCCTTTGGGGGGTTTTCTCTGAGGCAAGATAGTTTTCCCGTTTCTATCTCTAGGGGTAATTAGTACTCCGGCTGTGTCGAGATGTCTAGGGAGTGAAAGGTACATTCCACGGCTACTTCTAGTTGCGGTGTTAAGTTCAGGGTCTGCGGTCAGTACAGGTACCACCTTCTCCAGAGTGCGTCCCATGCTGCTCTTTGGCCACCAGATCATAACACAGCCCCTTGATTTCCTGCCCACGCAGCCACCAGAGTCAACCAGTGCCCAGTCAAAGAGATGTAATGCCCATGGCCATGCTTATGCATCCAAGTGTCTGTGGTGAAATGCACACTGGCAGACATAGATTTAGTCAAGCAATGGGTGATGTTGTCTGCATCATGTTGGTGTAGCAGAGGCACAGCTTTCTTAGAAAAGTAATGGCAACTGGGCAATTGGTACTGGGGGACTGCGACGGCCATCAGCTTTCGGAAACCAGTTGAATCTACCAGGCAGAAAGGCAGCATTTCCGTGCCTCAAAGATTGGAGCTGGTGGAGTTCAACCTCTTGGTTTTGCCATGCATAGGAGGAAACAATATTTTATGTGACCACAAATGCGATACAGTGGGCTGGCTACAGTGGTGAGAGAGAGCGGAGTACGGTGAACCGGACAAACTGCCAGACCGTGAGAGAGGTGCAGGTGGAGATGTTAAGGTGGATTGAGAAAGTTGTGGTGTGCTCCTTCTCTGAGATCGATCAAAAGCAGCAAGCTTTTGTTACAGCTGATAGCGGGTTCTCAGTCAGGATGACTGGAGATGGTAAAGAACCCGAGGTTCTGTGGTTGAAGATCTGCATCTCAATAGTTGGCACGATAAGAGAGGGGGTGGAAGAAGCAGCAAATGTGATTGATGGGGCAGTTGATGGTTGCTGAGGTCCGGTGGTCTGCATTTTTGTGCAGTGGAATTCCCACAGTAATGCATGTTGATTGCACATTTGAAGGTTCATACATGTAGTAGTCAAATTATCGCCCTTTTTATCTCCACTCAGTTTTTTTTTGTAAAGCTGGCAGATTACATGAGTTGGTTCATCCTTTGTAGTATCAAAAAAGAGAAGAGAATGTCCAGCTTCACCAAATCCGTAAAAAAGAGTTTTCTTTATTCACAAACTTTAAGCATAGAGGATACAGACTTCAGCACGAGCCATATGGGTAAGAATCTCAACGTGTCTCTGAAGACTAAGCTCCCTTAATCATGACATTCCAAAAGACCCATGTGTCCCACTTAAAGAGCCCTAAACCGGAAAACATACCGGTGGGGTAAATCAGAGGTGTCAAACTGCATTCCTCGGGGGCCGCCAACAGGTAATGTTTTCAGGATTTCCTTGTATTGCACAGGTGATAATTTAATCACCTGCACAGAATGATTCCAGCACCTTGTGGAATGCTAAGGAAATCCCGAAAACATGACCTGTTGGCGGCCCTCGAGGAATGCAGTTTGACACCTCTGGGGTAAATGATTAACATAACTAATTTGAAAAGTGGGCGCAAGATAAACAGATATAAAAAGTTCATAACACGGTAATCCATTTGAACAATATACATATGTAACAAAACAAAAATATTACCAATGATTATACAGATTAAAAAGATTTATACAATGAAATCTATATAAAAGATAAAATATACATAGATAAAAATTATTAAGAATTGAACAATTATGGCTACAGTTATTAATAACTAAATACTTTGAACATTGAACATGACAACAACAAATATAAATTGCAAAAAAGAAAAAAAAAACTGTACCAAAGGCAAAAGCAAAATATTCATGAGTAGTTACAATCGCAGGCAAAAAACGCAACAAATGTGCTTATGGCACTAAAATGACAATTACTTGTACTGTATGTTTTGCCATATGCCAAGCTTATTAATGAAGTTTGTTTATTAATTCTAGATTCTAGTGAACAACACACATTTCCCATAAAAACGTTTCTGAACTGCAATACTTGCAATGTAATTTATGTCATGGAATGTACGCTTTGTCGTTTGAAATATGTGGGAAGTATTATACGTCAGCTCAAAGCCAGAATTCGGGAACATATTCACGACGTAGAAAATGCTAATTCCAATAGGAACATATCACAAGTTTCTAAGCACTTTTTAGATTGCCATAACGGCAATTTAGATTCACTAAAAATCTATGCCATAGAAAAAATACACAAGTCACAAAGAGGGGGTGATGTTGAAACTATATTGAGGAGCAGAGAAGCTTGGTGGATGCTAAAATTAAACACTAGGGTTCCAGCAGGTTTAAATAAAAGAAAATACATGATGTTGTTTTATTAACCCCTTCATGACCCAGCCTATTTGGCCTTAATGACCTTGC
Source organism: Ranitomeya variabilis (assembly GCF_051348905.1). Classification (NCBI taxonomy): domain Eukaryota; kingdom Metazoa; phylum Chordata; class Amphibia; order Anura; family Dendrobatidae; genus Ranitomeya; species Ranitomeya variabilis. Next base: position 572,272,257 of record NC_135237.1, on the reverse strand, counting down.
CGTTTTTTGCAATTCTGACCAGTGTCCCTTTATGAGGTAATAACTCAGGAACGCTTCAACGGATCCTAGCGATTCTGAGATTGTTTTTTCGTGACATATTGGGCTTCATGTTAGTGGTAAAGTTAGGTCGATAATTTCTGAGTTTATTAGTGAAAAAAACGGAAACTTGGCAAAAATTTTGAAAATTTTGCAATTTTCACATTTTGAATTTTTATTCTGTTAAACCAGAGAGTTATGTGACACAAAATAGTTAATAAATAACATTTCCCACATGTCTACTTTACATCAGCACAATTTTGGAAACAAATTTTTTTTTTGCTAGGAAGTTATAAGGGTTAAAATTTGACCAGTGATTTCTCATTTTTACAACAAAATTTACAAAACCATTTTTTTAGGGACCACCTCACATTTGAAGTCAGTTTGAGGGTTCTATATGGCTGAAAATACCCAAAAGTGACACCATTCTAAACACTGCACCCCTCAAGGTGCTCAAAACCACATTCAAGAAGTTTATTAACCCTTCAGGTGTTTCACAGCAGCAGAAGCAACATGGAAGTAAAAAATGAACATTTAACTTTTTAGTCACAAAAATTATCTTTTAGCAACAATTTTTTTTATTTTCCCAAGGGTAAAAGGAGAAACTGGACCACGAACGTTGTTGTCCAATTTGTCCTGAGTATGCTGATACCTCATATGTGGAGGTAAACCACTGTTTGGGCGCACGGCAGGGCTCGGAAGGGAAGGAGCGCCATTTGACTTTTTCAATGAAAAAATGGCTCCAATCTTTAGCGGACACCATGTCGCGTTTGGACAGCCCCCGTGTGCCTAAACATTGGAGCTCCCCCACAAGTGACCCAATTTTGGAAACTAGACCCCCCAAGGAACTTATCTAGAAGCATAGTGAGCACTTTAAACCCCCAGGTGCTTCACAAATTGATCCGTAAAAATGAAACAGTACTTTTTTTCACAAAAAAATTATTTTAGCCTCAATTTTTTCATTTTCACATGGGCAACAGGATAAAATGGATCCTAAAATTTGTTGGACAATTTCTCCTGAGTACACCGATACCTCACAAGTGGGGGTAAACCACTGTTTGGGCACATGGTAAGGCTCGGAAGGGAAGGAGCGCCATTTGACTTTTTGAATGAAAAATTATCTCCATCGCTAGCGGACACCATGTCACGTTTGGAGAGCCCCTGTGTGCCTAAACATTGGAGCTCCCCCACAAGTGACCCCATTTTGGAAACTAGACCCCCAAGGAACTTATCTAGAAGCATAGTGAGCACTTTAAACCCTCAGGTGCTTCACAAATTGATCCCTAAAAATGAAAAAGTACTTTTTTTTCACACAAAATTTCTTTTAGCCTCAATTTTTTCATTTTCACATGGGCAACAGGATAAAATGGATCCTAAAATTTGTTGGTCAATTTCTCCTGAGTACGCCGATACCTCATATGTGGGGGTAAACCACTGTTTGGGTGCACGGCAAGGCTCGGAAGGGGAGGCGTGCCATTTGACTTTTTGAATGGAAAATTAGCTCCAATCGTTAGCGGACACCATGTCGCGTTTGGAGAGCCCCTGTGTGCCTAAACATTGGAGATCCCCTACAAGTGACCCCATTTTGGAAACTAGACCCCCCAAGGAACTTATCTAGATGCATAGTGAGCACTTATAACCCCCAGGTGCTTCACAGAAGTTTATAACGCAGAGCCGTGAAAATAAAAAATAATTTTTCTTTCCTCAAAAATGATATTTAGCCCAGAATTTTTTATTTTCCCAAGGGTAATAGGAGAAATTGGACCGCAAATGTTGTTGTCCAGTTTGTCCTGAGTACGATGATACCCCGTATGTGGGGGTAAACCACTGTTTGGGCGCACGGCAGGGCTCGGAAGGGAAGGCATGCCATTTGGCTTTCTGAATGAAAAATTAGCTCCAATCATTAGCGGACACCATGTCGCGTTTGGAGAGCCCCTGTGTGCCTAAACAGTAGGAACTCCCCACAAGTGACCACATTTTGGAAACTAGACCCCCATGGGAACTTATCTAGATGTGTGGTGAGCACTTTGAACCCCCAAGTGCTTCACAGAAGTTTATAATGCAGAGCCGTGAAAATAATAAATGTGTTTCCTTTCCTCAAAAATATTTTTTTAGCCCAGAATTTTTTATTTTTGCAAGGGTAACAGGAGAAATTGGACCCCAAAAGTTGTTGTCCAGTTTCTCCTGAGTATGCTGATACCCCATATGTGGGGGTAAACCACTGTTTGGGCACATGCCGGGGCTCGGAAGGGAAGTAATGACGTTTTAAAATGCAGACTTTGATGGAATGGTCTGCGGGCATCATGTTACGTTTGCAGAGCCCCTGATATGCCTAAACAGTAGAAACCCCCCACAGGTGACCCCATTTTGGAAACTAGACCCCCCAAGGAACTTATCTAGATGTGTGGTGAGCACGTTCAACCCCCAAGTGCTTCACAGAAGTTTACAACGCAGAGCCGTGAAAATAAAAAATCATTTTTCTTTCCTCAAAAAAGATGTTTTAGCAAGCAATTTTTTATTTTCACAAGGGTAACAGGAGAAATTGGACCCCAATATTTGTTGCCCAGTTTGTTGTGAGTACGCTGATACCCTATATGTGGGGGTAAACCACTGTTTGGGCACACGTCAGGGCTCGGAAGGGAAGTAGTGACATTTGAAATGCAGACTTTGATGGAATGGTCTGCGGGCATCACATTGCATTTGCAGAGCCCCTGATGTGCCTAAACAGTAGAAACACGCCACACGTGACCCCATTTTGGAAACTAGACCCCCCAAGGAACTTATCTAGATGTGTGGTGAGCACTTTCAACCCCCAAGTGCTTCACAGAAGTTTATAACGCAGAGCCGTGAAAATAAAAAATAATTGTTCTTTCCTCAAAAATTATGTTTTAGCAAGTAATTTTTTATTTTTGCAAGGGTAACAGAGAAATTGAACCCCAACAGTTGTTGCCCAGTTTGTCCTGAGTACGCTGGTACCCCATATGTGGGGGTAAACCACTGTTTGGGCGCACGTCGGGGCTTGGAAGGGAGGGAGCACCATTTGACTTTTTGAACGCAAGATTGGCTGGTATCAATGGTGGCGCCATGTTGCGTTTGGAGACCCCTGATGTGCCTAAACAGTGGAAACCCCTCAATTCTAACCCCAACACACCCCTAATCCTAATCCCAACTGTAGCCATAACCCTAATCACAACCCTAACCCCAACACACCCCTAACCACAACCCTAACCCCAACACACCCGTAACCCTAATTCCAACCCTAACCCTAATCCTAACCCTAATCCCAACCCTAACCCTAATCCCAACCCTAACCACAACTGTAACCCCAACACACCCCTAACCCTATCCGTAACCCTAACCACAAGCTTAATCTTAACTGTCATGGTTCCCAATGGCAAGGGAACGTCAGAGAACTTAAATAACAGACTAGCTCTTGGGTGATGGAATCTCGAGCTGACCGTGAGCTAAACCTACCACACAACTAACAGTGGCCGGGTGACGTACCTACGTTTTATCCCTAGACGCCCAGCGCCAGCCGGAGAACTAACTAACCCTAATAGAGGAAAAAACAGACCTGGCTTACCTCTAGGGAAATTCCCCCAAAAAGGAGACAGAAGCCCCCCACATATATTGACGGTGAGTTCAGAGGAAAAGACATACGCAGTATGAAGGTAGGTTCAGCAAAGCGAGGTCCGCTTACTAGATAGCAAGAAGATACAATAGGGAACTTCACGGTCAGCTGAAAACCCTATTAAAATACCATCCAGAAATTACTTTAAGACTCATGTGTCAACTCATGACACCGGAGTGGTAATTTCAGCCCACAAGAGCTTCCAGCTACAGAAACATAACATAACTGTGAACTGGAACAAAAATGCAAACAAACTTAGGACTAAGAGTCCAACTTAGCTGATAGTAGTCTAGAAGCAGGAACATGCAACAGAAAGGCTCTGGTTACATTGATGACCGGCACTAGAATAACTGAGAAGCAAGGCTAAATAGGATACTCCCATATCCTGATGGAAACAGGTGAACAGAGAAAGTGAAGCACACAAGTCCAGTACCACCAGTGACCACCGGGGGAGCCCAAAAACCAAATTCACAACAGTACCCCCCCCCTCAAGGAGGGGGCACCGAACCCTCACAAGAACCACCAGGGCGATCAGGATGAGCCCTATGAAAGGCACGGACCAAATCAGAGGCATGAACATCAGAGGCTGTCACCCAAGAATTATCCTCCTGACCGTAGCCCTTCCACTTGACCAGATACTGAAGTTTCCGTCTGGAAACACGGGAGTCCAAGATCTTCTCCACAACGTACTCCAATTCACCCTCAACCAACACCGGAGCGGGAGGCTCAACGGAAGGCACAACCGGTACCTCATACCTGCGCAATAATGACCGATGGAAGACATTATGGATAGAAAAAGATGCCGGGAGGTCCAATCGAAAGGACACAGGGTTAAGAATCTCCAAAATCTTATACGGGCCGATGAACCGAGGCTTAAACTTAGGAGAAGAAACCCTCATAGGGACAAAACGAGAAGACAACCACACCAAGTCCCCAACACGAAGACGAGGACCAACACGACGACGGCGGTTAGCAAAATGCCGAGTCTTCTCCTGGGACAACTTCAAATTGTCCACCACCTGTCCCCAAATCCGATGCAACCTATCCACCACAGTATCCACTCCAGGACAATCCGAAGACTCCACCTGACCAGAAGAAAAGCGAGGATGAAACCCCGAATTGCAAAAGAAAGGAGAAACCAAAGTGGCAGAACTAGCCCGATTATTGAGGGCAAACTCCGCCAACGGCAAAAAGGCAACCCAGTCATCCTGATCCGCAGACACAAAACACCTCAAATAAGTCTCCAAGGTCTGATTAGTTCGCTCAGTCTGGCCATTAGTCTGAGGATGGAACGCAGACGAAAAAGACAAATCAATGCCCATCCTAGCACAGAACGCCCGCCAAAATCTAGACACGAACTGGGTCCCCCTGTCAGAAACGATATTCTCCGGAATACCATGCAAGCGAACCACATTTTGAAAAAACAGAGGAACCAACTCGGAAGAGGACGGCAACTTAGGCAAGGGCACCAAATGAACCATCTTTGAAAAACGGTCACACACCACCCAGATGACAGACATTTTCTGAGAAACAGGGAGATCAGAAATAAAATCCATAGAGATGTGAGTCCAAGGCCTCTTTGGAATGGGCAAAGATAACAACAATCCGCTAGCCCGAGAACAACAAGGTTTGGCCCGAGCACAAACATCACAAGACTGCACAAAAACTCGTACATCTCGAGACAGAGAAGGCCACCAAAAGGACCTAGCCACCAAATCCCTGGTACCAAAGATCCCGGGATGACCTGCCAACGCAGAAGAATGAACCTCCGAGATGACTCTACTGGTCCAATCATCAGGAACAAACAGTCTACCAGGCGGGCAACGATCAGGTCTATCCGCCTGAAACTCCTGCAAAGCCCGTCGCAGGTCTGGGGAAACAGCAGATAATATCACCCCATCCTTAAGGATACCTGTAGGTTCAGAATCACCAGGGAAATCAGGCTCAAAACTCCTAGAAAGGGCATCCGCCTTCACATTTTTAGAACCTGGTAAGTATGAGACCACAAAATTAAACCGAGAGAAAAACAACGACCAGCGCGCCTGTCTAGGATTCAGGCGCCTGGCAGACTCAAGATAAATCAAATTCTTGTGATCGGTCAATACCACCACCTGATGTCTAGCCCCCTCAAGCCAATGACGCCACTCCTCAAAAGCCCACTTCATAGCCAAAAGCTCCCGATTACCAATATCATAATTTCGCTCGGCGGGCGAAAATTTTCGAGAAAAGAACGCACAAGGTCTCATCACGGAGCAATCGGAACTTTTCTGCGACAAGACCGCCCCAGCTCCGATCTCGGAAGCATCGACCTCAACCTGAAAAGGAAGAGTAACATCAGGCTGACGCAACACAGGGGCGGAAGAAAAGCGGCGCTTAAGCTCCCGAAAGGCCTCCACAGCAGCAGGGGACCAATCAGCAACATCAGCACCCTTTTTGGTCAAATCAGTCAAAGGTTTAGCAACATCAGAAAAACCAGTTATAAATCGACGATAAAAATTAGCAAAGCCCAAAAATTTCTGAAGGCTCTTAAGCGAAGAAGGTTGCGTCCAATCACAAATAGCCCGAACCTTGACAGGATCCATCTCAATGGAAGAGGGGGAAAAAATGTACCCCAAAAAAGAAATCTTTTGAACCCCAAAAATACACTTAGAACCCTTCACACACAAGGAATTAGCCCGCAAAACCTGAAAAACCCTCCTGACCTGTTGGACATGAGAATCCCAGTCATCCGAAAAAATCAAAATATCATCCAGATACACGATCATGAATTTATCCAAATATTCCCGGAAAATGTCATGCATAAAGGACTGAAAGACTGAAGGGGCATTTGAAAGACCAAAAGGCATTACTAAATACTCAAAATGGCCCTCGGGCGTATTAAATGCGGTTTTCCACTCATCCCCCTGCTTAATTCGCACCAAATTATACGCCCCACGGAGATCAATCTTAGAGAACCACTTAGCCCCTTTTATTCGAGCAAACAAATCAGTCAGCAGTGACAGAGGATACTGATATCTGACTGTAATTTTATTCAAGAGTCGATAATCAATACACGGCCTCAAAGAGCCATCTTTTTTAGATACAAAGAAAAAACCGGCTCCTAAGGGAGATGAAGAAGGACGAATATGTCCCTTTTCCAGGGACTCCTTAATATATTCTCGCATAGCAGCATGTTCAGGTACAGATAGATTAAATAAACGACCCTTTGGAAATTTACTGCCCGGAATCAGATCTATGGTACAATCGCAATCTCTGTGAGGAGGTAGTGAACCAAGCTTAGGCTCCTCAAAAACATCACGATAATCAGATAAAAATTCCGGAATCTCAGAGGGAATAGATGACGAAATGGAAACCAAAGGTACGTCCCCATGAGCCCCCTGACATCCCCAGCTTAACACAGACATTGCTTTCCAGTCAAGAACTGGGTTATGAGATTGTAACCATGGCAATCCGAGCACCAAAACATCATGTAGATTGTACAACACAAGGAAGCGAATCGTCTCCTGATGGTCTGGATTCATACGCATAGTCACTTGTGTCCAGTATTGTGGTTTATTACTAGCCAATGGTGTAGAGTCAATACCCTTCAGAGGTATAGGAACTTCCAGAGGCTCTAGATCAAACCCACAGCGCCTGGCAAAGGACCAATCCATAAGACTCAAAGCGGCGCCAGAGTCGACATAGGCATCCGCGGTAATTGACGATAATGAACAAATCAAGGTCACAGACAGAATAAACTTAGACTGTAAAGTGCCAATTGAAATAGACTTATCAACCTTTTTTGTACGTCTAGAGCATGCTGATATAACATGAGTTGAATCACCACAATAGAAGCACAACCCATTTTTTCGCCTAAAATTCTGCCGTTCGCTTCTGGACAGAATTCTATCACATTGCATATTTTCTGGAGCCTTCTCAGAAGACACCGCCAAATGGTGCACAGGTTTGCGCTCCCGCAAACGCCGATCAATCTGAATAGCCATTGTCATGGACTCATTCAGACCTGTAGGTGCAGGGAACCCCACCATAACATCCTTAATGGCATCAGAGAGACCCTCTCTGAAATTCGCCGCCAGGGCGCACTCATTCCACTGAGTAAGCACAGACCATTTACGAAATTTTTGGCAGTATATTTCAGCTTCATCTTGCCCTTGAGATAGGGCCATCAAGGCTTTTTCAGCCTGAATCTCTAAGTTAGGTTCCTCATTAAGCAACCCCAAAGCCAGAAAAAACGCATCCACATTGAGCAACGCAGGATCCCCGGGTGCCAATGCAAATGCCCAGTCTTGAGGGTCACCCCGCAGCAAGGAAATTACTATCCTAACCTGCTGTGCGGGATCTCCAGCGGAGCGAGATCTCAGGGAAAGAAATAATTTACAATTATTTTTGAAATTCAGGAAACGAGATCTATCCCCGGAGAAAAATTCTGGTATAGGAATTCTAGGTTCAGATATAGGAGCATGAATAACAAAATCCTGTAAATTTTGAACCTTCGTAGCAAGATTATTCAAACCTGTAGCCAAACTCTGAGGATCCATTTTAATCAGGTGAGATCAGAGCCATTCAAGGATTAGAAGGAGAGAGAGAGACAAAGGCTGCAATTAGAGCAGAAATGCAACTAAGTCAACTATAGAGCAAGCTCAGAGGAAAAAAAAAAAAAAATCTGCAGACTTCTTTTTCTCTCCTTTCTTCTGCCAACGGTTTTAACCCTTGGCCGGCCATACTGTCATGGTTCCCAATGGCAAGGGAACGTCAGAGACTAGCTCTTGGGTGATGGAATCTCGAGCTGACCGTGAGCTAAACCTACCACACAACTAACAGTGGCCGGGTGACGTACCTACGTTTTATCCCTAGACGCCCAGCGCCAGCCGGAGAACTAACTAACCCTAATAGAGGAAAAAACAGACCTGGCTTACCTCTAGGGAAATTCCCCCAAAAAGGAGACAGAAGCCCCCCACATATATTGACGGTGAGTTCAGAGGAAAAGACATACGCAGTATGAAGGTAGGTTCAGCAAAGCGAGGTCCGCTTACTAGATAGCAAGAAGATACAATAGGGAACTTCACGGTCAGCTGAAAACCCTATTAAAATACCATCCAGAAATTACTTTAAGACTCATGTGTCAACTCATGACACCGGAGTGGTAATTTCGGCCCACAAGAGCTTCCAGCTACAGAAACATAACATAACTGTGAACTGGAACAAAAATGCAAACAAACTTAGGACTAAGAGTCCAACTTAGCTGATAGTAGTCTAGAAGCAGGAACATGCAACAGAAAGGCTCTGGTTACATTGATGGCCGGCACTAGAATTACTGAGAAGCAAGGCTAAATAGGATACTCCCATATCCTGATGGAAACAGGTGAACAGAGAAAGTGAAGCACACAAGTCCAGTACCACCAGTGACCACCGGGGGAGCCCAAAAACCAAATTCACAACACTTAACCCTATTTCCAACCCTAGCCCTAATTCCAACCCTAACTCTAATTCCAACCCTAACCCTAAGGCTATGTGCCCACGTTGCGGATTCGTGTGAGATTCTTCCGCACGATTTTTGAAAAATCTGCAGGTAAAAGGCATTGCGTTTTACCTGCGGATTTACAGCGGATTTCCAGTGTTTTTTTGTGCGGATTTCACCTGCAGATACCTATTGATGAACAGGTGTAAAACGCAGCGGAATCCGCACAAAGAATTGACATGCTGCGGAAAATACAACGCAGCGTTTCTGCACGGAATTTTCCGCACCATGGGCACAGCGGATTTGGTTTTCCATAGGTGTACATGGTACTGTAAACCTGATGGAAAACTGCTACGAATTTGCAGCGGCCAATCCGCTGCAGATCCGCGGCCAATCCGCTGCGGATCCGCGGCCAATCCGCTGCGGATCCGCGGCCAATCCGCTGCGGATCTGCAGCCAAATCCGCACTGTGTGCACATGCCATAACCCTAACCCTACCCCTAACCCTAACCCTACCCGAAACCCTAACCCTACCTCTAACCCTAACCCTACCCCTAGTTCTAACCCTAGTTGAATCCGTAACCCTAGTGGAAAAAGAAAAAAAAATATTTTCTTTATTTTATTATTGTCCCTACCTATGGGAATGATAAAGGGGGGGGTTATTTATTATTTTTTTTATTTTGATCGCTGTGATAGAACCTACCACAGTGATCAAAATGTACTTGTAATGAATCTGCCGGCCGGCAGATTCGGCGGGCGCACTAAGCATGCGCCCGCCATTTTGGAAGATGGCGGCGCCCATGGAGAAGACGGACCGACACCGGGAGCCTCGGTAAGTATAAGGGGGGGAGATCGGGGCACGGGGGGGCGTCGGAGCACGGGGGGGGGTGACATAGGAGCACGGGGGGAGCGGACAGGAGGACGGGGGAGTGGAGCACAGGACGGAGGGGACTACGGGACAGACCGGTGGCTTGGGGGGACGATCGGTGGGGTGGGGGGGTCCTGTTGTGAATTTGGATTCTGGGCTCCCCCGGTGGCTTCTGGTGGAATTGAACTGGTGTCTTCATCTTCTCTGTTCACCTGTTCCCATCAAGATGTGGGAGTCGCTATATAACCTTGCTGCTCTGTTAGTTTCTTGCCGGTCAACAATGTTATCAGAAGCCTCTCTGTGCTTGTTCCTGCTCCTAGACAACTACTAGATAAGTTGGACTCTTGTCCATGTTTGTTTTTGCATTTTTGTTCCAGTTCACAGCTGTAGTTTCGTTACTGTGTCTGGAAAGCTCTTGTGAACAGGAATTGCCACTCTGGTGTTATGAGTTAATGCCAGAGTTTTAAAGTAATTTCTGGATGGTGTTTTTGATAGGGTTTTCAGCTGACCATGAAAGTGTCCTTTCTGTCTTCTGCTATGTAGTAAGTGGACCTCAAATTTGCTAAACCTATTTTCATACTACGTTTGTTATTTCATCTCAACTCACCGCCAATACATGTGGGGGGCCTCTGTCTCCTTTCGGGGTATTTCTCTAGAGGTGAGCTAGGACTAATATTTTCCTCTGCTAGCTTTATTTAGTCCTCCGGCTGGTGCTGGGCATCTAGAATCAACGTAGGCATGCTACCCGGCCACTGCTAGTTGTGCGTTAGGTTTAGTTCATGGTCAGCTCAGTTCCCATCTTCCAAGAGCTAGTTCCTATATATGCTTATGCTATGTTCTCTTGCCATTGAGATCATGACAGTTTGACCGGCCCGCAAAGTGTTAATTGTTTGGGCTGAAGCAGGAGAAAAAGAAGTGTTGAAGGGAAATTTTTTTTTTTTTTTTTTTTTCCCCTCAGAGTTTTGCTGCCTAGCCCTTAATTGCTGTCTAGCTGCTTCTTACCTCCTCTTAACCCTTGAATGGCTCTGTGTCCACCTGTTTGTAATGGATCTTCAGAGTGTAACTGCAGGTTTGAATAATCTCGCCACGAAGGTACAAAATTTGCAAGATTTTGTTCGTCATGCACCTGTATCTGAGCCGAGAATTCCTTGGCCGGAATTTTTCTCGGGGAATAGATCCGGGTTTCAGAATTTTCGAAATAATTGCAAATTATTTTTGTCCCTGAAATCTCGCTCTGCCGGAGACCCTGCACAGCAGGTCAGGATTGTGATTTCCTTGCTCCGGGGCGACCCTCAAGACTGGGCTTTTTCATTGACACCAGGGGATCCTGCGTTGCTCAATGTGGATGCGTTTTTTCTGGCCTTGGGGTTGCTTTATGACGAACCTCATTTGGAGCTTCAGGCAGAAAAAACTTTGATGTCCCTATCTCAGGGGCAAGATGAAGCGGAAATTTACTGCCAAAGATTCCGTAAATGGTCTGTGCTTACTCAGTGGAATGAGTGCGCCCTGGCGGCGACTTTCAGAGAGGGTCTCTCTGATGCCATTAAGGATGTTATGGTGGGGTTCCCTGTGCCTGCGGGTCTGAATGAGTCCATGACAATGGCTATTCAGATCGATAGGCGTTTGCGGGAGCGCAAACCAGTGCACCATCTGGCGGTGTCCACTGAGAAGTCGCCAGAGAGTATGCAGTGTGATAGAATTCTGTCCCGAAGCGAGCGGCAGAATTTTAGACGGAAAAATGGGTTGTGTTTCTATTGTGGTGATTCTACTCATGTTATATCAGCATGCTCTAAGCGCACTAAAAAGCTTGGTAAATCTGTTTCCATTTGCACCTTACCATCTAAATTTATTCTATCTGTGACCCTGATTTGCTCTTTGTCATCTATTACCACGGACGCCTATGTCGACTCTGGCGCCGCTTTGAGTCTTATGGATTGGTCCTTTGCCAAACGCTGTGGGTATGATTTAGAGCCTTTGGAGACTCCTATTCCTCTGAAGGGGATTGACTCCACCCCATTAGCTAATAATAAACCACAATACTGGACACAAGTAACTATGCGTATTAATCCGGATCACCAGGAGATTATTCGCTTTTTGGTGCTGTATAATCTACATGATGATTTGGTGCTAGGATTGCCTTGGCTGCAATCTCACAACCCAGTCCTCGACTGGAGAGCTATGTCTGTGTTGAGCTGGGGATGTAAGGGGGCTCATGGGGATGTACCTGTGGTTTCCATTTCATCATCCATTCCCTCTGAAATTCCTGAGTTCCTGTCTGACTATCGTGACGTCTTTGAAGAATCCAAGCTTGGTTCGTTACCTCCACACCGAGAGTGCGATTGTGCCATAGATTTAATCCCGGGTAGTAAATACCCAAAGGGTCGTTTATTTAATCTGTCTGTGCCTGAACATGCTGCTATGCGAGAATATATAAAGGAGTCCTTGGAAAAGGGACATATTCGTCCATCGTCATCTCCCTTAGGAGCCGGTTTTTTCTTTGTGTCAAAAAAAAGACGGCTCTTTGAGACCATGTATTGATTATCGGCTTTTGAATAAAATCACTGTTAAATATCAATACCCATTGCCGTTGCTGACTGATTTGTTTGCTCGCATAAAGGGGGCCAAGTGGTTCTCTAAGATTGACCTTCGTGGGGCGTATAATTTGGTGCGAATCAGGCAGGGGGATGAGTGGAAAACCGCATTTAATACGCCCGAGGGCCACTTTGAGTATTTAGTGATGCCTTTTGGTCTTTCTAATGCTCCGTCAGTTTTCCAGTCCTTTATGCATGATATTTTTCGCGATTATTTGGATAAATTTATGATTGTGTATCTGGATGATATTCTGATTTTTTCGGATGACTGGGACTCTCATGTCCAGCAAGTCAGGAGGGTTTTTCAGGTTTTGCGGTCTAATTCTTTGTGTGTGAAGGGTTCTAAGTGTGTTTTTGGGGTACAGAGGATTTCCTTTTTGGGATATATTTTTTCCCCCTCTTCCATTGAAATGGATCCTGTCAAGGTTCAAGCTATTTGTGATTGGACGCAGCCCTCTTCTCTTAAGAGTCTTCAGAAATTTTTGGGCTTTGCTAACTTTTATCGTCGATTTATTGCTGGTTTTTCGGATATTGCTAAACCATTGACCGATTTGACTAAGAAGGGTGCTGATGTTGCTGATTGGTCCCCTGATGCTGTGGAGGCCTTTCGGGAGCTTAAGCGCCGTTTTTCCTCTGCCCCTGTGTTGCGTCAGCCTGATGTTGCTCTACCTTTTCAGGTTGAGGTCGACGCTTCTGAGATCGGAGCTGGGGCAGTGTTGTCGCAGAAAAGTTCTGACTGCTCCGTGATGAGGCCTTGTGCCTTCTTTTCCCGTAAATTTTCGCCCGCTGAGCGGAATTATGATGTTGGGAATCGGGAGCTTTTGGCCATGAAGTGGGCTTTTGAGGAGTGGCGCCATTGGCTTGAGGGGGCCAGACATCAGGTGGTGGTATTGACTGACCACAAAAATTTGATTTATCTTGAGACCGCCAGGCGCCTGAATCCTAGACAGGCGCGCTGGTCATTATTTTTCTCTCGGTTTAATTTTGTGGTGTCATACCTACCGGGTTCTAAGAGTGTTAAGGCGGATGCCCTTTCTAGGAGTTTTGAGCCTGACTCGCCTGGTAACTCTGAGCCCACAGGTATCCTTAGGGATGGAGTGGTATTGTCAGCCGTTTCTCCAGACCTGCGGCGGGCCTTGCAGGAGTTTCAGGCGGATAGACCTGATCGTTGCCCACCTGATAAACTGTTTGTTCCTGATGATTGGACCAGTAGAGTCATCTCTGAGGTTCATTCTTCTGCGTTGGCAGGTCATCCTGGCATTTTTGGTACCAGGGATTTGGTGGCAAGGTCCTTCTGGTGGCCTTCCCTGTCACGAGATGTGCGAGGCTTTGTGCAGTCTTGTGACGTTTGTGCTCGGGCCAAGCCTTGTTGTTCTCGGGCTAGTGGATTATTGTTGCCCTTGCCTATTCCTAAGAGGCCTTGGACGCACATCTCGATGGATTTTATTTCAGATCTACCTGTTTCTCAGAAGATGTCTGTCATCTGGGTGGTGTGTGACCGTTTTTCTAAGATGGTCCATTTGGTTCCTCTGCCCAAGTTACCTTCTTCTTCCGAGTTGGTTCCTCTGTTTTTTCAAAATGTTGTTCGTTTGCATGGTATTCCTGAGAATATCGTTTCTGACAGAGGGACCCAATTCGTGTCTAGATTTTGGCGGGCATTCTGTGCTAGGATGGGCATAGATTTATCTTTTTCGTCCGCTTTCCATCCTCAGACGAATGGCCAGACCGAGCGGATTAATCAGACCCTGGAGACATATCTGAGGTGTTTTGTGTCTGCTGACCAGGATGATTGGGTTGCTTTTTTGCCATTGGCGGAGTTCGCTCTCAATAATCGGGCCAGCTCTGCCACTTTGGTGTCCCCGTTTTTCTGTAATTCGGGGTTTCATCCTCGATTTTCCTCTGGTCAGGTGGAATCTTCGGATTGTCCTGGAGTGGATGCTGTGGTGGAGAGATTGCATCAGATCTGGGGGCAGGTGGTGGACAATTTGAGGTTGTCCCAGGAGAAGACTCAGCTTTTTGCCAACCGCCACCGTCGTGTTGGTCCTCGGCTTTCTGTTGGGGATTTGGTGTGGTTGTCTTCTCGTTTTGTCCCTATGAGGGTCTCTTCTCCTAAGTTTAAGCCTCGGTTTATCGGCCCGTATAAGATATTGGAGATTCTTAACCCTGTTTCCTTCCGTTTGGACCTCCCTGCATCCTTTTCTATTCATAACGTTTTTCATCGGTCATTATTGCGCAGGTATGAGGTACCGGTTGTGCCTTCCGTTGAGCCTCCTGCTCCGGTGTTGGTTGAGGGTGAGTTGGAGTACGTTGTGGAGAAAATCTTAGACTCTCGTGTTTCCAGACGGAGACTCCAGTATCTGGTCAAGTGGAAGGGATACGGCCAGGAGGATAATTCTTGGGTGAATGCATCTGATGTTCATGCCTCCGATCTGGTTCGTGCCTTTCATAGGGCCCATCCTGATCGCCCTGGTGGTTCTGGTGAGGGTTCGGTGCCCCCTCCTTGAGGGGGGGGTACTGTTGTGAATTTGGATTCTGGGCTCCCCCGGTGGCTTCTGGTGGAATTGAACTGGTGTCTTCATCTTCTCTGTTCACCTGTTCCCATCAAGATGTGGGAGTCGCTATATAACCTTGCTGCTCTGTTAGTTTCTTGCCGGTCAACAATGTTATCAGAAGCCTCTCTGTGCTTGTTCCTGCTCCTAGACAACTACTAGATAAGTTGGACTCTTGTCCATGTTTGTTTTTGCATTTTTGTTCCAGTTCACAGTTGTAGTTTCGTTACTGTGTCTGGAAAGCTCTTGTGAACAGGAATTGCCACTCTGGTGTTATGAGTTAATGCCAGAGTTTTAAAGTAATTTCTGGATGGTGTTTTTGATAGGGTTTTCAGCTGACCATGAAAGTGTCCTTTCTGTCTTCTGCTATGTAGTAAGTGGACCTCAAATTTGCTAAACCTATTTTCATACTACGTTTGTTATTTCATCTCAACTCACCGCCAATACATGTGGGGGGCCTCTGTCTCCTTTCGGGGTATTTCTCTAGAGGTGAGCTAGGACTAATATTTTCCTCTGCTAGCTTTATTTAGTCCTCCGGCTGGTGCTGGGCATCTAGAATCAACGTAGGCATGCTACCCGGCCACTGCTAGTTGTGCGTTAGGTTTAGTTCATGGTCAGCTCAGTTCCCATCTTCCAAGAGCTAGTTCCTATATATGCTTATGCTATGTTCTCTTGCCATTGAGATCATGACAGGGTCCCTTCAGTATTTCCAGCCATGGCCGATGATATTGCAGCATCGGCCATGGCTGGATTGTAATATTTCACCAGTTTTTTAGGTGAAATATTACAAATCGCTCTGATTGGCAGTTTCACTTTCAACAGCCAATCAGAGCGATCGTAGCCACGGGGGGGTGAAGCCACCCCCCCTGGGCTGAAGTACCACTCCCCCTGTCCCTGCAGATTGGGTGAAATTGGAGTTAACCCTTTCACCCGATCTGCAGGGACGCGATCATTCCATGACGCCACATAGGCGTCATGGGTCGGATTGGCACGAGTTTTCATGACGCCTACGTGGCGTCATGGGTCGGGAAGGGGTTAATTATCAGTTCTCTTATACAACACATACTATTCACATTTAGTTAGATGCAGGAATTCATTTTGTTTGGAATGAGATTGTTTCATTCTTATGAGTATTAAAATCACAACATCATACTGTATTATATTCTGACTACTTGTGTGCCCTTTTTACCATGGGTTTTTAGTATTGCAGCATTAATAATACATATGCCGCGTGTTTTCACATATCATATTATTCACATTCAGTTAGTTGTAGGAATTTATTTTGTTTAGAATGAAACCATTTCATTTTTATGAGTGTTATAATCACAATATTATATTGTATATTATACTGACAATCTTTTGTGCCCTCCATATTACGGGTCTTTAGTATTGTAGCACTAACAATATACATGCCGCGTTTTCTTGTTGCGGTTTAATCATTCATGAACCTCTTGTTCTTGAGAAGTATTTACTATGGGTGCTCAATATTGTAGCATTTACACTACACATGCCGCATTTTCCCTTTTGCGGCTTTAAATATTAATGAACTCTGTGTTTTTGTTAAATACTCACATTTAGCCACATATCACTAGTTTCATTCTTTCAGCCTTATCCTACTAATTGTATTCACACATGTAACAATGGGATAAATAGGCTTTTTCACTTTCATATAAGTTTCTCTAATTCCCATCATGTGCGGCTAACGCTAAGGCTATGTGCACACGTTCATGTTTTTTCGCTTTTGTTTGCGCTTTTTCGCGCTAAAAACGCTATAAAAACTCATCAAAAACACATGCATTATGCATTCTATCATTTGGAATGCATTCTGCATGTTTTGTTCACGGAAAAAAACGCGTCGCGGTAAATAAATGAGCATGTTCATTAATTTTGCGGATTTTCTGCGTTTTTCCCGCAATTCTATGCATCTGGGAAAAAGCGCACAAAAAACGCATCAAAAACGAGTCAAAAACCGCAAAAAAAAACGCATGCGGATTTCTGGCAGAAATGTCTGTTTTTTTGTCAGGAAAATTTCTGCAAGAAATCCTGACGTGTGCACATACCCTAACGGCTAAGGTACCTTCACACTAAGCGACTTTGCAGCGAGAACGACGACGATCCGTGACGTTGCAGCGTCCTGGATAGCGATCTCGTTGTGTTTGACACGCAGCAGCGATCAGGATCCCGCTGTGATATCGCTGGTCGGAGCTAGAAGTCCAGATCTTTATTTCGTCGCTGATCACCCGCTGTCCATCGCTGGATCGGCGTGTGTGACGCCGATCCAACGATGTGTTCACTTGTAACCAGGGTAAACATCGGGTTACTAAGCGCAGGGCAGCTGTGGCAACTGTGTCAAAGCAGAGCACAGCGGTGACGTCACCGCTGTGCTCTGCTTTACTGCCGTTGCTGACACATTCAGTGCAGGAAGCTCTGGGCAGCAGCGCGCAACCCTGTGGACGCCGGGGGACGTGACAGACATCAGAAGGTGAGT
Organism: Ranitomeya variabilis; assembly: GCF_051348905.1. Lineage (NCBI taxonomy): Eukaryota > Metazoa > Chordata > Amphibia > Anura > Dendrobatidae > Ranitomeya > Ranitomeya variabilis. The sequence continues at coordinate 572,254,636 of NC_135237.1, read as the reverse complement.
ATGTAGTGTTTTTTTTTACTTTTACAATGGTAACCAGGGTAAATATCGGGTTACTAAGCGCGGCCCTGCCCTTAGTACCCTGATGTTTACCCTGGTTACCCGGGTGCTGCAGGGGGACTTCGGCATCGTTGAAGACAGTTTCAACGATGCCGAAGTCGTTCCCCTGATCGTTGGTCGCTGGAGAGAGCTGTCTGTGTGACAGATCCCCAGCGACCTAAACAGCGACGCTGCAGCGATCGGCTCATTGTCTATATCGCTGCAGGCATCGCTGAGTGTGACGGTACCTTAACTCGTGGCTGCGCTTCGGAGCAGGAGTTTTTAGGCTCATCTTTTTCTTCTTCTGTTGTTTAGCAACTATTTGTACTGTGTCATGTGCACTAATTAATCTTGTTTGGATAGAGTCTCTGCACTAATCCCTGCCCGCAATGATCAGATAACATCATTCAGCCTAAGGGTACTGTCACACAGTGGCACTTTGATCGCTCCGACGGCACGATCTGTGACGTTGCAGCGTCGCTTGATCATCGCTCCAGCGTCGTAGACTGCAGTCACACTTTGCAATGCACGGCGCTGGAGCAATAATTTCATGACGTAGTTGCGATGTAGAAATCATACGGGACATTGGGAATATCGTGCACACCTTTGTTACACGCTGCGATCATGCCGCCACAGCGGGACACTTGACGACGAAATAAAGTTTCAAACGATCTGCTACAACGTACGATTCTCAGCGGGGTCCTTGATCGCAGTAGTGTGTCAGACACAGCGATATCGTAACTATATCGCTGGAACGTCACGGATCGTGCCGTTGTAGCGACCAAAGTGCCACTGTGTGACAGTACCCTAACATACGGTAATTTCTTGTGTTCTCTTTTGTTTTCAGTTCCTGAAGTATACTATCATATCTTAAAATAGTTGATGGTTCTTTCTTCTTTTTTCTTAATAAACGAACTTCATTAATAAGCTTGGCATATGGCAAAACATACAGTACAAGTACTTGTCATTTTAGTGCCATAAGCACATTTGTTGTGTTTTTTGCCTGCGATTGTAACTACTCATGAATATTTTGCTTTTGCCTTTGGTACTGTTTTTTTTTCTTTTTTGCAATTTATATTTGTTGTTGTCATGTTCAATGTTCAAAGTATTTAGTTATTAATAACTGTAGCCATAATTGTTCAATTCTTAATAATTTTTATCTATGTATATTTTAACTTTTATATAGATTTCATTGTATAAATCTTTTTAATCTGTATAATCATTGGTAATTAGTGTTGAGCGATACCGTCCGATACTTGAAAGTATCGGTATCGGAAAGTATCGGCCGATACCGGCAAAGTATCGGATCCAATCCGATACCGATACCCGATACCAATGCAAGTCAATGGGACTCAAGTATCGGACGGTATTCCTGATGGTTCTCAGGGTCTGAAGGAGAGGAAACTCTCCTTCAGGCCCTGGGATCCATATTAATGTGTAAAAGAGAGAATTAAAATAAAAAATATTGCTATACTCACCTCTCCGACGCAGCCTGCACCTTACCGAGGGAAGCGGCAGCGTTCTTTGTTTAAAATTTGCGCTTTTCTTTCCTTACGTGAAGTCCCGGCTTTGTGATTGGTTGCGTCGCAGTCACATGGGCGACGCAACCAATCACAAGCCGTGACGTCACGGGAGGCTGGACACGCGCGCATTTTAAAATGCGCGCGTGTCCAGCCTCCCGGCTTGTGATTGGTTGACCGCGAAGCAACCAATCACAAGCCGGGACGTCACGGGAGGTTGGACAAGCGCGCATTTTAAAATACGCGCGTGTCCAGCCTCCCGGCTTGTGATTGGTTGATCGCGAAGCAACCAATCACAAGCCGGGACGTCACGGGAGGTTGGACAAGCGCGCATTTTAAAATGCGCGCGTGTCCAGCCTCCCGTGACGTCACGGCTTGTGATTGGTTGCGTCGCCCATGTGACTGCGACGCAACCAATCACAAAGCCGGGTCGTAATTTTAAAATCCTTAAGGACCTGAAATTACGTCACGGCTTGCTGTGATTGGTTGCGTCGCCCATGTGACTGCGACGCAACCAATCACAAAGCCGGGACTTCACGTAAGGAAAGAAAAGCGCGAATTTTAAACAAAGAACGCTGCCGCTTCCCTCGGTAAGGTGCAGGCTGCGTCGGAGAGGTGAGTATAGCAATATTTTTTATTTTAATTCTCTCTTTTACACATTTTTACATTAATGTTGTTTCGATACCGATACCCGATACCACAAAAGTATCGGATCTCGGTATCGGAATTCCGATACAGCAAATATCGGCCGATACCCGATACTTGCGGTATCGGAATGCTCAACACTATTGGTAATATTTTTGTTTTGTTATATATGTATATTGTTCAGATGGATTGCCATGCTATGAACTTTTTATATCTGTTTATCTTACGCCCACTTTTCAAATTAGTTATGTTAATCATTTACCCCACCGGTATGTTTTCCGGTTTAGGGCTATTTAAGTGGGACACATGGGTCTTTTGGAATGTCATGATTAAGGGAGCTTAGTCTCCAGAAACGCGTTGAGATTCTTACCCATATGGCTTGTGCTGAAGTCTGTATCCTCTATGCTTAAAGTTTGTGAATAAAGAAAACTCTTTTATACGGATTCGGTGAAGCTGGACATTCTCTTCTTTTTTGGATTCTATACGCCTGGACATAGCGGGTCCGTGCTCCCGAAGATTGGTTTATGCATCACGGGTGAGCTGGTTTATATTCCTTCTAAGTGTCAAAAAAAGCCTAGGCTAGGCAACCCTTGCCACCTCGGCAAGCTGCAGACCCACAGATGCTGCTGGTCACAGCCACAGTTGGGGCTGAGGATGCATTGCTTGTTGTGGCTGCATCAACGTAACCTTCTCAGATGACCTACTCAGCTGTGTGCCTCTATGTTCATGCCAACTGGAATCTAACTCCTCATCATCATCATCCTCTGTGCTATCACATTCCTCGTCCTTGGAATCGCCTTCCTCCTCTTCCTGACCTGACAGCGCATAACAGTCCGTGTGAGGCTCAGATATCTGAGTCTCATCAGGATCACCTCCGCTCCCAAGGGTAACGTCTGATGATAAGGGTCAGGATGCTGTTCGGACCCTACTTCATCCTCCTGCCCCGGATCCAAGCTAAAAAAAATGTTGTGCATCGGAGAAGATTTCTTCCTCTTAACTATGTTAAGCTTTTGAATACACTTCCGATGACCATGGCATAGAATGTGTGAACAACTCTTCAGACTCACCCATCTGTGGTTCCATACAGTCTTTTGTATGATTGGAGGGTTGGTACGTGGAGGAAGCAAGGGGAATTTGGGTCCACCTTTGTGGACTGTACTGGGTATGATGTTGAGGTGGAGGAAGAGGATGAGAAGCCATTTGAATCTGTGCTTTCCATCCACTCGAGCACATGCTCTTTCTGGGCCTCATCAACAAGGCGTACCGCTGTGTGTCTGCCAAAGAAAGGTAGTGGAGTAGCCCATCCAGTAACAGAAGTTGTCAGATGTCTTTCCAAAGGACGTGATGTTGATGGTTCACTAGTGCTTTCACTAACCTTAACACCTACCCCACGTACACCTTGAACACCAAGCATAATTCTCCTTCCACCATGGCCTCGCTTTTTCCCAGGCATAATGCTCAGATAGTGTGGTAGGAGCACAGTATTAGCAACAAAAAATGTGATTTTAAACTCTGAACCATCTCTGCAAACAGCTGAAGTTCAGCTAAGTAAATAACAAGGAGAAATATGGCGTGCAGTATCTTGTTAATCCCAGAAGAAAGAATTGTTTGAGAATGGATGAAGCCTGTATGACAAAGAAGATATGCTAAAAACAATTTGAAAGTGAGATGTCCCCTACTGTATGATGTTAGGAACAAAATAATTTTTTGTGGCCTCTGTATCAGGCCTCTATAACACACTAGACGTTACAAACTATTTTCAAGTTATGTCCCCTGCTGTTTGATGTTAGGAACACAATAATTTTTTTGTGGACTCTGGATCAGGCCTTTATAACATACTAGATGCTACAAACTATTTTAAAGTCAGGTTCACTGCTGTATGACGTTAAGAACACAAAACGTTTTTGTGGTCTCTGGATCAGGCCTTTATAACACACTAGATGCTACAAACCATTTTGAAGTCAGGTCTCCTACTGTATGATGTTTAGGAACAGAAAAAATTTTTTGGTTACATGCATGAGATCTACAGACACCTTAATTTCAACCCAACAAAATGACAAAGTGTGATACGGTGGGCTGTCTAACTTTTTGCAACTGAAACATTATATTTTTTTTTAATGTGCGTTAGGTCTGCAGACAGGTTTATATCACCATAGTACTAAATGACAAGGTGGGATACAGCAGGCTGTTTCACATTTAGCTACTGAAAAAATATTTAGAATGCTATACTGGTGCATGGAGCACAATAGAAGCAGTGCCCAACAACTTGTAGGACATGTGCCCTTTCGGCTTTGTCTGTGAACCTCAGTAATGGCAAAAAAAGTGCTGGAAGGTAAATTTTACAGCCACACTGGACATACAGTGGGGCAAAAAAGTATTTAGTCAGTCAGCAATAGTGCAAGTTCCACCACTTAAAAAGATGAGAGGCGTCTGTAATTTACATCATAGGTAGACCTCAACTATGGGAGACAAACTGAGAAAAAAAAATCCAGAAAATCACATTGTCTGTTTTTTTAACATTTTATTTGCATATTATGGTGGAAAATAAGTATTTGGTCAGAAACAAAATTTCATCTCAATACTTTGTAATATATCCTTTGTTGGCAATGACAGAGGTCAAACGTTTTCTGTAAGTCTTCACAAGGTTGCCACGCACTGTTGTTAGTATGTTGGCCCATTCCTCCATGCAGATCTCCTCTAGAGCAGTGATGTTTTTGGCTTTTCGCTTGGCAACACGGACTTTCAACTCCCTCCAAAGGTTTTCTATAGAGTTGAGATCTGGAGACTGGCTAGGCCACTCCAGGACCTTGAAATGCTTCTTACGAAGCCACTCCTTCGTTGCCCTGGCGGTGTGCTTTGGAACATTGTCATGTTGAAAGACCCAGCCACGTTTCATCTTCAATGCCCTTGCTGATGGAAGGAGGTTTGCACTCAAAATCTCACGATACATGGCCCCATTCATTCTTTCATGTACCCGGATCAGTCGTCCTGGCCCCTTTGCAGAGAAACAGCCCCAAAGCATGATGTTTCCACCACCATGCTTTACAGTAGGTATGGTGTTTGATGGATGCAACTCAGTATTCTTTTTCCTCCAAACACGACAAGTTGTGTTTCTACCAAACAGTTCCAGTTTGGTTTCATCAGACCATAGGACATTCTCCCAAAACTCCTCTGGATCATCCAAATGCTCTCTAGCAAACTTCAGACGGGTCCGGACATGTACTGGCTTAAGCAGTGGGACACGTCTGGCACTGCAGGATCTGAGTCCATGGTGGCGTAGTGTGTTACTTATGGTAGGCCTTGTTACATTGGTCCCAGATCTCTGCAGTTCATTCACTAGGTCCCCCCGCGTGGTTCTGGGATTTTTGCTCACCGTTCTTGTGATCATTCTGACCCCACGGGGTGGGATTTTGCGTGGAGCCCCAGATCGAGGGAGATTATCAGTGGTCTTGAATGTCTTCCATTTTCTAATTATTGCTCCCACTGTTGATTTCTTCACTCCAAGCTGGTTGGCTATTGCATATTCAGTCTTCCCAGCCTGGTGCAGGGCTACAATTTTGTTTCTGGTGTCCTTTGACAGCTCTTTGGTCTTCACCATAGTGGAGTTTGGAGTCAGACTGTTTGAGGGTGTGCACAGGTGTCTTTTTATACTGATAACAAGTTTAAACAGGTGCCATTACTACAGGTAATGAGTGGAGGAAAGAGGAGACTCTTAAAGAAGAAGTTACAGGTCTGTGAGAGCCAGAAATCTTGATTGTTTGTTTCTGACCAAATACTTATTTTCCACCATAATATGCAAATAAAATGTTAAAAAAACAGACAATGTGATTTTCTGGATTTTTTTTTCTCAGTTTGTCTCCCATAGTTGAGGTCTACCTATGATGTAAATTACAGACGCCTCTCATCTTTTTAAGTGGTGGAACTTGCACTATTGCTGAATGACTAAATACTTTTTTGCCCCACTGTATGAGTGCTGTTCACAAGTTTGGGGAGGGTCTTAAATAGTCAGAAAAGGCTGGAAAAAGAGATAATTAATCCAAACGTGAAGCTCATTGTTCTTTGTGCCTGAACTACTTCTTAATACTTTAGGGGAACCAAACAGAATTCTGGTGGGTTGAGGGGTTGAATAATAAATGACCCTCTGAAAAGACTTTTCATAATTGAAAAAAAAAAATAAACAAAGAAATAACATTCTTTTTTGCTGCAGTGCATTTCACACTTCCAGGCTGATCTACAGTCCAAATGTCACAATGCCAAGTTAATTCCAAATGTGTAAACCTGCTAAATCTGCAGGGGGTTGAATACTACTTGTAGGCACTGTAACAAGAGCCTGAGCAAGATGCTGGGACCGATGTCTGTGCTAAGCAGCAGACCCAGCAGCTGAACCTGAATGGGAGACCAGAGCAACAAACAGTAGCTATGATACATCCAACCAGCAGGGAAGTCCTGGCATCTAACAGATGCCACCAAAGTGACATCAATATCACCACAGTAGAAATAGTATAATAGGGACCAACAGGTCTTCCAATAAACCCAATCCAGCAGATGAACAAAAACCAGGATAGTTCACATTTCCAAAATTATTGGCAGGCACCACCAAAGTGGCATCAATTTCACCACAGTAGAAATATAATAGGGACCAACAGGTCTTCAACTACACCCAAAAAAGCAGATTGACTCCCAACCAGGACTGTTCACAAATTCATGTTAACATCAGCAGCAAAGTCAGCCACAGCAAGCACGGAAGCCACACTAAAGATATCAGAGACTGCAATTACGTGAGAATAATGCAGCACACTGAAAACTACAACATCCAGTAACAGAAGTTGTCAGATGTCTTTGCATAAGACGTGACATTGTTGGTTCACTAGTGCTTTCACAAACATTACAACATACCCCACATACACCTTGAACACCAAGCCTAATCCCCCTTACACCATGACCCCACTTTTTCCCAGGCATGTAGCTCAGAGAGTGTGGTAGGAGCACAGTATTAGCAATTAAAAATTAGATTTTTTACTCTGCACACAGCTGAATTTCAGCAGCACTAAATTCAGCAGCACAGGTGAATTATGGCATGCAGTATCGCGTTAGTCATAGATTAAAATATTGTTTCAGTGTGGATGAGGCCTGTATAACATAGAATAGATGCTACTAACAATTTCAAAGTGAGATGTCCCCTACTGTATGACATTATCTAAAGTGATGAGCGAATAGTGAAATATTCAGATTTGGGAAAATTGGCACGAATAATTTGAAATATCCTTGTATTCGTACAGAAAAACGAATCCAGTGCAAGACAATGGGAAAGGCAAATATTTTCCAGCTGCAACAAACAGGTCTTGGGGCCTGAGAAAAATGCCGAAATGGATGGGAAAGAGTTAAAATAAATGAGAACATAGTGGAGAAGATGCCGGCATGCCTTTCTGACTCACATGTGGTATCTGGGAATAATGTCAGACTATTGCGCTGGTTGTACAGATTTCTAAGAAGACCTACCAAACCAAACCTAAATTTTTTAAAGGTATTCATAAATAGATATATATATATCTCCCCTAGCATAGCATATGTTCACATGGAGCGTTTTGGCTTTAGTTTATCATTTAACATTTGTGAAGGCTCTCACTCCTACATTTGGGAGGTCCATCCCTCATTTTAATTTGTTAGCTAGATAGTGGAATACATATTCCCCTTCACTTTACAATGCCAGCTAAAACATGCCCATTTGAATTTTGAGCTTTGACTGCCACCTCCACCATGTCTACCGCCATCATTATTAGTGATGAGCAAATTTGTTCGGCAAACGACTGCCAAATATAAATTTGGCGCGAAAACAGCACATCCAGATTTGTGATCTAAAACACGAGCAAAATGTTATAAAATCGGTAAAAATCTGAAACATTCTGTAAAAAATTTGTGTTGCCACAAAAGTATTTTCAGCACTTTTGCAATGATCATGATAGTGTATCATGAGTGTTTGGCACGTGTTTGATGAGGGGAGGGGGTTTGCAGAGCTCAGAGGTGCAGCTTTCCTGTAAACAGTATTTTTTTTCCTAACTTTGTGTGTGCACATTGCGGCTAGCCAATCAAAGTGCAGGAGACCCCCATAATGTCGTAACACAGCGGCTTGTGTTATTGGCTGCTGAAATCACATGTCCCTCTCCATATAAAGCACATCTTGTTTTAACACCATTTTGACACTGTAACAGCGCAGAGAGGCTGCTCCTGTTGCTGGCACTGTTAGCAGCAAGAGTTTAGCTAGCTAGCTAGGCGGTTGTATATCAGTCAGATAGTGTAGCTAGATACAGTGGGGCAAAAAAGTATTTAGTCATTCAGCAATAGTGCAAGTTCCACCACTTAAAAAGATGAGAGGCGTCTGTAATTTACATCATAGGTAGACCTCAACTATGGGAGACAAACTGAGAAAAAAAAATCCAGAAAATCACATTGTCTGTTTTTTTAACATTTTATTTGCATATTATGGTGGAAAATAAGTATTTGGTCAGAAACAAACAATCAAGATTTCTGGCTCTCACAGACCTGTAACTTCTTCTTTAAGAGTCTCCTCTTTCCTCCACTCATTACCTGTAGTAATGGCACCTGTTTAAACTTGTTATCAGTATAAAAGACACCTGTGCACACCCTCAAACAGTCTGACTCCAAACTCCACTATGGTGAAGACCAAAGAGCTGTCAAAGGACACCAGAAACAAAATTGTAGCCCTGCACCAGGCTGGGAAGACTGAATATGCAATAGCCAACCAGCTTGGAGTGAAGAAATCAACAGTGGGAGCAATAATTAGAAAATGGAAGACATTCAAGACCACTGATAATCTCCCTCGATCTGGGGCTCCACGCAAAATCCCACCCCGTGGGGTCAGAATGATCACAAGAACGGTGAGCAAAAATCCCAGAACCACGCGGGGGGACCTAGTGAATGAACTGCAGAGATCTGGGACCAATGTAACAAGGCCTACCATAAGTAACACACTACGCCACCATGGACTCAGATCCTGCAGTGCCAGACGTGTCCCACTGCTTAAGCCAGTACATGTCCGGACCCGTCTGAAGTTTGCTAGAGAGCATTTGGATGATCCAGAGGAGTTTTGGGAGAATGTCCTATGGTCTGATGAAACCAAACTGGAACTGTTTGGTAGAAACACAACTTGTCGTGTTTGGAGGAAAAAGAATACTGAGTTGCATCCATCAAACACCATACCTACTGTAAAGCATGGTGGTGGAAACATCATGCTTTGGGGCTGTTTCTCTGCAAAGGGGCCAGGACGACTGATCCGGGTACATGAAAGAATGAATGGGGCCATGTATCGTGAGATTTTGAGTGCAAACCTCCTTCCATCAGCAAGGGCATTGAAGATGAAACGTGGCTGGGTCTTTCAACATGACAATGTTCCAAAGCACACCGCCAGGGCAACGAAGGAGTGGCTTCGTAAGAAGCATTTCAAGGTCCTGGAGTGGCCTAGCCAGTCTCCAGATCTCAACTCTATAGAAAACCTTTGGAGGGAGTTGAAAGTCCGTGTTGCCAAGCGAAAAGCCAAAAACATCACTGCTCTAGAGGAGATCTGCATGGAGGAATGGGCCAACATACTAACAACAGTGCGTGGCAACCTTGTGAAGACTTACAGAAAACGTTTGACCTCTGTCATTGCCAACAAAGGATATATTACAAAGTATTGAGATGAAATTTTGTTTCTGACCAAATACTTATTTTCCACCATAATATGCAAATAAAATGTTAAAAAAACAGACAATGTGATTTTCTGGATTTTTTTTTCTCAGTTTGTCTCCCATAGTTGAGGTCTACCTATGATGTAAATTACAGACGCCTCTCATCTTTTTAAGTGGTGGAACTTGCACTATTGCTGACTGACTAAATACTTTTTTGCCCCACTGTACATGGTCAACATGGGAAAGACAAAGGAGCATTCCAAGGCCATCAGAGACAAGATCGTGGAGGGTCACAAGGCTGGCAAGGGGTACAAAACCCTTTCCAAGGAGTTGGGCCTACCTGTCTTCACTGTTGGGAGCATCATCCGGAAGTGGAAGGCTTATGGAACTACTGTTAGCCTTCCACGGCCAGGACAGCCTTTGAAAGTTTCCTCCCGTGCCGAGGCCAGGCTTGTCCGAAGAGTCAAGGCTAACCCAAGGACAACAAGGAAGGAGCTCCGGGAAGATCTCATGGCAGTGGGGACATTGGTTTCAGTCAATACCATAAGTAACGTACTCCACCGCAATGGCCTCCGTTCCAGACGAGCCCGTAAGGTACCTTTACTTTCAAAGCGTCATGTCAAGGCTCGTCTACAGTTTGCTCATGATCACTTGGAGGACTCTGAGACTGACTGGTTCAAGGTTCTCTGGTCTGATGAGACCAAGATCGAGATCTTTGGTGCTAACCACACACGTGACGTTTGGAGACTGCATGGCACTGCATATGACCCCAAGAATACCATCCCTACAGTCAAGCATGGTGGTGGCAGCATCATGCTGTGGGGCTGTTTCTCACCCAAGGGGCCTGGCCATCTGGTCCGCATCCATGGGAAGATGGATAGCACGGCCTACCTGGAGATTTTGGCCAAGAACCTCCGCTCCTCCATCAAGGATCTTAAGATGGGTCGTCATTTCATCTTCCAACAAGACAACGACCCAAAGCACACAGCCAAGAAAACCAAGGCCTGGTTCAAGAGGCAAAAAATCAAGGTGTTGCAGTGGCCTAGTCAGTCTCCTGACCTTAACCCAATTGAAAACTTGTGGAAGGAGCTCAAGATTAAAGTCCACATGAGACACCCAAAGAACCTAGATAACTTGGAGAAGATCTGCATTGAGGAGTGGGCCAAGATAACTCCAGAGACCTGTGCCGGCCTGATCAGGTCTTATAAAAGACGATTATTAGCTGTAATTGCAAACAAAGGTTATTCCACAAAATATTAAACCTAGGGGTTGAATAATAATTGACCCACACTTTTATGTTTAAAATTTATAAAAATTTAACTGAGCAACAAAACTTTTTGGTTTGTAAGATTTATGCATCTGTTAATAAATCCTGCTCTTGTTTGAAGTTTGAAGGCTCTAACTTATTTGCATCTTATTAAACCTGCTAAATCTGCAGGAGGTTGAATACCACTTGTAGGCATTGTATATGTGTGCTTACTGCTGGCTCTCCAGCTAAAGTCTATGGTAACCAGTGGTATACAGAGGCAGTCCCAGTCCTGGAGTCTAAATCCAGAAATCACCTTACTGAGCATGTCCATAATGTGGAGCTTTGTCATTGGTGCTCAGATGCTTTCTGCTCTGGCGATGTGAAAGCTCCGGATTGGCCCACCGGTGACGCCCCGTCCGACTGGGTGTGAGTGATTGGGGTGGAGCCTGGTGTTAGGGCTAGCAGAATGCACCAAATTATAAGAGAGATGGTCTAAGGTGCGTTCGCAGCCCAGGGTCCACCGTGCAGAGATGAAACCTGCTGCTGAGTAATGACGGACTATATGGCGGTACAATGTGGATACACACACGGGTTAACTTCACCCTGTGTGAAGGAAGCAAACCCTGATGTGTCACAGGGCCGCGGTACCGCACCAAGAGCGCAAGCAAGGAGTCTCAGGACTCTATCCCAAGACACAGGATTAGAGTACGTTCAGACCACTTGCGCTCGACACCGCAACTGGGGTGTTAAAGTAACAGAAAATATAACTAAAAGCACAAGAGTGCATGCTGGGCCGCTTTGGTGGACGCCACTAACCACCCAGACTAGGGATAGGAAAGCGCTCTATAAGCGCACGGCGCCGCACTGGCGGTTACAGCAATAGACACTGTATCGTGTGTCTTTATGTTGACAGCTTAGTCGGGTGCTAGACAGCAAGCACCATACACAAGGGAGGGGATTTTAAAGAACAACTTGCACTCATCAACATACACACGATTCCAAATGTACATTAGCGCATGGCCATGCGGCCATGCAAACCTTTTATAGCTGCAGCAAGAACAGAACCTTCCCAGAAGGACCAATGGGAGTCAGCCACAGAAGAACACCTTCAGGACCTTCCTAAAGGACCAATGGGATTTGCTGCAGTATCTAAGCATGTGACCCTTGATCTCCAACGAGAGATCTTGCCCTGGGCATGCTCAGAAAGGGAAGAGCAGGACTTAGTCCCAAACATGTCTGCTCGCCGCTGCCCAGTACTGGCTACAATGGCAGAAGCTGGAAAGGCAGCAGTAACCAGTCGTCCAGTATCAGCCTGAGCTAGACACTGCGATCGACATCTCCGCTGAGCAGACTCCACTGCGGCTGGAGAAGCATGGGAGACTGTAGCAGAGATGGTTCTGTGCAGAGGCAGGATCTCAACACCTAACACCTGGTACATAAATGCTTTCAGCAAAGAATGCAGGCGTGCTAGTGTCACTTGTGTTTGTGGATACATTACTGCTCTGTCTGTGTGGTTAGCACTGTATCTGCTACCAGTGGGACATTTGTGTAGGGCTGGCATCAAGCCATTAGAATTTTGGATCCGACGGAGGTTTGCTGTGTGTTCTCGCTGACTGAGTATTTGCTATCTGTTCTATCCCGTGTGTATGCTATTCTTCTCTGTGGGGTTAACAGGGTATTGCACCACAGAGCAAGTTCAACCCATGTGTTCTTTCAGTGGTTTAAACTGGGTATTGCACACTTCCTATTTCCCTGTACCCCTCGGTGGTTAGCTGAGCTAGTACTATCCTTCCCTGTACCCCTCGGTGGTTACCTGAGCTGGTAGTTACTGCCCTTGTACCTCTCAGTGGTTAGCTGAGTAGGTACTCCTCTCCCTGTGCACCTCTGAGTTGTTTCTGGTTTTGGTTTATCTGTTCCATTCACAATGTGTGAGGTTAACTCAATGTGTTTAAGGAGGAAAACTCGCTAGTTTTTTATCTGTCTTTGTTCATACTAGCAGTGGGTTGGGTGTAGTTATTGCAAAACAATGGGGAGACATAGAGCGCAATAGGGTCTTATCCACGTTACACGGAGGAGAATACGAGTTGGGTGTAGTGGAAGACCTGTTGGTCCCTATTATATTTCTACTGTGGTGAAATTGATGCCACCTTGGTGGTGTCTGCCAATAATTTTGGAAATGTGTAGACTCCTGGTTGGGTCTCCTTCATGTGTGTTGCCTGTAGCAGTAGGCCTCCGATACCAGCAGTTCTCCACCCTCTTTGAGGCAACTATCCATGTAACTATCCTTAGATTTTTCTGACATTAGTAGTCTTCAAAATTGATATTTGTGCCACCTGAGTGTGGCTGAGCATTAATTTAATTTTTTTTTCTCTCTTATATAGCGCCAATAATTCAACATTCGTTTTACTGACATTTGCAGACCTTACTGGCTCTGTCACCATTGGAACTCACATCTAAATTTACTATCTGTATGTCTATAGAGTGTGGGTAGAAAAATAATTACTGGGAGGAAACCCAGCAAACACGGGGAGAACATACAAACTCTTTGCAGGTGCTGTCCTTGGTGGGGTTGGAACTCAGGGCTCCAGCGTTGCAAGGCTACTAATGTTTTTTACGTTGACTCCTCCTGGGGTTGGAAGCCTATCGCTGTGTGCCTCACTGATATCTTGGGGAAAACCACTGTCAAGATTGTCTTCAAGCATGTTTTGATACTGCAGCATGGGTGCATCCCTTTCTGGGGGGGGGCAACTGCCAAAATTTACATTTGTATCATGGACAGAACACATTGGCAACCCAGTAGTTAGCACTATTTGAAATCATAACTATATGGGTGACAATCATGTTGCAGATAGTGCTGCAAGAAGGTGCTCATGGGTCGGTCTCTTTCATGAGGTCCAAGTCCACAGTGCGTTGGTGGCGGAATAACACTCAAGCTTTCTTCATCAATACCTTTCTGGCAACTACGGACAACAGAGAGGGTTTAATTATCGTCTTCATCTCCCAACTGTTGCGCGTCCATCAACTCTTCCTTCTCATCCTTTTCCTGGTCCTTCCCCATTTGACTCTCACATGGCAAGTGCCTGTGAGATAACAGACCTGAACTTATAGATATTCTTAACTCTAAAGGCATTCTCATCTGCTTCTTCCTCTTACCCCAGGACCACCACCACCTCCTCACTCAGACTATTTAAAGTGTGCTCCAGCATGTAGATAACAGAAATACTGACACTGATGAAGGCATCGTCACTGCTAACCATCTTAATAGCCATTAAAAAAACATGCAGATGGGTCCAGAGGTCCTTTATCTGTGTAAACTCTGCAATTGTGAATTGCACCACGTCTTGACTGCATTATGTCAGGTTATGCAAAATGTCATACTGCAACAGGTCTTAGCACTGCTGCCACATGTACAGAGTTTAATTCCACAGGTCACATCACATATCACTCGGATAACTTGTAGTCCGAAAGACTTCATTACCAACTTAAGTGGAATCGGGGAAGTGAGCACACAACAACAATGGTTTGCGCATCCAGGCAGCGGGTCAATTCCTCCGCAGTGGCGAAGGAATTGCTGTACCATCAGGTTGAGGATGCGAGCTCTACAAGGCACATGTGTAAGGTTAGGCCAGCATAGGGCCGCCACCAGGTTTGCACGGTTATCACACATGGTCTTCCCTGGCTCCAGGTTGAGTGTAAACAGTCACGGCTCAAACTCATGATGAATAGCTGTTCACAACTCTTGATCTGAATGACTGCGATCTCCAAGGCATATTCATTTAAACACTGCTTGACTGCCATGATTCCTGGCTGCTAAGTATGGGGGGTGGAAGAGGGATTCTCTCTGCAGTGTTGGAACATGTGTTTTAATTAATGCAGAGGTTGAGGTCAAAGGTGGAGGATCTAGAGGAGATGGACAAGGCAGAAGCACTGGTGGAAGTGTTAAGGTACCTTCACACTGAACAACTTTCCAACGAGAAAGACAACGATCCGTGACGTTGCAGTGTCCTGGATAGCGATCTCGTTGTGTTTGACATGCAGCAGCGATCTGGATCCAGCTGTGATATTGTTGGTCAGAGCTAGAAGGCCAGCACCTTATTTCGTCGTTAGGTCGGTGTGTATCGTCGTGTTTGACAGCAAAAGCAAAGATGCCAGCAATGTTTTACAATGGTAACCAGGGTAAATATCGGGTTACTAAGCGCAGGGCCGCGCTTAGTAACCCGATATTTACCCTGGTTACCATTGTAAAAGTAAAAAAAAACAGTACATACTCACCTTCTGATGTCTGTCACGTCCCCTGGCGTCCGCGCTGCTGCTCAGAGCTTCTTGCACTGAATGTGTCAGTGCTGGCCGTAAAGCCGAGCACAGCGGTGACGTCACCGCTGTGCTCTGCCGGCCCTGACACATTCAGTGAAGGAAGCTCTGAGCAGCAGCGCAGACGCCGGGGGACGTGACAGACATCAGAATGTGAGTATGTAGTGTTTTTTTTTTTACTTTTACATTGGTAACCAGGGTAAATATCGGGTTACTAAGCACGGCCCTGCACTTAGTAAACCGAAGTTTACCCTGGTTACCCGGGTGCTGCAGGGGGACTTCGGCATAGTTGAAGACAGTTTCAATGATGCCGAAGTCGTTCCCCTGATCGTTGGTCGCTGGAGAGAGATGTCTGTGTGACAGCTCCCCAGCGACCTAAACAGCGACGCTGCAGCGATCGGCTCGTTGTCTATATCGCTGCAGCGTCGCTGAGTGGGACGGTACCTTTAGATACAGAGGTTTGTTCAGCAAGCCATTTTAGAGGGGACTTGTACATACAATAGACATTACAGCATAACAATAAACACATAGATCAAAATAGATACCAAAAGGAATGAGGGCCCTGCTTGCAAGCTTACAATCTATGAGGAAAAGGGGAGGCACAAAAGGAGGATGGTAACAATTGCTTTCGTTGTTCGGACCAGCCATAGTGTTAGAATCGGGTGTTCATGTAAAGCTTCATGAACCGGTTGTCAGCCTAAGTATGTAACAGTACAGACACAGAGGGCTATTAACTGCATAAAGTATGTGAGAACATGATGCGAGGAACCTGGTTATGGTAAAGATTTTGAACGGGCAAACCAGGGATAGTTAGGTTACTGTGTTGAGACGGTAGGCCAGTCTGAACAAATGCGTTTTTAGGGCACGCTTAAAACTGTGGGGCTTGAGGATTAATCGTATGCACTTGGGTAGTGCAGTCTAAAAAATTGGCGCAGCACGTGAAAAATCTTGGAGTCTTTTTTAGTGCTTTAGTTCTCTGTCCCCTGGTGTGTACTAGTTTAGTTCTCCAACCCAAGCATTTGTCTAGCAATTTAGTTATCCATCTTAACGTGTGTAAGGGTTTAGTTCTCCAAACCCAAGGGGCCTGCAAGCCTTGGGGATTGCAAAACTTGTGGAGCAGCCCCTTCCCCGACTGCCCCGCAGCCACCAGAGTCACCCAGCGCACAATCAGCGAGAAGTAATGCCCACGTCCTTGCTTGCTTGTCCAGGTGTGAGTGTTGAAATGCACCCTGGCAGACACAGAATTTTTCAGGAAACGTGATGTTGTCTGCGACCTACTTATGTAACGCAGGCACATGTTTCTTATAGAAGTAATAGTGACTGGGCAACTGGTATTGAAGGACTGCGAAGGCTATCAGCTTTCAGAAACCATCTGTATTCACAATGCGGAAAGACTGCATTTCCATGGACAACAGATTGGAATGGCCATGCAATAATCAGAGATCACAGAGCGTGAGTCACGAGGAAACAACTGCTGTGATCTTTGTATTGAAGAGCTCTCAGCTGGCCCCTACCATCCAGACAATGACATAATTGGGCGACGATCATCCGAGGAGGCCACAGGCTGTTGACAATAATTAGTTCTCAGAAAAGTAATAGTGAGTGTACGACTTATCCACCTCCAGATTAGAACACATGAAATATGTGTATATCTCGCCATACATTCCTCGCTGCCAACAATCCAGTTTTTAACCAAATAAATAAATGCAGGCCCATTGGACTCCATTCTTATTTGGAGGTTCACACGATCAGGGTATTCCATCCCCTCTCCCTCAGAGTAGCAGTCATATACCAGCCCCCAGGCTCACACACTCACTTTCTTGACCACTTTTCTGCCTTGCTTCCACACTTCATATCCACAGAATTGACAACCCTTATCCTGGGAGACTTCAACAGCTCCACCTTCCCAACTGCAACCCAGCTTCTATCTCTAGCCACTTCTCAAGGCATCTCACAACTTTCAAACTCTGAGACACACAAAGATGGTAACACCGCTGATCTGGTCTTTGTCCTGCTCAGTTCAATCTCCTATCTAGATGACTTACCTCTTACTCTTTGTCCCCCCATGAAATTAGGAGTATAACCACAACTTACACATGTTTAGGCACTCCCTAAAAACACGTCTGTTTAGTGCGGCCTATCACATTATCTAATCAAAGTCCTTTTATATATATATATAGTCTTTTCTCTACTTGTTGGCGCTATATAAATAAAGATTATTATTATTATTACTTCTCTGAACATAATTTGCCATCAAACTCAACCGTACCCAAAAGGCTCATGCAGCCTTTATCTACCTCCCATTTCCTCAAGATGGTTGGACCATCATTGTAAATAAGCACCTGTAATTTGTGTCACCCCCACCTCATTGTAGATTGTAAGCTCTGAAGATTTAGTGAATCCTGCTTTGAGCAGGGAGTTGGACCAGATGACCCATGAGGTCCCTTCCAACTCTACCATTCTATGATTCTAAGAGCAGGGTCGTCATTATTTTTGCTTTAATTGCTTGAATATCTTAAACTTTGTAAATTTTGACTGTCTTATATGAACTGCTGACTTGAAAAGCTATGCAGAATGTGTTTGTGATATATAAATAAAGATTATTATTAGTAGATTGAAGATGGAGAAGTTCAAGCTGTTAGCTTTGCCATGTGTAGGAGGAAACACTCTTTTACCTGAGCACAACTGCATAAACGAGGGCAGGCTGCTGTGCTGGCACAAGGCGGAGGCGGGTGAACACGACAAGCTGTTGGACTGTAAGAGAGGTGAAGGTGAAGATGTTACAGTGGATTGAGAAAGATGAGCTATGCTTGGTATGTAAGAGCAGTCAAAAACAGCAGGCAAGTCTATTCTGTATCAGCTGACAGGCTCTCAGTCACCCCAACTGTAGGGGGTAAACAAGATGAGGTTCTGCGGTCGGAGGCCTGTGTGACAACACTTGCCACAATGAGGTAGGAGGAAGAATCAGAAGATGTGGTTGATGGGGTGGACAGTGGTGGTGAGGCCTTCTAGTCTTCATTTTAGCACAATGGGATTCCCACAGTAATGCATGCTGATCATGCATGTGCCAGTTTATGCATGTTAGTGAAGCTATTGCATTTTTTAAACCCTACACTGTCGTTTGTAAAAAGTTGGCAGATAACGTGATTATTTTGATTTTTGCCGGTCTGAAAAAAAGACCCAAGCTAGGCAAATGCAGACATGCGCATACTGCTGGCCACTGTCTGAGTTGGGGCTCAGGATGCATTGATTATCATGGTTGCATAATTCTGAGTTTCCTTGTCTTCCTCCTTCTTCTCCGCAGAGCTACTCAAATGCATGCCTCTGGATTTACACCAAGTGTGATCTACTACCTCTACTACCTCATCTTCATCCTCTCTGTTCTCCCACTCCTCACCCTGAGAGTCACCCTCCTCCTCTTCCTGCCCAGACAGCACAGTACAGTCCGCGGGTGCCTCAAGTATTGGAGTCTCATCATGAATGGATCACCTCCACCCATCGGGGTTAACATGTGTTGATGAAGGTTTGGATTCTGCTCGGACCCTACCTCTTCCTGCTCTGGATCAAACTGAAAAAAAATTGGCAATTGATGCAGATGATTTTCTCCTCTTGACTCTGTGAATCTTTGGAGTACACTTCTGATGCCCATGGCATTCAATGTGTGTGAACAAATCTGCAGACTCGGCCATCTGTGGTTCCCAACAGTCAATTGGGCGGTTGGAGAGTTGTGACATGGGGGAAAACAAGGGTAATTGGGGTGCCACCTCTGAGGACTGTACTGTGTGTGATGCTAAGGTGGGGAACAAGAGCAGAGGCCACTTGATGCAGCACTTGCCATCTACTGTAGGACATTATCTTTCTGGCCCTCATCTACAAAGTGTACCGCTGTGCATCTGCCAAAGAAAGGGAGTGGAGTTGTCCGTTCATTAGCAGAAATGCTGCACAATTGCTTACTGCAGCAAAACAAACCTAACTCTCATTCCTCATATTATACCTGTCTCACAACCCTAAACAGCTATTCCGGACTTTAAATTTTCTCCTCCGTCCACCAACTCCACTTCCCTCTCATCTGATCTAAAAACTTCGCCTCACCTCCTGTGAACTTGACCCAATAATGTCCTACCTCAAACCTTACTACAGTCTTCATCCCAAGCCTAACCCACCTCTTCAACCTGTAACTAACAACTTGTGTCTTCCCCTACAGATTCAAACATACCACGATCACAACCATCCTCAAAAAGCTCACCCCCGACTTATCCTGTGTGTCTAGCTATCGCTGAATCTCTCTTCTCCTCTATGCCTCCAAACTACTGGAACAAGACGTCCATTTTGAACTATCCTCCCACTTCTCCTCTTGCTCCCTCTTTGACCACTTACAATCTGGCTTCCGACTGCACCATCCCACTGAAACTGCCCTGACTAAAGTCAACAAGGACCTACTAATCGCCAAATAAAAGTGACACTAGTTTGTCCTCCTCCTTCTCCTGGACCTGGCATCTGCCTTTGACACAGTGGACCATTCCCTCTTACTACAGACTTTCTGATCTCCTGCAATTACAGACTTGACACTTTGTTGCATCTCCTCGTACCTAACAAACAGGACATTCAGTGTCTCCCACTCAGACACCAACTCAGCTCACCCCCTATGTGTCAGTGTCCCGCAAGGTTCAGTTGTAGGACCGGGCACTATGCTTGGGGCTTAAAGGGACACCCGCGTCAACCTAAGGTCTTCCCAGCCTATAGCTGGGTGAAACCTTCTATTTAAGGCTCCTCCTCCAATATGGAGGTGCCTGAGCTAGGTTGTTAGTTTGCCTTGACTGCTTGCTAGCTGTCAGGTTCTTCAGGTCCATCTGTCTGCTCGTCTACTCTATGCTTGTTCCTGTCTGTGCTCTTCAGTCCATCAGCCAGTCCAGATCGCACCTGCCAGTACCGATCTGTTTAACACCCTGTCCAGCCAAAACCTGCCAGTGCTTTTGTTCCTCAGCCGGCCCCATCTGCACCTGTGGTTCCAGTGTCCCTACAGTGCTTGCTTGCATTATTCATCTCTCCTTCGGGTCATAGCATTCTACCGACTCTATAATTTCAGCTACCACCCTCTGTAGGTCAGCCCTGGAGTATCACCTGGTGCCACCTTCTTGTCCCTCCTTGGTTCGCTGTTTTCACCAGCTGCCACTTTTCCGAGTTGGGATTTTGTAGGCCACCTAGTTACGCTCCTCCAGGCATTCCAAGGCACATGGCACAGTGACTCTTCCACCTTGCCCGCTAGTCTCCATCTGCTGGACTGGCTGTATAGTAAGAGATGTTAGTCCCTTTAATACTATTTCTACTGTGATGAAATTGATGCCACTTTGGTATTGGCTGCCAATAAGTTTTGGAAAGCTATAGCCTCCTGGTTAGGTCTCCTTCATGCTTGTTGCCTGTAGCAGTAGGCCTCTGAGACCGTCAGGCCTCCAAAATTTGGAGTGAAGTACCCGTGTTACTATCCTTAGAATTTTCTGACAATGGTAGTCTACGAAACTGATATTTGTGTCACCTGAGTGTGGCTGAGCATGAAAGCAGGTTGAGCTGTTGCATGTGGTATCAGGGCTCTCAGTATATCAGGCCTACACTGATCCCTTTCCCAGCTTGTCTTACTGTAACGTTCAATTCAAAGCTGTAAATGCTGTCCCAGACCCAGATACCTCATGCCTAGCTGATTGCTGCTATGCCATGCTACCATTTGTACTGTGGGTGAATTGAGGCCACTTTCCTGGTGTCTGTCCCTCATTTGATGTTTTTGGCACCATTTGGGGCCGTTATAAGGTGTTGTGCATGCGTTTGCTTTTACCTCCCATTGAATTGAATGGTGTTCTGCTATGTTCGGCGAATATTCAACGAATAAATTGGTGAATATTGCAAATTCAGTGATTGTAATCTGAACCGAACATTGAAATATTTGCTCATCTCAATTTGTGAGTACCTCAATGGCTGAAGTACGTCAGTACTACTCCTCAATACTACTCTCCAAATGCATTAGAGGAAGGCCAGACACTCCTTGCTTTGCCAGTGCTTCTTCAGTTCCCTGCAGAATAACTCAAGTCCCATCCTTGCCACCTTCTCCTCCATGACACTAGCTTCTTATCTAGTATAGATGATTATTTGCTTTAGACAAACTTGCCATAGAGATAAGGAATACATCCTACACCTAGTCCTTGCCTGAGATAAAGGCCATGTGCACACGTTGCGGATTTCTTGCAGAAATTTCCTGAAGAAAGCCGGAAATTTTCTGCAAGAAATCCGCATTTTTTTTTTTGCGTTTTTTTTCCGTTTTTTTCGCGTTTTTTTAGCATTCTGCAAGCGTAATTAGCTTGCAGAATGCTAAAGTTTTCCAAGCGATCTGTAGCATCGCTTGGAAAACTGACTGACAAGTTGGTCACACTTGTCAAACATACTGTTTGACAAGTGTGACCAACTTTTTACTATAGATGCAGCTTATGCAGCATCTATAGTAAAAGATAGAATGTTTAAAAATAATAAAAAAAATAAAAAAATGCTTATACTCACCCAGACATCTCATAAGCGGCGTCCGTTCGTCTTCCAATAGCTGGTCTGTGCGCACAGGACCTTCCGTGACGTCACGGTCACATGACCGCTCACGACCAATCACAGGATAGTGACGTCATCGGCAAGGTCCTTCGCCGCACATCAGCTACAGGAACCGAACGGCAGCGTGCAGCGGTGAGGCGGGAACACTGTGCGGGACATCGAGGGTGAGTATAGGACTATTTTTTATTTTATTTCTTATTTTTTGACCAGTTATATGGTGCCCAGTGCGTGGAGGAGAGTCTCCTCTCCTCCACCCTGGGTACCAACCGCACATAATCTGCTTCCCGCATGGTGTGCACAGCCCCGTGCGGGAAGTAAGCAGATCAATGGACCCCTAGGTGTGCGGAATCCCTGCAATTCCGCATTTTTAATGAACATGTTGCTTTTTTTTCCGCTATGCGATTTTTTTCGCGGAAAAAATCGCAACATTTGCACAAAAAATGCGGAATACACTGTAAATAATAGGAGGCATATGTTAGCGTTTTTTTCGCGTTTTTATCACGTTTTTATAGCGAAAAAACGCGAAAAAAACGCTAAAAATCCTGAACGTGTACACATGGCCAAAGACTCCTTCTGCCACTTTGTCATTGTTTCCTTCCGAACATGCTATCCGATAAGGTCTACCTTTCTTGGCACACAAATGCTCATTTCAATGCAGGTCTGAGAGCAATAAGGCCATAGGTCTATTACTTCTCAATCATTTTCACTATCTGCCTACCAACAGGAAACTGCATTTCTATGCCCATGTAACTCCTCCCTCCCTGGGCTGGCCCCAATAACCTTATCTGCAGCTATCCCACTGCTGCAGAACACAAACCAGAAAAAACATTTAAAAATGGCAATTAATTATCTAACCATACGATCTTAAAAGTGGCATGGGCAGCTTCTCCGCTCCTTTAAGAGAGGTTGGCGTGCACTCAGTTGAACGGTTCGAGATCGTGGTGAAGTGGAGTGTGCAACCCCAAAAGACTGCAGACAGTAATTCACCGCACACTTCTTGAATATACAAAAGAGTTGATTTCACGTGCAAAAAATTAAACATGTGCACAGACGTGACGGTGCAGGAATATGTGACACAAAGGGTTACTATTGTTCAGTAGCGCAGCAACTGGGGGGGGCAGAAGATGCATTTAGCCGATACAGCTGACTGCATTGATGAGGGAAGGAGCGTGCAGCGCTCCTTCTCCCATCACCCCCCTGTCAGCGTCTGATGTCACCGACGCCGACACAGACATTGGGCGCGGTGATTTCACCACCCGGGGCCCGCTGTCAGAAGATGAGCGGGAGCTCGGAGCACAGCTGGAACAAGGAGGAAGAGAGGTATTTATTTATTGCTTTTTGTTTATGGGGTTGCCTTATACTACAGGGTCTGCCTATGGGGGTACTGTCTTATACTACAGGGTCTGCCTATGGCTGTACTGTCTTATACTACAGGGTCTGCCTGTAATCAAGGTTACCTGGTTATAGGCCCACTCAGAAGTTTCGCCCCCCTGAACCAAAACCCTAGCTACGCCTCTGCGTATTGTTTCAACCCTTCCTGGGTCTTATTCATAATGTCACTTAATATAGATAGCAATGGGCACTCCAACATCTTCATCGCGTACATCTGCACTCCTGTACACAGTCACTTGGTACTGATGATGGAGGCTACAGGTGATCACCAGATACTGATGATGGAGGTGAAGGACGGTCATCAGATACTGATGATGGAGGTGATGGGCACTCAGCAGATACTGATGATGGATGCAATGGGCGATTACCAGATACTGATGATGAAGGCTTAAAACTGGAAAAAAATCCAGCTTACCGCAGTAGAATCCAATGGACGTGCACGGAAAGAAGTTCGTCTGAGCAGCAAACAAGCAATATCAAAGAAGGAAAAGTATCCAGCAGCAGATCCATCCGTGAAAAATTATTTAAAAATAAAAATCTTTAATGTATAACATGGTTAAAATGATGGCATAAAACCATTAATTTAGAAAAAAGGCAAGTAACCTGGGAAACTCATGGCCTTACGAAACGAAGTTCTCTGAACTATGATTAAGAACCAGTCGGTTTGATGGATACCTTTCCTTCTTTGATGATGATAAAGGCTACAGGGGGTCACCAGATACTGATGATGGAGGTGACAGGCAGTCACCAGAAACTGATGATGGAGGGAACGCGTGGTCACCAAATATTAATGATGGAGGCGACAAGTGATCACCAGATTCTGATGATGGAGGCGATGGGCATTCATCAGATACTGATGATAGAGGTGATGGGTGATCACAAAATACTGATAATACTGATGTTGGAGATGACAGGCGGTCACCAGATACTGATGATGGTGGGGACGGGCGGTCACCAGATACTGATGATGGAGGCGACGGGCGGTCACCAGATACTGATGTTGGAGATGACGGGCGGTCACCAGATACTGATGATGGAGGTGACGGGTGGTCACAAGATACTGATGATGGTGGGGACGGGCGGTAACCATATACTGATGATGGAGGCGATGGGCGGTCACCAGATATTGATGATGGAGCAGACGGGCGTTCACCAGATACTGATGATGGAGGCGACGGGCGGTCACCAGATACTGATGATGGAGGCGACGGGCGGTCACCAGGTACTGATGATGGAGGCGACGGGCGGTCACCAAATACTGATGATGGAGGCGACGGGCGGTCACCAGATACTGGTGATGGAGATGATGGGCGGGCACCAGATACTGATTATGGAGGTGATGGGCGGTCACCAGATACTAATGATGGAGATGATGGGCGGTCACCAGAAACTGATGATGGAGGTGACGGGCGGTCACCAGATACTAATGATGGAGATGATGGGGGGTCACCAGATACTGATGATGGAGGTGACGAATGGTCACCAGTAGAGTTGAGCGAATTTCTTCGGATCCCTGCTTATTCAGCAAGCTATAGCACATACCAAATAAACTGCAGAGGGAACCCGGATACATGTGTGGTGGGCAACTGAGGAGGCGCCAGATTTTGCAGAAGGCTCAGCTGGGGCATGTAGTCCCACTGGCAGCAGATAATGATGTCACGGGAGCTGAAATGGGTCGCTGAACCACTCAACACTTCCCTCGTGTCCACACCAATTGTCAGTAGCGGGAGGTGGCACTTGTGGATGGTATAGGACCCCCCAGGGCACTCCTGTAGCGGTGGTGTCTGGGTGCAGGTTTTGGAGCGTCCCTGGTGTTTGTGCGATCTCAAGCAGCTGGACACGCAGGTGAACTTGTAAAAATAACAGTTTTACTGAAAGAGGTAACGCGGCACAGTCTCTCTCTTAAAGGCAAAGTTCACAGTATATTGTGCATATGAAAGTAATGGTTCTCTCCTCAGGAGACAAGCGAGGTTATGGTCTCTCAGGGCGGCTGGAGCTGAATTCTCTTCACGTGCTATTAGAGGAAGTGCTATGCGCAGTCCAAGAAATATTACACTGACGGAGGGACCTTCACAAACTAAAGTGTGGAAGTGCTCACGGTTTGGAGCCTGCCGTTCCTTATTGCAGGGGGCAGGTTACACAAAGTCGGTGGCGTGGCAGCCACGTGGGTCTGCTATACAGGATAACCAGAATGCAGGAGAGCACACGTGCAGCATTATCTCTCCTGACAGGATGACTTCACTCTTTTGTGGAGGAGATTAAGTGGAGAAAGATTTCCCATCATGGTGAATTCGCATGGAGAACTATGATGGGAGCAGTAGTGTTTGCTCCCTCAGGCAGCTTGAACTGCCCAGAACTGGAAGATACCTCAGAAAGTGTGGGATCCCTGAGCTGGGAATTTACCTCAGGAAGTCTGCCTGAGACGGAATCCTGAGCTGAGAGGCTCCTCCCAGCCATTTCTATGGCAGCTTGTTGTGAGGAGAATAATCACAACTTTCATATAGACATTGGCCAGTAGATGGCAGCACAGCACATTTATGAGCTGTCGGTATACAATGCAATGTATTACATCCTCTAAGGCCTCTTTCACACTTCCGTCTTTTCAGATCCTTTGCAATGTGTCGTTTTGGGAAAAAAAACTGATCCTGCAAATGTGCCCGCAGGATCCGTTTTTTCCCCATAAACTTATATTAGCAACGGATCGCGACGGATGGCCACACGTCGCATCCGTCATGCGAGGGATCCGTCGTGTTTTGGAGGACCGTCGTCTGGAAAAACGTTCAATGTAACGTTTTTTGTCTGCGTCGGGAAAACGTGTCGCGACGGATCCTGCGGCATACGTCGTTGACTAGAATGGAAGCCTATGGACGCAGGATCCGTCGTATGACGGAATCCAGCACTGGAATGTTTTGTTTTTTTTTTTTACACTGAGCATGCTCAGAATCAGGAATTTGTAGCCAATTGGCCAGACAGACCCCAAATCTATAAAATCCTGGCCTGGGGCGTCACCCCCAAATGTGCCAGCAAGACTCCAGCCAGCCTGAAGACAGCCAGCCAGTCAATATATTGGTTTCCCAATTTTCCAGTAGCCAATCACATTTGGGAGACTCCCATTTTTAGGCATGGAAGACAGATCCGTCAAAAGAACGGATGAAACGGATGGTAAAAACGGACAAAACGGATGCAACGGATCCGCTAGACGGTTCCGTCGAAATACTGGATGCGTTGCATCCATTTTTCACTATTTTTGACGCATCCGTCATTACGTCGCGCCGACACATTGTGACGGATTTTAAAAAACGGAAGTGTGAAAGTAGCCTAACTCACAATGTCCAAACTAATTCTGACACACTGCAACAAATCTACTGCCACACCACAACTGTCTCATTCAGCAGCAGTAGAACGGTTAGGGCTTGTTTCCACATGCGAGAATCACGTCTGTGTCTCGCATGTAGAAACCAAGCTCTGGCGCCGGCTCTCAGGAGCGGAGCTGTGCGGCTCCATGTGTTCCTATGCGGCCGCACGCTCTGCTCCGGAGTGCAGACACCAGAGATTGGTTTCTACATGCGAGACACGGACGTGATTCTCGCATGTGGAAACAAGCCCTAAGTGGGATACCACACATGGAGTGCGCCGGTTGATCAGCTGATCGGCGCTGCAGCTGCATGTGCCATGGCTTTGTCACTGTCACAGCACATGCATGGAGAGCCCAGCACAGAGACTGTCACACAGCCACGACACAGGCAGCTGTGGAGCCGAACAACTGATCAGCCGCCACGCTCCATGTATCCAGGTTCCCTCTGCAGCTTGTTTAGTAAGCGCTATAGCTTGGCAAATAAGCGGAGACCCAAAGAAATTCGCTCAACTCTACTCACCAGATACTGATGATGGAGGTGATGGACATTCATAAGATACTGATGATGGAGGTGATGGGCGGCCACCAGATACTGATGATGGAGGCTATGGGCGGTCACCATATAATGATGATGGAGGTGATGGGCGGTCACCAGATACTGATGATGGAGGTGACGGGCGGTCACCAGATACTGATGATGGAAGTGATGGGCGGTCACCAGATACTGATAATGGAGGTGATGGGTGGTTACAGATACTGATGATGGAGGTGACGGGCGGACACCAGATACTGACGATGGAGGAGACGGGCGGTCACCAGATACTGATAATGGAGGTGACGGGCGGACACCAGATACTGACGATAGAGGAGACGGGCGGTCACCAGATACTGATGAGATTTATATTTCTCTTTTCTTTATTCAATTGCATTTTAATTTATAAAAATAAACTATTAACCCTTCTATGTATGGCAGTACTCCTACTTTTTCCTACTTTGAGAGAGTGAGAGAGAAGAAGAAAAATGAGATATTACATTCTCCGTAAATCGCATTTATAGGAGCAGGAATAGATTACTTGTATTACTATTTTCTTTACATTTCGGTGTTTTCTTCTGTAACATAATTGTAAAATATTATGTCAGATTTAGTTACTATATTATCACCATCATTGTATTACGTTACAAAGCTGCAGGAGGAGCGAGCTGTCCGGCCACTGATCCATACCACACAATGAGTCCAATGTCTCAATAATAAATGTCAATCAATAACTTATGGTATATAAGGCTGTGCAGGGAGTGGAAACGCAGCAGCAGGAGTTATGCACTGATCCGACTGGGATTCTCTGGGTTCTCACCCAAACGTAAGAGCCGAGGATATGACCATGAGCAGGAGGTTACACCATGCCCTGTGGATCCTCATCACATACATCATCCTTGTGGTAAGAAGCATTGATTATTATAAAATATCCCCTAAACATAATATCACTGAAGAGCCCACAATCCTACAACCTGGAAGTTACTGAACTCCACAACCAACCCTACGATAGTAACGACATGGCTGCAATTGGCACAAGTGTCGGCACCATCACTCTACTGTAGAAAGACAGTGCTTCGTCCAACTCCATCCACCATTAAAAGGAATCGTCTTTGTCTTTCTGTACAATTATGATGATGTAACGATTCACCAACGCGTTTTGAACATGAAGCGTTATCAATACGATTGTAGCTTCCCGCTTGTAAAGCGCACACAAGTAACATACGTGTAGTATGACTTAAACGCTGCAATAACCGCGTGCGCTGCTACATTGGGATCAATAGTGTCACAGGGTTATACTGTAACAATATCTGATAAATAAGAGAAACAATAAATGTATCGGTTTAATAAAAAACACTTGATAAAAATGCCATCATTTAGACTGTGAATTGAAGTGTATGTGATCCTGCAGCCTCTGGATTGTGCGCACAGTTCTATACATCAGGCGTTTGCATGTATTGTATAGCAAACCCACCGGTAAGTACAAAGGTAAAGCAATATATTAGTAATTGTAAGATCTCATCAGCTGTCATCTGCATTAACAGCCTCAGGTGGATTCATGGCTGTTAACAAGTTAAATGGCATTGTCGTCAATCTCTGACACCTTCATTTAACTCGCGCCAGATGGAAGTGCGTCACAAGTCATGCCCATCGGAGCCCGTGTTACTTGATTACAGGGCACTGATGGATTGTCATGGTAGTCAGGGGTCTAATGAAGACCCTCGTGCCTGTCATTGTGAATCTTCTATGAATGCCGGCGTGTGGCCGGCGTTCATAGGACATGATGATTTATACTGCACATAGCAGTCAGAAGCCCTATGTGTAGCTCAGGAAATCGGAAGATCACAGCTTCTAGTCTCCTAAGGAGAATATTGAAGCAAGTAAAATGTAGAAAAAAAATGTTTAAAAAAACATTAATAAAATTAAAAATATATGAAACTTCAAATCACCCCCCTTTTTGCAACTTTCAAAATAAAACGATTGAAAGAAAATCTAAACACATACACATATTTGGTATCGCCGAGTTCAGAATCGCCCGATCTATCAATATATACAAAGAATTTATCATATCGGTAAACGGTGTAACGAGAATTACATTTTTTTGGCCGCAGCAACATTGCAACAAAATGCAATAACAAGCGATCAAAACATTAAGGCTATGTGCACACGCTGCGGACTGGTGTGCGGATATTTCCGCACTGATTTTGATAAATCCGCAGGGCAAAAACACTGCGCTTTTCCTTTGGATTTATCGCGGATTTACTGCAGATTTACCACGGTTTTTGTGCGGATTCTACTGTGGTTTTACACCTGCGGTTTTCTATTATGGAGCAGGTGTAAAACCGCTGCGGAATCCGCACAAAGAATTGACATGCTGCTGAAAATAAACCGCTGGGTGTCCGCGCATGTGCACAGCGATTTTTATTTTCCATAGGTTAACATGGTACTGTACACCGCATGGAAAACTGCTGCGGATCCGCAGCATCAAAAACGCTGCAGATCCGCAGTAAAAACCGCAATGTGTGCACATGGCCTTAATCTGCCCCAAAATGGTATCAATTAAAACATCAGCTCGGAGACGCTACGGTTCTCAGAAAATGGAGACTTTTTTTTTTTTTTTTTACAAACTTTGGATTTTTTTTTCACCTCTTACTGTAAATTAAAAAGGCCCTACACATGTTTGGTGTCTATGAACTAGTACTGACCTGGAAAATCAAAATGGCAGCTCAGTTTTAGAATTTAGTGAACAATGTAAAAAAAAAGACTAATTCCAAGAAATGAAGGGAAGAAAAACAACTCCGCACTGCTGTAATCCGTTAGACCCTAATGCCTCTAACCTTCCTCAGCTGCTTTTGCCGCATTTAATCCCCATTGTTCATTTAGTGAACAAGGTAAAAAAAAAAAGACTATTTTGGAATTTTACTTTTTTTGCAATTTTGCCACACTTCAAATTTTTTTCCCTTTTCCAGTATGCTAGATGGTAAAACTAATGATGTCATTCAAAAGTACAACTCGTCCCACAAAAAACAAGCCCTCACATGGCCATATTGACAGAAAAATAAAAAACTTATGGCTCTGGGAAGAAGGGGAGCAAAAATCGAAAAACAGAATATCGCCTGGAGGTGAGGTGGTCAAAATGTATCACCCACTGACGACTCTCAAACTTTAATATTTTTCTATCTACAATTATGTGTCTGTCACTTCTCTCTGGAGGAATTCTGGAGCCCTGTTCTTGAGGACAGTACCGGAGTTATCCGTGCCCGTGTGTCCGTGTGCTCACGTGGCACATCAGTGGATAAATAGATACATTAGAGATTGTAGAAAATGGCGACACAATCCAGATTTATTTTATACCACTTAGATTATAAATCAATGTAGTTTGGTGTTGCTGTAATGGTACTGACCTGGAGAATCATGTTACCAGATCATTTCTATCTCATAATCAACACCAACAAAATATAACATAGAAAAACAACAGGGAAAGGCATCTCATTTTTATCACCATTTCCTGTTATTTTTTAAGCACATTTTATTGTAAAACGGATGGTGTCATTCAAAACTACGACCACCCATTTAATAACGACCGGACCCGGTACCGAGTACCCCACCGGCCTGCTGGGCGTTCCACATGTATTACGGTAAGGGAAGAGGCTGAGAAGCTTTGAAGACTTCTAAGGGATCTTACTAAAAAAAATGTCCACTCATGTGTGAATTTTGCCATAAAAGAAACTAATACCATTTTATTACCATCTTCAGTTTTCCTTAACCATTGACCAGCAGCTTCTTGTTTCTATTCAGGTTATATTCCAGCTGCCCGTGAATATATTCCAAGCTCGATGTCAAACAGCCTCCAAGATGTCTTTATATACAGCACAAGGACTGAAAGCCTCACCTGATCCAGATCACGACGAGCTGCAGAGACTGATGAAACTCATTGAATGGCCTGAGGCCCCCAACAGAATCGACTTCATGTCTTCCACAAGTCCGAAAACCACATATTATGAATTTCTGCATCCACAAGATACCTACCATGTGGGAGATCAGATAACTGTGCACATTTTGGCTCGGGATCATTATGGTCGACCAAAAACCTATGGAGGAGATTATTTCCAGGCCAAGCTGCACTCACTGAAATTAAAAGCTGGAGTGACGGGCGCAGTCACCGACCACAGAAATGGCAGCTATTCCGCCACGTTCCTCCTGCTCTGGCCGGGGGACGCTGAGGTTTACATTGCCCTTGTACATTCCAGTGAAGCCATTTCCATTCTGAGGAAGAAGAGACATTCACGGCCTGACAAGGTAAAAGCAGAAGGTTTTGCTCATGCTAGGTGTATGATAAATTAGGCTACGTTCACACTAGCATTGTGCGCCGTTGCATCGGCGAAGCAACGCACAACGCACGCAAAAACGCATCAAAACGCACGCAAAAACGCTGCGTTTTGCGACGCATGCGTCGGTTTTTGCCGAAAATCGGACGCAAGAAAAATGCAACTTGTTGCGTTTTCTTGGTCCGACGCTTGCGGCAAAAAAGACGCATGTGTTGCACAACGCAACAAAAAAAACCGCATGCGTCCCCCATGTTAAGTATAGGGGCGCATGACGCATGCGTCGCCGCTGCGTCGCCGACGCAAACCCGACGCACATTAGCTTAACGCTAATGTGAACGTAGCTTATTCTGTTGGCAGCTGGTGATAGAAAGCCGATAGCTGTGCTGTCATGAGTATGTGTATGAATATTGTACACCAAGGAAAGCTGATTGTGGGGGTTTTGGGTGCTGGACTCACACCAATCTGATATAGATGAGCAAAAAGATTCTCAGCCCCACAAGGTAAAATCAGAAGTTTTTGTTCTTTTTGTGTCTGGATCATAAATGACACTGGATGCAGCCGGTGATTGAGAGATGGTAGCGGTGCTGTCATAAAAAATCTGATTGGAGGAATGCCGAGTGTCTGAACCCCAACAATCTAATATTGATGACCAAGATGGGAAATAGATTCTTCACCAATAAACAAAAAGCAGAAGTTTTTGTTCCATTAGTGTGGATCATAAATTATTGTGGTGGCGACTGATGATGGAGTATGTTGGATTCCTAAACTATAAAGCGTTTGAGTCCTACTGATAGGAAATGAGAGATGGTCACCTCCTGAGCTCAAATCTGAGCCTGTCTCTGAACTCCCCTAATGCCCTAAGTGGGTCCTTCTCCCCCACCACTGTCAGGAACCTTGTCTTTACCTGTTACCTTGCACTGCCCTGGCTAGTGCACTGGCCAGCAAGGGCACTAGCCTCACCACTGCAGATAATACAACACAGGGGACAGTGACAAACACGAGACAGACGCGGTAAAAACACCAAACTTAGCTTAACAACATTCTCTGCTGCAAAGCACCACTCAGCAGAAGAAATCACATGGACAAACTCCCCAAAACCAGCAGATTGACCACTGCAGCCAGAGAGCTCCTTATTCCAGGCTTGGTCAAAATAGATTGCTCTATCATCGACAGTCAGCTGATACATCAGGTGACTATTTAAAGGATGGTGGGAGTGATCACCACCCACATCAGTTAACCTAGCATCTCTGCAATTTCAATACACAGCCAGCAAGGGAAACTGACATTAACCCCTGCTGGCCTGAAAGGAAAAAAGCCACATTTAAATCATAGTGGAACCAGAGCTGCCACGCATCCAAAAATGGATTGTGACACTAAAACTAAGGAAGAGGGAAGTGGGGACCCCTAGGCAGATCTAAAGTCACGCTGTCTGCCCTAAACATCCCTATATAGGTTCTGCACCTATTCCCGAGCAGGAACCTAATCCTTGCCTGAGCTTGGCAATAAGCTGGGATAGACAAACAAGGGGAACATTTATCTTCAGTAGACTCAGAGAGATAACACAGATGTCCTCCAACAACAACAAAGAGGATTATAGCCGACTGCTATAGCTCCAAGCCCTAACAGGGGAAAATGGTCTATAAACATTAAGGGTATCGTCTCACAGTGGCACTTTTGTCGCTACGACGGTACGATCCGTGACGTTCCAGCGATATACATACGTCATTGGATCGGTATGTGTGACACCGATCCAACGATGCGTTTGCTTGTAACCAGGGTAAACATCAGGTTACTAAGCGCAGGGCCACGCTTAGTAACCCGATGTTTACCCTGGTTACCGTCGTAAATGTAAAAAAAACAAACAGTACATACTCACATTCCGGTGACGTCACCGCTGTGATCTGCTTTCACTTTACGGCCGGCAGTCAGTCAGTGCGGGAAGCAGACGGCAAGGGACCTGACGGACACCGGAATGTGAGTATGTACTGTTTGGTTTTTTTTACATTTACGATGGTAACCAGGGTAAACATCGGGTTACTAAGCGCGGCCCTGCGCCTATTGAGGTTTGATGTGGAACCACTAGACCACGGTCCGGGAGGCTCCGAAGGGGGGCATTACTGCGTGAGCCCCAGACACCCGTAGTAAGTCCCCTCAAACAGGGACAGAGTGCTATCTCCAGTTAGACCACGAACTCGTGGCGGTTGTCCCAGCGGAACAGACGGACCAGCAGAGTTAGCGGATGCAGCAGAGCTGGCCGGGTGCTTGAATAGTAGCTGGTACCGGGAGTACTGGCGAAGACCAGAAGAGCGGCTGGCAGACTGGCGGGACTAGATGGGTCCAGCGTAGACAGTGCGGATGCAGTCCAGATAAACCGGGTAACCGGTTGCAGAGGCTCTGTGGAGACAGACAGAGTAAGCAGAGTACTTGGCAGGTATTTCAGAAACTGAAACGCATGTTAACAGGAACCGGAAGTAAGCAACAGTGGATACTTGTTGCTCCGGTGCCCTCCCTAATGTGGAGGAGCTAGAAATAGTAACCTGCCACACGCTATTGGTTAGAGGCAACTTTTGTAAAATGCACACTGTCTCTTTAAGAGACCGGGAGCGAGCGCGTGTGCGACCTAAGAACCCTGCCTGGGAACCTGCTGGCCGCACGCCAGGAAGCAGAAGAGGAAGGAGGGACAGGAGCAGCATTAAGACAGCGTGAAGCCAGCACAGAGCTGGAGTCCCGTCGGGGACCCCTAGGAGGTACAGGAAACAGACCGGGTGTAACGGTATCCCCCTCTTTACGCCCCCTCTTTTTCAAGCTTGCGTAGAATTTTTTCAGAACAAGAGGAGCTCAGATATTCTTTCTAGGCTCCCATGACCTCTCCTCAGGACCGAAGCCCCTCCAATACACCAAAAATTAGATCTTACCCCTTATCCTTTTAGTGGCCATGATATTCTCTACCTCAAAAACAAGTACCCCTAGGAGGTACAAGAAAAGGACCGGGTGTAACAGTGTCCAATTCACTGGGTCAGAAATGTCGGTGCACACCGAAGGAAAAACAAGATTTGAAAGTAGCACTGCCTCCACAGGGAGAAGGATTTAAAAATATATTTGGAGCTGGATATGGACCTTCATCAGCTGCGAAACGTGTTGTGTGCATTTCTTTCACATTCTGTTTTTACTTTTGTGTGCACTGCTTTATCCGACCCACTGTTACATATCATACTGTACATTCCGTTCAGTTATATCTTTACCTACTTTGAGCGTAATGGGGTTGTTTACTTGTTCAAAAGTATTGAAGCATGGTTACATGCTCCCCTGCCTTTCCTCTCCTAGAAATATCTAGGTTTCTTCACTGATTTCCCTCTTTCCTTCTTTAATGGGGATGAGCATTTGACCATCAAGAGGTGCTGTTGTTGTCCTTTGGAGATGTGACTGCTGTAGCAATTCACTGGTTTCTCAATGATTGGCTTTGGCGATCACATATTCATCCCTGCCAGAAGAGAAAGCAATTAGACCATTCGGGAATCTGCTAGGAGAATGGCAGGAGATCAGTAGGTACTTTTTATTTTTAGGACCATGATTGGCCACTTTACACATAATATGGAGTGGATAGACACTTTTAACTGTGTGCAGATTTGGGATTTCATCTGAATAAGTTGACATTCACTATTGGTCTTTGTAAGTCGCCATCTTGGATGACAGTGCCATATCTTTTAATGACCAAATATTACTCTCTCTGCCATGGTCTGTAGTTTCTTGTGGACTTCCATTGGCGGGGTGCAGATCTTTCAGTTGGCATGAACAAATTCTCCTCTCGGGCCTTCAAAAAGAATGGAAAAAAATCCAACATGGCAGATCAACAATTCAAAAGAAGGGTTTTAAACAATGGGCTTCAAAATAAGCAACTTTGATTGTTTTTCTTGTCAGATTCACTACCACGGATATTTCAGCCATAACGGGAGCAGCGTGATGGTGGAGTGTAATGTGCTGCCTCCAGGACCAGATGTGTGCACATACCGTGACTCCAGACAATCCAACAAGGAGTGGTTCTGCACCCGGCCAGAAGGCTTTCCCTGCAATGCCTACCGAGAGCATTCAGCCGGGGACAGGTCCCCAATACTCAATGCCACCGAGCAGCTATTTTTGCACAGGTAAATTCTATTAAAAAAAAGAAAAGAAAGTGACCCGCAGCTCCCAACACAATGAATTAAAGGGAACCTGTCACCAGGTTTGTGCATAGTAACCTACACACAGTGTCAGGTCAGCGCCGTTATACAGAATAGAATGATACCTTAGTTGATGAAATCCGTCTTGTGGCTGTTTCTTAATCTATATTTTCAGTTTTGTGTTAATGATATGCTCACGTCCTATGGTGGGGTTGGTTTATGTGGTGCTCTGATTAGGTATTCATATTGCAGACTGCTGACAGGTCAATTACTTTTTTTTCACCTCGCTCAAGTAAATCTGCAAAAGGGAACAAGGGCACAGTACACATGCTGCCACCGCCTTGTCCCTCCTTGGGTCGCAGTTTTCACCTGCTGCCACTTGGCCGAGTAGGGATTTGGTAGGCCACCTAGTTACGCCCCTCCAGGCTTTCAGAGGGATATGGCACAGTGGTTCTGGATCGCCACCCAGACGCAGGGCAGTGGGGTACTCGGTACCGGGTCGCTCTGTCTCGGTTCTGGGGATGTCACGGTGGCCCGACCCAGTCCGTGGCCCTGCTAAGGGGCGCCCAATTAAAGGTGTAGTTTGTCAAGTGTTCGTGACGCCACCTGTGGTGTTCGGTCATGATGACCGACGCTGCTTAGGGGTCCGCTGGGGTGATGTTATGGCAGCTAGATGGTATACCTTCCCACAGGTGAAGTATGTCCCCAGGGCTTCCCAGTAAGGTTGATGGCGATGGTGTAGGTCGCAGTAAATAATGAGGACACAAGGTTGCAGTCTCTTTACCTTTTACTGAAGACTTCAGCGTCCACAATCCAGAGCACTGCTAACAGGGCTGGCTGAGACCGGCCGGTCCGAAGGCACATCCAGAGTTCTCTTATCCAGGTGGAAATCAGTAGCCTTCCTACTAGCGCCTGTGTGTTGTAGTACTTCCCTGCTGAGCACCACGGGATAGTCCTCACAACTGTCGTGTATGTTTCTGTTTCTCTCTCTCCGTCCCCCAGATGGTATGGATAGGATGCACCCGTATGACGGGGTAGGCCTGGAGCTATTTTATAGGGACCCCAGTGACGCCCCTCTCCCACAATTTGCCTCCGTTGTCTTCATTAGGTTAAATGTTGGGCAGCCAACTTGGAATTAACTGTCCTGCCGTTGTTTGAAGTAATGCGTAGAGCCTATTACTCCCTCGGTGTTCCGGCCACCGGCTACGCACCTCAGAAGGATGTTGCCGATCTTAAGGCAGGACTCCTCCTGGTATTATCGCCTTTTTGCTGTGATCTTGTTTCTCACTTCTCTACAATATACTTTGCTTCTTGTCCTTTCTTAGGATGCTGCCGCAATGAGGTGCAGGCGCAGCTCCGTAATGCTCTATCTCTTGCTAAGTCTCTGTCAGGATCCCACCCCTGACAGGGACCTCTGTCTGCAGCTCAGATGTTCCTCCTTCTCCCCCTGTCTGCCTGACAGGTCTTCTCTGGGTCTCACCCAGTCAGCTTCTCTCTAACTTCCTATCCAACCCCCAGTTTTACCCGAGTGTGAGGAGTGGCCTAATAGATAGAACCCTTTGCTCCCCCTGGTGGCCGGAGTGTGAAGTGCTCCCCCTGGTGGCCAGGTGAACTCCTTTAGTGCCATTAGATGTAACATCACTCCCCCTGGTGGAAGAGCGACATTACTGCAACGACCAGGACTCTGGGGCGCTGCAGTTCCACCACCTTGCCCGTGACAGTCTCCATCTGCTGGGTTGGCTGTATTGGAAGAGGTGTCGGTCCCCGCTATACTAGTTCTACTTTGTTGCAATTGATGCCACGTTGTTGGTGTCTGCCACGAATTTTTGTAAATGTGTAGAATCCTGGTTGGGTGTGTTGCCTGTAACAGTAGGCCTCCATGACCATCAGGTCTCCACTTCCTTTGAGACAACTACTCATGTTACTCTCCTTAGATTTTTCTAACAATAGTATTCTATGAAACTGATATTTGTGCCACCTGAGTGTGACTGAGCATGAAAGCAGGTAGCGGTGTTGCATGTGATGTCTGGGCTCCTAGTACAGGAGACCTACACCGATCCCTCACCCACCTCATCTTACTGTGACTTTCAATTCAAAGCTATAAATGCTGTCACAGACGCCGATATCTCATGCCTTGGTGATTTCTGCAGTGCCATGCTACAATTTGTACTGTGGGTAAATTGAGTCCACTTTCCTGCTGTCTGTCCCTCATTTGATGTATTTTGGCAGCTTTTGGGGTCATTTGAAGGTGTTGTGCATGTGTTTGTTTTTGCCTCCCATTCACTTGACCTTGACGTGTTCGGCTATGTTCAGCGAATATTCCACAAATAAACCGGCGAATATTGCAAGTTCAGAGATCATAATCCGAATCAAATATTGAAATATTTGCTCATCTGTAGTCATTATATATCCAGAATATGAAGAAAGGAATTTGTATAACCTCAGGAACATCATCTAATAGGTCTCAAAGATTATTACCATATGTCCTTTTGTCCTTACAGGTCGGTCACCGATCAGATGATTTCATCAACTCTTACAAAATTGAGCATACTTCCCCAGACCTCCAGCATGGGTGAGAACAATCGGGAGTGAGAACAATCTTGGATATATTACTTCTGGTTACATTAGTCACATTGTAAATTGTTGCAGATAACAGAGGCATATGTAGGCCAGGACTCCCCATTCCAGACCCATCAGGCTATTACTATAAAGACATGTGGCAGGCTCGTGTCTGCAGGAACAGACTTTTTCCTACTCCTTCCAATGTCACTTCCTGTCTGAAGGGAAAAGTTATCTACATGTTCGGAGATTCAACCCTTCGGCAATGGTGGGAATACCTGGTGAATTTCGTCCCATGTGAGTAAAAGTTTACTATTATTATTATAATTGATGAGATATCTGTAATATACTGGACACAGAAGTGACCCCTGCGCAAGAACAATATTTGGGCCATCTGTAGTCCAATACCTCTTCATCCTGCACAATTCCATCTGCTGTGAAGGTGGTAGTCGCTCTCTTATCTCTTGGGCCCCTGTGAGGCTGCATCAATTGCTCCAATAATATGTTGGCCCTTGGATCAATATACTTCTCGATCACCACAATATTGAAATCTCCAGAATCATTCTTCAGCAATTGGTAACTCTATTTTAGCAATTTAAGGGTTGTCCAGCCCCTGTTAATCTAGCATTTATGACTAGTGATGATCGAATAGTGAAATATTCCGATTCGGGAAAACCGACATGAATAATTTCTAATATCCGTGTATTCGTACCGAATAATGAATCCCATGCAAGTGATTGGGAAAGCCGAATATGTTTC
Organism: Ranitomeya variabilis; assembly: GCF_051348905.1. NCBI lineage: Eukaryota > Metazoa > Chordata > Amphibia > Anura > Dendrobatidae > Ranitomeya > Ranitomeya variabilis. The sequence continues at coordinate 572,215,523 of NC_135237.1, read as the reverse complement.
TGCTGGACTCAACAAACAGGTCTGGGGGCCTGAGAAAAAAGCTGAAAGCTGAAGCGCAGCATCATTCACCAGCGGTCACATCATCACTGCCATTTTCCTATGGTTCAGCATGGCCTCGATGATGTGAAAGCTGGTGAATGATGCTGCGCTCTCAGCAGCTCATTCACCAATGGTTTTCAGCTGTGATGGTCGCATATTGGCACCGTCCTGGTTCAAATCTATGTAGCCCCCAGACATGGATTACGGCATGGGACAGAACGACGAACAGGAATGGCATATTGTTGTTTTTTTATTTTATTTTCATTACAGGAGATTGAGGGTGTTGGGGAATAGGCATTTCAGTAAGTATGGTTTAATTTAGAGTATTAAAGGAGTCTGTGTCATTTTTTCAAATAAAGGATTTTACTCTGGCTGTGTCTTTATTTAACATATAACTATAGGATTAGTAATGGAGTGGTGTCTTATAGACACCTCTCCATTACTAAGCTGTGGGCTTGATGTCACCTGACAATACTAAGGTGACATCAACCCCACAAATATTAACCCACTTGCCACCGCTACAGGGCAAATAAGAACAGCCGGGCAAAGTGCCAGAAAAGATGCATCTAATAGATATTCCTTTTCTGGGCAGCTGCAGACTGCAGTGTTTAGGCTGGGGAGGCTATATCAATGGGAATACCAGCCCCCAACTGTGAGCTTTAGCAAGGCTGGTTGTCAAAAATGGGTGGGACCCCATGCCATTTTTTTTATTATTTATTTAAATAATTTAAAAATACAGCATGGGGACCCCTCTATTTTTGATAACCAACCTTGCAGAAGCTGACAGCTCAGGGTTGCAGGCCCCAGCTGTGAGTTTTGCCTGCTTGGTTCAAAAAATAGTAAGGAACCCAAGTCGAGTTTTTCATTCATTTATTTCATTAGATTGCAGGTGGCGGCTGAGGAATACCCCGATCATACGATCCTGCTGTCACTGTTATTAAAAGCAGCAGGTGTCGAATGATGGGGGTAAGAGTCCCAAAAGCCCACACCTGCTGTCATCTTTCAGACTTTAAGATAGCGCTCATCATAGAGATGCATCATCAGAGCCATCTTCAGCATCTGCCGCCAGAGAACAGCGCTTCTTGTAATGCTTCTTCCTTGGCGGCTGTTCATGTGATACGGATGCGGCACACAGATGGCATCTATATGCGGTAAGTGTTTACACGGACCTATTGACTTGAATAGGTCTATGTGATCCGTGTAGCCGCACAAAAACGGACATGTCGATATGTGTGTCACTCGGACACACGGTCCATGAAAAACACATATGTGTGTAAGGAGGTGGCCGGTCCCCTCAGTTGCACCCTCTCCTTCTTTCGCGTCACCCTCGTGCATCTTATGTGTTTTGCACCATAACAGTATGAGACAGTATGAGATCCCCTTTAAGTACTGTTGTTAGATCTGGGAAAGCAACCGTTAAACTGGTGGGCTGGGCCAGCAGCAGCGAGACTGGACTTGCAGCCATGAGGGGAGAGGAAACTAATGCTTCCTCAGAACTGCCCAGATATGTTGGACAGGGCAGATGTGCTTCACAGACGGGGCACTGCCAGACCCCCCGACGGGAGAGGTCCGTTGCCCCGGACTGCAAGGTCTCCAGGGACTCAGGAGGGGTTCCGAAGACTACAAGGCTATGGACTGCAACACAGGCCTCAGGATTCCAAGGGGTTCAAACTTCTGAAGGAGTTATCCCCAGCGTGTGGAATTCCACTAAACTTTGGCTGCTGCAACTGCTGTGGGTGCGGCTGGACAGCGTGACAGGGAGACAATAGGAAAACCAGTGTTGCACTTGTGCCTTATTTCCTCATCACTAGTCAATAAAAAGTTATTTTCCCTGTTGGACAACGGCCGCATTCCGACTCTTATTTGTCTGGACAGCTGTGACCAAAGGAGGAGGTCATCTGTGGAGAAAGAACTGTGTTGGTCCCATCTGTCTATGTGCAAGGGACCGGGGGTTCTGTCTGATAGTGTGCTCAATGGACTCTGCTAATGAACTGTTCCTCTAAATAGTTCAGCCACAGTTACCCAACCTGAACTGGACATGGTAGCTGAGTATTGTGTCTGTGCATCTGCAGGTTGGGGGCAGGAGGCATCAGCGTCTCCTTCCTGGACAGCAGATTGGGAAGGACGTAACACAGGGGAATGGCCAGTGGTTTTACCCTCAGACAGATTTTGTACCCAGGCGTTCCACCCAACTACTGGGGTGCTGCGTATGTGAGCAGTATATGGCGTATGCTAACAGAGGTATTAATGTCGAATTTCCCTTTATAAAGGGATGTGTGGATAAGATTTTCGAAATAGCAGCATATATATAGAGCATGTTTCACTAATCATACTATTATTCTGTATAAGGCTGAAACCCGAAGAAGTGTGTGGAGCATATAAATGCATTGATGTTCCACAAAGTACAAGTGCAGACCCAAAAATCAATATCAGACTACCAGATAGATACGCGCTTAAAGAGACCGTAAGACGGGCAACACAATAATAAAAGTATAATAATCGAATATATAGAGATTGAAAGTAGAAATTTGACCTTTGAACAATGTACAAAGGTTTCCAAAAATTACCTCAAGAGGTCTGTATCAGACACACTGAAAGAGACCGTAATGTGGACCTCACAATACATTTAGCCGTTATTACAAGAGGTAGAGATAGAGAGCACATGTTTCACCATTGCACAATGTGCAAAGGTTTAAAAAAATTAGCCAAGGGGGTCTATATCATACATGCTGAAAGACGCACAATACACTTAGCAGTTATTATTTCAAGAGGTAGAGAGTAGAGATGAGCGAATATTTCAATGTTCGGTTCGGATTACTATCACCGAATTTGCAATATTCGCTGGTTTATTTGTTGAATAGTCTCCAAACATAACAGAACGCCATTCAAGGCAATGGGAGACAAAATCAAATGCATGCACAACACCTTCAAGCCCAAAAGCTGCCAAAACACATCAAATGAGGGACAGACACCAGGAAAGTGGCCTCAATTCACCCACAGTACAAGTTGTAGCATGGAACTGCAGCCATCAGCTAGGCATGAGGTATCGGGGTCTGGGACAGCATCTACAGCTTTCAATTGAACGTCACAGTAAGACGAGGTGGGTGAGGGATCGGTGTAGGCCTCCTGTAATGGTGTAACACAGGTAATCAGATGCAGTGACACAAAAGCACAGAGCAGGGGTTAACAATTATTTTATCAATACAGGAACAGCCTCCTCAGCAACAGGAAATAAACGAATAAAGGATGAGGGGAAAACAAGGGGAAGCAGTCATTCAGAATGGCAGTCTATATAGCATTAGTCCGTTGTCCGTTTCTCCTCCTGAGTCAGATGGTTGGTCGACTGCCAGCTGTCCTCACTTCTGGTGGCAGCGGGAGGTCACCGGTCTTACCCACTGAGCCCCTAGTCCGTTATGCTGCAGCTTCACAAAGGAATATTCACCTCAATCCTCCACTCGGCATGCCCTCACTGTGCGCGGCCAAGATCGCCACTATGAGGCCTATCCATCCCCGCAGCTCAGCACCTCTCCTCTCTGACTCCTCTCTCTGGTGGAAAGCCCCTCTCTTTTCCCACACAGACCCTTTTATATCTTCCTGGCTCACCACACCCCTTCTGCACTGGTTCAAGGTTTGCTCTGTCCCCAATCTCCTTCCTCCCTGCAACAGAAGATTTGGCCCCAGCAGTTCCGGACCCGGTGCCCTGTCAGCACCCACAGACCGGTCTTCCCTCCTACACCCCCATTCTCCTTTAACTCACCACTCCATAGGTGAGGGTTTCTTCACCACATGTTCACATTCATTCACTTCCTGGACGATCCATTGACCGATGAATTGATCTTGCTCATGACGAGTGGGAGGCACTCCAGCATCGTCCGCTCTCATTGGTATAATCCGGGTTGACTGATAGGAGTTGGGAAGCTACTCTGATCCGATGGGCCTGTCACTCTGGTGACTTTAAACATTGGTGCTTCAGCATTCACTTCCCTGGGAGTGACAGGCAGCAAATTGTTGAGGTCTGGGGGCGAGACTGGCATCTCTTCTTCATCAAATTCAAGAACTGGGTGCCTTGTTAGTTTTCTGCAATTCTCCTCCATCCTCGGGCCCTTTCGACAGGAAGGGCCGCAACATGCAACAATGAACTACCCGGGTGGGCGCTCCTTCCGCCCGTTAAGGTTGGACTTCATACAATGGCCTGTCAGATCCGACTCGTCATATTACTCGATGTGGGATCCGCTCCCATCGGCTTTCCAGCTTTACTTGGGACCGCTTGTTCCAGACCAACACCCAGTCCCGATCTCAGAGCTGTCCCTCGAATTGATGACGCTTCATGATTAGTAATGAGCGAACATGCTTAGTAATGCTCGTTACTCGCCCGAGTATCGCTGTACTCACGCTACTCGGTGAGTGCCAAACATTTCCGGGATTGCTCAGCGGGAGCTCGGGTCCCCATCCTGCATGTTTGGTGCTCTTTAGAGAGCCAATCAACATGCAGGGATTGTCTGCAACGCACTGTAATGCCGCAGCCATGTTGGTTGTGGTATTACAGTGATTGGCTGGCCGCACAGCGTCATCAGGTCTATAAGAGACCGGACGCCACCCTGCTTGTCGCATTCAGCTCCAGATTCAGACAATGTAGGGAGAGGTGCTGCCAAGATAAGGTTACATTTGGGGGTTTATCAGTTAGTGTGGGTATACCATCATAAAATACACAAATCCAGCTAAACCAACAGTCCTTCTGAGGACTAATTAAGGAATATATAGATTGCAGTACTAGGCAAGCAAGGGAGTGTATGTGGCTCTATTCATTTCAGTGCAAGGCATGCGGGCACTGTATGTGGGAATATAGATATTGCATACATCAAGAGGGTCCATTCCATTGCTGTCTGCTGCTGCCTATTGCATATTTTGACTGTATATATCTAGCCCCAGGTATCAGTGACAAGGAATAATTTTTTTTGCATCTTAATCCTGATTATTTTATTGCAAAGCAATCCAGAGCCCCCTTTTTTCATAGTCATAGAATCATAGAATGGTAGAGTTGGAAGGGACCTCCTGGGTCATCTTGTCCAACCCCCTGCTCAAAGCAGGATTCACTAAATCAATCAGACAGATGTCTGTCCAGCCATTTGAAGACTTCCATTGAAGGAGAACTCACCACCTCTCGTGGCAGCCTGTTCCACTCATTGATCACTCTAACTGTCAAAAAGTTTTTTCTAATATCTAATCTGTGTCTCCTCCCATTCAGTTTCATCCCATTGCTTCTAGTCTTTTCTTGTGCAAATGAGAATAAAGATGATCCTTCTACAATGTGACAGCCCTTGAGATATTTGTAGACAGCTATTAAGTCTCCTCTCAGTCTTCTTTTTTTGCAAACTAAACATTCCCAAATCCTGCAACCGTTCCTCACAGGACATGGTTTGCAAACTGGTCACCATTCTGGTCGCTCTTCGCTGAACTTGCTCCAGTTTGTTGATGTCTTTTTTAAATGTGGTGCCTAAAACTGGACACAGTATTCCAGATGAGGCCTGACCAAAGAGGAGTAGAGAGCAATAATGACTTCACGTGATCTAGACTGTATGCTTCTGTTAATACATTCCAGAATTGCATTTGCCTTTTTTGCTGCTGCATCACACTGTTGACTCATGTTCAGTTTATGATCTATTAGTATACCCAAGTCTTTTTCACATGTGCTGTTGCTTAGCCCTATTCCTCCCATTCTGTAGTATGTAGTACTTTGCATTTTTCCCTGTTAAAAACCATTCTGTTAGTTTTTGCCTACTGCTCCAGTTTATTTGTATCCTTTTGAATCCTCTTTCTCTTCTCTAGTATTAGCTATCCCTCCTAGCTTCGTGTCATCAGCAAATTTAATCAGTTTACCCTCAATTCCTTCATCTAAATTATTGATAAAGATGTTGAACAATACAGGGCCCAGAACGGAACCCTGTGGTACCTCACTTGAGACATTCTTCCAACTGGATGTGCAGCTATTTACGACCACCCTTTGGGTCCGATCACTAAGCCAGCTATGAATCCACCTAACAGTTGCCTTGTCCATTCCAAACTTAGTAATTTTTTCAATAAGGATGGTGTGACATACTTTGTCAAACGCTTTGCTGAAGTCAAGATATACTATTTCTACAGCATTTCCCTGATCCACCCAGTCAGTGATTCTGTCATAGAAGGAAATTAAATTAGTCTGACATGACTTACTAGTTACAAACCCGTCATGGGCGTAGCATGGAAAAACGGCACGAAAGTAAAGGCCGCCCCTCCCAGACACTACTATGTTAGAAGGATATGTCCATCAACCAAAAAGATCCACCTCCTGGTCTGGGATGGAGGGGGCAGGAGCAGTGGCCGCCGAGAACAGGAAGACGCCGACACAGACCTGGTTGGCAAAATGGTGAGTGGAGGTCACCCAGAGGAGGGGGAGAAAGCCCGCAGCTGTACTGGCCAATCAGAGGAGGAAGGAACACCGCTGTCATGTGTGAACCCGGAGGTTCTTGGTGCAGAGGTCGAGGAGCTGTGTCGTCAGCTCCGGAGGTCATTGTACCGTGCAGCTGCCAGCATCCAGGAGCAGCAGTGCAGCCAGCCCTCGGAGCCCCAGTCTGCAACGGAGAAGACCGGCACCGGAGACACTGCAGCGGCAGGTAATAACAATACCAACCTGTTATGGATCCCAATGGCTAGGGGATCGCACTGGACAAGCAAAAAATAACTCAAATAACGGACGAGCTCTAGGGTGATGGAACCTGGGCTGACCGCTGCCCTACTCCTGACAAACACAACTAGAAATAGCCAGGGAGCGTGCCTACGTTGATTCTAGACGCCTCGCGCCAGCCTAAGAGCTAACTAGCACTCCAGAGAAAATAAAGACCTAACTTGCCTCCAGAGAAATAAACCCCAAAGGTATAGTTGCCCCCCACATGTATTGACGGTGAAAATGAGAGGAAGGCACGCACATACAGTGGGGCAAAAAAGTATTTAGTCAGTCAGCAATAGTGCAAGTTCCACCACTTAAAAAGATGAGAGGCGTCTGTAATTTACATCATAGGTAGACCTCAACTATGGGAGACAAACTGAGAAAAAAAAAATCCAGAAAATCACATTGTCTGTTTTTTTAACATTTTATTTGCATATTATGGTGGAAAATAAGTATTTGGTCAGAAACAAAATTTCATCTCAATACTTTGTAATATATCCTTTGTTGGCAATGACAGAGGTCAAACGTTTTCTGTAAGTCTTCACAAGGTTGCCACGCACTGTTGTTAGTATGTTGGCCCATTCCTCCATGCAGATCTCCTCTAGAGCAGTGATGTTTTTGGCTTTTCGCTTGGCAACACAGACTTTCAACTCCCTCCAAAGGTTTTCTATAGAGTTGAGATCTGGAGACTGGCTAGGCCACTCCAGGACCTTGAAATGCTTCTTACGAAGCCACTCCTTCGTTGCCCTGGTGGTGTGCTTTGGAACATTGTCATGTTGAAAGACCCAGCCACGTTTCATCTTCAATGCCCTTGCTGATAGAAGGAGGTTTGCACTCAAAATCTCACGATACATGGCCCCATTCATTCTTTCATGTACCCGAATCAGTCGTCCTGGCCCCTTTGCAGAGAAACAGCCCCAAAGCATGATGTTTCCACCACCATGCTTTACAGTAGGTATGGTGTTTGATGGATGCAACTCAGTATTCTTTTTCCTCCAAACACGACAAGTTGTGTTTCTACCAAACAGTTCCAGTTTGGTTTCATCAGACCATAGGACATTCTCCCAAAACTCCTCTGGATCATCCAAATGCTCTCTAGCAAACTTCAGATGGGCCCGGACATGTACTGGCTTAAGCAGTGGGACACGTCTGGCACTGCAGGATCTGAGTCCATGGTGGCGTAGTGTGTTACTTATGGTAGGCCTTGTTACATTGGTCCCAGATCTCTGCAGTTCATTCACTAGGTCCCCCCGCGTGGTTCTGGGATTTTTGCTCACCGTTCTTGTGATCATTCTGACCCCACGGGGTGGGATTTTGCGTGGAGCCCCAGATCGAGGGAGATTATCAGTGGTCTTGAATGTCTTCCATTTTCTAATTATTGCTCCCACTGTTGATTTCTTCACTCCAAGCTGGTTGGCTATTGCATATTCAGTCTTCCCAGCCTGGTGCAGGGCTACAATTTTGTTTCTGGTGTCCTTTGACAGCTCTTTGGTCTTCACCATAGTGGAGTTTGGAGTCAGACTGTTTGAGGGTGTGCACAGGTGTCTTTTTATACTGATAACAAGTTTAAACAGGTGCCATTACTACAGGTAATGAGTGGAGGAAAGAGGAGACTCTTAAAGAAGAAGTTACAGGTCTGTGAGAGCCAGAAATCTTGATTGTTTGTTTCTGACCAAATACTTATTTTCCACCATAATATGCAAATAAAATGTTAAAAAAACAGACAATGTGATTTTCTGGATTTTTTTTTCTCAGTTTGTCTCCCATAGTTGAGGTCTTCCTATGATGTAAATTACAGACGCCTCTCATCTTTTTAAGTGGTGGAACTTGCACTATTGCTGAATGACTAAATACTTTTTTGCCCCACTGTAGATATGAAAATAGAGTTAGCAAAACGAGGCCCGCTATAACTAGAAAGCAGAAGGATACAAAAGGGGTCTGAGCGGTCAGCAAAAAACCCTAATCAAAAACCATCCTGAGATTACAAGCACCCATGTGCCAACTCATGGCACATGGGGAGCACCTCAGCCCACTAGAGCTTCCAACTAGCATAGAGTAATATTTAGCAAGCTGGACAAAAAACAAAACAACTGAAAAGCATAACTTAGCTTATCCTGAGAGATCTGGAAGCAGGTAGTCAGAACCAAACTGAGCACATCTGAATACATTGATAGCCGGCAAGGGAATGACAGGAAAGCCAGGTTAAATAGGAAACACCCAGCCTCAGATGGACAGGTGGAAACCAGAGACCGCAACCCACCAAAGTCACCCAGTACCAGTTGTAACCACCAGAGGGAGCCAAAAAACAGAATCCACAACAGTACCCCCCCCTTGAGGAGGGGTCACCGAACCCTCACGAGAACCCCCAGGGCGATCAGGATAAGCTCTATGGAAGGCGCGGACCAAATCAGTCGCATGAACATCAGAGGCGACCACCCAGGAATTATCCTCCTGACCATAACCCTTCCACTTAACCAAATACTGGAGTTTACGTCTGGAAACACGAGAATCCAAGATCTTCTCAACAACATACTCCAATTCTCCCTCCACCAGCACCGGAGCAGGAGGCTCAACCGAAGGAACAACGGGCACCTCATACCTCCGCAATAACGACCGATGGAACACGTTATGAATAGCAAACGATGCTGGGAGATCCAAACGAAAAGATACAGGGTTAAGAATCTCCAAGATCTTATAAGGACCGATGAACCGAGGCTTGAACTTGGGAGAAGAGACCTTCATAGGGACAAAACGAGAAGACAACCACACCAAGTCCCCAACACGAAGTCGGGGACCCACGCGGCGACGGCGATTAGCAAACTGCTGAGCCTTCTCCTGAGACAACTTCAAATTGTCCACCACCTGATTCCAAATCTGATGTAGCCTGTCCACCACCACGTCCACTCCAGGACAATCCGAAGGCTCCACCTGACCAGAGGAAAAACGAGGATGAAACCCCGAATTACAAAAGAAAGGAGAAACCAAAGTAGCAGAACTAGCCCGATTATTAAGGGCAAATTCGGCCAGTGGCAAAAAGGCAACCCAGTCATCTTGATCAGCAGAAACAAAACACCTTAAATAAGTTTCCAAGGTCTGATTAGTTCGCTCCGTCTGGCCATTCGTCTGAGGATGGAATGCAGACGAGAAAGACAAATTAATGCCCATCTTAGCACAAAACGTCCGCCAAAATCTAGACACAAACTGGGATCCCCTGTCAGAAATGATATTCTCCGGAATCCCATGCAAACGAACCACGTTCTGAAAAAATAAAGGGACCAACTCAGAGGAGGAAGGCAACTTAGGCAAGGGTACCAAATGAACCATCTTAGAAAAGCGGTCACACACAACCCAGATAACGGACATTTTCTGTGAGACAGGGAGATCTGAAATAAAATCCATGGAAATGTGCGTCCAAGGCCTCTTCGGGATAGGCAAGGATAACAACAACCCACTGGCCCGAGAACACTAAGGCTTAGCCCGAGCACACACTTCACAAGACTGCACGAAGGTGCGCACATCCCTTGACAAGGAAGGCCACCAAAAAGACCTGGCCACCAAGTCTCTAGTACCAAATATTCCCGGATGACCAGCCAACACAGAAGAATGGACCTCGGAGATGACTCTACTGGTCCAATCATCCGGAACAAACAGTCTTTCTGGTGGACAACGATCAGGTTTATCCGCCTGAAACTCCTGCAATGCACGACACAAGTCTGGGGAGACGGCGGACAATATTACCCCATCCCTAAGGATACCAGTAGGCCCAGAGTCTCCAGGAGAGTCAGGCACAAAACTCCTGGAAAGAGCATCTGCCTTCACATTCTTTGAACCTGGCAGGTATGAAACCACAAAATTGAAACGAGAAAAAAACAACGACCAACGAGCCTGTCTAGGATTCAGACGCCTGGCAGACTCAAGGTAAATCAGATTTTTGTGATCAGTCAAGACCACCACACGATGTCTAGCACCCTCAAGCCAATGACGCCACTCCTCAAATGCCCACTTCATGGCCAAAAGCTCCCGATTACCCACATCATAATTGCGCTCGGCGGGCGAGAATTTTCTAGAAAAGAACGCACATGGCTTCATCACCGAGCCATCGGAACTTCTCTGTGACAAAACCGCCCCCGCTCCAATCTCGGAAGCATCAACCTCAACCTGAAAAGGAAGTGAAACATCTGGTTGACATAACACAGGAGCAGAAGAAAACCGGCGCTTAAGTTCCTGAAAGGCCTCCACAGCCGTAGGAGACCAATTAGCAACATCAGCACCCTTTTTAGTCAAATCAGTCAAAGGTTTAACAACACTGGAAAAATTAGCAATGAACCGACGATAAAAATTAGCAAAACCCAAGAACCTCTGAAGACTCTTAACAGATGTAGGTTGTGTCCAGTCACAAATCGCCTGAACCTTGACGGGATCCATCTCAATAGTAGAAGGAGAAAAAATGTACCCCAAAAAAGAAATCTTCTGGACTCCGAAGAGACATTTCGAGCCCTTCACAAACAGAGAATTGGCCCGCAGGACTTGAAACACCTTCCTGACCTGTAGAACATGAGACTCCCAGTCATCAGAAAAAACCAAAATATCATCCAAATACACAATCATAAACTTATCCAGATATTCATGGAAAATATTGTGCATAAAGGACTGAAAGACTGAAGGAGCATTAGAAAGTCCAAAAGGCATTACCAAATACTCAAAATGGCCCTCAGGCGTATTAAATGCGGTTTTCCACTCATCACCCTGCTTTATCCGCACAAGATTATACGCACCGCGAAGATCTATCTTAGTGAACCACCTAGCCCCCTTAATGCGAGCAAACAAATCAGTCAATAATGGCAATGGATACTGATATTTGACTGTAATCTTATTCAGAAGGCGATAATCTATACAAGGCCTCAGGGAACCATCTTTTTTAGCCACGAAAAAAAAACCTGCTCCCAGAGGGGACAAAGATGGACGAATATGTCCCTTTTCCAAGGACTCCTTAATATAATTCCGCATAGCAGTATGCTCTGGCACTGACAGATTAAATAAACGACCCTTAGGGAACTTACTGCCAGAAATTAATTCTATAGCACAGTCACAATCCCTATGAGGAGGGAGCGAATTGAGCTTAGGCTCCTCAAAAACATCCCGATAGTCAGACAAAAACGTAGGGACCTCAGAAGGAGTAGATGAAGCGATTGAAATCAGAGGTGCATCATCATGAACCCCCTGACATCCCCAGCTTAACACAGACATTGTTTTCCAATCCAGGACTGGATTATGAGTTTGTAACCATGGCAGACCAAGCACTAGTACATCATGTAAATTATACAGTACAAGGAAGCGAATCACCTCCTGATGAACGGGAGTCATGCGCATGGTCACTTGTGTCCAGTACTGCGGTTTATTCATAGCCAATGGTGTAGAGTCAATTCCCTTCAAAGGAATAGGAACTTCCAGAGGCTCCAGACTAAAACCGCAGCGTTTGGCAAATGACCAATCCATAAGACTCAGGGCAGCGCCCGAATCCACATAAGCATCGACGGAAATGGATGACAGTGAACAAATCAGAGTTACAGACAAAATGAACTTAGACTGCAGAGTACTAACGGCAAAAGATTTATCAACCTTTTTTGTGCGTTTAGAGCATGCTGATATAACATGAGCTGAATCACCACAATAAAAACACAATCCGTTTTTCCGCCTATAATTTTGCCGTTCACTTCTGGACTGAATTCTATCACATTGCATAGTCTCAGGTGCCTGTTCAGAAGACACCGCCAACTGGTGCACAGGTTTGCGCTCCCGCAAACGCCGATCAATCTGAATGGCCATAGTCATAGACTCATTCAGACCTGTAGGCGCAGGGAACCCCACCATAATATCCTTAATGGCCTCAGAAAGACCATCTCTGAAGTTTGCAGCCAGGGCGCACTCATTCCACTGAGTAAGTACCGACCATTTCCGAAATTTTTGACAATATACTTCCGCTTCATCATGCCCCTGAGAGAGGGCTAATAAAGCCTTTTCAGCCTGAATCTCCAGGTTAGGTTCCTCATAGAGCAATCCCAGTGCCAGAAAAAACGCATCCACACTGAGCAATGCAGGATCCCCTGGTGCCAATGCAAATGCCCAATTCTGAGGGTCGCCCCGCAGGAAAGATATTACAATCTTGACCTGCTGAGCAGGGTCTCCAGAGGAGCGAGATTTCAAAGAAAGAAACAATTTGCAATTGTTCCTGAAATTCAGGAAGGTAGATCTATCTCCAGAAAAAAACTCTGGAATAGGAATTCTAGGTTCAGACATAGGAGTGTGAACAACAAAATCCTGTATGTTTTGAACTTTTGCAGCGAGATTATTCAGGCTGGAAGCCAAACTCTGGACATCCATATTAAACAGCTAAGGTCAGAGCCATTCAAGGGTTAAGAGGAGGTAAGAAGCAGCTAGACAGCAATTAAAGGCTAGGCAGCAAAACTCTGAGGGAAAAAAAAAAAAAAAAATTCCCTTCAACACTTCTTTTTCTCCTGCTTCAGCCCAAACAATTAACACTTTGTGGGCCGGCTATACAGTTATGGATCCCAATGGCTAGGGGATCGCACTGGACAAGCAAAAAATAACTCAAATAACGGACGAGCTCTAGGGTGATGGAACCTGGGCTGACCGCTGCCCTACTCCTGACAAACACAACTAGAAATAGCCAGGGAGCGTGCCTACGTTGATTCTAGACGCCTCGCGCCAGCCTAAGAGCTAACTAGCACTGCAGAGAAAATAAAGACCTAACTTGCCTCCAGAGAAATAAACCCCAAAGGTATAGTTGCCCCCCACATGTATTGATGGTGAAAATGAGAGGAAGGCACGCACATACAGTGGGGCAAAAAAGTATTTAGTCAGTCAGCAATAGTGCAAGTTCCACCACTTAAAAAGATGAGAGGCGTCTGTAATTTACATCATAGGTAGACCTCAACTATGGGAGACAAACTGAGAAAAAAAAAATCCAGAAAATCACATTGTCTGTTTTTTTAACATTTTATTTGCATATTATGGTGGAAAATAAGTATTTGGTCAGAAACAAAATTTCATCTCAATACTTTGTAATATATCCTTTGTTGGCAATGACAGAGGTCAAACGTTTTCTGTAAGTCTTCACAAGGTTGCCACGCACTGTTGTTAGTATGTTGGCCCATTCCTCCATGCAGATCTCCTCTAGAGCAGTGATGTTTTTGGCTTTTCGCTTGGCAACACAGACTTTCAACTCCCTCCAAAGGTTTTCTATAGAGTTGAGATCTGGAGACTGGCTAGGCCACTCCAGGACCTTGAAATGCTTCTTACGAAGCCACTCCTTCGTTGCCCTGGTGGTGTGCTTTGGAACATTGTCATGTTGAAAGACCCAGCCACGTTTCATCTTCAATGCCCTTGCTGATAGAAGGAGGTTTGCACTCAAAATCTCACGATACATGGCCCCATTCATTCTTTCATGTACCCGAATCAGTCGTCCTGGCCCCTTTGCAGAGAAACAGCCCCAAAGCATGATGTTTCCACCACCATGCTTTACAGTAGGTATGGTGTTTGATGGATGCAACTCAGTATTCTTTTTCCTCCAAACACGACAAGTTGTGTTTCTACCAAACAGTTCCAGTTTGGTTTCATCAGACCATAGGACATTCTCCCAAAACTCCTCTGGATCATCCAAATGCTCTCTAGCAAACTTCAGATGGGCCCGGACATGTACTGGCTTAAGCAGTGGGACACGTCTGGCACTGCAGGATCTGAGTCCATGGTGGCGTAGTGTGTTACTTATGGTAGGCCTTGTTACATTGGTCCCAGATCTCTGCAGTTCATTCACTAGGTCCCCCCGCGTGGTTCTGGGATTTTTGCTCACCGTTCTTGTGATCATTCTGACCCCACGGGGTGGGATTTTGCGTGGAGCCCCAGATCGAGGGAGATTATCAGTGGTCTTGAATGTCTTCCATTTTCTAATTATTGCTCCCACTGTTGATTTCTTCACTCCAAGCTGGTTGGCTATTGCATATTCAGTCTTCCCAGCCTGGTGCAGGGCTACAATTTTGTTTCTGGTGTCCTTTGACAGCTCTTTGGTCTTCACCATAGTGGAGTTTGGAGTCAGACTGTTTGAGGGTGTGCACAGGTGTCTTTTTATACTGATAACAAGTTTAAACAGGAGCCATTACTACAGGTAATGAGTGGAGGAAAGAGGAGACTCTTAAAGAAGAAGTTACAGGTCTGTGAGAGCCAGAAATCTTGATTGTTTGTTTCTGACCAAATACTTATTTTCCACCATAATATGCAAATAAAATGTTAAAAAAACAGACAATGTGATTTTCTGGATTTTTTTTTCTCAGTTTGTCTCCCATAGTTGAGGTCTACCTATGATGTAAATTACAGACGCCTCTCATCTTTTTAAGTGGTGAAACTTGCACTATTGCTGAATGACTAAATACTTTTTTGCCCCACTGTAGATATGAAAATAGAGTTAGCAAAACGAGGCCCGCTATAACTAGAAAGCAGAAGGATACAAAAGGGGTCTGAGCGGTCAGCAAAAAACCCTAATCAAAAACCATCCTGAGATTACAAGCACCCATGTGCCAACTCATGGCACATGGGGAGCACCTCAGCCCACTAGAGCTTCCAACTAGCATAGAGTAATATTTAGCAAGCTGGACAAAAAACAAAACAACTGAAAAGCATAACTTAGCTTATCCTGAGAGATCTGGAAGCAGGTAGTCAGAACCAAACTGAGCACATCTGAATACATTGATAGCCGGCAAGGGAATGACAGGAAAGCCAGGTTAAATAGGAAACACCCAGCCTCAGATGGACAGGTGGAAACCAGAGACCGCAACCCACCAAAGTCACCCAGTACCAGTTGTAACCACCAGAGGGAGCCCAAAAACAGAATCCACAACAGTACCCCCCCCTTGAGGAGGGGTCACCGAACCCTCACGAGAACCCCCAGGGCGATCAGGATAAGCTCTATGGAAGGCGCGGACCAAATCAGTCGCATGAACATCAGAGGCGACCACCCAGGAATTATCCTCCTGACCATAACCCTTCCACTTAACCAAATACTGGAGTTTACGTCTGGAAACACGAGAATCCAAGATCTTCTCAACAACATACTCCAATTCTCCCTCCACCAGCACCGGAGCAGGAGGCTCAACCGAAGGAACAACGGGCACCTCATACCTCCGCAATAACGACCGATGGAACACGTTATGAATAGCAAACGATGCTGGGAGATCCAAACGAAAAGATACAGGGTTAAAGAAGTTGTCCACTACTATAACCTTTTTTTTTTTTTTTCATAAATCTTGCTATTATGTGCCACTGAAAACATCTACTGTGTTTATTTTAGCAATATTACCTTTTATCATGCTGTAGCAGCACATTTTAGTGCTGGATTCAGCTCTCATGGGGTTAATCGACAACTTCCTTTCTCCTGAGTCATTGTGCTCTAATACTACAAGTTCCATGATGCATTGCACTGCTACTAAGCCTGAACCTAGCACGCCCCCTCCAAAACACACCCCAACCCCTCCCTCCTCTCCCCCCTCTAGCTTCAAAAAGATTTGTGATGTCATTTCTGTCCAACCTCCTCTTTTACATTTGTCCAACCCACACTCCATTACAGATAGATAGAGGGAAAGATAGATAGATAGAGGGAAAGATAGATAGATAGATAGATAGATAGATAGATAGATAGATAGTTAGTTAGATACATACAGATATATCTATGTCTATTTCCATAGGTATGTCCATATCCATGTTTCTAAACCCCTTCACCCCTGGAGCTTTTTTGTTTTCGTTTATCGCTCCCCTTCTTTCCAGAGCCATAATTTTTGCCATAATTTTTCCGTCAATATAGCCATGTGATCTTTTGCGGAACAAGTTCTACTTTTGAACGACACCATTGGTTTTACCATGTCGTGTAACAGAAAATGTGAAAAAAATTCAAAGTGCAATGAAATGGCAAAAAAAGTGCAATCCCACACTTGTTTTTTGCTTGGCTTTTTGGCTAGGTTCACTAAATGCTAAGGCTGTGTGCACACGTTGTGGATCTGATTGCAGATCCGCAGTGTTTTTTGCTGCACTGAATTGCATCAAATCCGCAGTGTAGTGCACAACCAATGTAAGTCTATGGGAGCCGCAGACTTGTGCACATGCTGCGGAAAAAGCCGCACCGAAACCGCACCAAGAACTGCATCAAAACCGCACCAAAAACTGTATCAAAACCGCACCAAAACTGCGAAACTGCACCAGGTTTTGATGCAGTTTTTGGTGCAGTTTTGATGCAGTTTTTGGTGCAGTTTTGATGCTTTTTTTGGTGCGGTTTATGCGCGGTTTTAATGCCGTTTTTGGAAATAAGTAAATAAACGGAAAATGTGCATGATTTGAATGGAAACATGCATGAAAAAACGGATTCCAAGGCCGGATTCATCATTTCACAGCTCAGTTTCATACTTTTTTTGCCGGATCCGTCGCTGTGCGTTTTTTCGCCGGACAGAAAAAACGTTCCTCTGTATGTGTTTTCCATCCGGCGGAAACAGCTTTTTTTGACGGATCCGGCAAAAAACGGATGAAACTCTATGAGAAAAAGACGGATCGTCGGAAAAAAATGGATCCGTTTTTTTTTTTTCAATACTCGCCGGATTGTGCCTCACGGCAAAAACCTGATGTGTGAAAGCAGCCAAATATATGGATAGATACATCTATGTATCTATAGATATATCTATAGATAAATATATCTATAGATAGATATATCCATAGATATATAATAGAAAGGCCGATGTTTCTATAAGGCTACTTTCACACTTGCGTTTTTCGCAATCCGTCTTTTTGGGAAAAAAACGGATCCTGCAAATGTGCTCGCAGGATGCGTTTTTTACCCATAGACGTGTATTGGTGAAGGATCGCGACGGATGGCCACACGTCGCGTCCATCGTGCAACGGATGCGTCGTGTTTTGGCGGACCGTTGGCACATCCGTCACGTCTGCCATTTTCTACCGCGCATGCGCGGCCAAAACTCCGCCCCCTCCTCCCTGGACTTCAGAATGGGCAGCGGATGCGTTGAAAAACTGCATCCGCTGCACACGACGTGCACAAATTTCACAACGTGCGTCGGTACGTCGGCCCAACGCATAGCGATGGACCCGTGCCGACGCAAGTGTGAAACAGGGCTTAATGAGCGTTTAATTTAATAAAAAACTGAAAAAAATGGCGTGGGCTCCCGCGCAATTTTCTGTGCCAGAGGGGGAAAGCCGACGGCTGAGGCCAATATTTGTAGCCTGCTATGAATATCAGCCCGCAGCTGTCTGCGTAGCCTTTACTGGCTATTAAAATAGAGGGACCCCCCAAAAAAATGACGTGGGGTCCCCCTATATTTTATAGCCAGAAAGGCTACGCAGACAGCTGCGGGCTGATATTCATAGCCTAGAGAGGGGCCATGGATATTGGTCCCCCCCCCCCCCCGGCTACAAATACCAGTCCGCAGCCACCCCAGAAATGGCGCATCTGTAAGTCTACGTTCACATTAGCGTTCGGCGCCGCATGCGTCATGCGCCCCTATATTTAACATGGGGGCGCATGGACATGCATTTTGCTGCGTTTTGCGACGCATGGGTTTTTTTGGCCGCAAGCGTTGGGCGCAGAGGACGCAGCAAGTTGCATTTTTTTTGCGTCCAACTTTCGGCCAAAAAGGACGCATGCGTCGTTTTAGCGTGCGTTTTGTTGCGTTTTTGTTTGCGTTGTGTGTTGCGTCTCCGACGCTGCGGCGCACAACGCAAATGTGAACGTAGCCTTAGATGCGCCAATTCCGGCACTGAGGCTGGTTTCACACTTGCGTTTTTGGACGCTGCGTTTTAGCGCTAAAAAACGCATGCGTTTTTAATGTTAAGTATAGGAAAAAAACGCATGCGTCGTCGGTTTTTCACATGCGTTTTGACGCGTTTTCGGCAACGCATGCGTTTTTGAACGCGCGCGTTTGCGTTAAAAACGCATGTGTTTTTATAGAAAAAAAAACAGAAAAAACACTGAAAAACCACCCACCACCATCAGGGTGATAAAGGGATCCAAACCATAACCCTACCCCTATAACCTCACCCCTAACCGTGTAATGAACATTTTATGACATAGTGCCACGATATTTAAGTGCCACGTATGTAAGTGCCACGTATGTAAGTGCCACGTATGTAAGTGCCACGTACGTAAGTGCCACGTATGTAAGTGCCACGTATATAAGTGCCACGTATATAAGTGCCACGTAAGTGCCACGTGCCACGTATGTAAGTGCCACGTATATAAGTGCCACGTAAGTGCCACGTGCCACGTATGTAAGTGCCACGTATGTAAGTGCCACGTATGTAAGTGCCACGTATGTAAGTGCCACGTATGTAAGTGCCACGTATGTAAGTGCCACGTGTCACGTATATAAGTGCCACGTATGTAAGTGCCACGTATGTAAGTGCCACGTATGTAAGTACCACGTATGTAAGTGCCACGTATGTAAGTGCCATGTGCCACGTATTTAAGTGCCACGTATGTAAGTGCCACATATGTAAGTGCCACGTATGTAAGTGCCACGTGCCACGTATGTAAGTGCCACGTATGTAAGTGCCACGTGCCACGTATATAAGTGCCACGTATGTAAGTGCCACGTATGTAAGTGCCACGTATGTAAGTGCCACGTATGTAAGTGCCACGTGCCACGTATGTTAAGTGCCATGTGCCACGTATTTAAGTGCCACGTATGTAAGTGCCACGTGCCACGTATGTAAGTGTCACGTATACAAGTGCCACGTATGCAAGTGCCACGTATGCAAGTGCCACGTATGCAAGTGCCACGTATGCAAGTGCCACGTGCCACGTATATAAGTGCCACGTATGTAAGTGCCACGTGCCACGTATTTAAGGACAATGGCTCCTGCAGTGCATCACTGAGGTTACTATAGTTCACTGGTCTCACTTTATGGCAAAAAGCTGCGTGGGAACTTTCTCATACAGCATGCCATAAAGTGAGACTAGGGACTATTTTCTCACAGGGGCGTAGGAATACATTGTGGGAAATACATTGTGGAAGGATACCTTCCTCCCCTCATTGTGTTCTTGGAGCCCCTAGAGAGTGGTTGCATCACCTGATGCTCCTGCTCTCTACGGGAGATCGTCGTGGGACACTCGTTTTAATTGGATTTCTGCGGATCAGGGAGTATAGTGTTTGTTTATTATTTTAATATTTTTTACAGATGACAATGGCTTCGGGGATCAAAGTGACAAGTGATGGTGAGTATGTACTCTATGTTATATGTACTGTATGTATGTTGTATGTATGTACTGTATGTGGCATGTCACATGAAGTCACATGTTGCATGTTGTCGCATGCTGCATGTCGTCGCATGGCGCATGTTGTCGCATGACGCATGTTGTCGCATGCTGCATGTCGTCGCATGTCATCACATGCTGCATGTCGTCGCATGCTGCATGTCGTCGCATGCTGCATGTCGTCGCATGGCGCATGTCGTCGCATGGCGCATGTCGTCGCATGGCGCATGTCGTCGCATGGTGCATGTTGTCGCATGCTGCACGTCGGCGCATGTCGTCGCATGCTGCATGTCGTCGCATGGCGCATGTTGTCGCATGCTGCATGTCGTCGCATGTCATCACATGCTGCATGTCGTCGCATGCTGCATGTCGTCGCATGTCATCGCATGCTGCATGTCGTCGCATGCTGCATGTCGTCGCATGGCGCATGTCGTCGCATGGCGCACGTCGTCGCATGGCGCACGTTGTCGCATGGCGCATGTTGTCGCATGGCGCATGTTGTAGCATGGCGCATGTTGTCGCATGGCGCATGTTGTCGCATGCTGCACGTCGTCGCATGGCGCATGTTGTCGCATGGCGCATGTTGTCGCATGGTGCATGTTGTCGCATGGTGCATGTTGTCACATGGTGCATGTCGCATGCTGCACGTCGTCGCATGTTCTGTATGTGTGTATGTACTGTATATGTGGGGGTTTTTTTTACATTCAACACATTAGCCGGATGATGGGACTACTACTGTCCCATCATTGGCTAATGTGTCAATCACTGTCACTGTAGCAGGTAGAGCCCGATGGGACTTGTAGTCCCATCGGACGATGCCTGCACAGAGAGACTGGGGCTCTGCATGCCGGTATGTGCGGGCGGCGCCGGTACGTGCGGACCGTGGCTCTGCGTGCCAGCATGTGATGGCCGGCGCCGCCCGCACATACCGGCACCGGCACGCAGAGCCCCGCACATCACATCGTGTATTCCCTGCCTAGCCCCGCCCCCAGCAAGTCCCGCCCGCCCCTAGCACAGCCCCGCAGGCAGCCCACAGTCCCGCCCACAGCCCAGTCACTCTTGAGTGACTGCTGACTGTGCGGCTGGGACACGCCTGCTGCTGACGTCACGTCAATTTCCAGAGCCTGGAAATTGACGTGACGTCGGTGGAAATAAGCGGCGGCTGCAGCCTGGGGGTCACGTGACCCGGACTCAGCCGCAGCTATAGCGCCGCTCACAGGCGAAAACGGCAACGGAAGGTAATCACACAATTCATCAGGGGCCCCGGGGGGATACATTGGGGGGTTAATTGAAAGTAGTGGACAACCCCTTTAAGAATCTCCAAGATCTTATAAGGACCGATGAACCGAGGCTTGAACTTGGGAGAAGAGACCTTCATAGGGACAAAACGAGAAGACAACCACACCAAGTCCCCAACACGAAGTCGGGGACCCACGCGGCGACGGCGATTAGCAAACTGCTGAGCCTTCTCCTGAGACAACTTCAAATTGTCCACCACCTGATTCCAAATCTGATGTAGCCTGTCCACCACCACGTCCACTCCAGGACAATCCGAAGGCTCCACCTGACCAGAGGAAAAACGAGGATGAAACCCCGAATTACAAAAGAAAGGAGAAACCAAAGTAGCAGAACTAGCCCGATTATTAAGGGCAAATTCGGCCAGTGGCAAAAAGGCAACCCAGTCATCTTGATCAGCAGAAACAAAACACCTTAAATAAGTTTCCAAGGTCTGATTAGTTCGCTCCGTCTGGCCATTCGTCTGAGGATGGAATGCAGACGAGAAAGACAAATTAATGCCCATCTTAGCACAAAACGTCCGCCAAAATCTAGACACAAACTGGGATCCCCTGTCAGAAATGATATTCTCCGGAATCCCATGCAAACGAACCACGTTCTGAAAAAATAAAGGGACCAACTCAGAGGAGGAAGGCAACTTAGGCAAGGGTACCAAATGAACCATCTTAGAAAAGCGGTCACACACAACCCAGATAACGGACATTTTCTGTGAGACAGGGAGATCTGAAATAAAATCCATGGAAATGTGCGTCCAAGGCCTCTTCGGGATAGGCAAGGATAACAACAACCCACTGGCCCGAGAACACTAAGGCTTAGCCCGAGCACACACTTCACAAGACTGCACGAAGGTGCGCACATCCCTTGACAAGGAAGGCCACCAAAAAGACCTGGCCACCAAGTCTCTAGTACCAAATATTCCCGGATGACCAGCCAACACAGAAGAATGGACCTCGGAGATGACTCTACTGGTCCAATCATCCGGAACAAACAGTCTTTCTGGTGGACAACGATCAGGTTTATCCGCCTGAAACTCCTGCAATGCACGACACAAGTCTGGGGAGACGGCAGACAATATTACCCCATCCCTAAGGATACCAGTAGGCCCAGAGTCTCCAGGAGAGTCAGGCACAAAACTCCTGGAAAGAGCATCTGCCTTCACATTCTTTGAACCTGGCAGGTATGAAACCACAAAATTGAAACGAGAAAAAAACAACGACCAACGAGCCTGTCTAGGATTCAGACGCCTGGCAGACTCAAGGTAAATCAGATTTTTGTGATCAGTCAAGACCACCACACGATGTCTAGCACCCTCAAGCCAATGACGCCACTCCTCAAATGCCCACTTCATGGCCAAAAGCTCCCGATTACCCACATCATAATTGCGCTCGGCGGGCGAGAATTTTCTAGAAAAGAACGCACATGGCTTCATCACCGAGCCATCGGAACTTCTCTGTGACAAAACCGCCCCCGCTCCAATCTCGGAAGCATCAACCTCAACCTGAAAAGGAAGTGAAACATCTGGTTGACATAACACAGGAGCAGAAGAAAACCGGCGCTTAAGTTCCTGAAAGGCCTCCACAGCCGTAGGAGACCAATTAGCAACATCAGCACCCTTTTTAGTCAAATCAGTCAAAGGTTTAACAACACTGGAAAAATTAGCAATGAACCGACGATAAAAATTAGCAAAACCCAAGAACCTCTGAAGACTCTTAACAGATGTAGGTTGTGTCCAGTCACAAATCGCCTGAACCTTGACGGGATCCATCTCAATAGTAGAAGGAGAAAAAATGTACCCCAAAAAAGAAATCTTCTGGACTCCGAAGAGACATTTCGAGCCCTTCACAAACAGAGAATTGGCCCGCAGGACTTGAAACACCTTCCTGACCTGTAGAACATGAGACTCCCAGTCATCAGAAAAAAACAAAATATCATCCAAATACACAATCATAAACTTATCCAGATATTCATGGAAAATATTGTGCATAAAGGACTGAAAGACTGAAGGAGCATTAGAAAGTCCAAAAGGCATTACCAAATACTCAAAATGGCCCTCAGGCGTATTAAATGCGGTTTTCCACTCATCACCCTGCTTTATCCGCACAAGATTATACGCACCGCGAAGATCTATCTTAGTGAACCACCTAGCCCCCTTAATGCGAGCAAACAAATCAGTCAATAATGGCAATGGATACTGATATTTGACTGTAATCTTATTCAGAAGGCGATAATCTATACAAGGCCTCAGGGAACCATCTTTTTTAGCCACGAAAAAAAAACCTGCTCCCAGAGGGGACAAAGATGGACGAATATGTCCCTTTTCCAAGGACTCCTTAATATAATTCCGCATAGCAGTATGCTCTGGCACTGACAGATTAAATAAACGACCCTTAGGGAACTTACTGCCAGAAATTAATTCTATAGCACAGTCACAATCCCTATGAGGAGGGAGCGAATTGAGCTTAGGCTCCTCAAAAACATCCCGATAGTCAGACAAAAACGTAGGGACCTCAGAAGGAGTAGATGAAGCGATTGAAATCAGAGGTGCATCATCATGAACCCCCTGACATCCCCAGCTTAACACAGACATTGTTTTCCAATCCAGGACTGGATTATGAGTTTGTAACCATGGCAGACCAAGCACTAGTACATCATGTAAATTATACAGTACAAGGAAGCGAATCACCTCCTGATGAACGGGAGTCATGCGCATGGTCACTTGTGTCCAGTACTGCGGTTTATTCATAGCCAATGGTGTAGAGTCAATTCCCTTCAAAGGAATAGGAACTTCCAGAGGCTCCAGACTAAAACCGCAGCGTTTGGCAAATGACCAATCCATAAGACTCAGGGCAGCGCCCGAATCCACATAAGCATCGACGGAAATGGATGACAGTGAACAAATCAGAGTTACAGACAAAATGAACTTAGACTGCAGAGTACTAACGGCAAAAGATTTATCAACCTTTTTTGTGCGTTTAGAGCATGCTGATATAACATGAGCTGAATCACCACAATAAAAACACAATCCGTTTTTCCGCCTATAATTTTGCCGTTCACTTCTGGACTGAATTCTATCACATTGCATAGTCTCAGGTGCCTGTTCAGAAGACACCGCCAACTGGTGCACAGGTTTGCGCTCCCGCAAACGCCGATCAATCTGAATGGCCATAGTCATAGACTCATTCAGACCTGTAGGCGCAGGGAACCCCACCATAATATCCTTAATGGCCTCAGAAAGACCATCTCTGAAGTTTGCAGCCAGGGCGCACTCATTCCACTGAGTAAGTACCGACCATTTCCGAAATTTTTGACAATATACTTCCGCTTCATCATGCCCCTGAGAGAGGGCTAATAAAGCCTTTTCAGCCTGAATCTCCAGGTTAGGTTCCTCATAGAGCAATCCCAGTGCCAGAAAAAACGCATCCACACTGAGCAATGCAGGATCCCCTGGTGCCAATGCAAATGCCCAATTCTGAGGGTCGCCCCGCAGGAAAGATATTACAATCTTGACCTGCTGAGCAGGGTCTCCAGAGGAGCGAGATTTCAAAGAAAGAAACAATTTGCAATTGTTCCTGAAATTCAGGAAGGTAGATCTATCTCCAGAAAAAAACTCTGGAATAGGAATTCTAGGTTCAGACATAGGAGTGTGAACAACAAAATCCTGTATGTTTTGAACTTTTGCAGCGAGATTATTCAGGCTGGAAGCCAAACTCTGGACATCCATATTAAACAGCTAAGGTCAGAGCCATTCAAGGGTTAAGAGGAGGTAAGAAGCAGCTAGACAGCAATTAAAGGCTAGGCAGCAAAACTCTGAGGGAAAAAAAAAAAAAAAAATTCCCTTCAACACTTCTTTTTCTCCTGCTTCAGCCCAAACAATTAACACTTTGTGGGCCGGCTATACAGTTATGGATCCCAATGGCTAGGGGATCGCACTGGACAAGCAAAAAATAACTCAAATAACGGACGAGCTCTAGGGTGATGGAACCTGGGCTGACCGCTGCCCTACTCCTGACAAACACAACTAGAAATAGCCAGGGAGCGTGCCTACGTTGATTCTAGATGCCTCGCGCCAGCCTAAGAGCTAACTAGCACTGCAGAGAAAATAAAGACCTAACTTGCCTCCAGAGAAATAAACCCCAAAGGTATAGTTGCCCCCCACATGTATTGACGGTGAAAATGAGAGGAAGGCACGCACATACAGTGGGGCAAAAAAGTATTTAGTCAGTCAGCAATAGTGCAAGTTCCACCACTTAAAAAGATGAGAGGCGTCTGTAATTTACATCATAGGTAGACCTCAACTATGGGAGACAAACTGAGAAAAAAAAAATCCAGAAAATCACATTGTCTGTTTTTTTTAACATTTTATTTGCATATTATGGTGGAAAATAAGTATTTGGTCAGAAACAAAATTTCATCTCAATACTTTGTAATATATCCTTTGTTGGCAATGACAGAGGTCAAACGTTTTCTGTAAGTCTTCACAAGGTTGCCACGCACTGTTGTTAGTATGTTGGCCCATTCCTCCATGCAGATCTCCTCTAGAGCAGTGATGTTTTTGGCTTTTCGCTTGGCAACACAGACTTTCAACTCCCTCCAAAGGTTTTCTATAGAGTTGAGATCTGGAGACTGGCTAGGCCACTCCAGGACCTTGAAATGCTTCTTACGAAGCCACTCCTTCGTTGCCCTGGTGGTGTGCTTTGGAACATTGTCATGTTGAAAGACCCAGCCACGTTTCATCTTCAATGCCCTTGCTGATAGAAGGAGGTTTGCACTCAAAATCTCACGATACATGGCCCCATTCATTCTTTCATGTACCCGAATCAGTCGTCCTGGCCCCTTTGCAGAGAAACAGCCCCAAAGCATGATGTTTCCACCACCATGCTTTACAGTAGGTATGGTGTTTGATGGATGCAACTCAGTATTCTTTTTCCTCCAAACACGACAAGTTGTGTTTCTACCAAACAGTTCCAGTTTGGTTTCATCAGACCATAGGACATTCTCCCAAAACTCCTCTGGATCATCCAAATGCTCTCTAGCAAACTTCAGATGGGCCCGGACATGTACTGGCTTAAGCAGTGGGACACGTCTGGCACTGCAGGATCTGAGTCCATGGTGGCGTAGTGTGTTACTTATGGTAGGCCTTGTTACATTGGTCCCAGATCTCTGCAGTTCATTCACTAGGTCCCCCCGCGTGGTTCTGGGATTTTTGCTCACCGTTCTTGTGATCATTCTGACCCCACGGGGTGGGATTTTGCGTGGAGCCCCAGATCGAGGGAGATTATCAGTGGTCTTGAATGTCTTCCATTTTCTAATTATTGCTCCCACTGTTGATTTCTTCACTCCAAGCTGGTTGGCTATTGCATATTCAGTCTTCCCAGCCTGGTGCAGGGCTACAATTTTGTTTCTGGTGTCCTTTGACAGCTCTTTGGTCTTCACCATAGTGGAGTTTGGAGTCAGACTGTTTGAGGGTGTGCACAGGTGTCTTTTTATACTGATAACAAGTTTAAACAGGTGCCATTACTACAGGTAATGAGTGGAGGAAAGAGGAGACTCTTAAAG
The DNA here is from genome assembly GCF_051348905.1 of Ranitomeya variabilis. NCBI lineage: Eukaryota > Metazoa > Chordata > Amphibia > Anura > Dendrobatidae > Ranitomeya > Ranitomeya variabilis. The sequence goes on along the minus strand of NC_135237.1, from coordinate 572,188,608 downwards.
AAGAAGTTACAGGTCTGTGAGAGCCAGAAATCTTGATTGTTTGTTTCTGACCAAATACTTATTTTCCACCATAATATGCAAATAAAATGTTAAAAAAACAGACAATGTGATTTTCTGGATTTTTTTTTCTCAGTTTGTCTCCCATAGTTGAGGTCTACCTATGATGTAAATTACAGACGCCTCTCATCTTTTTAAGTGGTGGAACTTGCACTATTGCTGAATGACTAAATACTTTTTTGCCCCACTGTAGATATGAAAATAGAGTTAGCAAAACGAGGCCCGCTATAACTAGAAAGCAGAAGGATACAAAAGGGGTCTGAGCGGTCAGCAAAAAACCCTAATCAAAAACCATCCTGAGATTACAAGCACCCATGTGCCAACTCATGGCACATGGGGAGCACCTCAGCCCACTAGAGCTTCCAACTAGCATAGAGTAATATTTAGCAAGCTGGACAAAAAACAAAACAACTGAAAAGCATAACTTAGCTTATCCTGAGAGATCTGGAAGCAGGTAGTCAGAACCAAACTGAGCACATCTGAATACATTGATAGCCGGCAAGGGAATGACAGGAAAGCCAGGTTAAATAGGAAACACCCAGCCTCAGATGGACAGGTGGAAACCAGAGACCGCAACCCACCAAAGTCACCCAGTACCAGTTGTAACCACCAGAGGGAGCCAAAAAACAGAATCCACAACAGTACCCCCCCCTTGAGGAGGGGTCACCGAACCCTCACGAGAACCCCCAGGGCGATCAGGATAAGCTCTATGGAAGGCGCGGACCAAATCAGTCGCATGAACATCAGAGGCGACCACCCAGGAATTATCCTCCTGACCATAACCCTTCCACTTAACCAAATACTGGAGTTTACGTCTGGAAACACGAGAATCCAAGATCTTCTCAACAACATACTCCAATTCTCCCTCCACCAGCACCGGAGCAGGAGGCTCAACCGAAGGAACAACGGGCACCTCATACCTCCGCAATAACGACCGATGGAACACGTTATGAATAGCAAACGATGCTGGGAGATCCAAACGAAAAGATACAGGGTTAAGAATCTCCAAGATCTTATAAGGACCGATGAACCGAGGCTTGAACTTGGGAGAAGAGACCTTCATAGGGACAAAACGAGAAGACAACCACACCAAGTCCCCAACACGAAGTCGGGGACCCACGCGGCGACGGCGATTAGCAAACTGCTGAGCCTTCTCCTGAGACAACTTCAAATTGTCCACCACCTGATTCCAAATCTGATGTAGCCTGTCCACCACCACGTCCACTCCAGGACAATCCGAAGGCTCCACCTGACCAGAGGAAAAACGAGGATGAAACCCCGAATTACAAAAGAAAGGAGAAACCAAAGTAGCAGAACTAGCCCGATTATTAAGGGCAAATTCGGCCAGTGGCAAAAAGGCAACCCAGTCATCTTGATCAGCAGAAACAAAACACCTTAAATAAGTTTCCAAGGTCTGATTAGTTCGCTCCGTCTGGCCATTCGTCTGAGGATGGAATGCAGACGAGAAAGACAAATTAATGCCCATCTTAGCACAAAACGTCCGCCAAAATCTAGACACAAACTGGGATCCCCTGTCAGAAATGATATTCTCCGGAATCCCATGCAAACGAACCACGTTCTGAAAAAATAAAGGGACCAACTCAGAGGAGGAAGGCAACTTAGGCAAGGGTACCAAATGAACCATCTTAGAAAAGCGGTCACACACAACCCAGATAACGGACATTTTCTGTGAGACAGGGAGATCTGAAATAAAATCCATGGAAATGTGCGTCCAAGGCCTCTTCGGGATAGGCAAGGATAACAACAACCCACTGGCCCGAGAACACTAAGGCTTAGCCCGAGCACACACTTCACAAGACTGCACGAAGGTGCGCACATCCCTTGACAAGGAAGGCCACCAAAAAGACCTGGCCACCAAGTCTCTAGTACCAAATATTCCCGGATGACCAGCCAACACAGAAGAATGGACCTCGGAGATGACTCTACTGGTCCAATCATCCGGAACAAACAGTCTTTCTGGTGGACAACGATCAGGTTTATCCGCCTGAAACTCCTGCAATGCACGACACAAGTCTGGGGAGACGGCAGACAATATTACCCCATCCCTAAGGATACCAGTAGGCCCAGAGTCTCCAGGAGAGTCAGGCACAAAACTCCTGGAAAGAGCATCTGCCTTCACATTCTTTGAACCTGGCAGGTATGAAACCACAAAATTGAAACGAGAAAAAAACAACGACCAACGAGCCTGTCTAGGATTCAGACGCCTGGCAGACTCAAGGTAAATCAGATTTTTGTGATCAGTCAAGACCACCACACGATGTCTAGCACCCTCAAGCCAATGACGCCACTCCTCAAATGCCCACTTCATGGCCAAAAGCTCCCTATTACCCACATCATAATTGCGCTCGGCGGGCGAGAATTTTCTAGAAAAGAACGCACATGGCTTCATCACCGAGCCATCGGAACTTCTCTGTGACAAAACCGCCCCCGCTCCAATCTCGGAAGCATCAACCTCAACCTGAAAAGGAAGTGAAACATCTGGTTGACATAACACAGGAGCAGAAGAAAACCGGCGCTTAAGTTCCTGAAAGGCCTCCACAGCCGTAGGAGACCAATTAGCAACATCAGCACCCTTTTTAGTCAAATCAGTCAAAGGTTTAACAACACTGGAAAAATTAGCAATGAACCGACGATAAAAATTAGCAAAACCCAAGAACCTCTGAAGACTCTTAACAGATGTAGGTTGTGTCCAGTCACAAATCGCCTGAACCTTGACGGGATCCATCTCAATAGTAGAAGGAGAAAAAATGTACCCCAAAAAAGAAATCTTCTGGACTCCGAAGAGACATTTCGAGCCCTTCACAAACAGAGAATTGGCCCGCAGGACTTGAAACACCTTCCTGACCTGTAGAACATGAGACTCCCAGTCATCAGAAAAAACCAAAATATCATCCAAATACACAATCATAAACTTATCCAGATATTCATGGAAAATATTGTGCATAAAGGACTGAAAGACTGAAGGAGCATTAGAAAGTCCAAAAGGCATTACCAAATACTCAAAATGGCCCTCAGGCGTATTAAATGCGGTTTTCCACTCATCACCCTGCTTTATCCGCACAAGATTATACGCACCGCGAAGATCTATCTTAGTGAACCACCTAGCCCCCTTAATGCGAGCAAACAAATCAGTCAATAATGGCAATGGATACTGATATTTGACTGTAATCTTATTCAGAAGGCGATAATCTATACAAGGCCTCAGGGAACCATCTTTTTTAGCCACGAAAAAAAAACCTGCTCCCAGAGGGGACAAAGATGGACGAATATGTCCCTTTTCCAAGGACTCCTTAATATAATTCCGCATAGCAGTATGCTCTGGCACTGACAGATTAAATAAACGACCCTTAGGGAACTTACTGCCAGAAATTAATTCTATAGCACAGTCACAATCCCTATGAGGAGGGAGCGAATTGAGCTTAGGCTCCTCAAAAACATCCCGATAGTCAGACAAAAACGTAGGGACCTCAGAAGGAGTAGATGAAGCGATTGAAATCAGAGGTGCATCATCATGAACCCCCTGACATCCCCAGCTTAACACAGACATTGTTTTCCAATCCAGGACTGGATTATGAGTTTGTAACCATGGCAGACCAAGCACTAGTACATCATGTAAATTATACAGTACAAGGAAGCGAATCACCTCCTGATGAACGGGAGTCATGCGCATGGTCACTTGTGTCCAGTACTGCGGTTTATTCATAGCCAATGGTGTAGAGTCAATTCCCTTCAAAGGAATAGGAACTTCCAGAGGCTCCAGACTAAAACCGCAGCGTTTGGCAAATGACCAATCCATAAGACTCAGGGCAGCGCCCGAATCCACATAAGCATCGACGGAAATGGATGACAGTGAACAAATCAGAGTTACAGACAAAATGAACTTAGACTGCAGAGTACTAACGGCAAAAGATTTATCAACCTTTTTTGTGCGTTTAGAGCATGCTGATATAACATGAGCTGAATCACCACAATAAAAACACAATCCGTTTTTCCGCCTATAATTTTGCCGTTCACTTCTGGACTGAATTCTATCACATTGCATAGTCTCAGGTGCCTGTTCAGAAGACACCGCCAACTGGTGCACAGGTTTGCGCTCCCGCAAACGCCGATCAATCTGAATGGCCATAGTCATAGACTCATTCAGACCTGTAGGCGCAGGGAACCCCACCATAATATCCTTAATGGCCTCAGAAAGACCATCTCTGAAGTTTGCAGCCAGGGCGCACTCATTCCACTGAGTAAGTACCGACCATTTCCGAAATTTTTGACAATATACTTCCGCTTCATCATGCCCCTGAGAGAGGGCTAATAAAGCCTTTTCAGCCTGAATCTCCAGGTTAGGTTCCTCATAGAGCAATCCCAGTGCCAGAAAAAATGCATCCACACTGAGCAATGCAGGATCCCCTGGTGCCAATGCAAATGCCCAATTCTGAGGGTCGCCCCGCAGGAAAGATATTACAATCTTGACCTGCTGAGCAGGGTCTCCAGAGGAGCGAGATTTCAAAGAAAGAAACAATTTGCAATTGTTCCTGAAATTCAGGAAGGTAGATCTATCTCCAGAAAAAAACTCTGGAATAGGAATTCTAGGTTCAGACATAGGAGTGTGAACAACAAAATCCTGTATGTTTTGAACTTTTGCAGCGAGATTATTCAGGCTGGAAGCCAAACTCTGGACATCCATATTAAACAGCTAAGGTCAGAGCCATTCAAGGGTTAAGAGGAGGTAAGAAGCAGCTAGACAGCAATTAAAGGCTAGGCAGCAAAACTCTGAGGGAAAAAAAAAAAAAAAAAATTCCCTTCAACACTTCTTTTTCTCCTGCTTCAGCCCAAACAATTAACACTTTGTGGGCCGGCTATACAGTTATGGATCCCAATGGCTAGGGGATCGCACTGGACAAGCAAAAAATAACTCAAATAACGGACGAGCTCTAGGGTGATGGAACCTGGGCTGACCGCTGCCCTACTCCTGACAAACACAACTAGAAATAGCCAGGGAGCGTGCCTACGTTGATTCTAGACGCCTCGCGCCAGCCTAAGAGCTAACTAGCACTGCAGAGAAAATAAAGACCTAACTTGCCTCCAGAGAAATAAACCCCAAAGGTATAGTTGCCCCCCACATGTATTGACGGTGAAAATGAGAGGAAGGCACGCACATAGATATGAAAATAGAGTTAGCAAAACGAGGCCCGCTATAACTAGAAAGCAGAAGGATACAAAAGGGGTCTGAGCGGTCAGCAAAAAACCCTAATCAAAAACCATCCTGAGATTACAAGCACCCATGTGCCAACTCATGGCACATGGGGAGCACCTCAGCCCATTAGAGCTTCCAACTAGCATAGAGTAATATTTAGCAAGCTGGACAAAAAACAAAACAACTGAAAAGCATAACTTAGCTTATCCTGAGAGATCTGGAAGCAGGTAGTCAGAACCAAACTGAGCACATCTGAATACATTGATAGCCGGCAAGGGAATGACAGGAAAGCCAGGTTAAATAGGAAACACCCAGCCTCAGATGGACAGGTGGAAACCAGAGACCGCAACCCACCAAAGTCACCCAGTACCAGTTGTAACCACCAGAGGGAGCCCAAAAACAGAATCCACAACACCAACCCTGCCCAGTAGCCAAGGACCCCGCCCTGCTAGTGCCCATCGATGCCCCACCACTACCACCACCCGGCTGGGTGTGTGGCCGTCTAGAGTGGGAGCTGCCCTGGGAGACCCTAGAGACTTCCGATGCCCCATTACAGCCCACCAAAAGGACTGTAGACATCCAGGGGGAGTGGGTGACTTTTAAATGGACCCATACCAGCATTGACCTGATCGGGTTCCCCAGGGCGCCCTAAGCAGAGGGAGAGCAAGTGGAGATCATCAGCTAGCAGGAATACCGCCAGCAGCAGGTGCTCCAACGAAAGCGGAAGGAGAGGCAGGAGGAGCTCAGGCGCCAGGCTGTGAGGGAAAAAGATTTACAGGCCAAAGCCTGGGCCCGGAAGGTGGGTCATGAGGACCGGGGCCCATGGAGATGAGGAACTGTTGTAACATTCCGCCTCAATTCTGGCTGGGGCTTCATCAAAGAGCCTGACCTTTACCCTGAAGTCTTCGTGACTAGACGAGATGAAGAGGCACACTTAATGGAAGGACACCTTGTCAGGGACCTCTACCCTGGTGACCGCGTCACTTACACCAGACATTGGGGAGATAAGGGGTGGTATGCCCTCCATGTCCATAAATGCGAGCTAAATGAGGAGAAATCGCCACCTCGTGGCTGGGAGCCACTACCACCAGCAGCTCCATAGTGCCCATCATCAACTCCACCTGGCCAGGTGACCCCTGCACTGTTCACCATGTGCACAAAGGCCACAAAGACCACCATCAGGCAGACCATAGTGGGCACCCAGACGCCTATTCAGAGCATGCACTCCTTATATGTACTGTGTGGGAATCGCCCAAATCCACATATACTGCCGTGGAAATTGCCACAATCCAAGTAAAGCACGTCAAAATCAGAAAAATGACTGTACATAATTAATTTAACTCTTTTTGGCTGTTTAGAAGTTTATTGAACCCAACCAGGGTTTCCACTTAAAGGGGTTCCACGTTACAAGGGATCCTATGTTTTGCACAAGTTGCTTGTTGCCTTCCATTAAAGACACTGGAGTCATGGATAGTAAATGGCTCAAAAACTTTCACTTGTAAATAGTTTTCACCTTATTAAGGGTGCTTTCTACTGGTTTTACATACGAGTTCTTAAAGGGACTGTTCCCATGTTGCCTTAAAGTTCAGACTTGTTTTCCAGAGACCTGAAGAAAAACCCGTTTGGCACGGCAGGATTCCAGGTCTGGCTACACGCCTTGTAACCCGCCCAAGACCAACGTTGGGGGTTAATGACGGGTCCCTCACATTGTTGCTGCTGTTTTAGACTTAATGATTGACTTGAGTATTATTTGCACTACCCCATTGAAAGACTTGAATACTGTTTGAACCCTTAAAGGGAATGTTTACTTGTTGCACCTTGCCAGTTAGAATTGTATGACGCAAGATAAAAGGTTAATATATTACAGAGTTAATATAGTAAATAATAATAAAATTGTGAGTTGAAGTTAAATAGTATTATATGAAAGAAGTAGATGATGCACTTTTGATAAAATGGAGAAAATAAAGTAACCCACTGGGGTTGGACGAAGACTTTGCACTTAAGAGATCGTATTTCATAGTTAATCAATTGTTGCACTGTTCCATTAAATTGTCCTATGTTTAAAAGTGGATCCACAATGTAAATAGTTCATGCAACGTTCAAGTGTTCTCACCTCCCATAAAGGGAAGCTCTAGTTTACATAATATTAATTAGTTTTAGAAGTTTATAGCATTCCAAAAATTGTATGTCTTTTTGCTAACATGTATTGTTGTTCTTCTTTTCCCAGTCCGGGAGTACTGGATTTAACGGGGGGGAGTGTGGCACCCCAGGGTCCTGGTTGTCACAGTGGCATTGCTTTCCTCTCAGGGAGAGTGATGCTACATTTGGAGGCAAGTAAGGATAACTGCATCCAGGTACCACAAGCATGCAACATATTCACACTCCAGGCCACTGGGGGGAGCTTTTGATCCTATTTACTAGGTGACTCCCCATATAGATATATAACTTGTAGTCTGTAGGGAAGGTTAATTAGTTCCAGACATCCGTCTGAGGAGGACAGAGGGTCCACGGAGCTGTGCATGCCCTAAGAGCTGCAGCTCCCAGAAGGAGACATTTTCAGAAAGCAGAATATGTTGCGGTGAGCGTGCAGGAAAGCAAAACACAGGAGAGGATACCAGAAGTGGACCAGCCCCGAGCAGGCTGCCTCCTTCTGAGGCACAGATAACCAGTAGCCGGAACAACGAGGTAGTAAAGACCTCTACACTTTACTTCAGAGACCGGCAGGACAGCTAATTGCACGTTACCTGTCCGCACTTACACCCAGGAGACACGGTGGCACCCCTCAGAGGCTGGGGCATGCTAGAGTCCCTATAAACCACCTCAAGCCACCAGTCATACGGGTTTTGTCCTATCCGACTACGGGGGACAGAGAGAGAGACACACAACATCTGTGAGGACCTTATTTGAAGCTTATGCAGTAAGGGACTACACCACTACAGTGGAAGGGAAGGATATTGATTTCCACCTGGACAAGGGGATTCTGGAATTGCCTCCAAACCGGCCGGACTCTACCTGCCCTGTGATCTGGTGCCCTGGACTGTGGCTGCTGAAACCAACAGTAAACAAGGTAAAGAGACTGCAAACCTGTGTCCTCGTCCTTCACTGCACCTCTCACTATTCTACCATCTACATACTGGGAAGCTCTGGGGATATACTTCACCTGTGGGAAGGTATACCATCTAGCTGCCATAACATCGCCCCAGCGGACCCCTTAAAGCAGCGTCGGTCACCCTGACCGAATACCACAGGTGGCGTCACGAACACAAACTTTATCCCTTTAAAGACCTTTCCCTTTTATACGAACGTCCCAGGGCCACGGACCGGGTCAGCCACCGTGACATCCTCCCTTTGAGCCGACCGGACCCGGTACCAAGTAACCCCTTGCCCTGACGGGGAGCTCCACTTACATTCATGTTGTTTAATAATTTGTTCAAAGATCTTTCCTGGTATAGAAGTCAGACTCACCGGGCCTATGGTTCCTCGGGTCCACCTTCTTCCCCTTTTTGAAGATAGGAACAACATTTGCTCTTCTCCAATCTTCTGGGACTTCTCCTGTTCTCCAAGAATTTTCAAATATTATGGAAAGTGGTTCAAAAATGTCTTCTGCTATCTCCTTCAGTACTCTCCATTTGCTTGTTGACACTGCAAACTACAGCCAGATCCTTTTTATAGCACAGCTTGAAAATCCAGCAATTTTAAACGGGTTTGCCCATCTCAGCCATCACATCTGAGTGCGCAGAAAATTCTGCCATTTTTGTGGTACTGAAAAAATTTTTGGGAGTGTCTTATACAATTTCTTGACACCATTTTGCTGCCAAAAATATTTAGCTATAGGGCAGATATTTTACACTGGATTTTGACCGCCATCTGGATCGCATATCATTGAGCTAAAAATTGTGCCATTTCAGGCATCCATAGAATTTTTTTTGTTGTGTCATAGCCTACTTATTGACACAATTTTGCTGGCCAAAAAAATAAATACAGGCCAGATATTTGAAAGAGGGCTATCTCCGTCAGACGTCTCATCTATCTGTGGGCTACAAATTTACTCATTTCAGGCCTACATTCACCTTTTTTTGCTGTGTGTTACCCTAATTCTATACACTATTTTTCTGGAAAAAAAACAAAAATACAGGCCACATATTGAACAGTGTGCTATCTCTGTCAGACACCTCATCTATCTGTGGGCCACAAATTGTGGCATTTGAGACCTCCATTTAACTGTTTTGGCTATCTGTTACCCTAGTTCTATATACTATTTTGCGTTAGAAAAAAATACAGGCCACATATTGAACAGTGTGTTACCTCCATCAGACACCTCATCTATCTGTGGCCAACAAATTGTGTCATTTGAGACCTCCAACTGTTTTTGCTGTGTGTTACCTTAGATCTATACACTATTTTGCATTAAAAAAAAATGCAGGCCACATATTGAACAGTGTTGTATCTCCGTCAGATGCCTCATCTCTATGTGGCCTACAAATTGTGGCATTTGAGACCTCCATTCAACTGTTTTGGCTGTTACCCTAGTTCTATACACTATTTTGCATTAAAAAACAAAAATACAGGCCACATATTGAACAGTGTGGTATCTCCGTCAGACGCCTCATCTATCTGTGGGCTACAAATTGTGGCATTTCAGGCTTCCATTCAACTGTTTTTGCTGTGCCTTGCCCTAGTTATTGACAACAGTTTGCTAAAAAAAAAATAATTATTACCTACAGGCAGATGTTTTAAACTGTGGTTCTCCCGTACACGGATCACATATAATTTTGCTCCAAATTGATGTGCACTGATGTGCGTGCAAGCCAATCCCCTGTCCACGCTGCATGCAAAGATGCCTCCTGCCCTGCACCTGTCATTGCCTACACTCAACTAGCACCATCATCAAGCCCGTCCACGTCCTTGTCCTAGCGCAGTCTTCAGTTGTCCATACCCCAGTCATTGGAATGCAATGGTCTGTTTGCGCTCAAAATATTGCCTTTTAGGCTTGTGGAGACGGAAGCTTTCCGCAACCTGATGGCGGCAGCATCCCAAGGTGCTCAGTCCCCAGCCGCCACTATTTCTCCTTGTGTGCCATCCCGGCATTACACAAGCACGTGTCCCACAACGTTATCTGTGCACTCAACAATACTGTTACTAGGAAAGTCCACCTAACCACTTACACGTGGACAAGTGCTTGTGGGCAGGGATGGTACATCTCACTGATGGCACACTGGGTTAACATAGTGGAAGCCGGGACTCAGTTGGACCTTGGGATGGAACACGTCCTCCCGATGCTGAGGATTGTGGGCCCTAAGTCAATCAGGTTTGCCCCCACAGTCTACAGCTCCTGCACGTTCACCTTCTCCTCTTCAGCCTCCAGCACATCAGTCACAAGCTGGCAGAACTGCAGCACTGCCTCAGCAAAGCGTCAACAGGCTGTGCTGAAGCTAATATGCTTAGGTGACAAACCGCACAATGCTGAAGAGTTGTGGACAGCTCTGAAAGAGCAGGCAGCTCTGTGGCTGACACCGCTTAACCTACAGCTAGGCATGGTCGTGTGTGACAATGGCCGGAACCTGTTGACGGCTCTGAGGCGAGGCGAGCTCATACTTTCCATGCCTGCCGGATCTGCTTGTGAAAGTACGCCGCCTGTGTGCCCATTTTACAAAAGTCAGCTACAGCTTCAACCGCCCTTGCCATGCTTCAGCAGCGTTTGCAGCTTTCAGCTCACCGACTGGTGTGTGATGTCCCCACGCATTGGAACTCTACACTGCATATGTTGGAAAGGATTTGTGAGCAGAAGAGGGCAGTTGTTGACTACCAGCATCGTGTCTGCGAATTGAGATACTGATTTGGCTTTTATCCTAAGTCATATTGCACGACTCGTTAGAGGGTTGATTGTGACTTGTAGGATCGCTACTTCCAACAGGTGGCGCTATAGAGTTAAGTCCTCTTTTTCTCAGAAGAGGCAATTTGCATATTCAGCATCAACAAGGCAGTCGGCATTCAGTTCAGACCCCACCCAAAAGACCTCAGCAGTGGACATGGATGTCAGACATATGTACCATCCTACAAAAACTTTGACTACTCTACCAAGATGGTGAGCGGCGATGACGTCATAATTAGCATCACCATCCCACTTCTCTGCATTCTGAAAAGCTCTCTACTCACAATGAAAGAGGATGCATTGCACAAGGAGCATGATGAGATGGAGCAAGGAACCATACAGGGTGATTACACTCACCCCAGCCTCATTTCATCCCAATGTAGATTGGTTGACAATGAGGATGAGGAGGAGGAGGAAGAAAAGAAGTTACTTTCATGCACTATAGACGGTACTACAAGCACAACTGTCATATCGTCTGTTCAGTGGGAATGGCCTGAGGACAGGGAGGAGGAGGAGGACAGCATGGTCAATCGTCCTGTTGGTGAGGTCAAGGAAGTCTTGCCTGTTAGCAATCTGGCACTCATGGCTGATGTTATGTTGCATTGCCTTTCCGGTGACTGTTACATTATCAAAATTTTTTGGTGACACTCATTACTGGTTGGTGACACTTCTAGACCGATGCTACAAGGAGAACTTTCAATCTCTTCCAGAGGCAGGTAGGTGTACTAAAATGTTGCAGTACCAGAGGGCCATTGTTGCAGAATTACTTTAAAAAAATCCCATCTGAAAATGCTGGCGGCAGAGGTCACAGTTTGTTGGACAACCAAGGAGTACAGGAGAGAGAGACACAACCCCAGAAGCAGAGGAACACTGGCAAAGTTCTGGGAGAGTTTTCTCAGACCCTCCCATCACACTGGCCCTGAAGTGTGGGGTACTGTCACAAGGAGTTCAAAGTTTGGGAAGATGCTGAGGGAGTACCTTGCTGACTGTACCAACATCCTCCGTGCTTCCTCTGTGTCTTTTAATTATTGGGTATCCAAGCTGGACACGTGGCATGAATTGGCTCTCTACACCTTGGGGTCCTGGCCTGCCCTGCCACTAGCATTTTGTCAGAGCGGGTTTTTAGTGCCGCTGGTGGAATTATAACTAATAAGCGCGTCCACCTGTCAACTGAAAATGCTGACAGGCTGACTCTTATAAAATGAACCAGGGCTGGATTGGGCCAGACTTCTCTACACCACCGAATGGTAACAGTGAAACATAACCTCTGATACAGTGTCTTTTTTGGGAGGTGTATTCCCATGCACCTCTACACACCCACACATGGATATAGACTTCCTGATTTTGGCTATTTGGTGTTATCCTCCTCCTTCTCCTCATCCTCATCATCCACCACCACTAGATCACCATGATGACCGTGGGCCGCGATGCAACAGCCACTAAAAATTTTTGCAAGGGTTTTTACTGTTTATGATGCCCGTAACAAATTTTTAAACAAATATGTTGATGTGTACCCTCCAGGAGGAAATGTTTGTCAGCACATACACTTAGTGTATGGGCATTACAAGTATAGGAGACCCACTCCTTTAAACTGGGAAACCATTTTTAGGAGGCCATCCTCCTCGTCTCTTCCAACACCACCACTAGATCACCATGTTGACCATGGTCTGTGATGCAACAGCCACTAAAAAATTTTGCAAGGGTATTTATGAAGCCCGTAACAAATTTTTTAACAAATATGTTGATGTGTAACTCCCAGGGGGAAATGTTTGTCAGCTCATACACTTAGTGTATGGGCATTACAAGTATAGGAGACCCGCTCCTTTAAACTGGGAAAACATTTTTCAGAGGCCATACTCCATGTCTATTCAGACACCATATTACTGTGCCTGCCTCCTGGTCCCGTGATACTCCCCTCGCTCCTCGGCGTGCCGCTGGCCGGGGTCTGCTCTTCCTGCTTTTTGTCCATGTCGGGGATTCTGACGCCTGCGCATGCACGCTAGGCAGCTTAGGCAGTGGCCGCGCACTTCTTCAACTCCTTTATGACCTGGAAGCGTCCTTCCGGTGTGGGGGCAGCGACCAGGTATATCAGGCCGCTTCCTTCTAGAGGAAGTGCCTGATTATTGCTCTAGTGTCCGTCCTGATGCTAGTCTTGGTATCAGTGTGGGTGCTCCCTTTTCCTCAGGTCACAGTGCGCGCTGTGCTACGCTCAGTGTGCTTCCAGTATGTGCTCTGCTACTCTCAGTGTGCATCCCAGTGTGCGCTCTGCCCTCTCTTGTTTCCCCGATGTGCTTCTCTGTGTTATCCCAGCTCTGACTTGTCTCCTGTTTCGCCTTCCTCTCTTTTAGTACCAGCCTTCCTCTGGGCTCTGGTGGTCTGGATCTGGTCCCGTCTCCCTGCCTTCTTTTCGATGGATTCCACTCCTTCATCTCGACTACCCGCCCCTGTATCCTGTTTTTTCCCATTTTGCTCTTAGTATCTATCCCTGATTCCCCGTGTCTCTTGTCCACCTTAGGTCTTCTGTGAGCTGACCTCCTGGTACCAGCAGTCGTGGTAGTCTACTCCCCTGGGGCTGCCCCTGACACCCCTGTATAGGGGTCGATCTCACTAGTTCAGCTCACTCAGGGTGGGTTGGTATCACACCCCAGTGGGTCCACTCTAGAAATCGTGACACATCACCACTAGAACACGAGGGTGAACGTATTCCGTGATGCAACACCCACTATACTTTTTTTGCAAGGGTGGTTATGATGGCCAGAAAAAAAATATTTACACAGTATGTTTTTCAGCCCAGGTATAGGATACCTGCTCCTTTAAACTGGGAAAACATTTTTCGGAGACCATCCTCCACATTTCTTCCTTGGGGGATTGGAGTGTGTGAAAATTTTGGCCATTTTATTCGCTTCATGGGCAAACTTTAGGTGACTTAAAAAAATCAGTACGTGGGTTCAAAGGCTTATTGGGGTGTGTGTAACTTTGGTGCAGGGCAGGCCTTGCACTAAATGCATAAGCAAACAGTAAGGGAGACAGACTTTCTTCTAATGGGAATAATTTTGTCATGAGGCCCTCAAGTACATCTGCTGAAAGGGTTATTGGGGTGCATGTAACTTTGGGACAGGCAAGGCCTTGCATTCAGTGCTTAAGCAAACAGTATGGGAGACACAATTTCTTCCAATGGGAACAATTTTGTTCTGAGGCCCTCAAGTGCGTCTGCTGAAAGGGTTATTGGGGTGCATCTAACATTGGTGCAGGGCAGGCCTTGCATTCATTGCATAAGCAAACAGTATGGGAGTACCAAATGGATACTTTGAACTTTGGTTGCATGTGGTCATCCATGACGTCTGTTCAATGGGTTGCTGGGGTGTGTCCAAATTTTGGGCAGCCCCACCACTCACTGCATACGCAATAACAGTATCAGGGACCCACTTTTTAATAATGGGAACAACAAAGCATGGCCGGCTGATGTCTCTCTAAGAATAGTAAGGGCCAACTGCTGGCCCTATAAAAATAGACTTTGTCACTTTCAGAGTCCCTCCTTCATAAATGAAACAGGATGTGTCACACACCACATGTCCAAATAAGGTTGTAAAATGTTAAAATGACATTTCCCAGTGAATGCATTTGTCTTGGTTGAAATCAATGGTAAAGTTGAAAAACGGATCTGCAGCGGCCCAGAGTCCTGGTCGTTGCAGTACTGATGCTCCGCCACTAAGGGGAGTGATGGTACGTCTGATGGCACTGAAGGAGTTCACCTGACCAGGTATCACAGACACCAATGCACTTCACAGTCTGGCCTCCAGGGGGAGCTAAGGGCGCTATGTATTAGGCCACTCCTCACAGTCTGGTAAAACTGGGGGTTGGATAGAAAGTTAGACAGAAGCTGACTGGGTTGGAACCAGGCAACATCCTGTGGCAGAGAGTGTTGCAGGGGAAGATTCAGGGGGGTCCCTGTCAGGGGTGGGATCCTGACAGAGGCCTAGCTAAAAGGAAAGAACGTTAAGGAACCGCGCCTGCACTACACCGTGGCGGTATCTCAAGAAAGGACAAGAAGCGAGGTTTATTGTGGAGAGTGAGAAACGAGATCAAAGCAAAAAGGAGATAACACCAGTAGGAGTCGTGCCGTAAGATCGAGGCAACATCCTACTGAGGCGCGTAGCCGGTGGCCGGAACGCCGAGGAAGTATTGAGCTCCAAGCATTACTTCAAACCAACGGCAGGACAGTTAATTATAGGTTGGCTGTCTCACCTAAATCACCTAAGCAGACATAGAGGGCAACAGTGGGAGAGGGGCGACACTAGGGTCCCGGAAGAACTCCAGGCCTACCCGTCATACGGGTGCGTCCTATCCATATCATCTGGGGGATGGAGAAGAACATCAGAACAGATATAAGTTGTGGCAAAAACATCAGAGAAAGGAACATCAGAAATAGACACAACAGTTGTGAGGACTATCCCGTGGTGCTCAGCAGGGAAGTACTACAACACACAGGCGCTAGAAGGAAGGCACAGATTTCCACCTGCAAAGGGAACTCTGGAGGTGCCATCGGACCGGCCGGTCTCAGACAGCCCTGTTAACCGTACTCTGGATTACGGACCCTGAAGCCTTCAGTAAAGAGGTAAAGAGACTGCAACCCTGTGTCCTCGTTATTCACCGCGAACTGCACCACGCACCACTACCTACACCTTTCATTGGACGCCCCTTAGCAGGGTCACGGACCGAGTCTAGCCACCGTGACAACCCCAGAACTGAGACAGAGAGGCCCGGTACCGAGTACCCCGCGGCCCTGCGACTGAGGGCGCTCCAACTTGGCGTCACGAACAGGATCTACTTAAGCCTGAAGAATCAGGTCATGTGTGCCTTGGAACTGTGATTTACTGTGCTTGAACTGTGACTTATTGCAAAGACTGTGGATTACCACTTGCCGCCAAAAGTTCCCGCCAAAACCGCCGCCATTACAGCGCTAAGAGGAACGCAGGAAAAGAAGAAGGGCATGGAAGTGGGCGTAGACAAGATGAAGAGCGTGAAAGACAATGGCCGCCCAGTCTAAATATTTCTGTACCTTGAGGACGTGTCCGTCAGCAGCCGAGATCCGCCTCCTGATTCTCAATGGTGGGCGGAGGCAGAGAAAACGAAACTGCCCATGAAGGAGAGAGCAGGAAAAGGACCAGGAAGAAGAAACCTACATGGAGGACGCCATGGCGAGCTGCCTGGAGCCGGAGCGTGGGGTCAGAGCAGAGGACTCCCCCAGCTACCCGGAGGGGCACCGTAGCCAGGCCTCCATCACTGATACTGATTTCCTGCAGGCCGGAGTGGATGAGCTCAGCGAGCAACTCCGGCAGACGCAGCTAAGCACTGAGGCTGGGTGGAAGAAGACCTTCATCGGGAGCCTCACCAGACGTCTGTCGGCAGCCTCGTCTGGTCCGGAGCAAGAAAGAAATTCCAGCGCTCCGAAGCCAGAAAGCAAGGCCCTGCTGGAAAGCGAGATGCTGCAAACGGAGATGACAACGCCGCAGCGCAAGGCCCTGCAACCAGCGTTCCAGACCTCAGCGGAGATGGAGCAGACCGACACCGGAGGAACCGCGTCTGAAGCAGGTATGAAGAACGACCCTGCCCCGGTGACTGAGGAACTGTTGAAGGAAGTATTGAGCTCCAAGCATTACTTCAAACCAACGGCAGGACAGTTAATTATAGGTTGGCTGTCTCACCTAAATCACCTAAGCAGACATAGGGGGCAACAGTGGGAGAGGGGCGACACTAGGGTCCCGGAAGAACTCCAGGCCTACCCGTCATACGGGTGTGTCCTATCCATATCATCTGGGGGACGGAGAAGAACATCAGAACAGACATAAGTTGTGGGAAATAACATCAGAAACAGACACAACAGTTGTGAGGACTATCCCGTGGTGCTCAGCAGGGAAGGACTACAACACACAGGCGCTAGAAGGAAGGCACAGATTTCCACCTGCAAAGGGAACTCTGGAGGTGCCATCGGACCGGCCGGTCTCAGACAGCCCTGTTAACCGTACTCTGGATTACGGACCCTGAAGCCTTCAGTAAAGAGGTAAATAGACTGCAATCCTGTGTCCTCGTTATTCACCGCGAACTGCACCACGCACCACTACCTACACCTTTCATTGGACGCCCCTTAGCAGGGTCACGGACCGGGTCTAGCCACCGTGACAACCCCAGAACTGAGACAGAGAGGCCCGGTACCGAGTACCCCACGGCCCTGCGACTGGGGGCGCTCCACATCAAAAACGCTGCTTATGAACATAGCTCAAGTGGTGGAGGAACATTTTTGTTTTGGGTTATTTATATACAAGTCATTACCCTGGAAAGGATGTACCTTAACATATTTCCCAGGAAAATCCATTTGGGTTTAGTTTTTATGTTTTATTGTGCACCTGTAAAAATGGCGTAAGACTCTGACAACATTGTTCACAGCTGTGACATGGGAGTCAGGAAAGCTTCCAGGGGTCTTCACCATGATGTTCCCATGTCATTTGAGCAGTGTTTCCATCAGTTTCAGACGTTTTTAGACCTTAAAAGGACCCCCAGGTGGGATCGCGGTAAAATGCTTGTGTTTCCAATAGACTTACATAGGGCTCGTTGCTCAGGTCGAGTACCCGAGTATTCCAATCTGCTCGACCCGAGCAACGAGCACCAGAGTATTTTAGTGCTCGCTCATCACTAGTTTCGTTGTATGTGAATAGGATGAATGATGATGTCACCTGTAGTGAATTTTGTGTTGGCAGCTCTACAGAGGATGGACCTTCATGTCAGCTATGCTCCCGGACCTCTGCTGGCCACAGATGTAGAGAATGGCTATCTAGTGCAATGGCGGGCACACGAGAGACCACTTAGCATGAAGCGCACACGTGTTCAGGAGCTGCAATACATTGCCAACGAGCTGGATAACGTTGGAGGGGGAGACGACGGACTGGTAATTGTCATAAACTGCATGGCCCACTTTGTGCCATTCCCAGTGAGATTTTATTTACAAAGGATGCGAAATATCCGTAATGCTGTTGTCCGGTTATTGGAGCGAAGTCCCCAGACCAAGGTCTTCATCAAATCAGGGAACACCGGCTTCCTGTATGAACATGGCAGTGACTGGCTGTCCTTACAGCTGGATACTCTGATGAGGGGCGTCTTCTTGGGACTGCCGGTTACAATTATCGATGCCTGGCAGATGACCTCCTGCCACTATCTGCCCAAAAGCATCCACCCCAAGGAAGTTATAATCAAGAACATGGTGTACTCATTGCTCTCTTGCATTTGCCCTGCATGACAGGAATCATCAGTGTTATTATCTAGGTCACAGCCTACACCCAATCCATTCCTGGAAGACATGGCATACCCACTCATCACAGCTGGACATGACGTGTCAATGTGTTATATGCTGTGCAGATCACGAAGAGAATGTGGAGGATGACAGTCAGGGTATAGGATAATGAGAATGACACTCGGGGTACAGAATAATAAGACTGACACTGGGGGTACAGGATAATGACACTGACACTCGGGGTACAGGATAATGACACTGACACTCGGGGTACAGGATAATGACACTGACACTGGGGGTACAGGATAATGACACTGACACTGGGGGTACAGGATAATGACACTGACACTGGGGGTACAGGATAATGACACTGACACTGGGGGTACAGGATAATGACACTGACACTCGGGGTACAGGATAATGACACTGACACTGGGGGTACAGGATAATGACACTGACACTCGGGGTACAGGATAATGACACTGACACTCGGAGTACAGGATAATGACACTGACACTCAGGGTACAGGATAATGACACTGACACTGGGGGTACAGGATAATGACGCCGACACTCGGGGTACAGGATAATGACACTGACACTCGGGGTACAGGATAATGACACTGACACTGGGGGTACAGGATAATGACGCCGACACTCGGGGTACAGGATAATGACACTGACACTCGGAGTACAGGATAATGACACTGACACTCAGGGTACAGGATAATGACGCCGACACTGGGGGTACAGGATAATGACACTGACACTGGGGGTACAGGATAATGACACTGACACTCGGGGTACAGTATAATGACACTGACACTGGGGGTACAGGATAATGACACTGACACTGGGGGTACAGGATAATGACACTGACACTCGGGGTACAGGATAATGACACTGACACTGGGGGTACAGGATAATGACACTCATACTGGGGGTACAGGATAATGACACTGACACTGGGGGTACAGGATAATGACACTGACACTCGGGGTACAGGATAATGACACTGACACTCGGGGTACAGGATAATGACACTGACACTGGGGGTACAGGATAATGACACTGACACTGGGGGTACAGGATAATGACACTGACACTGGGGGCACAGGATAATGACACTGACACTCGGGGTACAGGATAATGACACTGACACTGGGGGTACAGGAGAATGACACTGACACTGGGGGTACAGGATAATGACACTGACACCCGGGGTACAGGATAATGACACTGACACTGGGGGTACAGGATAATGACACTGACACTCGGGGTACAGGATAATGACACTGACACTGGGGGTACAGGATAATGACACTGACACTGGGGGTACAGGAGAATGACACTGACACTCGGGGTACAGGATAATGAGACTGACACTCAGGGTACAGGATAATAATGAGACTGACACTCGGGGTACAGAATAATGAGACTGACACTCAGGGTACAGGATAATGACGCCGACACTCGGGGTACAGGATAATGACGCTGACACTGGGGGTACAGGAGAATGACACTGACACTCGGGGTACAGGATAATAATGAGACTGACACTCGGGGTACAGAATAATGAGACTGACACTCAGGGTACAGGATAATGACGCCGACACTCGGGGTACAGGATAATGATACTGACACTCAGGGTACAGGATAATGACGCCGACACTCGGGGTACAGGATAATGACACTGACACTCGGGGTACAGGATAATGACGCTGACACTTGGGGTACAGGATAATGACGCCGACACTCGGGGTACAGGATAATGACACTGACACTGGGGTACAGGATAATGACACTGACACTGGGGGTACAGGATAATGACACTGACACTGGGGGTACAGGATAATGACGCTGACACCCGGGTTACAGGATAATGACACTGACACTCGGGGTACAGGATAATGACACTGACACTGGGGGTACAGGATAATGACACTGACACTCGGGGTACAGGATAATGACACTGACACTGGGGGTACAGGATAATGACACTGACACTGGGGGTACAGGATAATGACACTGACACTGGGGGTACAGGATAATGACACTGACACTGGGGGTACAGGATAATGACACTGACACTGGGGGTACAGGATAATGACACTGACACTGGGGGTACAGGATAATGACACTGACACTGGGGGTACAGGATAATGACACTGACACTGGGGGTACAGGATAATGACGCTGACACTGGGGGTACAGGATAATGACACTGACACTGGGGGTACAGGATAATGACACTGACACTGGGGGTACAGGATAATGACACTGACACTGGGGGTACAGGATAATGACACTGACACTGGGGGTACAGGATAATGACACTGACACTGGGGGTACAGGATAATGACACTGACACTGGGGGTACAGGATAATGACACTGACACTCGGGGTACAGGATAATGACACTGACACTGGGGGTACAGGATAATGACACGGACACTCGGGGTACAGGATAATGACACTGACACTGAGGGTACAGGATAATGACACTGACACTCGGGGTACAGGATAATGACACTGACACTGGGGTACAGGATAATGACACTGACACTGGGGATACAGGATAATGACACTGACACTGAGGGTACAGGATAATGACACTGACACTCGGGGTACAGGATAATGACACTGACACTGGGGGTACAGGATAATGACACTGACACTCGGGGTACAGGATAATGACACTGACACTCGGGGTACAGGATAATGACACTGACCCTCCGGGTGTTATGGAAATATTTGGGTTGGATAAATTTATCCCTGTGTGTGCTGTGGCCGCTCCCAATAAGACTGAGTATTTTGAGCGCTCAAGGACTGAGACAAGCACAAGCATTGTTGTGTCAATAACATTCCATCAATACTGAAACTTTATTGTACATACATAGTTTTATATTTTCACATAGAAAGGAGTGGTTAGGGGTTGTCAGGGGTGGTTAGTTAATTACCATATTGTCTAGCTCCTCTGTCATTGGTTATCTAAACATATATGGAATATTGTGATTAATGCTCATATGACAGCAGATTAAGCAACTAAACTTGAGCTCTGTATCTAGGACAAAGTGGAGACATCTGATCAGGAGTTAAAACATCTGACACTGTTCCGCTTTTTGGGATGGAAAACCCCATATGATCTGTCTGGGTTATATCAGTTCGTGTCAGCCATTTTAAACCATTTATTATAATGTATATATTAGCTGTGAGCATATGAGTATATATGATTATAGAGGGGTATACATGCAAGTGAGATCTACATGATATACATATTTCTATCACAGGGGTACAGGATAATGACACTGACACTGGGGGTACAGGATAATGACACTGACACTGGGGGTACAGGATAATGACACTGACACTCGGGGTACAGGATAATGACACTGACACTGGGGTACAGGATAATGACACTGACACTCGGGGTACAGGATAATGACACTGACACTGGGGGTACAGGATAATGACACTGACACTCGGGGTACAGGATAATGACACTGACACTGGGGGTACAGGATAATGACACTGACACTCGGGGTACAGGATAATGACACTGACACTGGGGGTACAGGATAATGACGCTGACACTGGGGGTACAGGATAATGACACTGACACTGGGGGTACAGGATAATGACACTGACACTGGGGGTACAGGATAATGACACTGACACTGGGGGTACAGGATAATGACACTGACACTGGGGGTACAGGATAATGACACTGACACTGGGGGTACAGGATAATGACACTGACACTGGGGGTACAGGATAATGACACTGACACTCGGGGTACAGGATAATGACACTGACACTGGGGGTACAGGATAATGACACTGACACTGGGGTACAGGATAATGACACTGACACTGGGGGTACAGGATAATGACACTGACACTCGGGGTACAGGATAATGACGCTGACACTGGGGGTACAGGATAATGACACTGACACTCGGGGTACAGGATGATGGCACTGACACTCGGGGTACAGGATAATGACACTGACACTCGGGGTACAGGATAATGACACTGACACTGGGGGTACAGGATAATGACACTGACACTGGGGGTACAGGATAATGACACTGACACTGGGGGTACAGGATAATGACACTGACACTGGGGGTACAGGATAATGACACTGACACTGGGGGTACAGGATAATGACACTGACACTGGGGGTACAGGATAATGACACTGACACTGGGGGTACAGGATAATGACACTGACACTGGGGGTACAGGATAATGACACTGACACTCGGGGTACAGGATAATGACGCTGACACTGGGGGTACAGGATAATGACACTGACACTCGGGGTACAGGATAATGACACTGACACTGGGGGTACAGGATAATGACACTGACACTGGGGGTACAGGATAATGACACTGACACTGGGGGTACAGGAGAATGACACTGACACTCGGGGTACAGGATAATGACACTGACACTCGGGGTACAGGAGAATGACACTGACACTCGGGGTACAGGATAATGACACTGACACTGGGGGTACAGGATAATGACACTGACACTCGGGGTACAGGATAATGACGCTGACACTGGGGGTACAGGATAATGACACTGACACTCGGGGTACAGGATAATGACACTGACACTGGGGGTACAGGATAATGACACTGACACTGGGGGTACAGGATAATGACACTGACACTGGGGGTACAGGAGAATGACACTGACACTCGGGGTACAGGATAATGACACTGACACTCGGGGTACAGGAGAATGACACTGACACTCGGGGTACAGGAGAATGACACTGACACTCGGGGTACAGGATAATGACACTGACACTGGGGGTACAGGATAATGACACTGACACTGGGGGTACAGGAGAATGACACTGACACTCGGGGTACAGGATAATGACACTGACACTGGGGGTACAGGATAATGACACTGACACTGGGGGTACAGGATAATGACACTGACACTCGGGGTACAGGATAATGACACTGACACTGGGGGTACAGGATAATGACACTGACACTGGGGGTACAGGATAATGACGCTGACACTGGGGGTACAGGATAATGACACTGACACTCGGGGTACAGGATAATGACACTGACACTGGGGGTACAGGATAATGACGCCGACACTCGGGGTACAGGATAATGACACTGACACTGGGGGTACAGGATAATGACACTGACACTGGGGGTACAGGATAATGACACTGACACTCGGGGTACAGGATAATGACACTGACACTGGGGGTACAGGATAATGACACTGACACTCGGGGTACAGGATAATGACACTGACACTCGGGGTACAGGATAATGACACTGACACTGGGGGTACAGGATAATGACACTGACACTGGGGGTACAGGATAAT
Organism: Ranitomeya variabilis; assembly: GCF_051348905.1. Lineage (NCBI taxonomy): Eukaryota > Metazoa > Chordata > Amphibia > Anura > Dendrobatidae > Ranitomeya > Ranitomeya variabilis. The sequence goes on along the minus strand of NC_135237.1, from coordinate 572,164,809 downwards.
GACACTGACACTCGGGGTACAGGACACTGACACTGGGGGTACAGGATAATGACACTGACACTGGGGTACAGGATAATGACACTGACACTCGGGGTACAGGATAATGACACTGACACTGGGGGTACAGGATAATGACACTGACACTGGGGGTACAGGAGAATGACACTGACACTCGGGGTACAGGATAATGACACTGACACTCGGGGTACAGGAGAATGACACTGACACTCGGGGTACAGGATAATGACACTGACACTGGGGGTACAGGATAATGACACTGACACTGGGGGTACAGGATAATGACACTGACACTCGGGGTACAGGATAATGACACTGACACTGGGGGTACAGGATAATGACACTGACACTGGGGGTACAGGATAATGACACTGACACTCGGGGTACAGGATAATGACACTGACACTGGGGGTACAGGATAATGACGCTGACACTGGGGGTACAGGATAATGACACTGACACTCGGGGTACAGGATAATGAGACTGACACTCGGGGTACAGGATAATGACACTGACACTGGGGGTACAGGATAATGACACTGACACTGGGGGTACAGGATAATGACACTGACACTGGGGGTACAGGATAATGACACTGACACTCGGGGTACAGGATAATGACACTGACACTGGGGGTACAGGATAATGACACTGACACTCGGGGTACAGGATAATGACACTGACACTCGGGGTACAGGATAATGACACTGACACTGGGGGTACAGGATAATGACACTGACACTGGGGGTACAGGATAATGACACTGACACTCGGGGTACAGGACACTGACACTGGGGGTACAGGATAATGACACTGACACTGCGGTACAGGATAATGACACTGACACTCGGGGTACAGGATAATGACACTGACACTGGGGGTACAGGATAATGACACTGACACTGGGGGTACAGGAGAATGACACTGACACTCGGGGTACAGGATAATGAGACTGACACTCAGGGTACAGGATAATAATGAGACTGACACTCGGGGTACAGAATAATGAGACTGACACTCAGGGTACAGGATAATGACGCCGACACTCGGGGTACAGGATAATGACGCTGACACTGGGGGTACAGGATAATGACACTGACACTGGGGTACAGGATAATGACACTGACACTGGGGGTACAGGATAATGACACTGACACTGGGGGTACAGGATAATGACACTGACACTGGGGGTACAGGATAATGACGCTGACACTTGGGGTACAGGATAATGACGCCGACACTCGGGGTACAGGATAATGACACTGACACTGGGGTACAGGATAATGACACTGACACTGGGGGTACAGGATAATGACACTGACACTGGGGGTACAGGATAATGACGCTGACACCCGGGTTACAGGATAATGACACTGACACTCGGGGTACAGGATAATGACACTGACACTCGGGGTACAGGATAATGACACTGACACTGGGGTACAGGATAATGACACTGACACTCGGGGTACAGGATAATGACACTGACACTGGGGGTACAGGATAATGTCACTGACACTGGGGGTACAGGATAATGACACTGACACTGGGGGTACAGGATAATGACACTGACACTTGGGGTACAGGATAATGACGCTGACACTGGGGGTACAGGATAATGACACTGACACTGGGGGTACAGGATAATGACACTGACACTGGGGGTACAGGATAATGACACTGACACTTGGGGTACAGGATAATGACGCTGACACTGGGGGTACAGGATAATGACACTGACACTGGGGGTACAGGATAATGACACTGACACTGGGGGTACAGGATAATGACACTGACACTCGGGGTACAGGATAATGACACTGACACTCGGGGTACAGGATAATGTCACTGACACTGGGGGTACAGGATAATGACACTGACACTGGGGGTACAGGATAATGACACTGACACTTGGGGTACAGGATAATGACGCTGACACTGGGGGTACAGGATAATGACACTGACACTGGGGGTACAGGATAATGACACTGACACTCGGGGTACAGGATAATGACACTGACACTCGGGGTACAGGATAATGACACTGACACTCGGGGTACAGGATAATGACACTGACACTGGGGGTACAGGATAATGACACTGACACTGGGGGTACAGGATAATGACACTGACACTTGGGGTACAGGATAATGACGCTGACACTGGGGGTACAGGATAATGACACTGACACTGGGGGTACAGGATAATGACACTGACACTGGGGGTACAGGATAATGACACTGACACTCGGGGTACAGGATAATGACACTGACACTGGGGGTACAGGATAATGTCACTGACACTGGGGGTACAGGATAATGACACTGACACTGGGGGTACAGGATAATGACACTGACACTTGGGGTACAGGATAATGACGCTGACACTGGGGGTACAGGATAATGACACTGACACTGGGGGTACAGGATAATGACACTGACACTGGGGGTACAGGATAATGACACTGACACTTGGGGTACAGGATAATGACGCTGACACTGGGGGTACAGGATAATGACACTGACACTGGGGGTACAGGATAATGACACTGACACTGGGGGTACAGGATAATGACACTGACACTCGGGGTACAGGATAATGACACTGACACTCGGGGTACAGGATAATGTCACTGACACTGGGGGTACAGGATAATGACACTGACACTCGGGGTACAGGATAATGACACTGACACTGGGGGTACAGGATAATGACACTGACACTGGGGTACAGGATAATGACACTGACACTGGGGGTACAGGATAATGACACTGACACTCGGGGTACAGGATAATGACACTGACACTGGGGGTACAGGATAATGACACTGACACTCGGGGTACAGGATAATGACACTGACACTCGGGGTACAGGATAATGACGCTGACACTGGGGGTACAGGATAATGACACTGACACTCGGGGTACAGGATAATGACACTGACACTGGGGGTACAGGATAATGACACTGACACTCGGGGTACAGGATAATGACACTGACACTGGGGGTACAGGATAATGACACTGACACTCAGGGTACAGGATAATGACACTGACACTCGGGGTACAGGATAATGACACTGACACTCGGGGTACAGGATAATGACACTGACACTCGGGGTACAGGATAATGACACTGACACTGGGGGTACAGGATAATGACACTGACACTGGGGGTACAGGATAATGACACTGACACTCGGGGTACAGGATAATGACACTGACACTGGGGGTACAGGATAATGACGCTGACACTCGGGGTAAAGGATAATGACACTGACACTGGGGGTACAGGATAATGACACTGACACTGGGGGTACAGGATAATGACACTGATACTGGGGGTACAGGATAATGACACTGACACTGGGGGTACAGGATAATGACACTGACACTGGGGGTACAGGATAATGACACTGACACTCGGGGTACAGGATAATGACACTGACACTGGGGGTACAGGATAATGACACTGACACTCGGGGTACAGGATAATGACACTGACACTGGGGGTACAGGATAATGACACTGACACTGGGGTACAGGATAATGACACTGACACTGGGGGTACAGGATAATGACACTGACACTCGGGGTACAGGATGATGACACTGACACTCGGGATACAGGATAATGACACTGACACTGGGGGTACAGGATAATGACGCTGACACTCGGGGTAAAGGATAATGACACTGACACTGGGGGTACAGGATAATGACACTGACACTCGGGGTACAGGATAATGACACTGACACTCGGGGTACAGGATAATGACACTGACACTGGGGGTACAGGATAATGACGCTGACACTGGGGGTACAGGATAATGACACTGACACTCAGGGTACAGGATAATGACACTGACACTCGGGGTACAGGATAATGACACTGACACTCGGGGTACAGGATAATGACACTGACACTCGGGGTACAGGATAATGACACTGACACTGGGGGTACAGGATAATGACACTGACACTGGGGGTACAGGATAATGACACTGACACTCGGGGTACAGGATAATGACACTGACACTGGGGGTACAGGATAATGACACTGACACTCGGGGTACAGGATAATGACACTGACACTGGGGTACAGGATAATGACACTGACACTGGGGGTACAGGATAATGACACTGACACTGGGGGTACAGGATAATGACGCTGACACTCGGGGTACAGGATAATGACACTGACACTGGGGTACAGGATAATGACACTGACACTGGGGGTACAGGATAATGACACTGACACTGGGGGTACAGGATAATGACACTGACACTGGGGGTACAGGATAATGACACTGACACTGGGGGTACAGGATAATGACACTGACACTCGGGGTACAGGATAATGACACTGACACTGGGGTACAGGATAATGACGCTGACACTCGGGGTACAGGATAATGACACTGACACTGGGGGTACAGGATAATGACACTGACACTGGGGTACAGGATAATGACGCTGACACTCGGGGTACAGGATAATGACACTGACACTGGGGGTACAGGATAATGACACTGACACTGGGGGTACAGGATAATGACGCTGACACTGGGGGTACAGGATAATGACACTGACACTGGGGGTACAGGATAATGACACTGACACTCGGGGTACAGGATAATGACACTGACACTGGGGGTACAGGATAATGACGCTGACACTCGGGGTACAGGATAATGACACTGACACTGGGGTACAGGATAATGACGCTGACACTCGGGGTACAGGATAATGACACTGACACTGGGGGTACAGGATAATGACACTGACACTGGGGGTACAGGATAATGACGCTGACACTGGGGGTACAGGATAATGACACTGACACTGGGGGTACAGGATAATGACACTGACACTGGGGGTACAGGATAATGACACTGACACTCGGGGTACAGGATAATGACACTGACACTCGGGGTACAGGATGATGACACTGACACTCGGGATACAGGATAATGACACTGACACTGGGGGTACAGGATAATGACGCTGACACTCGGGGTAAAGGATAATGACACTGACACTGGGGGTACAGGATAATGACACTGACACTGGGGGTACAGGATAATGACACTGACACTGGGGTACAGGATGATGACACTGACACTCGGGATACAGGATAATGACACTGACACTGGGGGTACAGGATAATGACACTGACACTGGGGGTACAGGATAATGACACTGACACTCGGGGTACAGGATAATGACACTGACACTGGGGGTACAGGATAATGACGCTGACACTCGGGGTACAGGATAATGACACTGACACTGGGGTACAGGATAATGACGCTGACACTCGGGGTACAGGATAATGACACTGACACTGGGGGTACAGGATAATGACACTGACACTGGGGGTACAGGATAATGACGCTGACACTGGGGGTACAGGATAATGACACTGACACTGGGGGTACAGGATAATGACACTGACACTGGGGGTACAGGATAATGACACTGACACTCGGGGTACAGGATAATGACACTGACACTCGGGGTACAGGATGATGACACTGACACTCGGGATACAGGATAATGACACTGACACTGGGGGTACAGGATAATGACGCTGACACTCGGGGTAAAGGATAATGACACTGACACTGGGGGTACAGGATAATGACACTGACACTGGGGGTACAGGATAATGACACTGACACTGGGGTACAGGATGATGACACTGACACTCGGGATACAGGATAATGACACTGACACTGGGGGTACAGGATAATGACGCTGACACTCGGGGTAAAGGATAATGACACTGACACTGGGGGTACAGGATAATGACACTGACACTGGGGGTACAGGATAATGACACTGACACTCGGGGTACAGGATAATGACACTGATACTGGGGGTACAGGATAATGACACTGATACTGGGGGTACAGGATAATGACACTGACACTGGGGGTACAGGATAATGACACTGATACTGGGGGTACAGGATAATGACACTGATACTGGGGGTACAGGATAATGACACTGACACTGGGGGTACAGGATAATGACACTGATACTGGGGGTACAGGATAATGACACTGATACTGGGGGTACAGGATAATGACACTGACACTGGGGGTACAGGATAATGACACTGATACTGGGGGTACAGGATAATGACACTGACACTGGGGGTACAGGATAATGACACTGACACTCGGGGTACAGGATAATGACACTGACACTGGGGGTACAGGATAATGACACTGACACTCGGGGTACAGGATAATGACACCGACACTGGGGGTACAGGATAATGACACTGACACTCGGGGTACAGGATAATGACACTGACACTCGGGGTACAGGATAATGACACTGACCCTCCGGGTGTTATGGAAATATTTGGGTTGGATAAATTTATCCCTGTGTGTGCTGTGGCCGCTCCCAATAAGACTGAGTATTTTGAGCGCTCAAGGACTGAGACAAGCACAAGCATTGTTGTGTCAATAACATTCCATCAATACTGAAACTTTATTGTACATACATAGTTTTATATTTTCACATAGAAAGGAGTGGTTAGGGGTTGTCAGGGGTGGTTAGTTAATTACCATATTGTCTAGCTCCTCTCTCATTGGTTATCTAAACATATATGGAATATTGTGATTAATGCTCATATGACAGCAGATTAAGCAACTAAACTTGAGCTCTGTATCTAGGACAAAGTGGAGACATCTGATCAGGAGTTAAAACATCTGACACTGTTCCGCTTTTTGGGATGGAAAACCCCATATGATCTGTCTGGGTTATATCAGTTCGTGTCAGCCATTTTAAACCATTTATTATAATGTATATATTAGCTGTGAGCATATGAGTATATATGATTATAGAGGGGTATACATGCAAGTGAGATCTACATGATATACATATTTCTATCACAGGGGTACAGGATAATGACACTGACACTGGGGGTACAGGATAATGACACTGACACTCGGGGTACAGGATAATGACACTGACACTGGGGGTACAGGATAATGACACTGACACTCGGGGTACAGGATAATGACACTGACACTGGGGGTACAGGATAATGACACTGACACTGGGGGTACAGGAGAATGACACTGACACTCGGGGTACAGGATAATGACACTGACACTCGGGGTACAGGAGAATGACACTGACACTCGGGGTACAGGATAATGATACTGACACTGGGGGTACAGGATAATGACGCTGACACTGGGGGTACAGGATAATGACACTGACACTGGGGGTACAGGATAATGACACTGACACTCAGGGTACAGGATAATGACACTGACACTGGGGGTACAGGATAATGACACTGACACTCAGGGTACAGGATAATGACACTGACACTCGGGGTACAGGATAATGACACTGACACTGGGGGTACAGGATAATGACACTGGCACTCGGGGTACAGGATAATGACACTGACACTGGGGGTACAGGATAATGACACTGACACTGGGGGTACAGGATAATGACACTGACACTGGGGGTACAGGATAATGACACTGGCACTCGGGGTACAGGATAATGACACTGACACTCGGGGTACAGGATAATGACACTGACACTGGGGGTACAGGATAATGACACTGACACTGGGGGTACAGGATAATGACACTGACACTGGGGGTACAGGATAATGACACTGACACTGGGGGTACAGGATAATGACACTGACACTGGGGGTACAGGATAATGACACTGACACTGAGGGTACAGGATAATGACACTGACACTCAGGGTACAGGATAATGACACTGACACTGGGGGTACAGGATAATGACACTGACACTGGGGGTACAGGAGAATGACACTGACACTCGGGGTACAGGATAATGACACCGACACTGGGGGTACAGGATAATGACACTGACACTGGGGGTACAGGAGAATGACACTGACACTCGGGGTACAGGATAATGACACTGACACTGGGGGTACAGGATAATGACACTGACACTCGGGGTACAGGATAATGACACTGACACTCGGGGTACACTCGGGGTACAGGATAATGACACTGACACTCGGGGTACAGGATAATGACACTGGCACTCGGGGTACAGGATAATGACACTGACACTCGGGGTACAGGATAATGACACTGACACTCGGGGTACAGGATAATGACACTGACACTGGGGGTACAGGATAATGACACTGACACTCGGGGTACAGGATAATGACACTGACATTCGGGGTACAGGATAATGACACTGACACTCGGGGTACAGGATAATGACACTGACACTCGGGGTACAGGATAATGACACTGACACTGGGGGTACAGGATAATGACACTGGCACTCGGGGTACAGGATAATGACACTGACACTCAGGGTACAGGATAATGACACTGACACTCGGGGTACAGGATAATGACACTGACACTCGGGGTACAGGATAATGACACTGACACTCGGGGTACAGGATAATGACACTGACACTGGGGGTACAGGATATTGACACTGACACTCAGGGTACAGGATAATGACACTGACACTCGGGGTACAGGATAATGACACTGACACTCGGGGTACAGGATAATGACACTGACACTGGGGGTACAGGATAATGACACTGACACTCGGGGTACAGGATAATGATACTGACACTGGGGGTACAGGATAATGACACTGACACTCAGGGTACAGGATAATGACACTGACACTGGGGGTACAGGATAATGACACTGGGGGTACAGGATAATGACACTGACACTCGGGGTACAGGATAATGACACTGACACTGGGGGTACAGGATAATGACACTGACACTCGGGGTACAGGATAATGACGCTGACACTGGGGGTACAGGATAATGACACTGACACTGGGGGTACAGGATAATGACACTGACACTGGGGGTACAGGATAATGACACTGGCACTCGGGGTACAGGATAATGACACTGACACTGAGGGTACAGGATAATGACGCTGACACTGGGGGTACAGGATAATGACACTGACACTGGGGGTACAGGATAATGACGCTGACACTGGGGGTACAGGATAATGACGCTGACACTCCGGGTACAGGATAATGACACTGACACTGGGGGTACAGGATAATGACACTGACACTGGGGGTACAGGATAATGACACTGACACTGGGGGTACAGGATAATGACACTGACACTGGGGGGTACAGGATAATGGCACTGACACTGGGGGTACAGGATAATGACACTGACACTCGGGGTACAGGAAAATGACACTGACACTCGGGGTACAGGATAATGACACTGACACTCGGGGTACAGGATAATGACACTGACACTGGGGGTACAGGATAATGACACTGACACTGGGGGTACAGGATAATGACACTGACACTGGAGGTACAGGATAATGACACTGACACTGGGGGTACAGGAGAATGACACTGACACTCGGGGTACAGGATAATGACACTGACACTCGGGGTACAGGATAATGACACTGACACTGGGGGTACAGGATAATGACACTGACACTGGGGGTACAGGATAATGACACTGACACTGGGGGTACAGGATAATGACACTGACACTGGGGGTACAGGATAATGACACTGACACTGGGGGTACAGGATAATGGCACTGACACTCGGGGTACAGGATAATGACACTGACACTGGGGGTACAGGATAATGACACTGACACTGGGGGTACAGGAGAATGACACTGACACTGGGGGTACAGGATAATTACACTGACACTGGGGGTACAGGATAATGACACTGACACTCGGGGTACAGGAAAATGACACTGACACTCGGGGTACAGGATAATGACACTGACACTCGGGGTACAGGATAATGACACTGACACTCGGGGTACAGGATAATGACACTGACACTGGGGGTACAGGATAATGACACTGACACTGGGGGTACAGGATAATGACACTGACACTGGGGGTACAGGATAATGACACTGACACTGGGGGTACAGGATAATGACACTGACACTCGGGGTACAGGATAATGAAGCTGACTATTGGGGTCCAAGATAATGACACTGACACTCGGGGTACAAGATAATGAAGCTGACTATTGGGGTCCAAGATAATGACACTGACACTCGGGGTACAAGATAATGAAGCTGACTATTGGGGTCCAAGATAATGACACTGACACTCGGGGTACAAGATAATGAAGCTGACTATTGGGGTCCAAGATAATGACACTGACACTTGGGGTACAGGATAATGAAGCTGACTATTGGGGTCCAAGATAATGACACTGACACTCGGGGTACAGGATAATGAAGCTGTCTATTTGGGTACAGGATAATGACACTGACACTTGGGTATAGGATAATTAAAAGTATTAAAAATACTTCATGTCCCTCAATTCCCCCCTCCCCCCTTTTTCTTTCATCAACCATTTGTCATGATTAGCTGTGAGCTAGCAATCACACCTGTCTTTATATTCAACTAACTGAAGAGCCCGGTGTTGCCAGGGCATAGTAACTAAAGCAACTAACTGTGGTTAGTTATAACAAATTATAATGATTATATTGCACATAAAAACATTTCACATCATATATTCAACACTACAGGTTTGCAACACAAATTAATTAAACGATTACCCAACTATTGATAGTATTTTATTTTTCAACTTATTCAAGAGCCTTTTGATAAACAACATTTTTTGTTTTTCCTTCCAGTGCAAAGGTGAACAGATTTTTGGCAGTTCCAACTCTTGAACAGGCCATGTAAAGTTGACCCTGAGAATGAAGCAAAAGGTTTTTTTTTTTCAATACAATATTAACCCCTTAACAACTGCCGATACAAATTTTAATGGCAGCAGTTAAGGGGCTCTATTCCTCCTGCACCTCACACTCCTCCTTTATACACAGCATTTTTCTGCAGCACAGCTTTTCTCCATAGCTTGAAAATACACACACACATACATACACTCAGCTTTATATATATATATATATATATAGATAGCCCTTTTCACATGTAAAGGGCCATGGAGTAAATGCAGCTATAATAATAATAAACTAGATGGGCATTTCCTGAAGGAAATACATGGTGCTTGAACAGCACTGCCAGCTTTACAGCAGCACTTTTCACACACGGGACCAGCGGGGCCACTTACTTTTCCACACTCGGGACCAGGGGAGCACTTGCTTTTCCACACCCGGGACCGGGGCGCACTTACTTTTCCACACCAGGGACCGGGGCGCACTTACTTTTCCACACCCGGGCCCGGGGCGCACTTACTTTTGCACACCCGGGACCGGGGCGCACTTACTTTTGCACACGGGGCCGGGGGCGCACTTACTTTTGCACACGGGGCCAGGGGCGCACTTACTTTTGCACACGGGGCCGGGGGCGCACTTACTTTTGCACACGGGGCCGGGGGCGCACTTACTTTTGCACACGGGGCCGGGGGGGGCACTTACTTTTGCACACGGGGCCGGGGGCGCACTTACTTTTGCACACGGGGCTGGGGGCGCACTTACGTTTGCACACGGGGCCGGGGGCGCACTTACTTTTGCACACGGGGCCGGGGGCGCACTTACTTTTGCACACGGGGCCAGGGGCCGCCTGAACTGGGTCTCTGCGCCGAGCGGTTCGGGCCGCATTAATTGCGGAAAACGCGGAGAATAATAATAATAATAATAATAATAATAAAATATAAGAAATCGGATTACAATATGTTGCTTGAACCTAGAGGGTTCAAGCACCATAATAAAAAAAATAATGAAATAGTCACATTAAAAAAAATTGTACAAAAATATATAAATGTATTTAAAAACATTTTAAACACAACCGAGCTAATGTGATTTTGGTGTCATTTTCTCAACAATGTTCCAGAAATAGAGTGACTGTGTGCCAGACCTCTCTCCTGTACTACTTATTGCATGCCAAATGGGGGCGCTGTTGTGTATTTCTCGGTGCAGCAGACTCCTGTTTTCCTGCTTGTCCAGGCACATATGACGTCAAAGTCCCTCTCCATGGCCTCTCCCTGCCTCGTACCTGAGCGCGCACCTACCACCCGGCTCCCCGCCCTCCTCCAGCCTCATTACTTCCTCCCAGCATTTCCCTGGCTGGTTGACTGCTGGTTGCCTGGCAACAAAGTGAGCAGCCACGGCTGGTGCGGAGTGCTGGGGCTGGGAGTACACGTTGTGAGATAGCACTTACTGCATGTGTTGGGGAACACTCGCTTAGCTACGGGACTCAGTCACAGGCAAGTTTTTCTCACAAAAACAGTCCATGCGGTTTATTATGCAGTCATAAACCGGGTTATGCACAGTTCATTATAAACTTCATAGAACACAATAGGCACCAATCGGTGACATTAAGTAGCAGCTTTAGCTTAGATATTTCATATACGGCTTTAACTCACAGACATTAAACATGCTGGACCTCTCATTTCATCCAGTTACCATGGGTAACCGTGCGCCGAACAGTTCATCAATGTCCATGGAACACAACAAACACCAGCAGTCTGTTCCACTGCCAGATACTTCTCTGCCATTATGATAGCCCTTTTCCTGGGTGTTACCTTTCTGGAGCTCCTGCTCCACACGCTGACCTCCTGTCAGTCCTCTCTCCTCCAGGGAAACTGCCGAACTGGGATCACCAACTTGCCTTGTAGGCACACATCAGTTAGTCCAGATCCTCAGACGGGCTGTAGATCCCCCAATGCAGTGCTGTTGCAGATCCTGTATACACTCCTTCCCGTGTGCTCTTCAGGAAGTCCTACTTTCAAGACTCCCAATACAGGTTGTGCTATTCAGGAAGTCCTACTCCCAGAACTTCCAGCACAGGCTACTGCGTGTGCTGTTCAGGATGTCCGTCCCCACCTTGGACCGTCCATCACACAAGTCTCTCAGTGCGCTGTTCAGGGATCCGATTCTACTCCCAGGATCTCGCAACACAAAAGTCTTCCAGATCCACGGCCTCTCAGTGCGCTGAATCCAGTCCACACACAGGACCTCCCAACACACAATCCGTTCCAGGATCTACACACTGTCCATTACAGAGAGCACAGAGACTATTTCAGACTCCATTGCAGAGACTACCGACCATGTGACCACACCATGGTCACATTATGTAGTTGTAACCACTCCCATAGATAGGAAGTGTGTGTGGCTAGTTCGACCTTTCCAGCTCTCAACCTATCCCAGTAAGCCTCCCTTCACAACTATGCAAACACTTGTGGGACTACAGGTCCCAGAACAACAACATTACTTCAGGCTTACAGCGCAGACTCCCACTGCGACACATATCGGCCATTTACAGTCCTACCGGTCACTATCTTATTATCACCATTATAACCACAGATACGCCTCAATGCATATCCTGAGGAGCACACACAGTGCCCCCTAGCTGCAGCAAGGGTCACTGCATCACAACGTTTACATTGATGTTGTCACTGAGAGAGCCAGTGGTACAGAGCTGGGTGCCAAGTATGCCAGCCTAGGTGAGTGCTGTGGACTCTCCTGACAGAAGTGTGACCATTGGGGGTAATAGGAAGCCTGTGAGAGATACAGAAGCTGTGTAACCCTCCCTCCTCCACACTGTGTGCCCCCTTCCTCAGAACTGTGTGACCCCTCCCTCCTCATAACTGTGACCCCCTTCACAGCACTGTGTAACCCCCCTCTTCAGAACTGTGACCCCCCTTCTGAGCACTGTGTGACCACCCTCCTCAGAACTGTGTGACCCCTCCCTCCTCATAACTGTGACCCCCTTCACAGCACTGTGTAACCCCCCTCTTCAGAACTGTGACCCCCCTTCTGAGCACTGTGTGACCACCCTCCTCAGAACTGTGTGACCCCTCCCTCCTCATAACTGTGACCCTGCTTCGCAGCACTGTGTAACCCCCCTCTTCAGAACTGTGACCACCCTCCTCAGAACTGTGTGACCCCTCCCTCCTCATAACTGTGACCCTGCTTCGCAGCACTGTGTAAGCCCCCTCTTCAGCACTGTGTGTGCCACCTCCTCAGCACTGTGTGTGCCCCCTCCTCAGCACTGTGTGCCCCCTCCTCAGCATTGTGTGCAGAGTGAGTGAGTGTGGCTATGCTGAGTTGGCGGGGCTATGTGGAGTGGGCGTGGCTTTATACATGCACACACACATACTGTACATACATTCAGTTTTATATATATAGATGGTAGTGATGAGCGAACGTGCTCGCCACTATTCGGTACTTGCCCGAGTATCACTCGGTGAGCATTGAGCATTTCCGCGATTATTCGGCGGTAACTGGTGTCTCCACCCAGCATTTTTGGCGGACTTTAGAGACCCAATCACGGTGCAGGGATTGTCTGCCAGGCCATGAAACGCCGCAGCCATCTTTGTTGTGGTCATGCAGTGATTGGCTGGGCCGCACAGCATCATCCTGAGTATAAGAGACCTGGCGCCGCCCTGCTCGCCGCATTCAGCTCCGGATTCAGCGAGAGTAGGGAGAGCTGCTGCCGAGATAGGGTCAGAATCGCGGTTTTAGAGTTAGTGTAGGTCTGCAACTGTTACATCCACAACTCCTGAGAAACCAACAGTCCTTTTTAGGGCTAATTCGTGGGTATATCCACATCAGTGCAAGGGCTGCAGGCACTGCATGTGCGTCCATTGCTCCCACTGCATCCTTCCCAAAGCTCCATAACTGCCTGCTCCTGCTGCTGCAGCTTATTTACTACTTTATTACTTTTGTACTTTTTTTTTCCAAAAATTCCCCCCCCAAAAAAAAAAAATATATATATACAGTATGTTCTGTCAGACTGAGGCCTTTTGAAAAATCATAGTTTGGCAGGCATACGTAGCATAGTTGTGTGTGCTACCCTTGTGCCCCTTTTTTTTTTTCTTTTTTGGTGTTTTAAATTCACCGAAAAAGGCCTCATACATCTCTGTTCTCCAAGTTTGGGCATTGTAGGCCAGTGTACATATTTTTTGGCTGTCTGATATTCAAATTTTATATAGCACTATTTTCCATAAATTAACTTCACAAAAAAAAAAAAAATTGAATACCGTTTGTTAGGTCAGGCTGAGGCCTGCCTGGTGTTTGTGTTTGAAAAATCGTAGATTTGCAGGCATACTGATCAGATATTATTGTGCTACTAATAAAGACATTTGTGTTGAGCATTTGAAATAGTGCAGTAGTCCATTTAAAATGGTTAAGGCAAGGGGCAAGGGACGGGGAAGTGGACGTGATGCTGATGGTGCATCCAGAGGACGAGGCCGTGGCCAAGGTGAAAGTGAGCAACAACAAAGACCCACATCTTCTCGCTCGACCTTCCTGTCCCAGTTTCTAGGGGACCACAGCACACCACTATTGAAGACAGAGCAGTGTGAAACGGTTGTTGGTTTGATAGCGGATAATGCTTTCAGTCACTTAGCCACCACTACCACTTTGTCTTCCACATGGTCAAGTCTGAGTAGCTGTGAGTGTGGCCAGGATATTCCTCACCCTGATCCTCCTTTCTCCCACCATGCCGAGTGCCCTGAGACAACTGATCCCACACTTGTACACTCTGAAGAGCTGTTCCGTTTTCCATTTCAAGATTCAGAAATCTCTGCCGGTCAACTTGAAGTGAAGAAAGATGAGATCGCACATAGAGCTGCCCAAAGCTTTGACCAGCCCCGGTGACACGAAGGCGATGGTGGGAAAGTTTCACAAGAGGTGGACAATGATGACACACAATTGCCAGAAAGTCAGGAGGAGGAGCAGGGTGTGGATGTGGAAGATGAGGTGGTGGATGACTATGTGACTGACCCAACCTGGCAGGAGGACATGCATAGCGAGGACAGCAGCACAAATGGAGAAGGAGGCATAGCCCACCAAAAAGGCAGGAAGAAGCAGTGTGGTGGCCACAGACAGAAGGCGTGCATCCGTTCCCAGTAACACCAACATGAGGGAAGTTGCCATTCCAACTGTTAGATCTTCCCGAGTCTGGTTATTCTTTAAAGACTCTGCCGATAACCCCAAACAGGCCATTTGCAGCACCTGCCATGCCCGCATCAGCAGGGGTAGCAAAACAACCAGCCTGACCACCACCAGCATGATCAGGCTCCAGGACCACTGCCTGCTGGTCATACCGCTGGTCATACCACTGCTTCTTCCACTGTTTTGCGTAGAAGCCAATCGACAGTACATCGTGCATGTGAAGATGCCTCTAGCCCTGCACCTGTTTTGGCCTAGAGTCAAGTAGCACCATCAGCAAGCCCGTCCATGTCCTTGTCCCAGCACAGCGTTCTGTTGTCTATAATCCAGTCTTTGGAACGCAAGTGGAAATACCCAGCCAATGCCCACAGTCCTCAATTCCAATATTTCTCTTCTGCTTGCGCTAGAAATGCTGCCTTTTAGGCTTGTTGAGATGGAAGCTTTCTGCAACCTGATGGCGGCGGCCGTCCCGAGGTTCTCAGTCCCCAGTTGCCACTATTTCTCCCAGTGTGCCGTACCAGCATTACACCTGCATGTGTCCCACAACATTACTCGTGCCCTCAACAATGCTGTTACAGGGAAAGTCCACCTAACCACGGACACGTGGACAAGTGCTTGTGGGCAGGGACGATACATTTCAATAATGGCACACTGGGTTAATATAGTGGAAGCCGGGACCCAGTCGGACCTTGGGATGGAACACATACTCCCCATGCCGAGGATTGCTGGCCCTAAGTCAATCAGGGTTGCCCCCACAACACTCTACAGCTCCTGCACCACCTCTTCCTCCTCCTCCTCTTCATCCTCCATCTCTGAAATCAACACATCATTCAGAAGCTGGAAGCACTGCAGCACTGCCTCAGCCAAGCGCCAACAGGCTGTGCTGAAGCTAATCTGCATAGGTGACAAACCGCACAATGCAGAAGAGTTGTGGACAGTGCTGAAAGAGCAGTCAGATGTTTGGATGACACTGCTGAACTTACAGCCGGGCATGGTCGTATGTGATAATGGCTGGAACCTGGTGGCGGCTCTGAGGCAAGGTGAGCTCACGCATGTACCTTGCTTGGCCCATGTGCTTAACCTCGTGGTTCAACGTTTTCTGAAAAGCTTCCTGGAGCTGCCAGATCTGCTAGTGAAAGTACCCCATCTGTCTGCCCATTTTAGAAAGTCAGCTACAGCTTCAGCCGCCCTTGCCGTGCTTCAGCAGCGTTTTCAGCTTCCAGCTCTCCGACAGGTTGTGTGATGTCCCCACGCGCTGGAACTCTACGCTGCATATGTTGGAAAGGATTTGTGAGCAGAAGAGGTCAGTTGTTGGCTACCAACATCAACGAGGCCGTCGAATTTCAGGTCAGACTCCACACATAAGACCTTAGGAGAGGACATGGATGTCAGACATATGTAACATCCTCCAAAACTTTGAGGACTGCACCAAGATGGTGAGCGGCGATGACACCATAATTAGCATCACCATCCCACTTCTCAGCATTCTGAAAACCTCTCTGCTCACAATCAAAGAGGATGCATAACAGGCGGAGCACGAGGACATGGAGCAAAGAAACATACAGGAGGATTACACTCACCCCAGCCTCATGTCTTCTCAACGTGGATTGGTAGGCAATGAGGAGGAGGAGGAAGAACAGGAGCTACTTTAATGCGCTATAGACGGTACTACAAACACATCTGTATTAGCTTCTGTTCAGCAGGGATGGCCTGAGGACAGGGAGGATGAGGAGGAGGACAGCATGGTCAGTCATCCTGTTGGTGTGGACACAGAAGTGTTGCCTGTTAGCAGTCTGACACGCATGGCTGACTTTATGTTGCGCTGCATTTCACGTGACCCTCAGATTATCAAAATTTTGGGTGACACTCATTACTGATTGGTTACACTTCTAGACCTACGCTACAGTCCTTTAACTGCCACTAGATGACCAGAGTGAACGTTCTCAGTACTGTTATAGGCCGGTGAATTTTGGGCAAGGGGCCTACGATGGCACTAGTCTATTTTTAAAAAAGGTACCCTTATTGGGGAATTGTTTGGCAGCTCATGTACTGCATTACAAGTTTAAGAGACACACACCACTACATTGGGCCTAATTCTTAACTCTGTCTCCTGCAATGAGTAGTGTTGAGTGATACCTTCCGATACTTGAAAGTATCGGTATCGGATAGTATCGTCCGATACCCGAAAAATATTGGATATCGCCGATACCGATACCCAATACCAATACAAGTCAATGGGACTCAAGTATCGGAAGGTATCCTGGATGGATCCCAGGGTCTGAAGGAGAGGAAACGCTCCTTCAAGCCCTGGGATCCATATTAATGTAAAAAATAAAGAATTAAAATAATAAATATGGATATACTCACCCGTCTGGCGGCCCCTGGACCTTACCGCTGTTAACCGGCAGCCTCCGTTCCTAAGAATGAGCGCGTGAAGGGCCTGCGATGACGTCGCGGCTTGTGATTGGTCGCGTGAGCGGTCACGTGACTGCTCACTGACCAATCACAAGCCGCGACGTCAGCCGCGACTTCATCGCAGGTCCTAAACTCATTCTTAGGAACGGAGGCTGCGGGTTACAGCGGTAAGGTCCAGGGGCCGCCGGAGAGGTGAGTATATCCATATTTTTTATTTTAATTCTTTATTTTTTACATTAATATGGATCCGATTCCGATTTCCGATATCACAAAAGTATCGGAACTCGGTATCGGAATTCCGATACCGCAAGTATCGGCCGATACCCGATACTTGCGGTATCGGAATGCTCAACACTAGCAATGAGTCATTTAACTGCCACTAGATCACCAGGGTAAATGTGCTTTGTACTGTTATAGGCCGGTGAAGTTTGGGCAAGGGGCCTGCGATGGCACTAGTCTATTTTTAAAAAAGGTAACCCCATTTGGAATTGTTTGGCAGATCATGCACTGCATTACAAGTGTCAGAGACACACACCACTACATTGGGCCTACTTCTTAACTCTGTCTCCTGCAATCTGTCCTTTTCCTGCCAGTAGATCACCAGAGTGAACGTGCACTGTACGGTGCATTTTGGCCAAGGGGGCTGCGTTGGCACACTTTTATTTTAAAAAAAAAAGGACAACACATTGGGGAATTGAGCATGATATAACTTTGGGTCTACTTGTTAACACGGTCTCCTGCAATCTGTCCTGTTCCTGCCAGTAGATCACCAGGGTGAACGTGCTCTGTACGGTGCATTTCGGCCAAGGGGGCTATGATGGCACTCTTTTTTTTTCTTGAAAAAAAAGGACCCCACATTTGGGAAATTGGGCATGACATTACATTGGGCCTATTTCTTCATTCTGTCTCCAGCAATGTGTCCTTTAACTGCCACTAGATCACCAGGGTGAACGTGCTTTGTACTGTTATAGGCCAGTGAAGTTTGGGCAAGGGACCTGCAATGGCACTAGTCTATTTTTTAAAAAAGGTAACCCCTCTGGGGAATTGTTTCGCAGATCATGCACTGCATTACAAGTCTCAGAGACACACACTACTACATTGGGCCTAATTCTTAACTCTGTCTCCTGCAATGTCTCTTGAATAACTGCCACTAGATCACCAGGGTGAACGTGCTCTGTACTGTTATAGGCCAGTGAATTTTTGGCAAGGGGCCTGCGATGGCAGTAGTATATTTTTAAAAAAGGCACCCCACATTGATGAAACCACATCCTTGTTAGCAAAAACTTCATGACATTTCTGTACTTTAAAGAGCTCCCTTAAAAAAACTCCTTTTTGTGTTGTCTGGTTGCTAACATTGGACACAATACACTTCATATAAATTTGATAAAGCAATGCTGTTAGTTTGGCTCAGTAGTTCATTACAAATATTTCTTTGTCGACTACATTAGTTTCTCTCCTTGAAAGCCTTAACTTTGTCTGCCTCAAATGTACAAATGGTAAATATACAAATGGCGATTTGTAAATAAGATTAAAATACTGTATACCGAATGCAGTCAGACAATCACATAGCTGCATTTCTTGTAAAACATTTACAGATGTGGCAGACAATGCTCATAGTGACACAATCTTGATAAATGTTTGTTTATTCACTTCACAAACAGTTGTAAGCCTCTATATGTTTGCTGTTTGTCATAGTAAAACATTAAGGTTTTCTGAAACTATGCCGGTGGTGGTTTGATCTAAATCCATATGGCATTTATTTTCTAGGGGTTTATGGCCCCTCCTCTGATGACTTTATGATATCTCAGTTTCATCCAACCTTGAAAAGTGGCCACTTGAAGGTCTGGGTGAAACTAGAGTTACAACATAGTGTAAATCACTATATAAAACCAGAGAAACATGACTAAGACAGATGCCAAAACTGGGGTACCTGTACATGTACAGTGTGCTGATACCTGCATAATCGGGGCGCCCATGCAGTGTAGGTAATCTCCCAGGGGTTCTCTGTCTTGGTGTTGCTTCTCTGATATTCCAGATGGATGATGTTTAAAAGCCTCTTGGTGATGATCTAAGTATACTGTAAGTAGTTAATCTTCATATATACGTAATCACTATATTTATTTAATCCTTATATGTACTTATTAACTTGTGTATCTTAACATACACAAAAGTGTATGCACTCACAATATTCAATCATACTATTCCTTTAATTTTGTTGTTAGCAATAAAATTGCCTTGTATTACAAGTATTAGCTTTTTTTAAAGCCGTATCTGAACCTTAGTGATAAAAACATGGCGAATAAAATTGCAAAATTCTCCTGTAAATAATTGTGCAAAGAGGGAACCATCATACCATTACAAAATATGAATGGATTTTCCTGGGCCCATCCAGTATGTGGGTTCCAAGGCCTAATGGGGTGCATATGACTGACTATGCAGCAGGGCTCGCCTTCCTGCCAATGTATAAAACAAAGGAGTATGGAGCACAAACTGCATATTGTGAAGTGAATTTTCATGGGCCAATCCAGTATGTGGGTTCAAAGGCTTATTGGGGTGCATATGAATTGGTAGCAGGGCAGGCCTTGAATTCAATGCTGCATTTTTTCAGGAGTCCCCCCTGGACATCTTATGACAGGGGTATTGCGGTGCGTCGTAATTCTTGGCAGCCCATCCACTCACAGCATAGGCTGCAACAGCTTAGGAGGTCCACTGTTTAATAATGGCCCTTTAAGTAGATTAATGCCGCCTGTTGCACCAGTATAAATAGTCTATGTGACTTTAAGAGTCCCTCCTTCATAAATGAAGCAAGATGGACCTGCTTATGTGTCACACACCACATGGCCAGCTAGGGGGGTTAAACGTTACAATGACATTTCCCATTGCCATTTTCATTACTATTAACAAATGGTCTAATCAGATCATTTTTTATAAGAGATTTATTGATGATCTTTTCTTCATCTGGAATAATACCAATAATGATATTGATTCTTTCATTGTCGAAATAAATAACAATAATTGTGATCTCTCTTTTTCTCCTGTTTATAACTCCAGTAGTATAAACTTTTTGGATATTACGATTTTTTTGAAGGAGAATGCTGTTTTAATGAAAACATTCTTTAAAGAGGTTGATAAGAATAGCTACATTCACTATAAAAGTTGCCACTATCTAAAATGGCTTAATGACATACCTGGAAATCAATTTCAAAGAATAAGGAAAAATTGTAGCCTTGAAAAGGATTATAGGGAGCAAGCCAATATTTTGAAGCATAGATTTCTGGTACAAAATTATCCCAATGAACTTATTAAGAGAGCATTTAATAATTCACAAGGCAAAAAATAAGAATCATTCTTAAATAATGTGAAAACTAGGGATTCATCTAATAATAATGTTTCAATAAATTTTATAACACAAAATAGTCACCAACATAAAGAGATTAGAAAAATCCTAGAAAAGAATTGGCATATCCTATTGGATGATCCGATTATTGGACACCATCTACCAAGAAATCCTGGGGTCACATTCCGGAGAGCCCCTACTGTTAAACATATTTTAGCCCCTAGCCGATTAAAACAGAGGTGTATCTAGCTCTTCCTGCACTCGGGGCAAAGGATCAGTTTGGCGCACCCCCTCAGATTTCTGCCCCCTATAATATCCTCAGATTTCTGCCCCCATAATGTCCTGATTTCTGCCCCCATAATGTCCTGATTTCTGCCCCCATAATGTGCTCAAATTTCTGCCCCCATCCCCCCCTTCCCGGGTGCACTTGCATGTGGTGGAGAAATCTGAGGAACATATGGGGGGGGGATGGGGGCAGAAATCAGGACATTAGTAGGGCAGAAGAAATCTGAGCACATTATGGGGGCAGAAATCATGATATTGCACCCATCCAGCCCCCTGGCCTTGCTTCAGTCCTCACACAATTTTCTCCCCCTGCCCTGCTCCCTCCCTATCCTTGCGACCTTGTGTCACGTCTGCTGCCAAATAACGTCCCCGCCGACCACAACCATCCCTTCCTAGCCGGGTACTTAGCAGCCCCCTTAAATTTCCACCATTAAGCCTTCGGTGTCTTCAGCTCCAGCCTCCATTACCCAGCCGTCTGGAGCTGGAGCACTTACCACAAACCGCAAGGCTGCCTGTGAAGAGCCGGTGAGTGACGTCAGCAGCGTGATCATGTGACCTGATCACTCCGCTGGCGCTTCACTGATGCGGAAGGGCCGGTGGCAGTCAGGGCATAGATCAAGGGAGTACATCCTTGGGAACCGACACGCAGCACTTTCTCTGTTTGACAGCCGGCTCAGAGAACGGAAGAATCTCCGTGTGGGGCGGCAGAATCCCGCCGACGGGGAGCCTCCTCCTTGAACCGCCGCATCAGGCAGCCCGCTGGCACCCCCTGTAGGCTGCGCACGGGGCACATGCCCGGTTGCCCCCCCCCCCGGATACGCCACTGGATGTCATTAAACATGGTGCGGTCACTTTTTCTTCATCTGTAACAAAAGAAACCTTTCCCATCAGACAATATTTTAATTGCATGACCGATTTTGTCATTTATCTAATAACTCGCAAATGTGGGAGGCAATACATAGGGAGAGCAACTCAGCCCCTACATTCAATGTATCCCCCCGGGTCTCCTAATGAATTGTGTAAATACCTTCCGTTGCCGTTTTCGCCTGTGAGCGGCGCTATGCTGGCGGCTGAGTCCGGGTCACGTGACCCCCAGGCTGCAGCCGCCGCTAATTTCCACCCACTTCACATCAATTTCCAGACTCTGGAAATTGACGTGACGTCATGAGCAGGCGTGACCCAGCCTCACAGTCAGCAGTCACTCATCAAGAGTGACTGGGCTGTGGGCGGCGTTGGGGGCTGCAGGGCTGTGCTGGGGGCGGGCGGGGCTAGGTAGTAGGCAGGGATGTGAACGCTGTGCTGGGATGGGCGGGCGCGGGGGAGTCTGAGGGATGTGCCAAGGTGCCGGCGCCAGGATGTGCCGGTGCCTGCGCCGGGATGTGTCGGCGCCGGGAAGTGCCGTGGGGATGTGGCGGGCGGTGTGGTGGGTCCGCTGGCTGTGCTGTGGCCTGCGGCGGGCGTCATTGCTGTGTGTCTCTGTGTGCAGGCATCGTCCGATGGGACCACAAGTCCCATCGGGCTCTGCCTGCTACAGTGACAGTGAGTGACACATTAGCCAATGATGGGACAGTAGTAGTCTCATCATCCGGCTAATGTGTTGAATGAAAAAAAAAAAACACATACACATATACAGTACATACAACATACAGACATATAGTACATACAGACATACAACATACACCATGTGACATGCAACATGTAACACGCAACGTGACAACATGCGACATGCAACATGTGACAACATGTGACAACATGCGACATGTGACAACATGCAACGACATGTGATGGCATGCGACATGTGACAACATGCTGCATGCGATGACATGCAACATGTGACATGCAACATGCGACATGTGACGACATGTGACGACATGTGACATGTTACATGTGACGACATGCAACATGTGACATGTGACATGTGACGACATGCAACATGTGAAATGTTACATGCGACATGCAACATGTGATGTCATGCAACATGCGATGTCATGCAACATGCGACGACATGCAACATGTGACATGCACCATGCAATGACATGTGACATGCAACATGCGACGACATGAAACATGCAACAACATGCGACATGCACCATGCAACAACATGCACCATGCAACGACATGCGACATGCAACATACGACATGCAGCATATGACATGCAACATTCGATGAGATGAGACATGCAGCATGCGACGACATGCACCATGCGACATATGACATGCGACATATGACATGCGACGACATGCGATGACATGCAACATGCGATGACATGCAACATGCGATGACATGCAGCATGCGACATGCGATGACATGCAACATGCAACGACATGCACAATGCAACATGTGACGACATGCGACATGCAACATGTGATGACAAGCAGCATGCGACATGCAACATGCGATGACATGCAGCATGCTACATGCAATGACATGCAGCATGCGATGACATGCAGCATGTGATGATATGCAGCATGCAACGACATGCAGCATGTGACATGTGACATGCGACATGCGATGACATGCAACATGACATGCGACGTGCAACATGCGATGACATGTGACATGCGACATGCAACATGCCACATACAGTACATACATACAGTCCATACATACAACATACATATAGACATACAGTACATATAACATAGATTACATACTCACCATCACTTGTCACTTTGATCCCTGAAGCCATTGTCATCTGTAAAAAATATTAAAATAATAAACAAACAATATACTCCCTGATCCGCAGAAATCCAATTAAAACGAGTGTCCCACGACGATCTCCCGTGGAGAACAGCAGCATCAGCTGATGCGACGGCTCTCCAGGAATACAATGACGGGAGGAAGGTATCCTTCCACAATGTATTCCTCACAATGTATTCCTACGCTCCTGTGAGAAAATAGTCCCTAGTCTCACTTTATGCCATTGCTGTGTGAGAAATTTTCCCACGCAGCAATTGCCATAAAGTAAGACTTTGAACTCAAGTAACCTCTCAGTGATGCACTGCAGGAGCCATTGTCTCCTGTCAGTGTGTCACTGAAGGTCCTATAAAGCAGTGACATCACCCGATGTCACTGTTCTATAGGGGAGATCATCATGGGACCCTCATTATTAATTGGACTACGGCGGACAGGTAGTATGCGGTTTATTATTTTACGTTTTTTGCAGGCACTGAAGTATGGTAAGTATGGTTAAATGAAGAATATTAAAATACTTTTTCTAATGTGTGCGTGTTTTATTAACCCTTTATTACTATTGGATTAATAATGGATAGGCGTCTTATTGACGCCTCTCCGTTATTAACCCGGCTTAATGTCACCTTACAATAGCAAGGTGACATTAAGCCCTTATTACCCCATATCTCACCGCTACACGGGAGTGGGAAGAGAGGGGCTAAGTTCCGGAATTGGTGCATCTTACAGATGCGCCATTTCTGGGGCGGCTGCGGACTGGTATTTGTAGCAGGGGGAGGGCCAATATCCATGGCCCCTCTCTAGGCTATGAATATCAGCCCGCAGCTGTCTGCGTAGCCTTTCTGGCTATAAAATATAGGGGGACCCCACGTAATTTTTTTGGGGGGGTCTTCCTATTTTAATAGCCAGTAAAGGCTGCGGGCTGATATTCATAGCAGGCTACAAATATTGGCCCCAGGCCGTCGGCTTTCCCCCTCTCGCGCAGAAAATTGTGCGGGAGCCCATGCCGTTTTTTTTTTTTACTGAAACATAGTGTTCATTAACCCCTTTCTGCCAGCTGACGGAATAGTACGTCAGCTGGCAGTATCCCCCGCTTTGAGGTGGGCTTCGGCGGTGAGCCCACTTCAAAGCCGCAACATGTCAGCTGTTTTCAATACAGCAAAAAAAAATTACATGATCGCTAAACGGCGTAGCGAGAAAAAAAAAATCAAAAGCCAAAATTATGTTTTTTTGGTTGCCGCGACATTGTATTAAAATACAATAACGGGCGATCAAAAGAACGTATGTGCACAAAAGTGGTATCATTAAAAACGTCAGCTCGGCACGCAAAAAATTAGCCCTCACCTGACCGATATCTCAGAAAATATAGACGCTACAGGTATCAGAAAATGGCGCCATTATTTTATTTCTTTTTAGCAAAGTTTTGAATTTTTTTTCACCACTTAGATAAAAAATAACCTAGACATGTTTGGTGTCTATGAACTCGTAATGACCTGGAGAATCATAATGGCAGGTCAGTTTTATGCTGTGTGCACATGTTGCCGATTTGGGTGCAGAATTTTCTGCACAAAATCTGCATCTCCTTGCAGAAGACGCAGTTGCGTTCTTTATTCATTTTTTTCATGTTTTTTTCACAGTTTTGCACGGTTTTGATGCCGTTTTTTTGTGCGGTTTTGATGCAGTTCTTGGTGCGGTTTTTGGTGTGTTTTTTTGCATGGTTTTGATTCAGGTTTTTTAATGCAGTTTTTGGTGAAGTTTTGATGCAGTTTTTGGTGCAGTTTTGAAGCATTTTTGGTGCGGTTTTGATGCAGTTTTTGGTGCGGTTTTGATGCAGTTTTTGATGCAGTTCTTGGTGTGGTTTTGATGCAGTTTTTGGTGTGGTTGTCATGTGTTTTTGATGCAGTTTTTGCTGTGGTTTTGATGCAGTTTTTGCTGCGGTTTTGATGCAGTTTTTGATGCGTTTTTGGTGCAGTTTTGATGCAGTTTTTAGTGCAGTTTTCATGCAGTTTTGATACAGTTTTTGGTGCAGTTTTGATGCAGTTTTTGGTGCGGTTTTTGTTGCAGTTTCTGGTGCAGTTTTTATGCCTTTTTGATGCAGTTTTTGGTGTGGTTTTGATGCTGTTTTTGGTGCAGTTTTATTGTGTTTTTGATGGAGTTTTTGGTGCCGTTTTGATGCAGGTTTTGATGCAGTTTTGATGCATTTTTTATGCATTTTTTGCACGGTTTTGATGCATTTTTTTAAAAAATGTTGTGCGGTTTTTGTGCATTTTTGTATGCGTTTTTGAAAGCTAAATAAAGATATATTATTGAACAAAAAAAAAGATTTGTGATGTCATTATTGTCCAACCTCCTCTTTTACATTTGTCCAACCCACACTCAATTACACAAAGATAAATGATAGATGAAATGGATAGACAGATCTACATATAGATAGATCTATAGATGCACACATCTATCTATTCATATATCTATTTATAGATATATCTGGATAGATATACCTATTGATAGATGTATGGATAGTGTAGGGTGCGTGTCCACTGTCTGGATTAGGCTACTTTCGCACTTCTGTCTTCTGGGCTCCGTCGCAATCCGTCGTTATGGGCAAAAAACGGATCCTGCAAATGTGCTTGCAGGATGCGTTTTTTGCCCATAGACTTGTATTAGCGACGGATTGCCAAACGTCGCATCCGTCGTGCAACGGATCCGTCATGTTTTGGCGGACGCGATGCACAAAAAACGTTCAATGTAACTTTTTTTGTGCGACGTGTCCGCCATTTCAGACCGCACATGTGCAGATGGAACTCCGCCCCCTCCTCCCCGCTCATCACATTGGGCAGCGAATGCGTTGTAAAACTGCATCCGCTGCCCACGTTGTGCTAAATTTAGCACAACATCCGTCGGTACATTGGGCCGACTGTTTGCAACGGCCTCGTACCGACAGAAGTGTGAAAGTAGCCTTACATCCAAACTAGCTGCAGATTGGATGCTGCGTACTTGTAGTCCCATCGGATGATGCCTGCACACACACACCCCAAAAGACCCCCTCGCACAGCCCCGCACACACCCGAACAGTCCCGCACACACGCAAACAGCCCGCAGACCCTGTCCACACACACATACATGCACACAGTCACTGCCCACACACTTCCCTCCTCCCGAACTGCAACGTTTCTCGGACCCACATCCGCAGCAGAACTGCTGATCTTTTTTACATCTGCGGTTTTGCTGCAGATGAGCCCGACTCAATGAAAGAGCTACAGCGTGATACGGCCGAGTCTCGCAGGTTAAAAACAAGCTCTGGCACCGGCACTCCAGAGCGGAGCGTGCAGCTCCATGTATTGCTATGCGGCCGCACGCTCCGCTCTGGAGTGCTGGTGCCAGAGCTGGGTTTTAACCTGCAAGACTCGGCTGTATCTCGCTGTGTGTGATCCCGGCCTAAAGGTGCAGAAACACTGCAGTTTGGCACAAAAGAAGTGACATACTGCGGGAAAAAAAAAGCTGCGTTTCGGTGCGGCCTTTTCCGCAGCATGTGCACAAGTCTGCGGCTCCCATAGACTTACATTGGTTGTACACTACACTGCGGATTTGATGCAATTCTGTGCAGCTAAAAACGCTGCGGATCTGCAATCAAATCCACAACGTGTGCACACAGCCTTAGCATTTAGTGAACCTAGCAAAAAAGCCAAGCAAAAAACAAGCGTGGGATTGCAATTTTTTTGCAATTTCATTGCACTTTGAATTTTTTTCACATTTTCTGTTACACGACATGGTAAAACCAATGGTGTCGTTCAAAAGTAGAACTTGTCCCGCAAAAAATAAGCCCCCACATGGCCATATGGAAAAATTATGGCTCTGGATAGAAGGGGAGCGATAAACGAAAAAAGCTCCAGGGGTGAAGGGGTTTAGAAACATGGATATGGACATATATATAGAAATAGACATAGGTACAGTATATAGATATATCTCTATGTATGTATTCATCTATCTATCTATTTGTTATCTATCTATCTATCTATCTATCTCTCTGTGTAATGGAGTGTGGGTTGGACAGAAATGACATCACAAATCTTTTTGAAGATAGAGGGGGGAGAGGAGGGAGGGGTTGGGGTGTGTTTTGGAGTGGGTGTGCCAGGTGCAGAGTTACAGGCGAGTGCAATGCATCATGGAACTTGTAGTATTAGAGCACAGTAACTCAGGAGAAAGGAAGTTGTGGATTAACCCCATGAGAGCTGGATCCAGCACTGAAGATGTGCTACTACAGCATGATAAAAGGTAATATTGCTAAAATAAACACAGTGGATGTTTTCAGTGACACATAATAGCAAGATTTATTGAAAAAAAAAAAAGTTATAGTAGTGGACAACTTCTTTAAGACTAACTCACACCGCCACAATATAAGCAAAGGATTTTTACTGCACGGTCTTCTAAACCTTTTTTGCGTGCACATAATGCAAATGATAATGAGCTTGATATATGTCCTGTTGAACACATGCCTTGTAATGTCACAAATAGAATGCAAAAGCTTCATCACAAGGAGATCTACTGGATCTACAGATTGAATCTGCCCGGTTTGAATGAAGTCACAGAAGTTTTCTTGTAAATAAGCTCATATTTCACTCCATGTTATCTAACAAATATTGTTCTCCTTTTTCAGACGAGGTGGAATGGTCACTTTACCTTTCTATTTGTGTAGATCACTTTTTCTTGACACACTGGTTTACTTTCAGGAGCGGTAATTGGATCCCACACAGTCTGGAGTTCCTTTCTTCCTTTTGGCTTTCGTCCTGCTCCCTGTGAATTGCTCCACGATGACACGTGGTGACACATATAACAAACCTTTGAGGTACAGTTTACCATTATTACCAATTACCGATGTGCGCTGTGACTCCGCACCATGCCCGGCTGCCGGCTACCAATATAAAGTGTATTATTCAACCTACTGTTCTTTTTTGATTATCTTCTTGAGTGACCTGTGCGATACATAGCACTGAGCAAACATAGGAATCTGTTTAATTGGTGGATCTTTTATATATTTTTTTATTTTATTTGTCCTCACCAATTTTAACCATTGTAATGTTATAATAATTCTTTTAAATATTGGTAATTCATTTATATATGACTTATATTTATTTAGTATTAATTGTGATAATTATTAGTTTACTTATATGTGACTTATTTTTATTAAGTATTAATTATAACAATCATATTAATTGTCCATATACATTAATAGTGGAACACTGTTCTGTTGTTAGGGTATGTGCACACGATGCAGATTTAGTGCAGAATTGGTGCAGAACTGCACTGTGATTTACAGTACAATGTAAATCAATGTGAAAAAAAAAACTGTGCACATGGTGCAGAAAAATCTGCGCAGAAACGCTGCAGATTTCAAAGAAGTGCACGTCGCTTCTTTTGTGCAGTTCTGCAGCCTTTCTGCGCAGATTTTTCTGCACCATGTGCACAGTTTTTTTTTTCACATTGATTTACATTGTACTGCACAGAAACTGCACAGAAACTGCATCAAATCTGCAGATGCAGATTTAGTGCAGAAAATTCTGCACCACATTTCCTACGTGTGCACATAGTTTGATTGTGGTGGTTCTCATTGGGGTGTAATCTTCCTTTTGGCTCGTGAGTTCTCATCCGTTTTTTCCCCCCTTTTTTCTTTTTCTCCGTCTATTTTTCATTTTTATACCACTATAATCAAAGAAAAACTAGTTTTATATTTATTTTCACATAATCTATGAGAATATAATATTTTTCCTTTGAGAATATACTGTATACCTTGTATGTGTTCAGTCACTGGACTTTGACATCTCCAATCAGGCACCTGAACTGTCGGTCTATTTAGAGATTCTTCTGCCCTATAATGTCATTCTTATGTGGTATTTCCTGATGAAGGAGTTCTTAGAAACTCAGAAACGCGTTGAATAACGTCCACTTTTTACCTTTGGACCACATGGTTCAGCAGTGCAGAATTTGACCACATTCTCCTACATTGTATTGTCAACGGCCGGTTCCTCTGCAGCAGTGAATCTTTCCAATGCTTGTCTGAAGCTACGTCTGGTGAGTGCTTTCACCTTGCATTGACTGCTTAATCTTGGATAAAACCCTATTGCGCTATTTTCCCCCAACAGTTTTTAATGAAACCAATGTGACAACACTGCGGAGGGAATCCCCCCCACCTCCGTACTGCACAGCCAGGACTCACCACAATAAATTAATATGCCTTGGAGAACGCAGTCATACAGATCAACAGTTGTGGACAGCAATCTGTGCTAAGGTTGACCAATGGCTGCCTACACTCAACCGGTGGCCAGGGAAGGTCATGTGCGATAGCGGTACAAACCTGGTGAGGGCCGTACGGCGGGCCAACCTTGCACACGTGCCTTTTATGGATCGCATCCTCAACCTGCGATTCCTACACCACTGTCCCAGCATGGATGCGCTGCTGTAGAAAACACTCGTGTGTTCACTTTCACCATTCCACAAAAGTGGGTATAGAGAACTTGCAGACTACCGGTTAACCAATTGATATGTGAAGTGACCACACCATGGAATTCAAGTCTGCACATGTTGCAGCGACTGTGGCAGCAGCGCCGAGGCCTGGTGCAGTATGACATTTTTTATAGCCTGGCACATCGCAGTACGGACGTGTTGTAATTCACACTTAGCGGACACAGATGAAGGACCTCTGCACCCTTCTGCATGTTTTCAAAATGGCTGATAAGGTGGTTAACATGCTATTATATAAAATAACACGACATATGATAATGTGTTATTATGTTGGAAGCTACGGATAGAAGATGGAGCTGCGGGAGCAGTGTGGTGTCTGTAATGTATATTGTTATGACCCCAATGGCGAGGGTCTCAGAAACAAGTAAGTCTGCGACGTACAAAAATCCAGCTCATAGGGCAGTGGTAACTGGGTTGACCATATATCTACTCCTAACGCCAACACTAGAAGTAGCCGGGGAACATGCCTACGTTGGTCGCTAGATGTCTCGCACCAGCCGGAGGACTAACTACCCCTAGAAGAGGAAAACAAAGACCTCTCTTGCCTCCAGAGAATAGACCCCAAAAGTATGATACAAGCCCCCCCACAAATAATAACGGTGAGGTAAGAGGAAATGACAAACACAGAGATGAACTAGGTTTAGCAAAGAGAGGCCCGCTTACTAATAGCAGAATGTAGTAAGATAACTTATATGGTCAACGAAAACCCTAACAAAAATCCACACTGGAGATTCAAGAACCCCCGAACCGTCTAACGGCCCGGGGGGAGAACTCCAGCCTCCCTAGAGCTTCCAGCAAGGTTAGGATACAGATAATGTACAAGCTGGACAAAAATGCAAACAAAAACAAATAGCAAAAAGCAAGAAAGCAGACTTAGCTTAATTCAGCAGGAACCAGGATCAGTAGACAAGAGCACAACAGATTAGCTCTGATTACAACGTTGCCAGGCATTGAACTGAAGGTCCAGGGAGCTTATATAGCAACACCCCTGACCTAACGACCCAGGTGAGCATACAAGGGATGAATGACATACCCAGAGTAAAATCACTAGTAGCCACTAGAGGGAGCCAAAAGGTAAATTCACAACAGTATATATGAAGATGCTGGAGGGTGAGGATAAGAATGAGGGCACAGGGCTGATATTGAAAGCACCACTCCAGCACTAAAAAATAACCCTGGAGTGCCGCTTTAAGATCCCATGGGAGAACTATACTCCCAGCATGTCCTGCAGATCCTATGACATGCTGGGAGTTGTAGTTCACCACAGTAGTGGTAGAGTGCACTTTTATGTGTTGTAATTAATAAATTTTTATTTAACCCCTTAGTGACGGAGCCAATTTGCAGTTTTTCTTATCTTTCAGGTTACATCGGGGGCTTATCAACAGCATTACAGAATGCATTACAGAATGCTGGAGATAACCCCTAATGGCGGCAAAATGAGGTGACAGATTCCCTCTAAAGTCAGTTTGAGGGGTGTACATGACAGAAAATACCCAGAAGTGACACCATTCTAAAAACTGCACCCCTCAAGGTGCTCAAAACCACATTCAAGAAGTTTATTAACTGTCATGAACTAGGGATGTTTGGTTCCCCCCAGTTCTTCATCAGGGATTTATTATATCCCACTTCCCAGTTCTGGTTTGGAACTTGCAGCTATCTGGTGCCCCCCTTACTCTCAGGTCAGTCAGGGAACTGCACCTAGGATAATTAGCCGCCAGGAAGGCTGCCTTGCTATGTACTGGCTATTTGGCACGCTGCAGTGAGGGTGATATAACTACTCCCGGATGGATGCGCCCGAGCACCTCCTGGAGATGCTGCAGTTGTTCCTCCCAGGAGAGACTTAAGACAGCAATGTCATCCAGGTATGCCACTGCGTACCTCTCCAGTCTCTAAAGCAGGTGGTTGACCATCTGCTGATAAGTGGCAGGGGCATTCTTCATGGCGAACGGCATGACTATGGATTTGTACAGTTCTAAGGGGATGATAAAGGTGGAACTTTCCTGTGCCTCGATGCTCAGAGGAATCTGCCATTATCCCCGACTCAAATCCATGAAGGATAGGTATTTCGCGTTTGCTAACCGCTCAAGCAGCTCCTCGATGCGCGGCATTGGGTGCACATCAGAGACGGTGATGTCGTTGAGCCCCCTGTAGTCCACACAGAACCAGGTGGTTCGATCCTTCTTTAGCACCAGGACTACAGGTGAGGCCCACTCGCTCTTGGGCTGTTGAATCACCCCCAGCTGTAACACCTCATCGATCTCCTGGCGCATAACATGCTGCACCTTGTCGGAGATCCGATAGGGTGTCCGCCGTAGTGGGGCATGATTCCCGCTGTCGACTTCGTGGATCGCTAGCTCAGTCATTCCAGGTCGGTTGGAGAACACGGCCCGGAAGGGTTCCAGCACAGCTCGCAGCTGTGACCGCTGGGGTTTGGTTAGCAAGGCGCTTACCTCCACATTCTCGATGGACCCACTGGCCTTGGCTTGGGCCAGCATGTCCAGGGGTTCTTACTCCCCATCCTCGGGCAGGTTGCAGATCAGTAGGATGCAGGCTTCCCGTTCTTGGTGAGACTTCATCATATTGACATAGAAAGCTTTGCGCCTACCCCGGGCGTGGTCAAGAGTCACTACGTAGGTGACTGGGTTGAGCTGTTGGTGTATGACGTGCGAGCCTTCCCAGGCTGCATGAAGCTTATCCTTTGGTAAGGTGACAAGCACTCACACCTTCTGACCCACCTGGTAGGTCCGCTCCCGGGCATTCTGGTCGTACCAGTGCTTTTGGTCAGCCTGGGCCTGCGCCATGTTGTCATGCACCAACTGCGTCAAGATCTGCATCTTGTCATGGAAGCGCATGACATACTCCATGATGGACACTTCTGAAGGGTTCGGCTCTTCTTCCCAGGATTCCCTTACCAACCCAAGGGGTCCCTGTACTCACCTGCCATACAGGAGCTCGAAGGGGGAGAAAACTCATCGAGGCCAGAGGGACCTCTCAATAAGCAAATAGCAGGTGTGGGAGGTACCGCTCCCAGTTGAGCCCTCGGGTCTCAACCAGCATTCTTAGCATCTGTTTGAGGGTACTGTTGAAGCACTCACACAAACCATTGGTTTGGGGGTGATACGCACTCGATACCAGATGCTGCACCTGCATTTTCTTACAGAGAGCCTCCATTAGTAAAAGACATAAATTGAGTCCCCTGGTCAGAAGCATCTCCTGGGAAATCCTACTCGTGAAAAGATGGCCAACAGTGCATCCACCACCTTATCCGCCCTAGTTGAGGACAGAGCCATTGCCTCTGGTTACCGGGTAGCATAGTCTACCACAGTGAGGATGAATTGCTTTCCAGAGCTGCCAATGGGCCCACAATGTCTACCGCGATCCTCTGGAAAGGCTCCTCTATCACTGACAGAGAGATCAGGGGAGCCTTGGGAACAGGCCCGGACTTCCCCACTCTCTGACAGGTGATACAGGAGTGGCAGGAGTTTGTTACATCTGTCCCCATCTTTGGTGAATAGAAGTGTTGAGACAGCTGGGCCTTAGTTTTGCTGATCCCCAAGTGTCCAGCGAGTGGGATCTCATTGGCAATCCGCAACAACTCACCCCTAAATTGGGACGGGATGACCAGTGTTGTGAATTCCGTTCTGGAGCTCCCTCCTGTGGTTGCTAATGGTAATTTTGTGAGTTCTGCCCTTGGGCTCCCTCTGGTGGTTTCGAGTGGAACTGCTGCTCCTTTAGGTAGCTGTAGCAGCTGCCTTCACTAATCGCCTTGCCTGGGTTTGTTATTTAAACCTGCTCTGGGCTTTAGTTCATGCCAGCTGTCAATGTTCTTGGTTGGATTTGGTTCTCTCCTTGGATTTCTCATATGGCCTGTCCTTGTCAGCAAAAGATAAGTTTTTGCTAGTTCTTGTTTGTCCATTTGCTTGGACTCTATTGCTCTGCAAATATGTCTCTTTTTGTCCAGCTTGTCATTATGTAATATTCAGGCTAGCTGGAAGCTCTGGGAAAGCAGATTTGCCCCTCCACACCGTGAGTCGGTGTGGAGTTCATTTTTGTAAACTCTGCGTGGATTTTGTAGTTTTTAATACTGACCGCACAGTATCCTTTTCTCTCTGTCTATCAAGTTTAGTATTGGCCTCCTTTGCTGAAATCTGATTTCATTTCTGTGTACGTCATTTCCCTCTCCACTCACAGTCAATATTTGTGGGGGGCTGTCTTTCCTTTTGGGGTTTTCTCTGAGGCAAGATAGCTTTCTATTTCCTTCTTTAGGGGTAGTTAGTTCTTAGGCTATGAAGAGGTGTCTAGGGAGAGTCAGGAACATCCCACGGCTATTACTAGTGTTGTTGTTAGGATTAGGGACTGCGGTCAGTAGAGATACCACCTTCTCAGAGCTCGTTCCATGTTGCGTTTTAGCCACCAGGTCATATCAGTGTGGCCTCTTAACCACCAGGTCATAACAGTACAGCTGGCCCACAATGTGTTAAATGCATCTCAAAAGAGGGAAAAGAAAGTTCTGAGTCATTTTTTTTTCCTTTGTAGCTTGTTTTGTCTTTTTTTCCCCTTAATCTCTGGGTGGTTCAGGATTTTGGTGCTGATATGGAGGTTCAGGGTCTGTCCTTGCGCGTGGATCAACTCGCTGCAAGGGTACAGAGTATCCAAGATTATGTTGTCCAGACTCCGGTATTAGAGCCTAGAATTCCTATTCCTGATTTGTTTTCTGGGGATAGATCTAAATTTTTGAACTTTAAAAATAATTGCAGATTGTTTTTTGCTCTGAGACCCTGTTCCTCTGGTGACCCCATTCAGCAGGTGAAGATTGTTATTTCTTTGCTGCGTGGCGACCCGCAGGACTGGGCATTCTCCCTTGAGCCAGGAAATCCTGCATTGCTCAATATTGACGCATTTTTTTAAGCACTCGGATTGCTGTATGACGAGCCTAATTCTGTGGATCAGGCAGAAAAAACTTTGCTGGCTCTGTGTCAGGGTCAGGAAGCAGCAGAAGTATACTGCCAGAAATTTAGAAAGTGGTCTGTGCTCACAAAATGGAATGAGTATGCCCTGACAGCAATTTTCAGAAAGGGTCTTTCTGAAGCCCTTAAGGATGTTATGGTGGGGTTTCCTACGCCTGCTGGTCTGAATGCGTCAATGTCTTTGGCCATTCAGATTGATTGGCGCTTGCGCGAGCGCAAGGTTGTGCACCATATGGCAGTGTCCTCTGAGCAGAGTCCTGAGCCTATGCAATGTGATAGGATTTTGACTAGAGCAGAAAGGCAGAAATTCAGACGTCAGAATGGCCTGTGTTTTTACTGTGGTGATTCTGCTCATGTTATTTCTGATTGCCCTAAGCGTACTAAGAGGGTCCCTGGGTCTGTTACCATTAGTACTGTACAGCCTAAATTTCTCTTGTCTGTTACCCTGATTTGCTCATTGTCGTCCTTTTCTGTTATGGCATTTGTGGATTCTGGCGCTGCCCTGAACTTAATGGACTTAGAATTTGCCAAGCGCTGTGGTTTTTCCTTGGAGCCTTTGCAGAGCCCTATTCCCTTAAGGGGGATTGATGCTACACCATTGGCCAAGAATAAACCTCAGTACTGGACACAGTTAACCATGTACATGGCCCCAGCACATCAGGAAAATATTTGCTTTTTGGTGTTGCATAGTTTGCATGATGTTGTTGTGCTGGGTTTTCCATGGTTACAGGTACATAATCCAGTGCTGGATTGGAGATCTATGTCTGTAACTGGTTGGGGTTGTCAGGGGATACATAGTGATATTCCTTTGATGTCCATTTCCTCGTCCCCTTCTTCTGAAGTTGCTGAGTTTTTGTCGGATTTCCAGGATATATTTGATGAGCCCAAGTCCAGTTCCCTGCCTCCTCATAGGGACTGCGATTGTGCCATTAATTTGATTCCTGGCTGTAAGTTCCCTAAGGGCCGACTTTTCAATCTGTCTGTGCCAGAGCATGCCGCTATGCGGAGTTATGTAAAGGAGTCCTTGGAGAAGGGGCATATTCGCCCGTCTTCGTCACCGTTGGGAGCGGGATTTTTTTTTGTTGCCAAGAAGGATGGCTCCTTGATACCCTGTATAGATTATCGCCTTCTCAATAAGATCACTGTCAAATTTCAGTACCCTTTACCTTTACTTTCTGATTTGTTTGCACGGATTAAGGGTGCCAGTTGGTTTACTAAAATCGACCTTCGAGGGGCGTATAATCTCGTGCGTATTAAACAAGGTGATGAATGGAAAACAGCATTTAATACGCCCGAAGGCC
The DNA here is from genome assembly GCF_051348905.1 of Ranitomeya variabilis. Classification (NCBI taxonomy): domain Eukaryota; kingdom Metazoa; phylum Chordata; class Amphibia; order Anura; family Dendrobatidae; genus Ranitomeya; species Ranitomeya variabilis. Next base: position 572,127,392 of record NC_135237.1, on the reverse strand, counting down.
ATTTTGAATATCTTGTGATGCCATTCGGGCTCTCTAATGCTCAATCGGTATTTCAGTCCTTTATGCATGATATTTTCCGGAATTATCTGGATAAATTCATGATTGTGTATTTGGATGATATTTTGGTTTTCTCCGATGATTGGGAGTCTCATGTGAAGCAGGTTAGGATGGTATTTCAGGTCCTTTGTGCTAATGCGTTGTTTGTGAAGGGGTCTAAGTGCCTCTTTGGAGTTCAGAAGGTTTCTTTTTTGGGTTTCATTTTTTCTCCCTCGGCTATTGAAATGGACCTTGTTAAAGTCCAGGCCATTCATGATTGGACTCAACCTACATCTGTAAAGAGCCTTCAGAAATTTTTGGGCTTTGCCAATTTTTATCGCCGCTTTATTGCTAATTTTTCTAGTGTGGTGAAGCCTCTGACCGATTTGACGAGGAAGGGCGCTGATGTGATGAATTGGTCCTCTGCGGCTGTTGAGTCCTTTCAGGAGCTTAAACGTCGTTTTACTTCTGCCCCTGTGTTGCGTCAGCCAGATGTTTCTCTCCCTTTTCAGGTTGAGGTTGATGCTTCTGAGATTGGGGCAGGGGCCGTTTTGTCTCAGAGAAATTCTGATGACTCGTTGATGAAACCATGTGCTTTCTTCTCCAGAAAGTTTTCGCCTGCTGAGCGTAATTATGATGTCGGCAATCGGGAGTTGTTGGCTATGAAGTGGGCATTTGAGGAGTGGCGACATTGGCTTGAGGGAGCCAAGCATCGCGTGGTGGTCTTGACTGATCATAAGAATCTGATTTACCTCGAGTCTGCTAAGCGGTTGAATCCTTGACAAGCTCGGTGGTCTCTGTTTTTCTCACGTTTTGATTTTGTGGTCTCGTATATTCCGGGATCTAAGAATGTGAAGGCTGATGCCCTTTCTAGGAGTTTTTTGCCTGATTCTCCGGGAGTTCTTGAGCCAGCTGGGATCCTTAAGGAGGGGGTTATTCTTTCTGCCATCTCCCCTGATTTGTGGCGGGTACTTCAGGAGTTTCAGGCTGATAAACCTGACCGCTGTCCAGTGGGGAAACTGTTTGTTCCTGATAGATGGACTAGCAGGGTAATTTCTGAGGTTCATTGTTCGGTGTTGGCTGGTCACCCTGGGATTTTCGGTACCAGAGATTTGGTGGCTAGGTCCTTTTGGTGGCCTTCCTTGTCGCGGGATGTGCGTTCGTTTGTGCAGTCCTGTGGGACCTGTGCTCGGGCTAAGCCTTGCTGTTCCCGTGCCAGTGGGTTGCTTTTGCCTTCGCCTATTCCTGAGAGGCCCTGGACGCATATTTCCATGGATTTTATTTCTGATCTTCCTGTTTCTCAGAAGATGTCTGTCATCTGGGTGGTTTGTGACCGGTTTTCTAAGATGGTCCATTTGGTACCGTTGCCTAAGTTGCCTTCCTCCTCTGATTTGGTTCCATTATTTTTTCAGCATGTGGTTCGTTTGCATGGTATTCCGGAGAATATTGTGTCTGACAGAGGTTCCCAGTTCGTTTCTAGGTTTTGGCGGTCCTTTTGTGCTAGAATGGGCATTGATTTGTCTTTTTCTTCAGCATTCCATCCTCAGACAAATGGCCAAACGGAGCGAACCAATCAGATCTTGGAAACCTATTTGAGATGCTTCGTGTCTGCTGATCAGGATGATTGGGTGACCTTTTTGCCGTTGGCCGAGTTTGCCCATAATAATCGGGCTAGTTCGGCTACCTTGGTTTCGCCTTTCTTTTGTAACTTTGGTTTTCATCTTCGTTTTTCTTTGGGGCAGCTTGAGCCTTCTGACTGTCCTGGTGCGGATTCTGTGGTGGACAGGTTGCAACAAATTTGGACTCATGTGGTGGACAATTTGACGTTGTCTCAGGAAAAGGCTCAACGTTTTGCTAACCGTCGTCGGTGTGTTGGTCCCCGGCTTCGTGTTGGGGATTTGGTCTGGTTGTCTTCTCGTCATGTTCCTATGAAGGTTTTGCCCCCTAAGTTCAAGCCTCGCTTTATTGGGCCTTATAAGATTTCTGAAATTATCAATCCGGTGTCTTTTCGTTTGGCCCTTCCAGCTTCTTTTTCCATTCATAATGTGTTCCATAGATCCTTGTTGCGGAGATATGTGGTACCTATGGTTCCCTCCGTTGATCCTCCTGCTCCGGTGTTGGTTGAGGGGGAATTAGAATATGTGGTGGAGAAGATTTTGGATTCTCGTTTTTCGAGGTGGAAGCTTCAGTATCTGGTCAAGTGGAAGGGTTATGGCCAGAAGGATAATTCTTGGGTTGTTGCCTCCGATGTTCATGCTGCCAATTTGGTTCATGCTTTCCATTTGGCTCGTCCTGATCGGCCTGGGAGCTCTGGTGAGGGTTCGGCGACCCCTCCTCAAGGGGGGGGGTACTGTTGTGAATTCCGTTCTGGAGTTCCCTCCTGTGGTTGCTAATGGTGTTTTTGTGAGTTCTGCCCTTGGGCTCCCTCTGGTGGTTTCGAGTGGATCTGCTGCTCCTTTAGGTAGCTGTAGCAGCTGCCTTCACTAATCGCCTTGCCTGGGTTTGTTATTTAAACCTGCTCTGGGCTTTAGTTCATGCCAGCTGTCAATGTTGTTGGTTGGATTTGGTTCTCTCCTTGGATTTCTCATATGGCCTGTCCTTGTCAGCAAAAGATAAGTTTTTGCTAGTTCTTGTTTGTCCATTTGCTTGGACTCTATTGCTCTGCAAATATGTCTCTTTTTGTCCAGCTTGTCATTATGTAATAGTCAGGCTAGCTGGAAGCTCTGGGAAAGCAGATTTGCCCCTCCACACCGTGAGTCGGTGGGGAGTTCATTTTTGTAAACTCTGCGTGGATTTTGTAGTTTTTAATACTGACCGCACAGTATCCTTTTCTCTCTGTCTATCAAGTTTAGTATTGGCCTCCTTTGCTGAAATCTGATTTCATTTCTGTGTACGTCATTTCCCTCTCCACTCACAGTCAATATTTGTGGGGGGCTGTCTTTCCTTTTGGGGTTTTCTCTGAGGCAAGATAGCTTTCTATTTCCTTCTTTAGGGGTAGTTAGTTCTTAGGCTGTGAAGAGGTGTCTAGGGAGAGTCAGGAACATCCCACGGCTATTACTAGTGTTGTTGTTAGGATTAGGGACTGCGGTCAGTAGAGATACCACCTTCTCAGAGCTCGTTCCATGTTGCGTTTTAGCCACCAGGTCATATCAGTGTGGCCTCTTAACCACCAGGTCATAACAGACCAGCTGTCTTTCCCTCAACCACTCCTTTTGGGAATTTCCGGGTACTGTCTCCCAGTACAACCTCCCTTGTTCCCTGAACACCCACTCCTTATCAGTCATGGAGGTCGACGTCTCGGCGAGGTGTCTCAAGATCTCCAGGCTCGCATCTGAGTGCAGAGCAGCCTGGAACTCCTGGCTGGAGGCAGCAAGAAGTGACATCAGGGTCCTTCCTCACGGGAACCCTCTGGGACCGGCTCTTGGTCCATTTCTGGTTCAGTCACCACTGTGAGAAGGCAGGGCATTACCTACATTCTGGGCACTTTGACTACAGGTTACAGCAGCTACATAGGCTGTCTCCCCAAAGATTTCCACAGTCCCATCAGCTGGCACTGCTATGGGTTCTACCTCCCCATCCACCCCCAACATCTCAGGAGCAGTGCGATATATGGGGCAGTTACCTTCCTCTGTGGTATTGGTCAGTTGCACGGCATCACCTTCCTCAGGGTTCCCGTGCATCTCCCCATCTCAATTAGCACTGTTGCTTGCTACTGTTAGGGGTTCCTCAGCCATCTGACTCCACAGAGTGATGTGGCTGAGCACTACTGCACCTGCAAATACATCATCATTGTCAGATAACTTGTTATCAGGCAAAGCATTATCAGGTAACGAACGCAATTTAACATCATTATCATCAGCATTGGCATCACCCTTAGTATCAGATTGGGGAGCGGGGTCAGGGACATAATATGCAAACATTCTCCCCAAATCAGTCCCCAATAAATCATCGGTAGGCAAGTTATCGGACAGCCCCACTTCCTTCACCCCACTTTAGATAACAGGTTAGATATTGGGCCCATTTGGTCCCAGGCAGCCGGTACTGTCTGCAGGCTTTCTCAAATGCCCACAGAAAAATGTCCAAGTCCCCGTCCTTTTCTATCACAGGAAAATGCTCCGGTTGGGATTTAAGGAACCGAGCGCTGCTGGACTCACTGCTGGGCTGGGGGGACCTCTGACCCTGGATTTGGGCTAAATCCAGCTGGTACTCCCTCTCCGCTTGCCATTCGGCTCTCTCTGCCTCCTGCTCGGCTCTCTCTAGGTTTTGCTGGATCAGCTGCAGATGTCTCTCCGTATAGTCTGTGGCACATTGCTGTAGGGCCACTTGCAGAAAGCGGTCCATGCTACCCTAGCTGTGGGTAGGGCAAGCCTGCACCAGTGGGACCTCTGGTTCAGTAACGTCTATACTTTGGCTGGTCCCAGCCTATCCTTGGCTCTGGGCATGGTCCTGACTCTCTTCAAGTTGCACCAGTACCGCGACCAGTTGGCTTTTGTTTTTGCCCATGGGGTGAATCTACTTCGACGTGCACAGGGCAATAAGTCTGTCCTTGGACTGCAGGCTATAATAGGCCTCTCCCAGCTTAACTGTGGTTGCAAATAAAAGCTAGGATAGAAAAACAAAGAAAAAGGGTAGGGGGTATTCGCTTTACACACTATTGTCTCAGGACTAATAAACACAGAGTTCGTTCTCCAAACCTTTTTTTTGCAGGGTCCTCGCAACAACCGTGCAAGTTTTTAGTGAGAGGAATGATTGGTCAAACCAGATCACTAATACTCTATTATCCCACCGCTCTTCCACCAATATGTCATGAACTGGGGGTGTTTGGTTGCACGCAGTTCTTCATCAGGGATTTATTTTATCCCACTTCCCAGTTCCGGTTTGCAGCTCTCTGGCACCCCCATACCCTCAGGTCAGTCAGGGAACTGCACCTAGGATAATTAGTTGCCAGGAAGGCTTCCTTGCTATGTACTGGCTATTGGGCACACTGCAGTGAAGGCAATATAACTACTCCCGCTCAGGCGGGAAATACAATTATCAAACGTTCATCAATGCCAGTCTCCCGAAAAGCTCAGGTCACATCACTGCCACCAGTTCCTATTTCTTATGATTAATAAAGGGTCAGGAGCCAACCCAATCAGTAGCAATGACTTAGTTCGAAGGACGTTGTGGTATGTTTTAGAGCAAGGAGAACAAAACTAGTAAATATTATATCTTTTACTCAAAAAAAGCTTAAGCAGTGTTTACAAAAGTATATAAAAAGATGTTACAAAAATGAGACAATTATAGTATGTACAGGCAATTACAAATAAAAAGGGATTAAAGATAAAAACACTTACAGTTATCTCAGACAATGGTAAGCCATGAGGTGGGGGAGGGAGAGACATCCCAATGAATCATGACAGCTTCTGGTAGCTAATTTCCTGGATAAAGACTCTCTACTAAAATGAGGTTGAATCTCTTATACCCTCTGCTTGTAACATCACTGAGGGATTGGATATGCCCCCCCTTGGAAAGTTATGAAAAACCTTCTATTAAACATAACTCGAGGTGGGAACCTCATACAACAACGACGGGACTATCATCATTCCGAGCATGAGATTGGCGTTAATTTGAATCCAAACACAACTTGGCTATGTGCCTTGGGTAAGCAGTAATACATTTCTCAGATTCTGCTGGTGCTGGAGCTTCGAAAATGCATGGGAGGGTAGCTCTACCCATGCAAATGCCAAAAATGTAAACTTCACACCTATATCAATAATCTGTGCCATTATATGTAAGTTTGCAGGAACAAAGAGATTACCCCGACCATGTGCTTTTGCACACGGCTGAGTGGGCCTGCTTACAACCACATTCTTGAGGGAGGAGGGAAGGAGTGAGTTAGAATTACATGCAGATGGAAAGAATGGAAGAGGGGCTGTGAGGAGGATCAGGGCTGTAGCTTGTCAGTCACAAAACCAAGGAGTAGTAATAGAGCTCAGTGTGCGTGATAATAAAGAACCAAATACAATGTAGTCTGTCAAGAGTGGTGCACTCTAAAGGAAATGGTGCCCGAAGAACAATGTAGTAATAAAGACAAAAATGGTAATCTTCGGCACTCAAAAAATTAAAAATGAATCATAAGTTCATATCATATTCCATTTATTGTACAGCTGACATAGGGAAATATAGACATCAATCCATCCAATGTTTCGGCATATCTGCCTTTATCAAGGAGGTCTATATTGGTAGGCTTTAGTGAAAACCATGTAGAAGTTGTCAATTCATGACAAGCATAATGTAGCTCCCAGCTATTATATGAAGTCGGCGTGACAGGGGTCAACTTCTTCATATAATAGCTGGGAGCTACCAAATACATTATGTTTCCTGACATTAACCCTTTACGTGCTTCACAGGAACTGAAACAATGTGGAAGGAAAAAATTAACATTTAACTATTTTTTACAAACATTTTATTTCAGAACAATTTTTTTGATTTCCACAAGTATAAAAAGAGAAAATGAGCCAAAAAATTTGTTGTGCAATTTCTCCTGAATGTGTACCCCATATGTGGGGGTAAACCACTGTTTGGGAGCACGGCAGAGCTTGGAAGAGAAGGAGCGCCATTTGACTTTTTCAATGCAGAATTGGCTGGAATTGAGATCGGATGCCATGTCGCGCTGGAGAGCCCCTGATGTGCCTAAACAGTGGAAATCCCCCACAAGTGACACCACTATGGAAACTAGACCCCTTAGGAAAGTTATCTAGATGTGTGGTGAGAACTTTGAACCCCAAAGTGCTTCACAGAAGTTTATAACGTAAAGCCATAAAAATAAAAAATTGGATTTTCTCCACAAAAATTATCTTTTCTCCCCCAAATTTTTATTTTCACAAGGGTAACAGGAGAAATTAGACCCCTAAAGTTGTTGTGCAAGTTGTCCTGAGGACGCCGATACCTCATATGTGGGAGAAAACCACTGTTTGGGCGCACGGCAGGGCTCGGAAGGGAAGGAGCGCCGTTTGACTTTTTCAATGCAGAATTGGCTGGAATTGAGATCGGAGGCCATGTTGCGTTTGGAGAGCCCCTGAGGTGTGTAAACAGATTTCCTCAAAAATGATTTTTTTAGCCCATAATTTTTTATTTGCACAAGGGTAACAGGAGAAATTGGACCCTAAAAGTTGTTCTCCAATTTGTCCTGAGTACTCTGCTACTCCCATACGTGGGACAACAGTTCTGTTTGGGTGCACGTAGGGGCCCAGAAGGGAAGTAGTGATGTTTTGGAATGCAGACTTTGATGGAATGTCTGCTGGCATCATGTTGCGTTTGCAGAGCCCTTGATATGCCTAAACAGTAGAAAGCCCCCACAAGTGACCCCATTTTGGAAACTAGACCCTCCAAGGAGCTTACCTAGATGTGTGGTGAGTACTTTTAACCCCCAAGTGCTTCACAGAAGTTTATAACGCAGAGCCGTGAAAATAAAAAATCCTTTTTTTTCCACAAAAATGATTTTTTAGGCCCCAATTTTTTATTTTTCCAAGGGTAACAGGAGAAATTGAACCCCAAAAGTTGTTGTCTAACATGTCCTGAGTACGCTGATGCCCCATATGTGGGGGTAAATCACTGTTTGGGCACACAGCAGCACTCAGAAGGGAAGGAGCACCATTTGACTTTTTGAACGCAAAATTGCCTGGAATCAACGGTGGCACCATGTCGTGTTTGGAGACCCTTGATGTAGCTAAACAGTGGAAACCCCCCAATTCTAACTCCAACCCTAACCCCAACACACCCTTAACCCTAATCCCAACCCTAACCATAACCCTAATCACAGCCCTAACCCCAACACACCCCTAACCTAATCCCAACCGTAACTCTAATCCCAACCCTAACCCTAATCCCAACACACCCCTAACCCTAATCCCAACAATAACCATAACCTTAACCCTAATCCCAACCCTAACCCTAATCTCAACCCTAACACTATTCCAAACCCAATCCGAACCCTTATCCCAACCCTAGGCCTAATCCCAACCCTAGCCCTAATCCCAACCCTAGCCCTAATCCCAACTCTAACCCTAACTTTAGCCCCAACCCTAACCCTAATTTTTGCCCCAACCCTAACCCTAATTTTAGCCCCAACCCTAACTTTAGCCCAACTCACTTTAGCCCAACTCCAACCCTAATAGGAAAATGTAAATTCATTTTCTTTGTTTTATTTTTCCCTAACTAAGGGGGTGAAAAAGGGGGGTTTATTTACTATTTTTTTTTATTTTGATCACTGTGATAAGGTATATCACAGTGATCAAAATTAACCAATAGGAAAAATCTTCCTATTGTTGCCAGGTGCCGGCCGGCAGATCTTGGCAGGCGCACTGCTCATGCACCCGCCATTTTCTTACCGGAAGAAGACGCCAGCGCCATGGGGGAAGTAGGAGGACCCAGGGACATCGGGAGACACTGTTAATAATAATAATAATAATAATTTTTATTTATATAGCGCCAACATATTCCGCAGCGCTTTACAACTTATAGAGGGGACTTGTACAGACAATAGACATTACAGCATAACAGAAATCACAGTTCAAAACAGATACCAGGAGGAATGAGGGCCCTGCTCGCAAGCTTACAAACTATGAGGAAAAGGGGAGACACGAGAGGTGGATGGTAACAATTGCTTTAGTTATTTGGACCAGCCATAGTGTAAAGCTCGGGTGTTCATGTAAAGCTGCATGAACCAGTTATCAGCCTAAGTATGTAGCAGTACAGACACAGAGTGCTATTAACTGCATAAAGTGTATGAGAACACGATGCAAGGAACCTGATTATGTGTTTTGTTTTTTTTTCTATTTTTAATAGGCCACACAGGGATAGTTAGTTTACTGCGTTGAGGCGGTAGGCCAGTCTGAACAAATGCGTTTTTAGGGCACGCTTAAAACTGTGGGGATTGGGGATACTGTTGAGTATAGGTGGGATCAGGGACCCTATTTCTCTGTCATCTGATGTGTGATCACATCAGAGGACAGAGAAATTAAATATCAAATCGCAGTTTGTTTGTTTTTTTATATGGTTAATAACGGCGATCACAACCCGGAGGTCAGTAAAAACCGACCCGAATCAGAGAAAATCTGACTCTGAGGCGGCGCTATACACTTTTTCCACAGTGCCGTTAATTAAGTTAAGTTTAGGTATCCTTAACTACCGCCATTAAAAGGTGTATTGTTGGTCTTTAAGGGTTTAATACTTACTTGTATAGACTGTGCAGGTCCTGCAGCCAGCCAGCCACGCTGTGGTGACAGGTAATGAAGGGCTGGAGCATCACAACCGAGGAAGCTGCATTGTTTTCTGTAAAGTGTCTGCAGAACCTGATGACATAATGAAGAGGGAGGGATCTGTGCAGTCATGTGATGCTCCAGCCCGCCCTCTTCATGACCTCACACAGGTCCTATGCTGGAGCACTCAGTCAGCATCTGCAGGAGCCCGGGCTGTGCTGTTAGGTATGCGGCGATCCCTCCTGTGGCACCCTGCTCCTGTCCCCTCCTCCACCAGACACAGACCCCCCAGCTGCTGCAGGAATCCGGCGCTGGAGAAACCAGGTGGGTCCGCTGTTTAAGTGAATGAATATTCATTTGCTGCTCCCCGCCCACTGCTCGGCGCTGACAGGTGGGTGGGGAAGCGGCTAATGAATATTCCTTCAATTTAAGCATCGGGACCACATGGTTTCCCCAGCGCCAGATACCTGTAGCGGGGACATATTCCTGCCTCCTGTGAGTGTGATCCCACTCCGCCGCTGCCCCCCCCCCACACATGTTACATTTGGACTATAAGACGCACCCCACACTTTCTTCACAAATTTGGAGGAAAAAACTGCATCTTATGGTCCAAAAAATATGGTAGTTAAATCCTCACAACACTTAATGGATTCAGTGACATGAAACCCAGAGTATTTTCCTCCAGCTTGTTAGGTGTAGTGACACTTATCTCCCCTCCAGTAATTTACCGGTGACTTTGTCACAAGGAATACTCTGCCCCATGCTCTGTGTTGTAAAACTTGTAAACTGCTAATGTAGGGGTTCTGTGCCCCATGCTCTGTGTGTGAAACTTGTAAACTGCTAATGTAGGGGTACTGTGCCCCATGCTCTGTGGGTGAAACTTGTAAACTGCTAATGTAGGGGTACTCTGCCCCCTGTTCTGTGGGTGAAATTTGTAAGCTGCTATGCAGGCGTACTGTGTCCCATGCTCTGTGTGTGAAATTTGTAAGCTGCTAATGTCGGGGTACTGTGTCCCATGCTCTATTAGTATAATTGGGAAGTTGCTTCTGAAAGGGTACTCTGCCCCCTGTTCTGTGGGTGAAATTTGTAAGCTGCTATGCAGGGGTACTGTGTCCCATGCTCTGTGGGTGAAATTTTTACGCTGCTAATGTAATTGTACTCTGCCCCATGCTCTGTGGGTAAATTTTTTAACTGGACTGGCTGTAGCAAGCCTCCGTTCCTGTGAGGGCATTGATAAAATGTTTATGTTACTCATTTACTTCCTCCTTTACCGTGATTGCTATAGGCACAGACCCCCTCTAAGTTTGGGACCCCTTTGACTTCTCTTGGTTTTGGACCCAAACCAAACTTTTTACTCTATTTTCAGTGTATCTGAACATCCACAGGTTCGCTCATCACTATTCTTAACTCTGTATCTGTTGCCACTGAGCAATCTTGCTATTATACGTGACTACATCCACACTGAGGCTGCACACTGGCTCTTCAGCTTCATCTGGCATCATTATCTTTTCATTATTCTGACTCAATAATGAGACTGCAAATATGAGGCCAATAACAGAGAGAACTAACCAGAACCGTGCACATAGCAGCTAATAAAAAACAGCAGTCATCAAAAGGAAATGACTGAAAAATTGAGAAGTGGACATTAAAGAGGCTAGAAAAAAGAGAAGGGAGGGCGGGGCTGACTACATCAGAGCCTGACTACAGGGAGATAGCTGAGACAAGGGGCACAATGCTGGTCCCTCAGGCTCTGTCTGACGGCTCCCTGCTCCACAATTGGTTCTGGAAGACACTGAACAGTAGTTAGGCATAACCCCATCCTCCCTGGACAACTCCCCAAATTCAAACCCGTCCGGTCACCACTACTGCAGCCAGAGTCTGCAGCCATTTATGGGGTGATGTACGGCACATAGTTTCCAAATTATATCAACAGTGATGACCGCAGTGAATGAGTGCATGGGAACAGTGCTGACAGTTTGTATGTATGTGCTGTGAAGTTCTGTAGGTTTACCGTGCATGTGATGACTGTGATGTTTGTTCTGTACATTTACCACAGTTTATTGTTCCTCCACAAGTGATGAGAATTATTAGAAACACACGACAAATCCAATAAGATCCCTCAGGGGTATTTTGACATCTATACAGTGGTGTAGTGTGGATGGGCACAAAGGCGAGTCTATATGGGGGTGCAAAAATTCACCTACACACCTTCACTGCTGCGTGCTATTAGGGCAGCACAGGGGCTCAGTTAGTGCCTGGCCAATGAACTAAACTAGTTGATTAAAGAGAACCTTTGTTAGATGCATTTATCATTTTTTTCCACTTTTTGTAAGCACTTTCTTTTGAGTTGTGAATCTACGTAGATTTTCTTGTCACGTCCTTTTTGGTAAAAGCTTGACGGGAGAATTTGGTTTTGAAATCATTGAAAAAAAGGACACATTTTAGATTTTGCATGCATGTGCCATGGTTATTGTCCTGTTCTCTCAGGGTTAATTTTGCTGGCCTCCCTTTGGATCTGGGAGGGGTATTTATACTCACTCAAGACTAGGATCTGTGTGCCTGACCCCTGGAGTGTGTGCCCAGTTTGCAGTTGTTTTGCTTGCTTTCCATACTTTACTTTGCTTGTTCACTCTTTTGGATTTCTGACCTCTGGCTTCTCTTCTGACAATCCCCTGCCTCACCCCTTTGGTACCTCGTGATCTCCTGGCTCCGATCTTAGCTTGTTTGACTACTCTCCTGTGTATATCGTCTCCTCTGAACCCTGGCGTTTGGCTCCACCCCCGACCACCTCCCACTATGTCACATGGTTCAGGTCCTGTTTGTTACCTGGTTAGTAACCCGGCATTTTGCTCAGCTCCAATTTACCAATCATACTGCCTAGGACTGCATGTTATTGCCGCATGTTCTTTTCCTTGTATGAACCTATATTTACATACCTAGTCGCACAGCATTTTTTTGGGTTATAGCTGATTTTTTGCTTTACTAGATCATTTTAACAACCGTTGACGACACAAAAATACTGCTGGTTGTTGCCACATCTTCCATTCCGTGCATGTACTATGAAAGAAATAGTCACATTTCTTTTAGAATAGTATTTGATTTCTGTTAGTGATTATCATCTATCGACATTGTCTGCATGATATCCTTATTTAATAATATCTGCACTTGGCCTTGGCAAAGTGGGTGCTTGGATGATCAAGTGAAGGACAAAATTCTCCTTTTTTGTCTGAAATGTCCACACTTCCATTTTCAATGATGTTCAGATGCAGATCAAGCACCATAATGTCCATCTATCATGCCACGGATGTGTATTTCTGCCAAACCATTGTTTTTACCAATACTTATGCAACCTCTTATGTAACGTCTTATGTAATCAAAGACCCTATAAAAAGATGAGTCTTTCTCATAATAAACAGGATTCTCTGTGAGACAACTTGGTGTGTGTCTTTGCTTGTCTTGTGATCGATGACCCGGGTGTACCTATGCCGAACTACAGGATGGTAACTAAAGTCTCCAACAGGTTTTGGAGGCCCCTCGAGATCTTTCCGCTTTGAATTTTGTCCTGGACAGAACAAAAGAGCCCTCCATCCTGAACAGAAAAGAAAATCCCTGTGGTAAGTGAGCCTATGACTCGCAATTATTTTCCATCCAGGAGAGGAGGCTACCAACCAAAGTCAAATTCTTGGTTACAGTTTTTTGTAAGGGAGTTAGAGAATAGAGTTAAAAAGTAAAGTTTTAAAATTTATACACACGTTTTACTTTTTGCATACCTGTTTTAAAAAATCAATTTAATAACTGTACACTCCACAAATATGCTGTTGAATTTTGCTTAATTTGTACCTACCTCCTGGCATTTGTTGTTAAGTCGTTCTTTTTGAGCAGGCAAAATTAATCTACTTAACACAAAATCTTTTAAAAAAATGATTACACTAAAGCGAAACACTTAACTGTGTAGGTCTGTTTTTGCACATCTGTGTAAGTTGTCGAATTGGAGACATGTACATACCACACTGATGGGCAGGCTGTTGATGCTTGAACCTTTTTGGCCATCACGTGTATCTTACCTAGCATTTCTCATTGATTCCATTCTTTTCCAAGGGTGGATAAAATAAAAAATGTTTGTAAACTTTATACTTTTGTCTAAAATGTGTGGAAAATGAAATTGTGGAACGCTTTAGCGTAAGATGAAAAACATTAATACCACAGCAAAAAGTGTTCGAGCTGCTACCAGCGGCAGCAGCAAGGCCAACACTGGTGGCAGCAGAAAACCCAGCAGCACTAGTATCAAACATAGGTCACACTTGCACTCCTTTGCTTCTGGCAAGAACAGTAGTGGGGAAGAACTGTAGGGCATAATAGAATAAATGTCCCATCATTCATCTCAGTCACAGCAGGGTGATGTTACCTCTGACAGCAACACCATCAGCTTGAGTCAGTGTTCTGGGTAGACCACCTCCTCCCCCACCATAACGGTAAATGTTGTACATAGTGGAATTTCGAAATAGCAGAATTTTAATTTCAAGAAATGTAGTGAGGCATGGGGGAGGCGCCTGATGTTGCGGAGGTGCCAGATGGGACATGTACTTTCACTGGCATTAGATAATAATGTCACGGTAGCTGAAGTGGATCGCTGGACACCTAAACACTTCCCTCATGTCCACAACAATTGTCAACAGAGGGAGGTTGCATTTATGTAGATGGTATAGGATGCTATGGAGGAACTGTTATAGGAAAGCACAGCCCAGGTAATGCTTCCCTGAGGGACCTTTATGGGTTGGCTCCCCATGGCGACACTAGAGAAATGTGGCATTACTCTCGGTCTTGTGTGCTACTGTGACCTATTGTAGGTGGGAGGGCGAGCACAGTTGGTGTCATGGAAGTCATGTAGTACTAGTTCCTTCTGTAGGATATATCGAGACCAGTAGGAAAGTGAGCGCTTGTTCAGCTTTCTCTCCTGATTATATGAAGCTTCTCTCCTTTGTGGAGGCAGAATGATGTCCACTTAGCGTGAACTGGATAAAGACTCCAGGAGGTGAAGTTCTTCCTTCCTCTCCCTAGACTAGACTGAACAGGACTGGTTCGCTCCACCTTACCGGAAGTCTCAGCACTGAGCTAGGAGGATCCTCCCAACTGGTGATGAAGAGACTGAATACTTAAAGCAGCTGTCATTGTTGTAGACAGGGTTCCTTCCCTGTCCTCTCAGGGTTAATTTTGTATGGCCTCCCTTTGGTTTTGGGAGAGCTATATTTACCCACCTTCGTCTGGGGATCCTTGCCAGTGATACATCTGGCTGTGTGTCTGACCCCCTGGTGTGCTTGCTGTTTCTGGCTCTGACCTTCGGCTTGGTACTCTTACTAATCTCCTGTCTGCCCCATTTGTACTGCACCGCTATCTCCGGCTACCTGACCTTTCGCTATGTCCTGACCACTCTCAGCGTCTCATTCTTTAGTACTTCATCGACCTCCTGGCTTGACTTCGGCACGTTCAGACTACTCTCCGGTTTTGCTGGTCACTGCCGCTACTCGGCGTCTGGCTTCTCCTCTGCCCCTCCCCCGGTGGTCACATGTTTCAGGTCCTGCGCTCCGGCAGGTAAGCTCACTGCAGTGCTCCCCTCTCGTCCCCCCTGTCCGTCTGTATCTCGTTCACAGACTCCTGCTGTAAGTCTGCAGCAGGGTTCTTGATAGCAGTGCTTCTCCTCATCCTCATCTTCCTGCTCCTCCTCCCATCATCCTCCTCCCATCACAGCGTTCTTCCTCTTAGTATATTTCAGCAATCATATTATACAGCACTGTTTACTTACAATTGCTCATTTTGCCTTTCTACCCAAATAATTCTTCTCTTTACCATTAGGACAATGACATCACATAATTAAAAGATATAGCGTGCTCTCAGTGGGAGAAACAAAATAGGAAATCTTGCGGGTGTGATACTTATTAATGGCTAACAAAATATAGTGAATGATGTTACAAAGCAAGCTTTCGAGACTGCTTACGTCTCTTCATCAGGCTGATATAACAAGATATTTGAGGAAACTCAATTATATACAGTAAAAAGCACAGGCATGGCGTGATACATAGACATTTAAATAAACAAACACCACACACGTCACCGCAAGGTCAGCTGTATCGGCATTTAGCTGCAGCGCTCCTTCTCCCATCACCCCCTGTCAGCATCTGATGTCACCGGCGCCGACACTGACATTGGGCGCGATGACGTCACCACCCGGCGCCCGCTGTCAGAAGATGAGCGGGAGCTCGGAGCACTGCTGGAACAAGGAGGAAGAGAGGTGAGTATTTATTTATTGTTTTTTATGGGGGGCTGCCTTATACTACAGGGTCTGCCTATAGGGGTAATGTTTTATACTACAGGGTCTGCCTATGGGGGTACTGTATTGTAATACAGGGTCTGCCTATAGGGGTACTGTCTTAAACTACAGGGTCTGCCTATGGGGGTACTGTCTTATACTTACAGGGTCTGCCTATAGGGGTACTGTCTTATACTTACAGGATCTGCCTATAGGGCACTGTCTTATACTACAGGATCTGCCTATAGGGGTAATGTCTTATACTACAGGGTCTGCCTATGGGGTGCTGCCTTATACTACAGGATCTGCCTATGGGGTGCTACCTTATACTACAGGGTCTGCCTATAGGGTGCTGCCTTATACTGTAAAGGAACAAAGTCCAGCTCACCATACCGACATTCCCCAGGTTTCGGAGCACGGAGCCGCTGTGTCAGGGCGCAGGTAAACAGGAAAAAGGAAGGAGATCCAGCTCAACGATATAGTGAAAAGTCCATAGTTTTATTTCACTTAAAAAATAGCATCATGTAAGGACAAAACATCAGCATACAAAAGAGTTAAAAACCAAGATCAACGCGTTTCCGGTGACTAAGCACCCTTAATCATGATACCTGGCACATGTCATGTCTCGTGTTTTTATACTGGTATCCGGTCGGCACACCGGTATTGCAATTAATCAATCCAATTAAATGGACACACATTAGGATAAACACAAGACAAATATAATCATAGAACTAACCAAATGTTCTAGCTGGATGGAATTACAGAAAAAGAATACAGGAAAAACATAAAAAAACTACATACAAAATTTGAGAAATACAATAATTCAATGAATAAGGATGTACAAAATTAAATAATTAAATAAACCTAGAATATATAAAAAAAATTTAATATATAGTATAATATACTCTAGTGACAATGTGAGAAGAATACTATTTTTAAATATAAATTAAATTAATTGCAAGCAACCTAACCCACTTTATCTGGTAACAATTTTGAGTGGGAAAGAGAGAAGTTTGCAAAAGGAAACGAAATCGTCTAGAATGGGGCACGAACTCTTATGAGTTCTTTGCTCGGCGGTGGAACATGCATGTAAACCTCGTAATGAACGGAGCTACAAGCTTCTTTGATACGGGAGTCAGCCTTGGAATGTTACGAACTCATAAATGGCCAGAGCTGAGAACAAAGTAAACAAATTAAAAGCAATAAAATCGGGATGAATTGAAGCACAGCTGCAGACACCGTGACAGTGTTAGGCGGCCGGCAAATGAGGAAGAGCAAAAAACATGTCGGTAATTATGTTTGTTGAAGAGAAAAATTATAGAATTATTTTAAATAGATAGTAAATAATAAATAGTAAATGGTTAATAGTAATAATAAATATGAGCAGGGAGAACGGGAAAGCATACAGGAAATATGACCTACACATCTAGTGAACAGATAATGGAGAAACAATTCCACAGTTCATCAACTATCGAGAAATTAATAGAAGAGCATTAGATCCTTTCTTTTATTTAAGCCATGTGGTATTCTAGTTCCAAGCTTGAAGATCCACCATGTTTCTCTATTTCTAAGAATCACCTCAACATCTCCTCCTCTAAATGATTTATGAATTTTTTCAATCGCATAAATTTTGAGTGACTCTAAATTAGACTGATGAGAATTAATGAAATGTTGAGAAACTTGTGATATGTTTCTATTAACATTAATATTCTCAACATCATAGATGTGTTCACGGATGCGTGTTTTTAAGGAACGTATAGTACTTCCCACATATTTGAGATGACACATTGTGCATTCCATGATGTATACCACATTTTTGGTGTTGCAATTCAAAAATGTTTTGATGAGATAAGTGTTCTGATCACTAGCATCAGTAAAATTGCAACGTTTTCCCGAAAATTTACATGTTTTGCATGTTACCGCACCACATTTATAAAAACCTTTAGTACTAAGCCAATGAGAAGGCTGTGCAGAAGGGGCATTAAGAGAGCTCGGTGATAGGCTAGAACCTAAAGAAGGTGCTTTTCTGGACACAATTCTGCATCCATTTCTCAAAATTTCTGCTATATCAGGATCCTCCTTAAGAATGGTCAAATTATTAATAATCGTTTTCTTGATTAAATTAAATTGATTACTAAATTGGAGAACTACAGTGATGGGATCTTGAGGAAATAGACTTTGATTTTGGTTTTGTTTTTTGTGAAAACGTGGTCGTCGAGCAACGATTTTTTCTGCTCTTTTCAAATGCCAATCACTGTAGCCTCTCTGTGAGAGTCTAATGCAGCGCCCCAGAGTCCTGGTCGTTGCAGTACTGTGGCTCCGCCACTAAGGGGAGCTATGGTGCGTCTGATGGCACTGAAGGAGTTCATCTGATCAGGTATCACAGACACCAATACATTTCACAGTCGGGCCTCCGGGGGGAGCTAAGGGTTCTATTCATTAGGCCACTCCCCACCATAGTGGGTAAACTGGGGGTCAGGCAGGAAGTTAGATCAGAAAGCTGACTGGGTTGGAACCAGGCAACACCTTGTGGCAGAGGGTGTTGTGGGGAAGATACAGTAGGGTCTCTGTCAGGGGTGGGATCCTGACAGAGGCTTGGCAACTTGAACGAATGTAACGGGACCGTGCCTGCTCCGGGTAGCGGCGGTGCCCAAGGAAGGACTAGAAGAGAGATAGATTGTGCTGAGTGAGAAACGAGATCACGCAAAAGGAGAAATACCAGTAGGGGTCGTGCTGTAAGACCGAGGCAACATCCTACTGAGGCGCACTACCGGTGGCCGGAACGCCGAGGGAGTATAATAACATTCAGCTTCAAGCAATACTCTAAACAGCGGCAGGACAGTCAGTCTGAGGCGGGCTGTCTAACCTAAATCACCTATGCAGTCTTGGGGGGCAACTTGTGGAGAGGGGCGACTCTAGGGTCCCAGAAGAGCTCCGAGCCTACCCGTCAAACGGGTGCCGTCCCAACCAGAACACCAGGGAGGGACGGAGAATTAGCAGAACATCATCTAATTGAGTTGTGAGGGAACTTAAGAAACAGACACAACAGTTGTGGGGACTTTCCGTAAGCACAGCAGGGAAGGACCGCAACACATAGCGCTAGAAGGAAGGCACCGATTTCCACCTGTGAAGGGAACTCTGGAAGTGCCATTGGACCGGCCGGACTTGCGCAGCTTGGTGAACCGTATTCTGGACTGAGGACCCAGAGATCTTCAGTAAAGAGGTAAGGAGACTGCAACCTGGTGTCCTCGTTATTTACTGCACTGCACCACTACAGCCTCGTCACTATCATCCGTTATACCTATTACACTGTGCACTCCATGACAGGGTCACGGACCGGGCCTAGCCACCGTGACAACCCCGGAGCAGAGACTCAGAGGCCCGGCACCGGGTACCCCTCGGCCCTGCGGCAGTGGGGGCGCTACACTAACTTTTATGCCCTCTATTTCTTGTGAATAATCTTTTTGTGTACTACAATTGCGTTTTGCTCTCACCATTTCCCCTACAGGAATACTTTTAATTGTATGTTTAGGGTGGTGACTGTTTGCACGAAAAATCGTGTTCCCTGCTGTGGTTTTCCGAAAAGTAGAAGTGACGATGGGGGCATAAGGTATACCCTTCGATTTCAGATCTAGAAATTCTATGCAGGTGTAATCTTGGCGAGAAATGAATTCAAGATTGAAGAGATTACCATTGAAATAATTTGTTAAATCCTGTACGGTAGATACATCAGAGTTCCAGATTAATATCAAATCATCGATGTATCTACCGTACCAACATATGCAGTCCTTAAATGGGTTCTCATCATTGTATATATAGGATTCTTCCCACCAACTCATTACCAAATTGGCATTGGAGGTGAGTATTTAGCACCCATCGAAACACCGCTAATTTGCAAAAAATACTTTTGATTGAAACAGAAAAAATTATTGGTCATGAGAAAAGAAGAGACCTCTATGACATAGGACTGGAGATCCGTATCTACCGTACAGGATTTAACAAATTATTTCAATGGTAATCCCTTCAATCTTGAATTCATTTCTCGCCAAGATTACACCTGCATAGAATTTCTAGATCTGAAATTGAAGGGTATACCTTATGCCCCCATCGTCACGTCTACTTTTCGGAAAACCACAGCAGGGAACACGATTTTGCGTGCAAACAGTCACCACCCTAAACATACAATTAAAAGTATTCCTGTAGGGGAAATGGTGAGAGCAAAACGCAATTGTAGTACACAAAAAGATTATTCACAAGAAATAGAGGGCATAAAAGTTAGACTCTCACAGAGAGGCTACAGTGATTGGCATTTGAAAAGAGCAGAAAAAATCGTTGCTCGACGACCACGTTTTCACAAAAAACAAAACCAAAATCAAAGTCTATTTCCTCAAGATCCCATCACTGTAGTTCTCCAATTTAGTAATCAATTTAATTTAATCAAGAAAACGATTATTAATAATTTGACCATTCTTAAGGAGGATCCTGATATAGCAGAAATTTTGAGAAATGGATGCAGAATTGTGTCCAGAAAAGCACCTTCTTTAGGTTCTAGCCTATCACCGAGCTCTCTTAATGCCCCTTCTGCACAGCCTTCTCATTGGCTTAGTACTAAAGGTTTTTATAAATGTGGTGCGGTTACATGCAAAACATGTAAATTTTCGGGAAAACGTTGCAATTTTACTGATGCTAGTGATCAGAACACTTATCTCATCAAAACATTTTTGAATTGCAACACCAAAAATGTGGTATACATCATGGAATGCACAATGTGTCATCTCAAATATGTGGGAAGTACTATACGTTCCTTAAAAACACGCATCCGTGAACACATCTATGATGTTGAGAATATTAATGTTAATAGAAACATATCACAAGTTTCTCAACATTTCATTAATTCTCATCAGTCTAATTTAGAGTCACTCAAAATTTATGCGATTGAAAAAATTCATAAATCATTTAGAGGAGGAGATGTTGAGGTGATTCTTAGAAATAGAGAAACATGGTGGATCTTCAAGCTTGGAACTAGAATACCACATGGCTTAAATAAAAGAAAGGATCTAATGCTCTTCTATTAATTTCTCGATAGTTGATGAACTGTGGAATTGTTTCTCCATTATCTGTTCACTAGATGTGTAGGTCATATTTCCTGTATGCTTTCCCGTTCTCCCTGCTCATATTTATTATTACTATTAACCATTTACTATTTATTATTTACTATCTATTTAAAATAATTCTATAATTTTTCTCTTCAACAAACATAATTACCGACATGTTTTTTGCTCTTCCTCATTTGCCGGCCGCCTAACACTGTCACGGTGTCTGCAGCTGTGCTTCAATTCATCCCGATTTTATTGCTTTTAATTTGTTTACTTTGTTCTCAGCTCTGGCCATTTATGAGTTCGTAACATTCCAAGGCTGACTCCCGTATCAAAGAAGCTTGTAGCTCCGTTCATTACGAGGTTTACATGCATGTTCCACCGCCGAGCAAAGAACTCATAAGAGTTCGTGCCCCATTCTAGACGATTTCGTTTCCTTTTGCAAACTTCTCTCTTTCCCACTCAAAATTGTTACCAGATAAAGTGGGTTAGGTTGCTTGCAATTAATTTAATTTATATTTAAAAATAGTATTCTTCTCACATTGTCACTAGAGTATATTATACTATATATTAAAATTTTTTTATATATTCTAGGTTTATTTAATTATTTAATTTTGTACATCCTTATTCATTGAATTATTGTATTTCTCAAATTTTGTATGTAGTTTTTTTATGTTTTTCCTGTATTCTTTTTCTGTAATTCCATCCAGCTAGAACATTTGGTTAGTTCTATGATTATATTTGTCTTGTGTTTATCCTCATGTGTGTCCATTTAATTGGATTGATTAATTGCAATACCGGTGTGCCGACCGGATACCAGTATAAAAACACGAGACATGACATGTGCCAGGTATCATGATTAAGGGTGCTTAGTCACCGGAAACGCGTTGATCTTGGTTTTTAACTCTTTTGTAAGCTGATGTTTTGTCCTTACATGATGCTATTTTTGAAGTGAAATAAAACTATGGACTTTTCACTATATCGTTGAGCTGGATCTCCTTCCTTTTTGCTGCCTTATACTACAGGGTCTGCCTATGGAGTGCTGCCTTATAATACAGGGTCTGCCTATGGGGGTGCTGTCTTATACTACAGAGTCTGCCTATGGGGGTGCTGTCTTGTGCTATAGAGTCTGCCTATGAGGAGTGCATTATACTATATTCAGGACTATCTGGTGCATTATACTATATGGAGGCCATTGTACAGTGTGGGGATTACAGTGAAGGGACCATCATACAGTGCTGGAGCCATCAAACAGTTTGGAGGCTACTAAGGGGTCAGTTTACTGTGTGGGTGGTACTATATGGTACCGTACAGTAAGGGGGCATTATACTGTGTATAAGAGAGCATGATACTTTGTATAGGGGAGCTGTACAGGGGGGGAGACTCGGGACATTATTCATTGTGAAATGGGCACTTATTGTTATAGGGGAACTAAGGTTAATGTGACTATTAAAGGGGCACACAGGGCAATATTACTTTCTAGGGGTCAAAATGCGGGCTCTGTTTTCTAGGGCACTTGCACCTGGCATTACTATATTGTAGAGGGGTGCTTTAGAATTCAGAGGGCACAGAGAATCACACAGCAGGCGCAGTAATAGGGATACAAACTTCAGCAGCGGCATAGGTGCAGTAATAGGGACACATACGGCAGCAGCGGCTCAGTATTGGGGTATCAGGTGCAGTAATAGGGACACATACGGCAGCAGCGGCTCAGTATTGGGGTATCAGGTGCAGTAATAGGGACACATACGGCAGCAGAGGCTCAGTATTGGGGTATCAGGTGCAGTAATAAGGACACATACGGCAGCAGCGGCTCAGTATTGGGGTATCAGGTGCAGTAATAGGGACACATACGGCAGCAGCGGCTCAGTATTGGGGTATCAGGTGCAGTAATAGGGACACATACAGCAGCAGCGGCTCAGTATTGGGGTATCAGGTGTAGTAATAGGGACACATACGGCAGCAGCGGCTCAGTATTGGGGTATCAGGGGCAGTAATAGGGACACATACGGCAGCAGCGGCTCAGTATTGGGGTATCAGGTGCAGTAATAGGGACACATACAGCAGCAGCGGCTCAGTATTGGGGTATCAGGTGTAGTAATAGGGACACATACGGCAGCAGCGGCTCAGTATTGGGGTATCAGGTGCAGTAATAGGGACACATACGGCAGCAGAGGCTCAGTATTGGGGTATCAGGTGCAGTAATAGGGACACATAAGGCAGCAGCGGCACAGTATTGGGGTATCAGGGGCAGTAATAGGGACACATACGGCAGCAGCGGCTCAGTATTGGGGTATCAGGGGCAGTAATAGGGACACATACGGCAGCAGCAGCTCAGTATTGGGGTATCAGGTGCAGTAATAGGGACACATACGGCAGCAGCGGCTCAGTATTGGGGTATCAGGTTCAGTAATAGGGACACATACGGCAGCAGCGGCTCAGTATTGGGGTATCAGGTGCAGTAATAGGGACACATACGGCAGCAGCGGCTCAGTATTGGGGTATCAGGTGCAGTAATAGGGACACATACGGCAGCAGCGGCTCAGTATTGGGGTATCAGGGGCAGTAATAGGGACACATACGGCAGCAGCGGCTCAGTATTGGAGTATCAGGGGCAGTAATAGGGACACATACAGCAGCAGCGGCTCAGTATTGGGGTATCAGGTGTAGTAATAGGGACACATACGGCAGCAGCGGCTCAGTATTGGGGTATCAGGGGCAGTAATAAGGACACATACGGCAGCAGCGGCTCAGTATTGGGGTATCAGGTGCAGTAATAGGGACACATACGGCAGCAGCGGCTCAGTATTGGGGTATCAGGTGCAGTAATAGGGACACATACAGCAGCAGCGGCTCAGTATTGGGGTATCAGGTGTAGTAATAGGGACACATACGGCAGCAGCGGCTCAGTATTGGGGTATCAGGTGCAGTAATAGGGACACATAAGGCAGCAGCGGCACAGTATTGGGGTATCAGGGGCAGTAATAGGGACACATACGGCAGCAGCGGCTCAGTATTGGGGTATCAGGGGCAGTAATAGGGACACATACGGCAGCAGCAGCTCAGTATTGGGGTATCAGGTGCAGTAATAGGGACACATACGGCAGCAGCGGCTCAGTATTGGGGTATCAGGTTCAGTAATAGGGACACATACGGCAGCAGCGGCTCAGTATTGGGGTATCAGGTGCAGTAATAGGGACACATACGGCAGCAGCGGCTCAGTATTGGGGTATCAGGTGCAGTAATAGGGACACATACGGCAGCAGCGGCTCAGTATTGGGGTATCAGGGGCAGTAATAGGGACACATACGGCAGCAACGGCTCAGTATTGGAGTATCAGGGGCAGTAATAGGGACACATACAGCAGCAGCGGCTCAGTATTGGGGTATCAGGTGCAGTAATAGGGACACATACGGCAGCAGCGGCTCAGTATTGGGGTATCAGGTGCAGTAATAGGGACACATACGGCAGCAGCAGCTCAGTATTGGGGTATCAGGGGCAGTAATAGCGACACATGCGGCAGCAGCGGCTCAGTATTGGAGTATCAGGGGCAGTAATAGGGACACATACGGCAGCAGCGGCTCAGTATTGGGGTATCAGGTGCAGTAATAGGGACACATACGGCAGCAGCGGCTCAGTATTGGGGTATCAGGTGCAGTAATAAGGACACATACGGCAGCAGCGGCTCAGTATTGGGGTATCAGGTGCAGTAATAGGGACACATACGGCAGCAGCGGCTCAGTATTGGGGTATCAGGTGCAGTAATAGGGACACATACGGCAGCAGCGGCTCAGTATTGGGGTATCAGGTGCAGTAATAGGGACACATACAGCAGCAGCGGCTCAGTATTGGGGTATCAGGTGCAGTAATAGGGACACATACGGCAGCAGCGGCTCAGTATTGGGGTATCAGGTGCAGTAATAAGGACACATACGGCAGCAGCGGCTCAGTATTGGGGTATCAGGTGCAGTAATAGGGACACATACGGCAGCAGCGGCTCAGTATTGGGGTATCAGGTGCAGTAATAGGGACACATACGGCAGCAGCGGCTCAGTATTGGGGTATCAGGTGCAGTAATAGGGACACATACAGCAGCAGCGGCTCAGTATTGGGGTATCAGGTGCAGTAATAGGGACACATACGGCAGCAGAGGCTCAGTATTGGGGTATCAGGTGCAGTAATAGGGACACATAAGGCAGCAGCGGCACAGTATTGGGGTATCAGGGGCAGTAATAGGGACACATACGGCAGCAGCGGCTCAGTATTGGGGTATCAGGGGCAGTAATAGGGACACATACGGCAGCAGCAGAACAGTATTGGGGTATCAGGTGCAGTAATAGGGACACATACGGCAGCAGCGGCTCAGTATTGGGGTATCAGGTTCAGTAATAGGGACACATACGGCAGCAGCGGCTCAGTATTGGGGTATCAGGTGCAGTAATAGGGTCACATACGGCAGCAGGGGCTCAGTATTGGGGTATCAGGGGCAGTAATAGGGACACATACGGCAGCAGCGGCTCAGTACTGGGGTATCAGGTGCAGTAATAGGGACACATACGGCAGCAGCGGCTCAGTATTGGGGTATCAGGTGCAGTAATAGGGACACATACGGCAGCAGCAGCTCAGTATTGGGGTATCAGGGGCAGTAATAGGGACACATACGGCAGCAGCGGCTCAGTACTGGGGTATCAGGTGCAGTAATAGGGACACATACGGCAGCAGCGGCTCAGTATTGGAGTATCAGGTGCAGTAATAGGGTCACATACAGCAGCAGCGGCTCAGTATTGGGGTATCAGGTGTAGTAATAGGGACACATACGGCAGCAGCGGCTCAGTATTGGGGTATCAGGGGCAGTAATAAGGACACATACGGCAGCAGCGGCTCAGTATTGGGGTATCAGGTGCAGTAATAGGGACACATACGGCAGCAGCGGCTCAGTATTGGGGTATCAGGTGTAGTAATAGGGACACATACGGCAGCAGCGGCTCAGTATTGGGGTATCAGGTGCAGTAATAGGGACACATAAGGCAGCAGCGGCACAGTATTGGGGTATCAGGGGCAGTAATAGGGACACATACGGCAGCAGCGGCTCAGTATTGGGGTATCAGGTGCAGTAATAGGGACACATACGGCAGCAGCAGCTCAGTATTGGGGTATCAGGTGCAGTAATAGGGACACATACGGCAGCAGCGGCTCAGTATTGGGGTATCAGGTTCAGTAATAGGGACACATACGGCAGCAGCGGCTCAGTATTGGGGTATCAGGGGCAGTAATAGGGACACATACGGCAGCAGCGGCTCAGTATTGGGGTATCAGGTGCAGTAATAAGGACACATACGGCAGCAGCGGCTCAGTATTGGGGTATCAGGGGCAGTAATAGGGACACATACGGCAGCAGCGGCTCAGTATTGGGGTATCAGGGGCAGTAATAGGGACACATACGGCAGCAGCGGCTCAGTATTGGAGTATCAGGGGCAGTAATAGGGACACATACGGCAGCTGCGGCTCAGTATTGGGGTATCAGGGGCAGTAATAGGGACACATACAGCAGCAGCGGCTCAGTATTGGGGTATCAGGTGCAGTAATAGGGACACATACGGCAGCAGCGGCTCAGTATTGGGGTATCAGGTGCAGTAATAGGGACACATACGGCAGCAGCGGCTCAGTATTGGGGTATCAGGTGCAGTAATAGGGACACATACGGCAGCAGTGGCTCAGTATTGGGGTATCAGGTGCAGTAATAGGGAAACATACAGCAGCAGCGGCTCAGTATTGGGGTATCAGGTGTAGTAATAGGGACACATACGGCAGCAGCGGCTCAGTATTGGGGTATCAGGTGCAGTAATAGGGACACATACGGCAGCAGCGGCTCAGTATTGGGGTATCAGGGGCAGTAATAGGGACACATACGGCAGCAGCAGCTCAGTATTGGGGTATCAGGTGCAGTAATAGGGACACATACGGCAGCAGCGGCTCAGTATTGGGGTATCAGGTTCAGTAATAGGGACACATACGGCAGCAGCGGCTCAGTATTGGGGTATCAGGTGCAGTAATAGGGACACATACGGCAGCAGCGGCTCAGTATTGGGGTATCAGGTGCAGTAATAGGGACACATACGGCAGCAGCGGCTCAGTATTGGGGTATCAGGTGCAGTAATAGGGACACATACGGCAGCAGCGGCTCAGTATTGGGGTATCAGGTGCAGTAATAGGGACACATACGGCAGCAGCGGCTCAGTATTGGGGTATCAGGGGCAGTAATAATGACACATACGGCAGCAGAGGCTCAGTATTGGGGTATCAGGGGCAGTAATAGGGACACATATGGCAGCAGCGGCTCAGTATTGGGGTATCAGGTGCAGTAATAGGGACACATACGGCAGCAGAGGCTCAGTATTGGGGTATCAGGGGCAGTAATAGGGACACATACGGCAGCAGCGGCTCAGTATTGGGGTATCAGGTGCAGTAATAGGGACACATACGGCAGCAGCGGCTCAGTATTGGGGTATCAGGGGCAGTAATAATGACACATACGGCAGCAGCGGCTCAGTATTGGGGTATCAGGTGCAGTAATAAGGACACATACGGCAGCAGCGGCTCAGTATTGGAGTATCAGGGGCAGTAATAGGGACACATACAGCAGCAGCGGCTCAGTATTAGGGTATCAGGTGCAGTAATAGGGACACATACGGCAGCAGCGGCTCAGTATTGGGGTATCAGGTGCAGTAATAGGGACACATACGGCAGCAGCGGCTCAGTATTGGGGTATCAGGTGCAGTAATAGGGACACATACGGCAGCAGCAGCTCAGTATTGGGGTATCAGGGGCAGTAATAGCGACACATGCGACAGCAGCGGCTCAGTATTGGAGTATCAGGGGCAGTAATAGGGACACATACGGCAGCAGCGGCTCAGTATTGGGGTATCAGGTGTAGTAATAGGGACACATACGGCAGCAGCGGCTCAGTATTGGGGTATCAGGTGCAGTAATAGGGACACATACGGCAGCAGCGGCTCAGTATTGGGGTATCAGGTGCAGTAATAGGGACACATACAGCAGCAGCGGCTCAGTATTGGGGTATCAGGTGCAGTAATAGGGACACATACAGCAGCAGCGGCTCAGTATTGGGGTATCAGGTGCAGTAATAGGGGCACATACGGCAGCAGCTCAGTATTGGGGTATCAGGTGCAGTAATAAGGACACATACGGCAGCAGCGGCTCAGTATTGGGGTATCAGGTGCAGTAATAGGGACACATACGGCAGCAGCGGCTCAGTATTGGGGTATCAGGGGCAGTAATAGGGACACATACGGCAGCAGCGGCTCAGTATTGGGGTATCAGGGGCAGTAATAGGGACACATACGGCAGCAGCAGCTCAGTATTGGGATATCAGGGGCAGTAATATGGACACATACGGCAGCAGCGGCTCAGTATTGGGGTATCAGGTGCAGTAATAGGGACACATACGGCAGCAGCGGCTCAGTATTGGGGTATCAGGTGCAGTAATAGGGACACATACGGCAGCAGCAGCTCAGTATTGGGGTATCAGGTGTAGTAATAAGGACACATATGGCAGCAGCGGCTCAGTATTGGGTTATCAGGGGCAGTAATAAGGACACATACGGCA
The DNA here is from genome assembly GCF_051348905.1 of Ranitomeya variabilis. Taxonomy (NCBI): domain Eukaryota; kingdom Metazoa; phylum Chordata; class Amphibia; order Anura; family Dendrobatidae; genus Ranitomeya; species Ranitomeya variabilis. Next base: position 572,099,087 of record NC_135237.1, on the reverse strand, counting down.
GCAGCAGCTCAGTATTGGGGTATCAGGTGTAGTAATACGGACACATACGGCAGCAGCGGCTCAGTATTGGGGTATCAGGGGCAGTAATAGCGACACATGCGGCAGCAGCGGCTCAGTATTGGGATATCAGGGGCAGTAATAGGGACACATATGGCAGCAGTGGCTCAGTATTCGGGAATCAGGTGCAGTAATAGGGACACATACGGCAGCAGCGGCTCAGTATTGGGGTATCAGGTGCAGTAATAGGGACACATACGGCAGCAGCGGTTCAGTATTGGGATATCAGGGGCAGTAATAGAGTCACATACGGCAGCAGCGGCTCAGTCTTGGGGTATCAGGTGCAGTAATAGGGACACATACGCCAGCAGAGGCTCAGTATTGGGGTATCAGGTGCAGTAATAAGGACACATATGGCAGCAGCGGCTCAGTATTGGGGCATCAGGTGTAGTAATAGGGACACATACGGCAGCAGCGGCTCAGTATTGGGGTATCAGGGGCAGTAATAGGGACACATACGGCAGCAGCGGCTCAGTATTGGGGTATCAGGGGCAGTAATAGGGACACATACGGCAGCAGCGGCTCAGTATTGGGGTATCAGGTGCAGTAATAGGGTCACATACGGCAGCAGCGGCTCAGTATTGGGGTATCAGGGGCAATAATAGGGACACATACGGCAGCAGCGGCTCAGTATTGGGGTATCAGGTGCAGTAATAGGGACACATACGGCAGCAGCGGCTCAGTATTGGGGTATCAGGTGCAGTAATAGGGACACATACGGCAGCAGCGGCTCAGTATTGGGGTATCAGGGGCAGTAATAATGACACATACGGCAGCAGCGGCTCAGTATTGGGGTATCAGGTGCAGTAATAAGGACACATACGGCAGCAGCGGCTCAGTATTGGAGTATCAGGGGCAGTAATAGGGACACATACAGCAGCAGCGGCTCAGTATTGGGGTATCAGGTGCAGTAATAGGGACACATACGGCAGCAGCAGCTCAGTATTGGGGTATCAGGTGCAGTAATAGGGACACATACGGCAGCAGCAGCTCAGTATTGGGGTATCAGGGGCAGTAATAGCGACACATGCGGCAGCAGCGGCTCAGTATTGGAGTATCAGGGGCAGTAATATGGACACATACGCCAGCAGAGGCTCAGTATTGGGGTATCAGGTGCAGCAATAAGTACACATACGGCAGCAGCGGCTCAGTATTGGGGTATCAGGTGCAGTAATAGGGACACATACGCCAGCAGAGGCTCAGTATTGGGGTATCAGGTGCAGTAATAAGGACACATATGGCAGCAGCGGCTCAGTATTGGGGTATCAGGTGCAGTAATAGGGACACATACGCCAGCAGAGGCTCAGTATTGGGGTATCAGGTGCAGTAATAAGGACACATATGGCAGCAGCGGCTCAGTATTGGGGCATCAGGTGTAGTAATAGGGACACATACGGCAGCAGCGGCTCAGTATTGGGGTATCAGGGGCAGTAATAGGGACACATACGGCAGCAGCGGCTCAGTATTGGGGTATCAGGGGCAGTAATAGGGACACATACGGCAGCAGCGGCTCAGTATTGGGGTATCAGGTGCAGTAATAGGGTCACATACGGCAGCAGCGGCTCAGTATTGGGGTATCAGGGGCAATAATAGGGACACATACGGCAGCAGCGGCTCAGTATTGGGGTATCAGGTGCAGTAATAGGGACACATACGGCAGCAGCGGCTCAGTATTGGGGTATCAGGTGCAGTAATAGGGACACATACGGCAGCAGCGGCTCAGTATTGGGGTATCAGGGGCAGTAATAATGACACATACGGCAGCAGCGGCTCAGTATTGGGGTATCAGGTGCAGTAATAAGGACACATACGGCAGCAGCGGCTCAGTATTGGAGTATCAGGGGCAGTAATAGGGACACATACAGCAGCAGCGGCTCAGTATTGGGGTATCAGGTGCAGTAATAGGGACACATACGGCAGCAGCAGCTCAGTATTGGGGTATCAGGTGCAGTAATAGGGACACATACGGCAGCAGCAGCTCAGTATTGGGGTATCAGGGGCAGTAATAGCGACACATGCGGCAGCAGCGGCTCAGTATTGGAGTATCAGGGGCAGTAATATGGACACATACGCCAGCAGAGGCTCAGTATTGGGGTATCAGGTGCAGCAATAAGTACACATACGGCAGCAGCGGCTCAGTATTGGGGTATCAGGTGCAGTAATAGGGACACATACGCCAGCAGAGGCTCAGTATTGGGGTATCAGGTGCAGTAATAAGGACACATATGGCAGCAGCGGCTCAGTATTGGGGCATCAGGTGTAGTAATAGGGACACATACGGCAGCAGCGGCTCAGTATTGGGGTATCAGGGGCAGTAATAGGGACACATACGGCAGCAGCGGCTCAGTATTGGGGTATCAGGGGCAGTAATAGGGACACATACGGCAGCAGCGGCTCAGTATTGGGGTATCAGGTGCAGTAATAGGGTCACATACGGCAGCAGCGGCTCAGTATTGGGGTATCAGGGGCAGTAATAGGGACACATACGGCAGCAGCGGCTCAGTATTGGGGTATCAGGTGCAGTAATAGGGACACATACGGCAGCAGCGGCTCAGTATTGGGGTATCAGGTGCAGTAATAGGGTCACATACAGCAGCAGCAGCTCAGTATTGGGGTATCAGGTGCAGTAATAGGGACACATACGGCAGCAGAGGCTCAGTATTGGGGTATCAGGTGCAGTAATAGGGACACATACGGCAGCAGCGGCTCAGTATTGGGGTATCAGGGGCAGTAATAAGGACACATACGGCAGCAGCGGCTCAGTATTGGGGTATCAGGTGTAGTAATAGGGACACATACGGCAGCAGCGGCTCAGTATTGGGGTATCAGGTGCAGTAATAGGGACACATACGGCAGCAGCGGCTCAGTATTGGGGTATCAGGTGTAGTAATAGGGACACATACGGCAGCAGCGGCTCAGTATTGGGGTATCAGGTGCAGTAATAGGGACACATAAGGCAGCAGCGGCACAGTATTGGGGTATCAGGGGCAGTAATAGGGACACATACGGCAGCAGCGGCTCAGTATTGGGGTATCAGGGGCAGTAATAGGGACACATACGGCAGCAGCAGCTCAGTATTGGGGTATCAGGTGCAGTAATAGGGACACATACGGCAGCAGCGGCTCAGTATTGGGGTATCAGGTTCAGTAATAGGGACACATACGGCAGCAGCGGCTCAGTATTGGGGTATCAGGTGCAGTAATAAGGACACATACGGCAGCAGCGGCTCAGTATTGGGGTATCAGGGGCAGTAATAGGGACACATACGGCAGCAGCGGCTCAGTATTGGGGTATCAGGGGCAGTAATAGGGACACATACGGCAGCAGCGGCTCAGTATTGGAGTATCAGGGGCAGTAATAGGGACACATACAGCAGCAGCGGCTCAGTATTGGGGTATCAGGTGCAGTAATAGGGACACATACGGCAGCAGCGGCTCAGTATTGGGGTATCAGGTGCAGTAATAGGGACACATACGGCAGCAGCGGCTCAGTATTGGGGTATCAGGTGCAGTAATAGGGAAACATACAGCAGCAGCGGCTCAGTATTGGGGTATCAGGTGTAGTAATAGGGACACATACGGCAGCAGCGGCTCAGTATTGGGGTATCAGGTGCAGTAATAGGGACACATACGGCAGCAGCGGCTCAGTATTGGGGTATCAGGGGCAGTAATAGGGACACATATGGCAGCAGCAGCTCAGTATTGGGGTATCAGGTGCAGTAATAGGGACACATACGGCAGCAGCGGCTCAGTATTGGGGTATCAGGTTCAGTAATAGGGACACATACGGCAGCAGCGGCTCAGTATTGGGGTATCAGGTGCAGTAATAGGGACACATACGGCAGCAGCGGCTCAGTATTGGGGTATCAGGTGCAGTAATAGGGACACATACGGCAGCAGCGGCTCAGTATTGGGGTATCAGGGGCAGTAATAGGGACACATACGGCAGCAGCGGCTCAGTATTGGGGTATCAGGTGCAGTAATAGGGACACATACGGCAGCAGCGGCTCAGTATTGGGGTATCAGGTGCAGTAATAGGGACACATACGGCAGCAGCGGCTCAGTATTGGGGTATCAGGGGCAGTAATAATGACACATACGGCAGCAGCAGCTCAGTATTGGGGTATCAGGTGCAGTAATAAGGACACATACGGCAGCAGCGGCTCAGTATTGGAGTATCAGGGGCAGTAATAGGGACACATACAGCAGCAGCGGCTCAGTATTGGGGTATCAGGTGCAGTAATAGGGACACATACGGCAGCAGCGGCTCAGTATTGGGGTATCAGGTGCAGTAATAGGGACACATACGGCAGCAGCGGCTCAGTATTGGGGTATCAGGTGCAGTAATAGGGACACATACGGCAGCAGCAGCTCAGTATTGGGGTATCAGGGGCAGTAATAGCGACACATGCGGCAGCAGCGGCTCAGTATTGGAGTATCAGGGGCAGTAATAGGGACACATACGGCAGCAGCGGCTCAGTATTGGGGTATCAGGTGCAGTAATAGGGACACATACGGCAGCAGCGGCTCAGTATTGGGGTATCAGGTGCAGTAATAGGGACACATACGGCAGCAGCGGCTCAGTATTGGGGTATCAGGTGCAGTAATAGGGACACATACAGCAGCAGCGGCTCAGTATTGAGGTATCAGGTGCAGTAATAGGGACACATACAGCAGCAGCGGCTGAGTATTGGGGTATCAGGTGCAGTAATAGGGGCACATACGGCAGCAGCTCAGTATTGGGGTATCAGGTGCAGTAATAAGGACACATACGGCAGCAGCGGCTCAGTATTGGGGTATCAGGTGCAGTAATAGGGACACATACGGCAGCAGCGGCTCAGTATTGGGGTATCAGGGGCAGTAATAGGGACACATACGGCAGCAGCGGCTCAGTATTGGGGTATCAGGGGCAGTAATAGGGACACATACGGCAGCAGCAGCTCAGTATTGGGATATCAGGGGCAGTAATATGGACACATACGGCAGCAGCGGCTCAGTATTGGGGTATCAGGTGCAGTAATAGGGACACATACGGCAGCAGCGGCTCAGTATTGGGGTATCAGGTGCAGTAATAGGGACACATACGGCAGCAGCAGCTCAGTATTGGGGTATCAGGTGTAGTAATAAGGACACATATGGCAGCAGCGGCTCAGTATTGGGTTATCAGGGGCAGTAATAAGGACACATACGGCAGCAGCAGCTCAGTATTGGGGTATCAGGTGTAGTAATACGGACACATACGGCAGCAGCGGCTCAGTATTGGGGTATCAGGGGCAGTAATAGGGACACATATGGCAGCAGCGGCTCAGTATTGGGATATCAGGGGCAGTAATAGGGACACATATGGCAGCAGTGGCTCAGTATTCGGGAATCAGGTGCAGTAATAGGGACACATACGGCAGCAGCGGCTCAGTATTGGGGTATCAGGTGCAGTAATAGGGACACATACGGCAGCAGCGGTTCAGTATTGGGATATCAGGGGCAGTAATAGAGTCACATACGGCAGCAGCGGCTCAGTCTTGGGGTATCAGGTGCAGTAATAAGGACACATACGGCAGCAGCGGCTCAGTATTGGGGTATCAGGTGCAGTAATAGGGACACATACGCCAGCAGAGGCTCAGTATTGGGGTATCAGGTGCAGTAATAAGGACACATATGGCAGCAGCGGCTCAGTATTGGGGCATCAGGTGTAGTAATAGGGACACATACGGCAGCAGCGGCTCAGTATTGGGGTATCAGGGGCAGTAATAGGGACACATACGGCAGCAGCGGCTCAGTATTGGGGTATCAGGGGCAGTAATAGGGACACATACGGCAGCAGCGGCTCAGTATTGGGGTATCAGGGGCAGTAATAGGGTCACATACGGCAGCAGCGGCTCAGTATTGGGGTATCAGGGGCAATAATAGGGACACATACGGCATCAGCGGCTCAGTATTGGGGTATCAGGTGCAGTAATAGGGACACATACGGCAGCAGCGGCTCAGTATTGGGGTATCAGGTGCAGTAATAGGGACACATACGGCAGCAGCGGCTCAGTATTGGGGTATCAGGGGCAGTAATAATGACACATACGGCAGCAGCGGCTCAGTATTGGGGTATCAGGGGCAGTAATAGGGACACATACGGCAGCAGCAGAACAGTATTGGGGTATCAGGTGCAGTAATAGGGACACATACGGCAGCAGCGGCTCAGTATTGGGGTATCAGGTTCAGTAATAGGGACACATACGGCAGCAGCGGCTCAGTATTGGGGTATCAGGTGCAGTAATAGGGTCACATACGGCAGCAGGGGCTCAGTATTGGGGTATCAGGGGCAGTAATAGGGACACATACGGCAGCAGCGGCTCAGTACTGGGGTATCAGGTGCAGTAATAGGGACACATACGGCAGCAGCGGCTCAGTATTGGGGTATCAGGTGCAGTAATAGGGACACATACGGCAGCAGCAGCTCAGTATTGGGGTATCAGGGGCAGTAATAGGGACACATACGGCAGCAGCGGCTCAGTACTGGGGTATCAGGTGCAGTAATAGGGACACATACGGCAGCAGCGGCTCAGTATTGGAGTATCAGGTGCAGTAATAGGGTCACATACAGCAGCAGCGGCTCAGTATTGGGGTATCAGGTGTAGTAATAGGGACACATACGGCAGCAGCGGCTCAGTATTGGGGTATCAGGGGCAGTAATAAGGACACATACGGCAGCAGCGGCTCAGTATTGGGGTATCAGGTGCAGTAATAGGGACACATACGGCAGCAGCGGCTCAGTATTGGGGTATCAGGTGTAGTAATAGGGACACATACGGCAGCAGCGGCTCAGTATTGGGGTATCAGGTGCAGTAATAGGGACACATAAGGCAGCAGCGGCACAGTATTGGGGTATCAGGGGCAGTAATAGGGACACATACGGCAGCAGCGGCTCAGTATTGGGGTATCAGGTGCAGTAATAGGGACACATACGGCAGCAGCAGCTCAGTATTGGGGTATCAGGTGCAGTAATAGGGACACATACGGCAGCAGCGGCTCAGTATTGGGGTATCAGGTTCAGTAATAGGGACACATACGGCAGCAGCGGCTCAGTATTGGGGTATCAGGGGCAGTAATAGGGACACATACGGCAGCAGCGGCTCAGTATTGGGGTATCAGGTGCAGTAATAAGGACACATACGGCAGCAGCGGCTCAGTATTGGGGTATCAGGGGCAGTAATAGGGACACATACGGCAGCAGCGGCTCAGTATTGGGGTATCAGGGGCAGTAATAGGGACACATACGGCAGCAGCGGCTCAGTATTGGAGTATCAGGGGCAGTAATAGGGACACATACGGCAGCTGCGGCTCAGTATTGGGGTATCAGGGGCAGTAATAGGGACACATACAGCAGCAGCGGCTCAGTATTGGGGTATCAGGTGCAGTAATAGGGACACATACGGCAGCAGCGGCTCAGTATTGGGGTATCAGGTGCAGTAATAGGGACACATACGGCAGCAGCGGCTCAGTATTGGGGTATCAGGTGCAGTAATAGGGAAACATACAGCAGCAGCGGCTCAGTATTGGGGTATCAGGTGTAGTAATAGGGACACATACGGCAGCAGCGGCTCAGTATTGGGGTATCAGGTGCAGTAATAGGGACACATACGGCAGCAGCGGCTCAGTATTGGGGTATCAGGGGCAGTAATAGGGACACATACGGCAGCAGCAGCTCAGTATTGGGGTATCAGGTGCAGTAATAGGGACACATACGGCAGCAGCGGCTCAGTATTGGGGTATCAGGTTCAGTAATAGGGACACATACGGCAGCAGCGGCTCAGTATTGGGGTATCAGGTGCAGTAATAGGGACACATACGGCAGCAGCGGCTCAGTATTGGGGTATCAGGTGCAGTAATAGGGACACATACGGCAGCAGCGGCTCAGTATTGGGGTATCAGGTGCAGTAATAGGGACACATACGGCAGCAGCGGCTCAGTATTGGGGTATCAGGTGCAGTAATAGGGACACATACGGCAGCAGCGGCTCAGTATTGGGGTATCAGGGGCAGTAATAATGACACATACGGCAGCAGAGGCTCAGTATTGGGGTATCAGGGGCAGTAATAGGGACACATATGGCAGCAGCGGCTCAGTATTGGGGTATCAGGTGCAGTAATAGGGACACATACGGCAGCAGAGGCTCAGTATTGGGGTATCAGGGGCAGTAATAGGGACACATACGGCAGCAGCGGCTCAGTATTGGGGTATCAGGTGCAGTAATAGGGACACATACGGCAGCAGCGGCTCAGTATTGGGGTATCAGGGGCAGTAATAATGACACATACGGCAGCAGCGGCTCAGTATTGGGGTATCAGGTGCAGTAATAAGGACACATACGGCAGCAGCGGCTCAGTATTGGAGTATCAGGGGCAGTAATAGGGACACATACAGCAGCAGCGGCTCAGTATTAGGGTATCAGGTGCAGTAATAGGGACACATACGGCAGCAGCGGCTCAGTATTGGGGTATCAGGTGCAGTAATAGGGACACATACGGCAGCAGCGGCTCAGTATTGGGGTATCAGGTGCAGTAATAGGGACACATACGGCAGCAGCAGCTCAGTATTGGGGTATCAGGGGCAGTAATAGCGACACATGCGACAGCAGCGGCTCAGTATTGGAGTATCAGGGGCAGTAATAGGGACACATACGGCAGCAGCGGCTCAGTATTGGGGTATCAGGTGTAGTAATAGGGACACATACGGCAGCAGCGGCTCAGTATTGGGGTATCAGGTGCAGTAATAGGGACACATACGGCAGCAGCGGCTCAGTATTGGGGTATCAGGTGCAGTAATAGGGACACATACAGCAGCAGCGGCTCAGTATTGGGGTATCAGGTGCAGTAATAGGGACACATACAGCAGCAGCGGCTCAGTATTGGGGTATCAGGTGCAGTAATAGGGGCACATACGGCAGCAGCTCAGTATTGGGGTATCAGGTGCAGTAATAAGGACACATACGGCAGCAGCGGCTCAGTATTGGGGTATCAGGTGCAGTAATAGGGACACATACGGCAGCAGCGGCTCAGTATTGGGGTATCAGGGGCAGTAATAGGGACACATACGGCAGCAGCGGCTCAGTATTGGGGTATCAGGGGCAGTAATAGGGACACATACGGCAGCAGCAGCTCAGTATTGGGATATCAGGGGCAGTAATATGGACACATACGGCAGCAGCGGCTCAGTATTGGGGTATCAGGTGCAGTAATAGGGACACATACGGCAGCAGCGGCTCAGTATTGGGGTATCAGGTGCAGTAATAGGGACACATACGGCAGCAGCAGCTCAGTATTGGGGTATCAGGTGTAGTAATAAGGACACATATGGCAGCAGCGGCTCAGTATTGGGTTATCAGGGGCAGTAATAAGGACACATACGGCAGCAGCAGCTCAGTATTGGGGTATCAGGTGTAGTAATACGGACACATACGGCAGCAGCGGCTCAGTATTGGGGTATCAGGGGCAGTAATAGCGACACATGCGGCAGCAGCGGCTCAGTATTGGGATATCAGGGGCAGTAATAGGGACACATATGGCAGCAGTGGCTCAGTATTCGGGAATCAGGTGCAGTAATAGGGACACATACGGCAGCAGCGGCTCAGTATTGGGGTATCAGGTGCAGTAATAGGGACACATACGGCAGCAGCGGTTCAGTATTGGGATATCAGGGGCAGTAATAGAGTCACATACGGCAGCAGCGGCTCAGTCTTGGGGTATCAGGTGCAGTAATAAGGACACATACGGCAGCAGCGGCTCAGTATTGGGGTATCAGGTGCAGTAATAGGGACACATACGCCAGCAGAGGCTCAGTATTGGGGTATCAGGTGCAGTAATAAGGACACATATGGCAGCAGCGGCTCAGTATTGGGGCATCAGGTGTAGTAATAGGGACACATACGGCAGCAGCGGCTCAGTATTGGGGTATCAGGGGCAGTAATAGGGACACATACGGCAGCAGCGGCTCAGTATTGGGGTATCAGGGGCAGTAATAGGGACACATACGGCAGCAGCGGCTCAGTATTGGGGTATCAGGTGCAGTAATAGGGACACATACGGCAGCAGCGGCTCAGTATTGGGGTATCAGGTGCAGTAATAAGGACACATACGGCAGCAGCGGCTCAGTATTGGGGTATCAGGGGCAATAATAGGGACACATACGGCAGCAGCGGCTCAGTATTGGGGTATCAGGTGCAGTAATAGGGACACATACGGCAGCAGCGGCTCAGTATTGGGGTATCAGGTGCAGTAATAGGGACACATACGGCAGCAGCGGCTCAGTATTGGGGTATCAGGGGCAGTAATAATGACACATACGGCAGCAGCGGCTCAGTATTGGGGTATCAGGTGCAGTAATAAGGACACATACGGCAGCAGCGGCTCAGTATTGGAGTATCAGGGGCAGTAATAGGGACACATACAGCAGCAGCGGCTCAGTATTGGGGTATCAGGTGCAGTAATAGGGACACATACGGCAGCAGCAGCTCAGTATTGGGGTATCAGGTGCAGTAATAGGGACACATACGGCAGCAGCAGCTCAGTATTGGGGTATCAGGGGCAGTAATAGCGACACATGCGGCAGCAGCGGCTCAGTATTGGAGTATCAGGGGCAGTAATATGGACACATACGCCAGCAGAGGCTCAGTATTGGGGTATCAGGTGCAGCAATAAGTACACATACGGCAGCAGCGGCTCAGTATTGGGGTATCAGGTGCAGTAATAGGGACACATACGCCAGCAGAGGCTCAGTATTGGGGTATCAGGTGCAGTAATAAGGACACATATGGCAGCAGCGGCTCAGTATTGGGGCATCAGGTGTAGTAATAGGGACACATACGGCAGCAGCGGCTCAGTATTGGGGTATCAGGGGCAGTAATAGGGACACATACGGCAGCAGCGGCTCAGTATTGGGGTATCAGGGGCAGTAATAGGGACACATACGGCAGCAGCGGCTCAGTATTGGGGTATCAGGTGCAGTAATAGGGTCACATACGGCAGCAGCGGCTCAGTATTGGGGTATCAGGGGCAGTAATAGGGACACATACGGCAGCAGCGGCTCAGTATTGGGGTATCAGGTGCAGTAATAGGGACACATACGGCAGCAGCGGCTCAGTATTGGGGTATCAGGTGCAGTAATAGGGTCACATACAGCAGCAGCAGCTCAGTATTGGGGTATCAGGTGCAGTAATAGGGACACATACGGCAGCAGAGGCTCAGTATTGGGGTATCAGGTGCAGTAATAGGGACACATACGGCAGCAGCGGCTCAGTATTGGGGTATCAGGGGCAGTAATAAGGACACATACGGCAGCAGCGGCTCAGTATTGGGGTATCAGGTGTAGTAATAGGGACACATACGGCAGCAGCGGCTCAGTATTGGGGTATCAGGTGCAGTAATAGGGACACATACGGCAGCAGCGGCTCAGTATTGGGGTATCAGGTGTAGTAATAGGGACACATACGGCAGCAGCGGCTCAGTATTGGGGTATCAGGTGCAGTAATAGGGACACATAAGGCAGCAGCGGCACAGTATTGGGGTATCAGGGGCAGTAATAGGGACACATACGGCAGCAGCGGCTCAGTATTGGGGTATCAGGGGCAGTAATAGGGACACATACGGCAGCAGCAGCTCAGTATTGGGGTATCAGGTGCAGTAATAGGGACACATACGGCAGCAGCGGCTCAGTATTGGGGTATCAGGTTCAGTAATAGGGACACATACGGCAGCAGCGGCTCAGTATTGGGGTATCAGGTGCAGTAATAAGGACACATACGGCAGCAGCGGCTCAGTATTGGGGTATCAGGGGCAGTAATAGGGACACATACGGCAGCAGCGGCTCAGTATTGGGGTATCAGGGGCAGTAATAGGGACACATACGGCAGCAGCGGCTCAGTATTGGAGTATCAGGGGCAGTAATAGGGACACATACAGCAGCAGCGGCTCAGTATTGGGGTATCAGGTGCAGTAATAGGGACACATACGGCAGCAGCGGCTCAGTATTGGGGTATCAGGTGCAGTAATAGGGACACATACGGCAGCAGCGGCTCAGTATTGGGGTATCAGGTGCAGTAATAGGGAAACATACAGCAGCAGCGGCTCAGTATTGGGGTATCAGGTGTAGTAATAGGGACACATACGGCAGCAGCGGCTCAGTATTGGGGTATCAGGTGCAGTAATAGGGACACATACGGCAGCAGCGGCTCAGTATTGGGGTATCAGGGGCAGTAATAGGGACACATATGGCAGCAGCAGCTCAGTATTGGGGTATCAGGTGCAGTAATAGGGACACATACGGCAGCAGCGGCTCAGTATTGGGGTATCAGGTTCAGTAATAGGGACACATACGGCAGCAGCGGCTCAGTATTGGGGTATCAGGTGCAGTAATAGGGACACATACGGCAGCAGCGGCTCAGTATTGGGGTATCAGGTGCAGTAATAGGGACACATACGGCAGCAGCGGCTCAGTATTGGGGTATCAGGGGCAGTAATAGGGACACATACGGCAGCAGCGGCTCAGTATTGGGGTATCAGGTGCAGTAATAGGGACACATACGGCAGCAGCGGCTCAGTATTGGGGTATCAGGTGCAGTAATAGGGACACATACGGCAGCAGCGGCTCAGTATTGGGGTATCAGGGGCAGTAATAATGACACATACGGCAGCAGCAGCTCAGTATTGGGGTATCAGGTGCAGTAATAAGGACACATACGGCAGCAGCGGCTCAGTATTGGAGTATCAGGGGCAGTAATAGGGACACATACAGCAGCAGCGGCTCAGTATTGGGGTATCAGGTGCAGTAATAGGGACACATACGGCAGCAGCGGCTCAGTATTGGGGTATCAGGTGCAGTAATAGGGACACATACGGCAGCAGCGGCTCAGTATTGGGGTATCAGGTGCAGTAATAGGGACACATACGGCAGCAGCAGCTCAGTATTGGGGTATCAGGGGCAGTAATAGCGACACATGCGGCAGCAGCGGCTCAGTATTGGAGTATCAGGGGCAGTAATAGGGACACATACGGCAGCAGCGGCTCAGTATTGGGGTATCAGGTGCAGTAATAGGGACACATACGGCAGCAGCGGCTCAGTATTGGGGTATCAGGTGCAGTAATAGGGACACATACGGCAGCAGCGGCTCAGTATTGGGGTATCAGGTGCAGTAATAGGGACACATACAGCAGCAGCGGCTCAGTATTGAGGTATCAGGTGCAGTAATAGGGACACATACAGCAGCAGCGGCTGAGTATTGGGGTATCAGGTGCAGTAATAGGGGCACATACGGCAGCAGCTCAGTATTGGGGTATCAGGTGCAGTAATAAGGACACATACGGCAGCAGCGGCTCAGTATTGGGGTATCAGGTGCAGTAATAGGGACACATACGGCAGCAGCGGCTCAGTATTGGGGTATCAGGGGCAGTAATAGGGACACATACGGCAGCAGCGGCTCAGTATTGGGGTATCAGGGGCAGTAATAGGGACACATACGGCAGCAGCAGCTCAGTATTGGGATATCAGGGGCAGTAATATGGACACATACGGCAGCAGCGGCTCAGTATTGGGGTATCAGGTGCAGTAATAGGGACACATACGGCAGCAGCGGCTCAGTATTGGGGTATCAGGTGCAGTAATAGGGACACATACGGCAGCAGCAGCTCAGTATTGGGGTATCAGGTGTAGTAATAAGGACACATATGGCAGCAGCGGCTCAGTATTGGGTTATCAGGGGCAGTAATAAGGACACATACGGCAGCAGCAGCTCAGTATTGGGGTATCAGGTGTAGTAATACGGACACATACGGCAGCAGCGGCTCAGTATTGGGGTATCAGGGGCAGTAATAGGGACACATATGGCAGCAGCGGCTCAGTATTGGGATATCAGGGGCAGTAATAGGGACACATATGGCAGCAGTGGCTCAGTATTCGGGAATCAGGTGCAGTAATAGGGACACATACGGCAGCAGCGGCTCAGTATTGGGGTATCAGGTGCAGTAATAGGGACACATACGGCAGCAGCGGTTCAGTATTGGGATATCAGGGGCAGTAATAGAGTCACATACGGCAGCAGCGGCTCAGTCTTGGGGTATCAGGTGCAGTAATAAGGACACATACGGCAGCAGCGGCTCAGTATTGGGGTATCAGGTGCAGTAATAGGGACACATACGCCAGCAGAGGCTCAGTATTGGGGTATCAGGTGCAGTAATAAGGACACATATGGCAGCAGCGGCTCAGTATTGGGGCATCAGGTGTAGTAATAGGGACACATACGGCAGCAGCGGCTCAGTATTGGGGTATCAGGGGCAGTAATAGGGACACATACGGCAGCAGCGGCTCAGTATTGGGGTATCAGGGGCAGTAATAGGGACACATACGGCAGCAGCGGCTCAGTATTGGGGTATCAGGGGCAGTAATAGGGTCACATACGGCAGCAGCGGCTCAGTATTGGGGTATCAGGGGCAATAATAGGGACACATACGGCATCAGCGGCTCAGTATTGGGGTATCAGGTGCAGTAATAGGGACACATACGGCAGCAGCGGCTCAGTATTGGGGTATCAGGTGCAGTAATAGGGACACATACGGCAGCAGCGGCTCAGTATTGGGGTATCAGGGGCAGTAATAATGACACATACGGCAGCAGCGGCTCAGTATTGGGGTATCAGGTGCAGTAATAGGGACACATACGGCAGCAGCGGCTCAGTATTGGAGTATCAGGGGCAGTAATAGGGACACATACAGCAGCAGCGGCTCAGTATTGGGGTATCAGGTGCAGTAATAGGGACACATACGGCAGCAGCGGCTCAGTATTGGGGTATCAGGTGCAGTAATAGGGACACATACGGCAGCAGCAGCTCAGTATTGGGGTATCAGGGGCAGTAATAGCGACACATGCGGCAGCAGCGGCTCAGTATTGGAGTATCAGGGGCAGTAATAGGGACACATACGCCAGCAGAGGCTCAGTATTGGGGTATCAGGTGCAGTAATAAGTACACATACGGCAGCAGCGGCTCAGTATTGGGGTATCAGGTGCAGTAATAGGGACACATACGCCAGCAGAGGCTCAGTATTGGGGTATCAGGTGCAGTAATAAGGACACATATGGCAGCAGCGGCTCAGTATTGGGGCATCAGGTGTAGTAATAGGGACACATACGGCAGCAGCGGCTCAGTATTGGGGTATCAGGGGCAGTAATAGGGACACATACGGCAGCAGCGGCTCAGTATTGGGGTATCAGGGGCAGTAATAGGGACACATACGGCAGCAGCGGCTCAGTATTGGGGTATCAGGTGCAGTAATAGGGTCACATACGGCAGCAGCGGCTCAGTATTGGGGTATCAGGGGCAGTAATAGGGACACATACGGCAGCAGCGGCTCAGTATTGGGGTATCAGGTGCAGTAATAGGGACAAATACGGCAGCAGCGGCTCAGTATTGGGGTATCAGGTGCAGTAATAGGGACACATACGGCAGCAGCGGCTCAGTATTGGGGTATCAGGGGCAGTAATAATGACACATACGGCAGCAGCGGCTCAGTATTGGGGTATCAGGTGCAGTAATAAGGACACATACGGCAGCAGCGGCTCAGTATTGGAGTATCAGGGGCAGTAATAGGGACACATACAGCAGCAGCGGCTCAGTATTGGGGTATCAGGTGCAGTAATAGGGACACATACGGCAGCAGCGGCTCAGTATTGGGGTATCAGGTGCAGTAATAGGGACACATACGGCAGCAGCAGCTCAGTATTGGGGTATCAGGGGCAGTAATAGCGACACATGCGGCAGCAGCGGCTCAGTATTGGAGTATCAGGGGCAGTAATAGGGACACATACGGCAGCAGCGGCTCAGTATTGGGGTATCAGGTGCAGTAATAGGGTCACATACGGCAGCAGCGGCTCAGTATTGGGGTATCAGGGGCAGTAATAGGGACACATACGGCAGCAGCGGCTCAGTATTGGGGTATCAGGTGCAGTAATAGGGACACATACGGCAGCAGCGGCTCAGTATTGGGGTATCAGGTGCAGTAATAGGGACACATACGGCAGCAGCGGCTCAGTATTGGGGTATCAGGGGCAGTAATAATGACACATACGGCAGCAGCGGCTCAGTATTGGGGTATCAGGTGCAGTAATAAGGACACATACGGCAGCAGCGGCTCAGTATTGGAGTATCAGGGGCAGTAATAGGGACACATACAGCAGCAGCGGCTCAGTATTGGGGTATCAGGTGCAGTAATAGGGACACATACGGCAGCAGCGGCTCAGTATTGGGGTATCAGGTGCAGTAATAGGGACACATACGGCAGCAGCAGCTCAGTATTGGGGTATCAGGGGCAGTAATAGCGACACATGCGGCAGCAGCGGCTCAGTATTGGAGTATCAGGGGCAGTAATAGGGACACATACGGCAGCAGCGGCTCAGTATTGGGGTATCAGGTGCAGTAATAGGGACACATACGCCAGCAGAGGCTCAGTATTGGGGTATCAGGTGCAGTAATAAGGACACATATGGCAGCAGCGGCTCAGTATTGGGGCATCAGGTGTAGTAATAGGGACACATACGGCAGCAGCGGCTCAGTATTGGGGTATCAGGGGCAGTAATAGGGACACATACGGCAGCAGCGGCTCAGTATTGGGGTATCAGGGGCAGTAATAGGGACACATACGGCAGCAGCGGCTCAGTATTGGGGTATCAGGTGCAGTAATAGGGTCACATACGGCAGCAGCGGCTCAGTATTGGGGTATCAGGGGCAGTAATAGGGACACATACGGCAGCAGCGGCTCAGTATTGGGGTATCAGGTGCAGTAATAGGGACACATACGGCAGCAGCGGCTCAGTATTGGGGTATCAGGTGCAGTAATAGGGACACATACGGCAGCAGCGGCTCAGTATTGGGGTATCAGGGGCAGTAATAATGACACATACGGCAGCAGCGGCTCAGTATTGGGGTATCAGGTGCAGTAATAAGGACAAATACGGCAGCTGCGGCTCAGTATTGGGGTACCAGGTGCAGTAATAGGGACACATACGGCAGCAGCGGCTCAGTATTGGAGTATCAGGGGCAGTAATAGGGACACATACAGCAGCAGCGGCTCAGTATTGGGGTACCAGGTGCAGTAATAGGGACACATACGGCAGCAGCGGCTCAGTATTGGAGTATCAGGGGCAGTAATAAGGACACATACGGCAGCAGCGGCTCAGTATTGGGGTATCAGGTGCAGTAATAGGGACACATACGGCAGCAGCAGCTCAGTATTGGGGTATCAGGGGCAGTAATAGCGACACATGCGGCAGCAGCGGCTCAGTATTGGAGTATCAGGGGCAGTAATAGGGACACATACGGCAGCAGCGGCTCAGTATTGGGGTATCAGATGCAGTAATAGGGACACATACGGCAGCAGCGGCTCAGTATTGGGGTATCAGGTGCAGTAATAGGGACACATACGGCAGCAGCGGCTCAGTATTGGGGTATCAGGTGCAGTAATAGGGACACATACAGCAGCAGCGGCTCAGTATTGGGGTATCAGGGGCAGTAATAGGGACACATACGGCAGCAGCGGCTCAGTATTGGGGTATCAGGTGCAGTAATAGGGACACATACGGCAGCAGCGGCTCAGTATTGGGGTATCAGGTGCAGTAATAGGGACACATACGGCAGCAGCGGCTCAGTATTGGGGTATCAGGGGCAGTAATAATGACACATACGGCAGCAGCGGCTCAGTATTGGGGTATCAGGTGCAGTAATAAGGACAAATACGGCAGCTGCGGCTCAGTATTGGGGTACCAGGTGCAGTAATAGGGACACATACGGCAGCAGCGGCTCAGTATTGGAGTATCAGGGGCAGTAATAGGGACACATACAGCAGCAGCGGCTCAGTATTGGGGTACCAGGTGCAGTAATAGGGACACATACGGCAGCAGCGGCTCAGTATTGGAGTATCAGGGGCAGTAATAAGGACACATACGGCAGCAGCGGCTCAGTATTGGGGTATCAGGTGCAGTAATAGGGACACATACGGCAGCAGCAGCTCAGTATTGGGGTATCAGGGGCAGTAATAGCGACACATGCGGCAGCAGCGGCTCAGTATTGGAGTATCAGGGGCAGTAATAGGGACACATACGGCAGCAGCGGCTCAGTATTGGGGTATCAGATGCAGTAATAGGGACACATACGGCAGCAGCGGCTCAGTATTGGGGTATCAGGTGCAGTAATAGGGACACATACGGCAGCAGCGGCTCAGTATTGGGGTATCAGGTGCAGTAATAGGGACACATACAGCAGCAGCGGCTCAGTATTGGGGTATCAGGTGCAGTAATAGGGACACATACAGCAGCAGCGGCTCAGTATTGGGGTATCAGGTGCAGTAATAGGGGCACATACGGCAGCAGCTCAGTATTGGGGTATCAGGTGCAGTAATAAGGACACATACGGCAGCAGCGGCTCAGTATTGGGGTATCAGGTGCAGTAATAGGGACACATACGGCAGCAGCGGCTCAGTATTGGGGTATCAGGGGCAGTAATAGGGACACATACGGCAGCAGCGGCTCAGTATTGGGGTATCAGGGGCAGTAATAGGGACACATACGGCAGCAGCAGCTCAGTATTGGGATATCAGGGGCAGTAATATGGACACATACGGCAGCAGCGGCTCAGTATTGGGGTATCAGGTGCAGTAATAGGGACACATACGGCAGCAGCGGCTCAGTATTGGGGTATCAGGTGCAGTAATAGGGACACATACGGCAGCAGTGGCTCAGTATCGGGGTATCAGGTACAGTAATAGGGACACATACGGCAGCAGCGGCTCAGTATTGGGGTATCAGGTGCAGTAATAGGGACACATACGGCAGCAGCTGCTCAGTATTGGGGTATCAGGGGCAGTAATAGGGACACATACGGCAGCAGCAGCTCAGTATTGGGATATCAGGGGCAGTAATATGGACACATACGGCAGCAGCGGCTCAGTATTGGGGTATCAGGTGCAGTAATAGGGACACATACGGCAGCAGCTGCTCAGTATTGGGGTATCAGGTGCAGTAATAAGGACACATACGGCAGCAGCAGCTCAGTATTGGGGTATCAGGTGTAGTAATAAGGACACATATGGCAGCAGCGGCTCAGTATTGGGGTATCAGGGGCAGTAATAAGGACACATACGGCAGCAGCAGCTCAGTATTGGGGTATCAGGTGTAGTAATAAGGACACATACGGCAGCAGCGGCTCAGTATTGGGGTATCAGGGGCAGTAATAGGGACACATATGGCAGCAGCGGCTCAGTATTGGGATATCAGGGGCAGTAATAGGGACACATATGGCAGCAGCGGCTCAGTATTGGGGTATCAGGTGCAGTAATAGGGACACATACGGCAGCAGCGGTTCAGTATTGGGATATCAGGGGCAGTAATAGGGTCACATACGGCAGCAGCGGCTCAGTATTGGGGTATCAGGTGCAGTAATAGGGACACATACGGCAGCAGCGGCTCAGTATTGGGGTATCAGGGGCAGTAATAGGGACACATACGGCAGCAGCGGTTCAGTATTGGGATATCAGGGGCAGTAATAGGGACACATACGGCAGCAGAGGCTCAGTATTGGGGTATCAGGTGTAGTAATAGGGACACATACGGCAGCAGTGGCTCAGTACTGGGGTATCAGGGGCAGTAATAGGGACACATACTGCAGCAGCGGCTCAGTATTGGGGTATCAGGTGCAGTAATAGGGACACATACGGCAGCAGCGGCTCAGTATTGGGGTATCAGGTGCAGTAATAGGGACACATACGGCAGCAGCGGCTCAGTATTGGGGTATCAGGGGCAGTAATAGGGACACATACAGCAGCAGCGGCTCAGTATTGGGGTATCAGGGGCAGTAATAGGGACACATACGGCAGCAGAGGCTCAGTATTGGGGTATCAGGTGCAGTAATAGGGACACATACGGCAGCAGCGGCTCAGTATTGGGGTATCAGGTGCAGTAATAGGGACACATACGGCAGCAGCGGCTCAGTATTGGGGTATCAGGTGCAGTAATAGGGACACATACAGCAGCAGTGGCTCAGTACTTGGGGTGTCAGGGGCAGTAATAGGGACACATACAGCAGCAGTGGCTCAGTATTGGGGTATCAGGGGCAGTAATAGGGACACATACGGCAGCAGAGGCTCAGTATTGGGGTATCAGGTACAGTAATAGGGACACATACGGCAGCAGCTGCTCAGTATTGGGGTATCAGGGGCAGTAATAGGGACACATACGGCAGCAGCAGCTCAGTATTGGGGTATCAGGGGCAGTAATAGGGACACATACGGCAGCAGCTGCTCAGTATTGGAGTATCAGGGGCAGTAATAGGGACACATACGGCAGCAGCGGCTCAGTATTGGGGTATCAGGGGCAGTAATAGGGTCATATATGGCAGCAGCTGCTCAGTATTGGGGTATCAGGGGCAGTAATAGGGACACATACGGCAGCAGCAGTTCAGTATTGGGGTATCAGGTGCAGTAATAGGGACACATACGGCAGCAGCGGCTCAGTATTGGGGTATCAGGGGCAGTAATAGGGACACATACGGCAGCAGCTGCTCAGTATTGGAGTATCAGGTGCAGTAATAGGGTCATATACGGCAGCAGCAGTTCAGTATTGGGGTATCAGGTGCAGTAATAGGGACACATACGGCAGCAGCGGCTCAGTATTGGGGTATCAGGGGCAGTAATAGGGACACATACGGCAGCAGCAGTTCAGTATTGGGGTATCAGGTGCAGTAATAGGGACACATACGGCAGCAGCGGCTCAGTATTGGGGTATCAGGTGCAGTAATAGGGACACATACGGCAGCAGCGGCTCAGTATTGGGGTATCAGGTGCAGTAATAGGGACACATACGGCAGCAGCGGCTCAGTATTGGGGTATCAGGTGCAGTAATAAGGACACATACGGCAGCAGAGGCTCAGTATTGGGGTATCAGGTGCAGTAATAGGGACACATACGGCAGCAGCTGCTCAGTATTGGGGTATCAGGTGCAGTAATAGGGACACATACGGCAGCAGCTGCTCAGTATTGGGGTATCAGGTGCAGTAATAAGGACACATACGGCAGCAGAGGCTCAGTATTGGGGTATCAGGTGCAGTAATAGGGACACATACGGCAGCAGCGGCTCAGTATTGGGGTATCAGGTGCAGTAATAGGGACACATACGGCAGCAGCTGCTCAGTATTGGGGTATCAGGTGCAGTAATAGGGACACATACGGCAGCAGCTGCTCAGTATTGGGGTATCAGGTGCAGTAATAGGGACACATACGGCAGCAGGGGCTCAGTATTGGGGTATCAGGTGCAGTAATAGGGACACATACTGCAGCAGCGGCTCAGTATTGGGATATCAGGGGCAGTAAAAGGGACACATATGGCAGCAGCGGCTCAGTATTCTGGTATCAGGGGCAGTAATAGGGACACATACGGCAGCAGCGGCTCAGTATTGGGGTATCAGGTGCAGTAATAGGGACACATACGGCAGCAGCTGCTCAGTATTGGGGTATCAGGTGCAGTAATAGGGACACATACGGCAGCAGGGGCTCAGTATTGGGGTATCAGGTGCAGTAATAGGGACACATACGGCAGCAGGGGCTCAGTATTGGGGTATCAGGTGCAGTAATAGGGACACATACGGCAGCAGCGGCTCAGTATTGGGGTATCAGGTGCAGTAATAGGGACACATACGGCAGCAGCGGCTCAGTATTGGGGTATCAGGTGCAGTAATAAGGACACATACGGCAGCAGAGGCTCAGTATTGGGGTATCAGGTGCAGTAATAGGGACACATACGGCAGCAGCTGCTCAGTATTGGGGTATCAGGTGCAGTAATAGGGACACATACGGCAGCAGCTGCTCAGTATTGGGGTATCAGGTGCAGTAATAAGGACACATACGGCAGCAGAGGCTCAGTATTGGGGTATCAGGTGCAGTAATAGGGACACATACGGCAGCAGCGGCTCAGTATTGGGGTATCAGGTGCAGTAATAGGGACACATACGGCAGCAGCTGCTCAGTATTGGGGTATCAGGTGCAGTAATAGGGACACATACGGCAGCAGCTGCTCAGTATTGGGGTATCAGGTGCAGTAATAGGGACACATACGGCAGCAGGGGCTCAGTATTGGGGTATCAGGTGCAGTAATAGGGACACATACTGCAGCAGCAGCTCAGTATTGGGATATCAGGGGCAGTAAAAGGGACACATATGGCAGCAGCGGCTCAGTATTCTGGTATCAGGGGCAGTAATAGGGACACATACGGCAGCAGCGGCTCAGTATTGGGGTATCAGGTGCAGTAATAGGGACACATACGGCAGCAGCTGCTCAGTATTGGGGTATCAGGTGCAGTAATAGGGACACATACGGCAGCAGGGGCTCAGTATTGGGGTATCAGGTGCAGTAATAGGGACACATACGGCAGCAGGGGCTCAGTATTGGGGTATCAGGTGCAGTAATAGGGACACATACGGCAGCAGCGGCTCAGTATTGGGGTATCAGGTGCAGTAATAGGGACACATACGGCAGCAGCGGCTCAGTATTGGGGTATCAGAGGCAGTAATAGGGACACATACGGCAGCAGGGGCTCAGTATTGGGGTATCAGGTGCAGTAATAGGGACACATACTGCAGCAGCAGCTCAATATTGGGATATCAGGGGCAGTAAAAGGGACACATATGGCAGCAGCGGCTCAGTATTCTGGTATCAGGGGCAGTAATAGGGACACATACGGCAGCAGAGGCTCAGTATTGGGGTATCAGGTGCAGTAATAGGGACACATACGGCAACAGCGGCTCAGTATTGGGGTATCAGGGGCAGTAATAGGGGCACATACGGCAGCAGCAGCTCAGTATTGGGGTATCAGGGGCAGTAATAGGGGCACATACTGCAGCAGCAGCTCAGTATTGGGGTATCAGGGGCAGTAATAGGGGCACATACTGCAGCAGCAGCTCAGTATTGGGGTATCAGGGGCAGTAATAGGGACACATACGGCAGCAGCGGCTCAGTACTGGGGTATCAGGTGCAGTAATAGGGACACATACGGCAGCAGCGGCTCAGTATTGGAGTATCAGGTGCAGTAATAGGGTCACATACAGCAGCAGCGGCTCAGTATTGGGGTATCAGGTGTAGTAATAGGGACACATACGGCAGCAGCGGCTCAGTATTGGGGTATCAGGGGCAGTAATAAGGACACATACGGCAGCAGCGGCTCAGTATTGGGGTATCAGGTGCAGTAATAGGGACACATACGGCAGCAGCGGCTCAGTATTGGGGTATCAGGTGTAGTAATAGGGACACATACGGCAGCAGCGGCTCAGTATTGGGGTATCAGGTGCAGTAATAGGGACACATAAGGCAGCAGCGGCACAGTATTGGGGTATCAGGGGCAGTAATAGGGACACATACGGCAGCAGCGGCTCAGTATTGGGGTATCAGGTGCAGTAATAGGGACACATACGGCAGCAGCAGCTCAGTATTGGGGTATCAGGTGCAGTAATAGGGACACATACGGCAGCAGCGGCTCAGTATTGGGGTATCAGGTTCAGTAATAGGGACACATACGGCAGCAGCGGCTCAGTATTGGGGTATCAGGGGCAGTAATAGGGACACATACGGCAGCAGCGGCTCAGTATTGGGGTATCAGGTGCAGTAATAAGGACACATACGGCAGCAGCGGCTCAGTATTGGGGTATCAGGGGCAGTAATAGGGACACATACGGCAGCAGCGGCTCAGTATTGGGGTATCAGGGGCAGTAATAGGGACACATACGGCAGCAGCGGCTCAGTATTGGAGTATCAGGGGCAGTAATAGGGACACATACGGCAGCTGCGGCTCAGTATTGGGGTATCAGGGGCAGTAATAGGGACACATACAGCAGCAGCGGCTCAGTATTGGGGTATCAGGTGCAGTAATAGGGACACATACGGCAGCAGCGGCTCAGTATTGGGGTATCAGGTGCAGTAATAGGGACACATACGGCAGCAGCGGCTCAGTATTGGGGTATCAGGTGCAGTAATAGGGAAACATACAGCAGCAGCGGCTCAGTATTGGGGTATCAGGTGTAGTAATAGGGACACATACGGCAGCAGCGGCTCAGTATTGGGGTATCAGGTGCAGTAATAGGGACACATACGGCAGCAGCGGCTCAGTATTGGGGTATCAGGGGCAGTAATAGGGACACATACGGCAGCAGCAGCTCAGTATTGGGGTATCAGGTGCAGTAATAGGGACACATACGGCAGCAGCGGCTCAGTATTGGGGTATCAGGTTCAGTAATAGGGACACATACGGCAGCAGCGGCTCAGTATTGGGGTATCAGGTGCAGTAATAGGGACACATACGGCAGCAGCGGCTCAGTATTGGGGTATCAGGTGCAGTAATAGGGACACATACGGCAGCAGCGGCTCAGTATTGGGGTATCAGGTGCAGTAATAGGGACACATACGGCAGCAGCGGCTCAGTATTGGGGTATCAGGTGCAGTAATAGGGACACATACGGCAGCAGCGGCTCAGTATTGGGGTATCAGGGGCAGTAATAATGACACATACGGCAGCAGAGGCTCAGTATTGGGGTATCAGGGGCAGTAATAGGGACACATATGGCAGCAGCGGCTCAGTATTGGGGTATCAGGTGCAGTAATAGGGACACATACGGCAGCAGAGGCTCAGTATTGGGGTATCAGGGGCAGTAATAGGGACACATACGGCAGCAGCGGCTCAGTATTGGGGTATCAGGTGCAGTAATAGGGACACATACGGCAGCAGCGGCTCAGTATTGGGGTATCAGGGGCAGTAATAATGACACATACGGCAGCAGCGGCTCAGTATTGGGGTATCAGGTGCAGTAATAAGGACACATACGGCAGCAGCGGCTCAGTATTGGAGTATCAGGGGCAGTAATAGGGACACATACAGCAGCAGCGGCTCAGTATTAGGGTATCAGGTGCAGTAATAGGGACACATACGGCAGCAGCGGCTCAGTATTGGGGTATCAGGTGCAGTAATAGGGACACATACGGCAGCAGCGGCTCAGTATTGGGGTATCAGGTGCAGTAATAGGGACACATACGGCAGCAGCAGCTCAGTATTGGGGTATCAGGGGCAGTAATAGCGACACATGCGACAGCAGCGGCTCAGTATTGGAGTATCAGGGGCAGTAATAGGGACACATACGGCAGCAGCGGCTCAGTATTGGGGTATCAGGTGTAGTAATAGGGACACATACGGCAGCAGCGGCTCAGTATTGGGGTATCAGGTGCAGTAATAGGGACACATACGGCAGCAGCGGCTCAGTATTGGGGTATCAGGTGCAGTAATAGGGACACATACAGCAGCAGCGGCTCAGTATTGGGGTATCAGGTGCAGTAATAGGGACACATACAGCAGCAGCGGCTCAGTATTGGGGTATCAGGTGCAGTAATAGGGGCACATACGGCAGCAGCTCAGTATTGGGGTATCAGGTGCAGTAATAAGGACACATACGGCAGCAGCGGCTCAGTATTGGGGTATCAGGTGCAGTAATAGGGACACATACGGCAGCAGCGGCTCAGTATTGGGGTATCAGGGGCAGTAATAGGGACACATACGGCAGCAGCGGCTCAGTATTGGGGTATCAGGGGCAGTAATAGGGACACATACGGCAGCAGCAGCTCAGTATTGGGATATCAGGGGCAGTAATATGGACACATACGGCAGCAGCGGCTCAGTATTGGGGTATCAGGTGCAGTAATAGGGACACATACGGCAGCAGCGGCTCAGTATTGGGGTATCAGGTGCAGTAATAGGGACACATACGGCAGCAGCAGCTCAGTATTGGGGTATCAGGTGTAGTAATAAGGACACATATGGCAGCAGCGGCTCAGTATTGGGTTATCAGGGGCAGTAATAAGGACACATACGGCAGCAGCAGCTCAGTATTGGGGTATCAGGTGTAGTAATACGGACACATACGGCAGCAGCGGCTCAGTATTGGGGTATCAGGGGCAGTAATAGCGACACATGCGGCAGCAGCGGCTCAGTATTGGGATATCAGGGGCAGTAATAGGGACACATATGGCAGCAGTGGCTCAGTATTCGGGAATCAGGTGCAGTAATAGGGACACATACGGCAGCAGCGGCTCAGTATTGGGGTATCAGGTGCAGTAATAGGGACACATACGGCAGCAGCGGTTCAGTATTGGGATATCAGGGGCAGTAATAGAGTCACATACGGCAGCAGCGGCTCAGTCTTGGGGTATCAGGTGCAGTAATAAGGACACATACGGCAGCAGCGGCTCAGTATTGGGGTATCAGGTGCAGTAATAGGGACACATACGCCAGCAGAGGCTCAGTATTGGGGTATCAGGTGCAGTAATAAGGACACATATGGCAGCAGCGGCTCAGTATTGGGGCATCAGGTGTAGTAATAGGGACACATACGGCAGCAGCGGCTCAGTATTGGGGTATCAGGGGCAGTAATAGGGACACATACGGCAGCAGCGGCTCAGTATTGGGGTATCAGGGGCAGTAATAGGGACACATACGGCAGCAGCGGCTCAGTATTGGGGTATCAGGTGCAGTAATAGGGTCACATACGGCAGCAGCGGCTCAGTATTGGGGTATCAGGGGCAATAATAGGGACACATACGGCAGCAGCGGCTCAGTATTGGGGTATCAGGTGCAGTAATAGGGACACATACGGCAGCAGCGGCTCAGTATTGGGGTATCAGGTGCAGTAATAGGGACACATACGGCAGCAGCGGCTCAGTATTGGGGTATCAGGGGCAGTAATAATGACACATACGGCAGCAGCGGCTCAGTATTGGGGTATCAGGTGCAGTAATAAGGACACATACGGCAGCAGCGGCTCAGTATTGGAGTATCAGGGGCAGTAATAGGGACACATACAGCAGCAGCGGCTCAGTATTGGGGTATCAGGTGCAGTAATAGGGACACATACGGCAGCAGCAGCTCAGTATTGGGGTATCAGGTGCAGTAATAGGGACACATACGGCAGCAGCAGCTCAGTATTGGGGTATCAGGGGCAGTAATAGCGACACATGCGGCAGCAGCGGCTCAGTATTGGAGTATCAGGGGCAGTAATATGGACACATACGCCAGCAGAGGCTCAGTATTGGGGTATCAGGTGCAGCAATAAGTACACATACGGCAGCAGCGGCTCAGTATTGGGGTATCAGGTGCAGTAATAGGGACACATACGCCAGCAGAGGCTCAGTATTGGGGTATCAGGTGCAGTAATAAGGACACATATGGCAGCAGCGGCTCAGTATTGGGGCATCAGGTGTAGTAATAGGGACACATACGGCAGCAGCGGCTCAGTATTGGGGTATCAGGGGCAGTAATAGGGACACATACGGCAGCAGCGGCTCAGTATTGGGGTATCAGGGGCAGTAATAGGGACACATACGGCAGCAGCGGCTCAGTATTGGGGTATCAGGTGCAGTAATAGGGTCACATACGGCAGCAGCGGCTCAGTATTGGGGTATCAGGGGCAGTAATAGGGACACATACGGCAGCAGCGGCTCAGTATTGGGGTATCAGGTGCAGTAATAGGGACACATACGGCAGCAGCGGCTCAGTATTGGGGTATCAGGTGCAGTAATAGGGTCACATACAGCAGCAGCAGCTCAGTATTGGGGTATCAGGTGCAGTAATAGGGACACATACGGCAGCAGAGGCTCAGTATTGGGGTATCAGGTGCAGTAATAGGGACACATACGGCAGCAGCGGCTCAGTATTGGGGTATCAGGGGCAGTAATAAGGACACATACGGCAGCAGCGGCTCAGTATTGGGGTATCAGGTGTAGTAATAGGGACACATACGGCAGCAGCGGCTCAGTATTGGGGTATCAGGTGCAGTAATAGGGACACATACGGCAGCAGCGGCTCAGTATTGGGGTATCAGGTGTAGTAATAGGGACACATACGGCAGCAGCGGCTCAGTATTGGGGTATCAGGTGCAGTAATAGGGACACATAAGGCAGCAGCGGCACAGTATTGGGGTATCAGGGGCAGTAATAGGGACACATACGGCAGCAGCGGCTCAGTATTGGGGTATCAGGGGCAGTAATAGGGACACATACGGCAGCAGCAGCTCAGTATTGGGGTATCAGGTGCAGTAATAGGGACACATACGGCAGCAGCGGCTCAGTATTGGGGTATCAGGTTCAGTAATAGGGACACATACGGCAGCAGCGGCTCAGTATTGGGGTATCAGGTGCAGTAATAAGGACACATACGGCAGCAGCGGCTCAGTATTGGGGTATCAGGGGCAGTAATAGGGACACATACGGCAGCAGCGGCTCAGTATTGGGGTATCAGGGGCAGTAATAGGGACACATACGGCAGCAGCGGCTCAGTATTGGAGTATCAGGGGCAGTAATAGGGACACATACAGCAGCAGCGGCTCAGTATTGGGGTATCAGGTGCAGTAATAGGGACACATACGGCAGCAGCGGCTCAGTATTGGGGTATCAGGTGCAGTAATAGGGACACATACGGCAGCAGCGGCTCAGTATTGGGGTATCAGGTGCAGTAATAGGGAAACATACAGCAGCAGCGGCTCAGTATTGGGGTATCAGGTGTAGTAATAGGGACACATACGGCAGCAGCGGCTCAGTATTGGGGTATCAGGTGCAGTAATAGGGACACATACGGCAGCAGCGGCTCAGTATTGGGGTATCAGGGGCAGTAATAGGGACACATATGGCAGCAGCAGCTCAGTATTGGGGTATCAGGTGCAGTAATAGGGACACATACGGCAGCAGCGGCTCAGTATTGGGGTATCAGGTTCAGTAATAGGGACACATACGGCAGCAGCGGCTCAGTATTGGGGTATCAGGTGCAGTAATAGGGACACATACGGCAGCAGCGGCTCAGTATTGGGGTATCAGGTGCAGTAATAGGGACACATACGGCAGCAGCGGCTCAGTATTGGGGTATCAGGGGCAGTAATAGGGACACATACGGCAGCAGCGGCTCAGTATTGGGGTATCAGGTGCAGTAATAGGGACACATACGGCAGCAGCGGCTCAGTATTGGGGTATCAGGTGCAGTAATAGGGACACATACGGCAGCAGCGGCTCAGTATTGGGGTATCAGGGGCAGTAATAATGACACATACGGCAGCAGCAGCTCAGTATTGGGGTATCAGGTGCAGTAATAAGGACACATACGGCAGCAGCGGCTCAGTATTGGAGTATCAGGGGCAGTAATAGGGACACATACAGCAGCAGCGGCTCAGTATTGGGGTATCAGGTGCAGTAATAGGGACACATACGGCAGCAGCGGCTCAGTATTGGGGTATCAGGTGCAGTAATAGGGACACATACGGCAGCAGCGGCTCAGTATTGGGGTATCAGGTGCAGTAATAGGGACACATACGGCAGCAGCAGCTCAGTATTGGGGTATCAGGGGCAGTAATAGCGACACATGCGGCAGCAGCGGCTCAGTATTGGAGTATCAGGGGCAGTAATAGGGACACATACGGCAGCAGCGGCTCAGTATTGGGGTATCAGGTGCAGTAATAGGGACACATACGGCAGCAGCGGCTCAGTATTGGGGTATCAGGTGCAGTAATAGGGACACATACGGCAGCAGCGGCTCAGTATTGGGGTATCAGGTGCAGTAATAGGGACACATACAGCAGCAGCGGCTCAGTATTGAGGTATCAGGTGCAGTAATAGGGACACATACAGCAGCAGCGGCTGAGTATTGGGGTATCAGGTGCAGTAATAGGGGCACATACGGCAGCAGCTCAGTATTGGGGTATCAGGTGCAGTAATAAGGACACATACGGCAGCAGCGGCTCAGTATTGGGGTATCAGGTGCAGTAATAGGGACACATACGGCAGCAGCGGCTCAGTATTGGGGTATCAGGGGCAGTAATAGGGACACATACGGCAGCAGCGGCTCAGTATTGGGGTATCAGGGGCAGTAATAGGGACACATACGGCAGCAGCAGCTCAGTATTGGGATATCAGGGGCAGTAATATGGACACATACGGCAGCAGCGGCTCAGTATTGGGGTATCAGGTGCAGTAATAGGGACACATACGGCAGCAGCGGCTCAGTATTGGGGTATCAGGTGCAGTAATAGGGACACATACGGCAGCAGCAGCTCAGTATTGGGGTATCAGGTGTAGTAATAAGGACACATATGGCAGCAGCGGCTCAGTATTGGGTTATCAGGGGCAGTAATAAGGACACATACGGCAGCAGCAGCTCAGTATTGGGGTATCAGGTGTAGTAATACGGACACATACGGCAGCAGCGGCTCAGTATTGGGGTATCAGGGGCAGTAATAGGGACACATATGGCAGCAGCGGCTCAGTATTGGGATATCAGGGGCAGTAATAGGGACACATATGGCAGCAGTGGCTCAGTATTCGGGAATCAGGTGCAGTAATAGGGACACATACGGCAGCAGCGGCTCAGTATTGGGGTATCAGGTGCAGTAATAGGGACACATACGGCAGCAGCGGTTCAGTATTGGGATATCAGGGGCAGTAATAGAGTCACATACGGCAGCAGCGGCTCAGTCTTGGGGTATCAGGTGCAGTAATAAGGACACATACGGCAGCAGCGGCTCAGTATTGGGGTATCAGGTGCAGTAATAGGGACACATACGCCAGCAGAGGCTCAGTATTGGGGTATCAGGTGCAGTAATAAGGACACATATGGCAGCAGCGGCTCAGTATTGGGGCATCAGGTGTAGTAATAGGGACACATACGGCAGCAGCGGCTCAGTATTGGGGTATCAGGGGCAGTAATAGGGACACATACGGCAGCAGCGGCTCAGTATTGGGGTATCAGGGGCAGTAATAGGGACACATACGGCAGCAGCGGCTCAGTATTGGGGTATCAGGGGCAGTAATAGGGTCACATACGGCAGCAGCGGCTCAGTATTGGGGTATCAGGGGCAATAATAGGGACACATACGGCATCAGCGGCTCAGTATTGGGGTATCAGGTGCAGTAATAGGGACACATACGGCAGCAGCGGCTCAGTATTGGGGTATCAGGTGCAGTAATAGGGACACATACGGCAGCAGCGGCTCAGTATTGGGGTATCAGGGGCAGTAATAATGACACATACGGCAGCAGCGGCTCAGTATTGGGGTATCAGGTGCAGTAATAGGGACACATACGGCAGCAGCGGCTCAGTATTGGAGTATCAGGGGCAGTAATAGGGACACATACAGCAGCAGCGGCTCAGTATTGGGGTATCAGGTGCAGTAATAGGGACACATACGGCAGCAGCGGCTCAGTATTGGGGTATCAGGTGCAGTAATAGGGACACATACGGCAGCAGCAGCTCAGTATTGGGGTATCAGGGGCAGTAATA
This sequence comes from Ranitomeya variabilis, assembly GCF_051348905.1. NCBI lineage: Eukaryota > Metazoa > Chordata > Amphibia > Anura > Dendrobatidae > Ranitomeya > Ranitomeya variabilis. Next base: position 572,067,659 of record NC_135237.1, on the reverse strand, counting down.
GCGACACATGCGGCAGCAGCGGCTCAGTATTGGAGTATCAGGGGCAGTAATAGGGACACATACGCCAGCAGAGGCTCAGTATTGGGGTATCAGGTGCAGTAATAAGTACACATACGGCAGCAGCGGCTCAGTATTGGGGTATCAGGTGCAGTAATAGGGACACATACGCCAGCAGAGGCTCAGTATTGGGGTATCAGGTGCAGTAATAAGGACACATATGGCAGCAGCGGCTCAGTATTGGGGCATCAGGTGTAGTAATAGGGACACATACGGCAGCAGCGGCTCAGTATTGGGGTATCAGGGGCAGTAATAGGGACACATACGGCAGCAGCGGCTCAGTATTGGGGTATCAGGGGCAGTAATAGGGACACATACGGCAGCAGCGGCTCAGTATTGGGGTATCAGGTGCAGTAATAGGGTCACATACGGCAGCAGCGGCTCAGTATTGGGGTATCAGGGGCAGTAATAGGGACACATACGGCAGCAGCGGCTCAGTATTGGGGTATCAGGTGCAGTAATAGGGACAAATACGGCAGCAGCGGCTCAGTATTGGGGTATCAGGTGCAGTAATAGGGACACATACGGCAGCAGCGGCTCAGTATTGGGGTATCAGGGGCAGTAATAATGACACATACGGCAGCAGCGGCTCAGTATTGGGGTATCAGGTGCAGTAATAAGGACACATACGGCAGCAGCGGCTCAGTATTGGAGTATCAGGGGCAGTAATAGGGACACATACAGCAGCAGCGGCTCAGTATTGGGGTATCAGGTGCAGTAATAGGGACACATACGGCAGCAGCGGCTCAGTATTGGGGTATCAGGTGCAGTAATAGGGACACATACGGCAGCAGCAGCTCAGTATTGGGGTATCAGGGGCAGTAATAGCGACACATGCGGCAGCAGCGGCTCAGTATTGGAGTATCAGGGGCAGTAATAGGGACACATACGGCAGCAGCGGCTCAGTATTGGGGTATCAGGTGCAGTAATAGGGTCACATACGGCAGCAGCGGCTCAGTATTGGGGTATCAGGGGCAGTAATAGGGACACATACGGCAGCAGCGGCTCAGTATTGGGGTATCAGGTGCAGTAATAGGGACACATACGGCAGCAGCGGCTCAGTATTGGGGTATCAGGTGCAGTAATAGGGACACATACGGCAGCAGCGGCTCAGTATTGGGGTATCAGGGGCAGTAATAATGACACATACGGCAGCAGCGGCTCAGTATTGGGGTATCAGGTGCAGTAATAAGGACACATACGGCAGCAGCGGCTCAGTATTGGAGTATCAGGGGCAGTAATAGGGACACATACAGCAGCAGCGGCTCAGTATTGGGGTATCAGGTGCAGTAATAGGGACACATACGGCAGCAGCGGCTCAGTATTGGGGTATCAGGTGCAGTAATAGGGACACATACGGCAGCAGCAGCTCAGTATTGGGGTATCAGGGGCAGTAATAGCGACACATGCGGCAGCAGCGGCTCAGTATTGGAGTATCAGGGGCAGTAATAGGGACACATACGGCAGCAGCGGCTCAGTATTGGGGTATCAGGTGCAGTAATAGGGACACATACGCCAGCAGAGGCTCAGTATTGGGGTATCAGGTGCAGTAATAAGGACACATATGGCAGCAGCGGCTCAGTATTGGGGCATCAGGTGTAGTAATAGGGACACATACGGCAGCAGCGGCTCAGTATTGGGGTATCAGGGGCAGTAATAGGGACACATACGGCAGCAGCGGCTCAGTATTGGGGTATCAGGGGCAGTAATAGGGACACATACGGCAGCAGCGGCTCAGTATTGGGGTATCAGGTGCAGTAATAGGGTCACATACGGCAGCAGCGGCTCAGTATTGGGGTATCAGGGGCAGTAATAGGGACACATACGGCAGCAGCGGCTCAGTATTGGGGTATCAGGTGCAGTAATAGGGACACATACGGCAGCAGCGGCTCAGTATTGGGGTATCAGGTGCAGTAATAGGGACACATACGGCAGCAGCGGCTCAGTATTGGGGTATCAGGGGCAGTAATAATGACACATACGGCAGCAGCGGCTCAGTATTGGGGTATCAGGTGCAGTAATAAGGACAAATACGGCAGCTGCGGCTCAGTATTGGGGTACCAGGTGCAGTAATAGGGACACATACGGCAGCAGCGGCTCAGTATTGGAGTATCAGGGGCAGTAATAGGGACACATACAGCAGCAGCGGCTCAGTATTGGGGTACCAGGTGCAGTAATAGGGACACATACGGCAGCAGCGGCTCAGTATTGGAGTATCAGGGGCAGTAATAAGGACACATACGGCAGCAGCGGCTCAGTATTGGGGTATCAGGTGCAGTAATAGGGACACATACGGCAGCAGCAGCTCAGTATTGGGGTATCAGGGGCAGTAATAGCGACACATGCGGCAGCAGCGGCTCAGTATTGGAGTATCAGGGGCAGTAATAGGGACACATACGGCAGCAGCGGCTCAGTATTGGGGTATCAGATGCAGTAATAGGGACACATACGGCAGCAGCGGCTCAGTATTGGGGTATCAGGTGCAGTAATAGGGACACATACGGCAGCAGCGGCTCAGTATTGGGGTATCAGGTGCAGTAATAGGGACACATACAGCAGCAGCGGCTCAGTATTGGGGTATCAGGGGCAGTAATAGGGACACATACGGCAGCAGCGGCTCAGTATTGGGGTATCAGGTGCAGTAATAGGGACACATACGGCAGCAGCGGCTCAGTATTGGGGTATCAGGTGCAGTAATAGGGACACATACGGCAGCAGCGGCTCAGTATTGGGGTATCAGGGGCAGTAATAATGACACATACGGCAGCAGCGGCTCAGTATTGGGGTATCAGGTGCAGTAATAAGGACAAATACGGCAGCTGCGGCTCAGTATTGGGGTACCAGGTGCAGTAATAGGGACACATACGGCAGCAGCGGCTCAGTATTGGAGTATCAGGGGCAGTAATAGGGACACATACAGCAGCAGCGGCTCAGTATTGGGGTACCAGGTGCAGTAATAGGGACACATACGGCAGCAGCGGCTCAGTATTGGAGTATCAGGGGCAGTAATAAGGACACATACGGCAGCAGCGGCTCAGTATTGGGGTATCAGGTGCAGTAATAGGGACACATACGGCAGCAGCAGCTCAGTATTGGGGTATCAGGGGCAGTAATAGCGACACATGCGGCAGCAGCGGCTCAGTATTGGAGTATCAGGGGCAGTAATAGGGACACATACGGCAGCAGCGGCTCAGTATTGGGGTATCAGATGCAGTAATAGGGACACATACGGCAGCAGCGGCTCAGTATTGGGGTATCAGGTGCAGTAATAGGGACACATACGGCAGCAGCGGCTCAGTATTGGGGTATCAGGTGCAGTAATAGGGACACATACAGCAGCAGCGGCTCAGTATTGGGGTATCAGGTGCAGTAATAGGGACACATACAGCAGCAGCGGCTCAGTATTGGGGTATCAGGTGCAGTAATAGGGGCACATACGGCAGCAGCTCAGTATTGGGGTATCAGGTGCAGTAATAAGGACACATACGGCAGCAGCGGCTCAGTATTGGGGTATCAGGTGCAGTAATAGGGACACATACGGCAGCAGCGGCTCAGTATTGGGGTATCAGGGGCAGTAATAGGGACACATACGGCAGCAGCGGCTCAGTATTGGGGTATCAGGGGCAGTAATAGGGACACATACGGCAGCAGCAGCTCAGTATTGGGATATCAGGGGCAGTAATATGGACACATACGGCAGCAGCGGCTCAGTATTGGGGTATCAGGTGCAGTAATAGGGACACATACGGCAGCAGCGGCTCAGTATTGGGGTATCAGGTGCAGTAATAGGGACACATACGGCAGCAGTGGCTCAGTATCGGGGTATCAGGTACAGTAATAGGGACACATACGGCAGCAGCGGCTCAGTATTGGGGTATCAGGTGCAGTAATAGGGACACATACGGCAGCAGCTGCTCAGTATTGGGGTATCAGGGGCAGTAATAGGGACACATACGGCAGCAGCAGCTCAGTATTGGGATATCAGGGGCAGTAATATGGACACATACGGCAGCAGCGGCTCAGTATTGGGGTATCAGGTGCAGTAATAGGGACACATACGGCAGCAGCTGCTCAGTATTGGGGTATCAGGTGCAGTAATAAGGACACATACGGCAGCAGCAGCTCAGTATTGGGGTATCAGGTGTAGTAATAAGGACACATATGGCAGCAGCGGCTCAGTATTGGGGTATCAGGGGCAGTAATAAGGACACATACGGCAGCAGCAGCTCAGTATTGGGGTATCAGGTGTAGTAATAAGGACACATACGGCAGCAGCGGCTCAGTATTGGGGTATCAGGGGCAGTAATAGGGACACATATGGCAGCAGCGGCTCAGTATTGGGATATCAGGGGCAGTAATAGGGACACATATGGCAGCAGCGGCTCAGTATTGGGGTATCAGGTGCAGTAATAGGGACACATACGGCAGCAGCGGTTCAGTATTGGGATATCAGGGGCAGTAATAGGGTCACATACGGCAGCAGCGGCTCAGTATTGGGGTATCAGGTGCAGTAATAGGGACACATACGGCAGCAGCGGCTCAGTATTGGGGTATCAGGGGCAGTAATAGGGACACATACGGCAGCAGCGGTTCAGTATTGGGATATCAGGGGCAGTAATAGGGACACATACGGCAGCAGAGGCTCAGTATTGGGGTATCAGGTGTAGTAATAGGGACACATACGGCAGCAGTGGCTCAGTACTGGGGTATCAGGGGCAGTAATAGGGACACATACTGCAGCAGCGGCTCAGTATTGGGGTATCAGGTGCAGTAATAGGGACACATACGGCAGCAGCGGCTCAGTATTGGGGTATCAGGTGCAGTAATAGGGACACATACGGCAGCAGCGGCTCAGTATTGGGGTATCAGGGGCAGTAATAGGGACACATACAGCAGCAGCGGCTCAGTATTGGGGTATCAGGGGCAGTAATAGGGACACATACGGCAGCAGAGGCTCAGTATTGGGGTATCAGGTGCAGTAATAGGGACACATACGGCAGCAGCGGCTCAGTATTGGGGTATCAGGTGCAGTAATAGGGACACATACGGCAGCAGCGGCTCAGTATTGGGGTATCAGGTGCAGTAATAGGGACACATACAGCAGCAGTGGCTCAGTACTTGGGGTGTCAGGGGCAGTAATAGGGACACATACAGCAGCAGTGGCTCAGTATTGGGGTATCAGGGGCAGTAATAGGGACACATACGGCAGCAGAGGCTCAGTATTGGGGTATCAGGTACAGTAATAGGGACACATACGGCAGCAGCTGCTCAGTATTGGGGTATCAGGGGCAGTAATAGGGACACATACGGCAGCAGCAGCTCAGTATTGGGGTATCAGGGGCAGTAATAGGGACACATACGGCAGCAGCTGCTCAGTATTGGAGTATCAGGGGCAGTAATAGGGACACATACGGCAGCAGCGGCTCAGTATTGGGGTATCAGGGGCAGTAATAGGGTCATATATGGCAGCAGCTGCTCAGTATTGGGGTATCAGGGGCAGTAATAGGGACACATACGGCAGCAGCAGTTCAGTATTGGGGTATCAGGTGCAGTAATAGGGACACATACGGCAGCAGCGGCTCAGTATTGGGGTATCAGGGGCAGTAATAGGGACACATACGGCAGCAGCTGCTCAGTATTGGAGTATCAGGTGCAGTAATAGGGTCATATACGGCAGCAGCAGTTCAGTATTGGGGTATCAGGTGCAGTAATAGGGACACATACGGCAGCAGCGGCTCAGTATTGGGGTATCAGGGGCAGTAATAGGGACACATACGGCAGCAGCAGTTCAGTATTGGGGTATCAGGTGCAGTAATAGGGACACATACGGCAGCAGCGGCTCAGTATTGGGGTATCAGGTGCAGTAATAGGGACACATACGGCAGCAGCGGCTCAGTATTGGGGTATCAGGTGCAGTAATAGGGACACATACGGCAGCAGCGGCTCAGTATTGGGGTATCAGGTGCAGTAATAAGGACACATACGGCAGCAGAGGCTCAGTATTGGGGTATCAGGTGCAGTAATAGGGACACATACGGCAGCAGCTGCTCAGTATTGGGGTATCAGGTGCAGTAATAGGGACACATACGGCAGCAGCTGCTCAGTATTGGGGTATCAGGTGCAGTAATAAGGACACATACGGCAGCAGAGGCTCAGTATTGGGGTATCAGGTGCAGTAATAGGGACACATACGGCAGCAGCGGCTCAGTATTGGGGTATCAGGTGCAGTAATAGGGACACATACGGCAGCAGCTGCTCAGTATTGGGGTATCAGGTGCAGTAATAGGGACACATACGGCAGCAGCTGCTCAGTATTGGGGTATCAGGTGCAGTAATAGGGACACATACGGCAGCAGGGGCTCAGTATTGGGGTATCAGGTGCAGTAATAGGGACACATACTGCAGCAGCGGCTCAGTATTGGGATATCAGGGGCAGTAAAAGGGACACATATGGCAGCAGCGGCTCAGTATTCTGGTATCAGGGGCAGTAATAGGGACACATACGGCAGCAGCGGCTCAGTATTGGGGTATCAGGTGCAGTAATAGGGACACATACGGCAGCAGCTGCTCAGTATTGGGGTATCAGGTGCAGTAATAGGGACACATACGGCAGCAGGGGCTCAGTATTGGGGTATCAGGTGCAGTAATAGGGACACATACGGCAGCAGGGGCTCAGTATTGGGGTATCAGGTGCAGTAATAGGGACACATACGGCAGCAGCGGCTCAGTATTGGGGTATCAGGTGCAGTAATAGGGACACATACGGCAGCAGCGGCTCAGTATTGGGGTATCAGGTGCAGTAATAAGGACACATACGGCAGCAGAGGCTCAGTATTGGGGTATCAGGTGCAGTAATAGGGACACATACGGCAGCAGCTGCTCAGTATTGGGGTATCAGGTGCAGTAATAGGGACACATACGGCAGCAGCTGCTCAGTATTGGGGTATCAGGTGCAGTAATAAGGACACATACGGCAGCAGAGGCTCAGTATTGGGGTATCAGGTGCAGTAATAGGGACACATACGGCAGCAGCGGCTCAGTATTGGGGTATCAGGTGCAGTAATAGGGACACATACGGCAGCAGCTGCTCAGTATTGGGGTATCAGGTGCAGTAATAGGGACACATACGGCAGCAGCTGCTCAGTATTGGGGTATCAGGTGCAGTAATAGGGACACATACGGCAGCAGGGGCTCAGTATTGGGGTATCAGGTGCAGTAATAGGGACACATACTGCAGCAGCAGCTCAGTATTGGGATATCAGGGGCAGTAAAAGGGACACATATGGCAGCAGCGGCTCAGTATTCTGGTATCAGGGGCAGTAATAGGGACACATACGGCAGCAGCGGCTCAGTATTGGGGTATCAGGTGCAGTAATAGGGACACATACGGCAGCAGCTGCTCAGTATTGGGGTATCAGGTGCAGTAATAGGGACACATACGGCAGCAGGGGCTCAGTATTGGGGTATCAGGTGCAGTAATAGGGACACATACGGCAGCAGGGGCTCAGTATTGGGGTATCAGGTGCAGTAATAGGGACACATACGGCAGCAGCGGCTCAGTATTGGGGTATCAGGTGCAGTAATAGGGACACATACGGCAGCAGCGGCTCAGTATTGGGGTATCAGAGGCAGTAATAGGGACACATACGGCAGCAGGGGCTCAGTATTGGGGTATCAGGTGCAGTAATAGGGACACATACTGCAGCAGCAGCTCAATATTGGGATATCAGGGGCAGTAAAAGGGACACATATGGCAGCAGCGGCTCAGTATTCTGGTATCAGGGGCAGTAATAGGGACACATACGGCAGCAGAGGCTCAGTATTGGGGTATCAGGTGCAGTAATAGGGACACATACGGCAACAGCGGCTCAGTATTGGGGTATCAGGGGCAGTAATAGGGGCACATACGGCAGCAGCAGCTCAGTATTGGGGTATCAGGGGCAGTAATAGGGGCACATACTGCAGCAGCAGCTCAGTATTGGGGTATCAGGGGCAGTAATAGGGGCACATACGGCAGCAGCGGCTCAATATTGGGGTATCAGCAGGATGAGGGGTTTGTGCAGGTTCTGGATAGATGGGGACAATGCTGGAAATGTGAGTAGTGAAATGTGTCTGTGTTGTTTTCTCTGCAGACGAGTCCTGACTGGAGAAGTTGTTATGTCGGTCTGGGCCAGATGGAAAAGACGGGAAAAATGAACGATTCCATCAGAAAGGACGTCAGCGGTAAGTCACCATCTATAACTGTGCTGTGATCTCTTATATGTTCTGTAGGACTGGTATCTACCACTGACCATATGACGGTAACATCTATTTTGGTCTTTATATAGATTATCTTCAGTAATAGCACGGTCATCTGCTGAGGTTCTCCTCCACTATTAGGGGGTGTCACCTAGTTGTAATCAAGGTTACCTGGTTAGGGGCCCACTCAGAAGCTTCGCCCCCCCCCCCCCCGACCCAAAACCCTAGCTATGCCTCTGCATCATCACCATCATTATCTAGCACCACTGTTCTTAACTATGTATGTTTTGCCTCTGAGCTATCTCGCTATTATATGTTACCACATCCACGCTGAGGCTGCACACCAGCTCTACAGCTGTATCGGGGTTCATCTGTTCATTATTCTGAGTCAATAATGAGACAGTAAATATGAGGCCGATATCAGACAGAAATACTTATAAATGTTCACACCATAGCTAATACACTAACACCAGCAATCAAAAGGAGATGACTAAAAAAATGAGAACTGGACAAGACTGAAGCTAGAAAAAGTGAGGGCGGGGCTGACTACATCAGGGCCTGACTACGGGAGATAGCCATGACAACAGGCACAATGCTGGTCCCTCAGGCTCTATCTGATGGCTCCCTGCTCCACAATTGGTCCTGAAAGACACAGAACAGTAATTCCTTTCCAGGACAACTTCCCAAATTCAGGCCTGTCTCGTTGGATCCGGCATGGTTAGAAGGTCACCCCTGCTGCAGCCAGAGTCTGTACACATTTATAGGGAGATGTCGTCAATAATGACTACGGTGACTGGGGTATGGGAACAGTGATGACAGTTTGAGTGGTTCTGTATAATTACCGTGCGTGTGATGACTGTAACGTTTGATCTGTATGTTTGCAGAAGTTTATTGTTCCTCCATATGATGAGAATTATGAGAAGTCACCACAGATCAAGACCCACACGACGATTCCAATAAGATCCCTCACCAGTAGTTTGAAATCTATACAGTGGGGTACTGTGGGGAGAACAGGTGTCAAAAATTCACATACTGTACCTACCCTGCTTCTGGTGAGGCAGAGGCGTGCGGCCCAAACCATTAGCAGCATGAATCAGAGCCTGGCTGTGCGAGTCGAGACAGGAATTTCTTACTCTGAAACGTTGCTTCATTTAAGAGCAAACATATACTGAAAAATCAACCAGGGACTATAGGAAGAGAAGTGACTAGTCCGGAGTGGTCCCCTCTGTCCATAAGATGATTGATGGGCATCTCACAGTGTACAAATATGGGAGAGACCTGTCAATCAACTGGATCTGTATTGGCACTAGCCAGGGACCACACTGGACTAGTCAGGTCTCTTCCTATAGTCCCCGTCCAGTTTTTCAAAGCATTTTTACTCTAAAATGCAGCGGCATTTAAGATGAAAACACACCTGGCTGCAATCATCCAACCGGACTATGATTCATTCTGCTAATGGTTCAAGCAGCATGCATCTATCGACAGGTTCCATCTCAAGCAACTGGAGGCTGTTTGCACTTCACGGTTGATGCTGCACATTTCTCTGATGAATTTGAATAATAATAATAATAATAATAATAATAATAATAATAAAGTGAGAGGAAAATCGGGCCACTTTTTACCTGTTGACTGGCCTCTTTTAACTAAGTTTCGGGTTAGGGTTAGGACTAGTCTTAAGGTCATGACTAGGATTAGAGCTAGGGTCAGGGATAGTGGTAGCACTAGTGTTAGAGCTAAGGTAAGAAAATAGTTACATAAAAAAATCATAACTATAAAGTAAAAAAATGAAAAAATCTAACAATGTACAGTATGACTTTATTTTTGGAAATGTTATGTCTAAGGGTCCACAGGTTAGGGATACGGGATACTTGCCTTGCCCCAGGCGCTGGCACCCTCATTATGCCACGGAATCTATCATATTAATTAAAGCAAAGATTTAGAGGGGGGTTGCCAGAAAAAAATACATCAGATGCACAAAGTGCATTCCGTTTTTTAGAAGGTGAAGAACTGAGGATGAGGCTTGAATTATTACATGTATTAACAGACAATAGTGAGATATTATGGAAGAACATGAGGGAGAGAAGAGGTCATCTTATTTGTGTCACGGGGAGCAATGGGAAAACAGGATATAAGGAACCTGGGTCCCTGAACTGCCCCTCAGGCTAGGAGAGCCCTGCCTTTCCTTAACTAAGGGGTACCCTTGATGGTAGGGAGGCCTGAGTCACTGACTGGTCCCCATTTTATGTCCAGCCCTGAGCTAATCCCCCAACCCCCACCCCCAAATGTGAACCGTAAAGGAAAACACCGATAAAGACCGACAGGGATAAAGTGAACTGCACCACAAAGCAAACTATCAAGACAACACAATATGTGTGTGGAGAGAAAACAATACAAATAGGGAAATGAACAAACAACCAAGTATACTTCACCAGACTCCAAATTAAGATTTAAGTATGAACAGCTACTCTAACACAAGACTGGTAAACAAGAGGCATGCAAATGCTATAGTCGGCATCCAGGAATGTTCGGAGCCCTACTTAAAGGGAGAAGGTGCTCCCAGCAGCCTCAGCCTACAATTGACACTAATCAAAAAGTTAACTCCTGAAAAGCTGAACATCAGAGCGCAAACCACCGCTAATGCCCAAACTCAGGCTGAGCAACAGGAAGGTCTAAGACTGCACATCAAACTCTCCAGTGTGGACAGAGTCCGAAGCCGGCATGACAATTTGGTTCCTACTCGCTACAGAAAAAGCAATTTTGGTCAATTGGATGAATGAATAAAATCCTTGTATAGATAATCAATTATTAGAAATTAGAGCAGTTTTGTCAGGAAAGTCTGGTTCTGTGCCCCAAGCGACACGAATAGGGGTAGATGATCTGCACGGACTTTGTTTCCTCTTTGTGAATATGTTCCGCGCTTTACTGACTCTGCATTCAGCTAACACCCAGAGCACATAATAGCTAAGCAGTGGGAGTGCTCAATGTCGGGCCCTCACCGATCTTATGTTAATGAGTCATTAGTTAGTTCCAGACAACTCCTTTAGGCGCGAAACAATTTTGGGCTTTTGTACCACTGTGTTCCAAGTCCCATAGTGCTTTAACTCTTCAGATGACAAAAATCTAAGAGGACTTGTACGTTGTGAAACCTGTTGTATTTTTTAAGGTATTATTTTGGGGTACATATGTACAGAAAAACATTTAGCTTAGAAGTAGAGATGAGCCACCTCCCTAGTGTTCGGGTTCGGTTCGGTTCGTCGAACAGGGACGTGTTTGAAGAACTGTTCATCAAACGTTCGAGGAACACCATCGAACCCCATTGAAACCAATGGCAGGCAAACACAAACACATACAAACACATGGAAAACACATAGAAATCACCTTAAAAGGTGTCCAAAAGCTGACAAACTGCTCAGAAGACAAAACAAACACATGGAAAAGTCACAACTACATATAGTCATACGAAAAGAAAAGAGGTGGAGGAGTAAAAGGAGGAGGAGACACAGATATAGGCATGTCATGCCCTTCTAAAATCAAGAAAGGCTGGAGTAAAAATCTAAACTCACTCTACCAACACCCAGACGTCTTGACAAAAAAATAAAAAAATAAATATCTTTAGGTAGAATGGCGGCGGGTCCATCCAGAACACTTTCCTTAGAAGACGTAGTGGTACCCCCGTTTGGAGTTGTGCCAAAAAATGAACCCAATACATTCAGACTAATCCACCATTTGTCATATCCAAGGGGCAGGTCCGTAAAGGACAACATCGACGTGGAACCAAGTACAGTACTATGTACTGTACCTCCTTTGACGAGGCAATCAGGTGGGTCAAGAAGTTGGTAAGGGGCACCCTAATGGCCAAAACAGACATTGAGGGGGCGTCCTGGTTAGTACCTGTGCCTCCAAATAGTGTCCTCCCATTGGGCTGCTTCTGTGAAGGAGCATACTACATAGATCGCTGTTTGCCCATGGGGTGCTCCATATCCTGCTCACTATTTAAGGAATTTAGTTGCTTCCTCGAATGTGTCATCATGGACGTTTGTAAGGCGGCACATATTATCCATTACCTCGACTACTTCTTATGCCTGGGCCCAAAAGATTTGCCACAGTGTGAAAAGATGCGGTAGTCAACCTGTGAGAAGGAGAGAGCTGGAGGGAGAGTGGACACCCCAGAGCCGAGGGGTTAGATTGAGAAAGAAAGAAGGCGGTGTAGCTTGCTTCATGGGTGGGGTACTCTGCTGAGTAGCAGAAATTGCTACTAGGCCCAAAAGGATTTCCTGGGCCAGATGCCATTACAAAATAGTAGTTAGGTAAACAGGTGGTGTAGCTTGTTTCATGGGTGGGGTACGCTGCTGAGTAGCACTAAATTCTACTAGGCCCAAAAGGATTTCCTGGGCTAGATGCCGTTACAAAATAATAGTTAGGAAAACAGGCGGTGTAGCTTGCTTCATGGGTGGGGTACGCTGCTGAGTAGCACTAAATTCTACTAGGCCCAAAAGGATTTCCTGGGCTAGATGCCGTTAAAAAATAGTAGTTAGGCAAACAGGTGGTGTAGCTTGCTTCATGGGTGCGGTACGCTGCTGAGTAGCACTAAATTCTACTAGGCCCAAAAAGTATTTCCTGGGCTAGATGCCGTTACAAAATAGTAGTTAGGTAAACAGGCGGTGTAGCTTGCTTCATGGGTGGGGTACGCTGCTGAGTAGCACTAAATTCTACTAGGCCCAAAAGGATTTCCTGGGCTAGATGCTGTTAAAAAATAGTAGTTAGGCAAACAGGTGGTGTAGCTTGCTTCATGGGTGGGGTACGCTGCTGAGTAGCACTAAATTCTACTAGGCCCAAAAGGATTTCCTGGCCAGAAGCCGTTAAGAATAGTACTTAGGTAAACAGGCGGTGTAGCTTGCTTCATGGGTGGGGTATGCTGCTGAGTAGCACCAAATTCTACTAGGCCCAAAAGGATTTCCTGGGCCAGATGCTGTTAAAAATAGTACTTAGGTAAACAGGCGGTGTAGCTTGCATCATGGGTGGGGTACGCTGCTGAGTAGCACTAAATTCTACTAGGCCCAAAAGCATTTCCCGGGCTAGATGCCATTACAAAATAGTACTTAGGTAAACAGGCAGTGTAGCTTGCTTCATGGGTGGGGTACATTGCTGAGTAGCACTAAATTCTACTAGGCCCAAAAGGATTTCTTGGGCTAGATGCCGTTACAAAATAGTACTTAGGTAAACAGGTGGTGTAGCTTGCTTCATGGGTGGGGTACGCTGCTGAGTAGCACCAAATTCTACTAGGCCCAAAAGGATTTCCTGGGCCAGATGCCATTAAAAATAGTACTTACGTAAACAGGCAGTGTAGCTTGCTTCATGGGTGGGGTACGCTGCTGAGTAGCACCAAATTCTACTAGGCCCAAAATGATTTCCTGGGCCAGATGCCATTAAAAGTAGTACTTAGGTAAACAGGCGGTGTAGCTTGCTTCATGGGTGGGGTACTGTCAGGACTCTGAACCTTTTCATTACCTTTTGTGCATTACTGCCCTTTTCCAATATGGCGTCTTTGGTCTCATGTGCACTGTGTCTTCCTGCTATAAAACTCCACCCCAGCCTTCAGTCTGTGCTAGAGTATTCTGCCTTGCATCCAGCTCCTGACTCTGATGACTCCCTGGCTATATACCTGCTCCTGTGAACCTGTGTGGTTATCCTGCTACTCTGCTCTGAGTTCCTGCTGCATACACCAGTTTCCAGTAATCCTCCTTCATCTGCTGCTCGTGTTTACTCCCATCTGCATTTGCTGGACATGTAAGCTGTTGCTGCTCTCCTTAAATGTGAGATTATCACCCATAATAATAAAAACAATAATAGGATAAAACAACAGCACAATATAATTAAAAACACTTGATTGTCACCAGAAACGCGTAGATAGTGTTTTTAATTATATTGTGCTGTTGTTTTATCCTCTATTTTTTGATATGAAGTGAATAAAGTACCAAGACTTTGCTTTTTCACCATCTCGTTGAGCTGGATTTTTTTCTATTTCCTGCATTTAATATTTATACCAAGTGTTGTGGACTTGAGTTTCTCTCTGCACCTGTTTGAATCACCATGTGGTAATATAGACTTTACCACTTATAAAACTGTGTCCTGTAGTTGTCTTGTTCCACGCAAAGAGTCTCCTGAGTTATCCCCTATAATTATTACACAGAGAGAAAGTGAAGGAGCCAGGTGGAGAATTGGTCAATGAAGGCAGTGGCTGAGCCCAGTGGTCAGTATATGACAACCATTTGGAGATTAGAGGGAGAGTAGATACGGGCAAAGTGAACCTCGAAAGAAGGGAAGATAAGGGAGGGTGGGGGTTGGATAGGGTTGAAGTAGCAGTCTTTAGAAAAAAGGAAACCCACTCCTCCACCATGTCTGTTGGAAGAGCGAGGAGTGTGGGTGAAGTGGAGGCCACCGTATCTCAGTGCAGCAGGTAAAGCCCGTGTCAGGGGGCGTCAGCCAGGTCTCAGTGAGGGCCAGGAAAAAAGTTGCGGGAAGTAAAGAGATTGTGGATCACGTGGAGCTTGTTGCAGACAGAGCGGGCATTCCAAAGTGCCCCAGAGAGAGGAAGCAGGGGGTGGGGGTCAGTTGCACAGGTTTTAAGTGTGAGGGATTGCGGTAGTTTCTCATAGTGTGAGAAGGATACAGGTGAGGATTAGTGGCATGTATGAGGCGGGGGGGCCAGGATTGGGGGATACATCGCCAGCAGTGAAAATGGGAGAAAAAAAAGGGAAAGCAGTTGGGTGAAGGAGAGAAGTCGGCTTATAATATATGTTAGTAGGTGAGGTTGTAGAGCAGGTCTGTGGGTGAAGCGAGGTGGGGGTAGGAGAGAGGGGGCGATAGTTATTTGGCTTGAGGGTGCAGGGGTAGGGGTTAGCGAAGGAGAGTGAGGATTAGTGGAGTGAAAATAGTGAGGGCAAATGTGAGTATGGTTAAATAGCAGGGGAAGAAAGGAGAAGCAAGTAAAAATAGAATACAGTGATTAGTCTTACCATCTGGCCAATTCCTGGACTATTTCTGATGATACAGTTAACAGATGTCACATCTGACTAAAGTCAAATCTGACCAGGACCATTCAACTTATACCATTCAAGTATCCAAGAAATAAAGCCAGGTGAGAGAGGGAGGGGGGGGGAGGAAGGAGGTGGAGTACCGTTCACAGCAGGGGACAATTAGCAGATTGCAATTAAATGAACATTTGACTGTCATCAAAGCTGAAGAGCTATAGGATAAGATAGGAGGATAGTGTTAGGTGTGAAAAGCATGGATATATCAATCTACATGCAGTAATTTAGAAGTATGATTCATTGAAATTAAAGTCAGGGGAAAAGTAGCAGCGTACCAAGGAAGAACAGGGGAGAGAGATGCATGGATTCAGGGGTGCAGGTATTCCAGGTTAGCAGACAGTTCAAACGTACCTGCGAATGAAAGCAGATGGATTAGGGCATGGCAGCATGAAGGAGAATATACCATGGGTTACCATTGTGGCATATTTCTGACGATACACTTAAAAGATGTCACTTCAAATGATGTCACATCTCCTCCTTATCTTCATTCTCATCATCCACAACCAGTACAACACCAGGGTGAACGTATTCCATGATGCAAAAGTCACTCAATTTTTGTGCAAGGGTGTTTTTCAGATGCCCGTTACTAATTAGAAACCAAAATAAACTCCCCCAGGGGGAACTGTCATCAAAATGAGATGTACGTATATTTTTCTTATTTATTCTTATATATTCCAGTTTTAATATCTCTGCACCGTCCTTTTATGACCCAGTGTATACCTCTACAATATGAAAATATTGAAATACTATTATACATTTTTTGTTATATCCCTAAATCTGAGCTGTTGCTAGGGACAAACATATCTCGTTGGACACAATCTGGCATCATATACAGGTCCTTCTCAAAAAATTAGCATATAGTGTTAAATTTCATTATTTACCATAATGTAATGATTACAATTAAACTTTCATATATTATAGATTCATTATCCACCAACTGAAATTTGTCAGGTCTTTTATTGTTTTAATACTGATGATTTTGGCCTACAACTCCTGATAACCCAAAAAACCTGTCTCAATAAATTAGCATATCAAGAAAAGGTTCTCTAAATGACCTATTACCCTAATCTTCTGAATCAACTAATTAACTCTAAACACATGCAAAAGATACCTGAGGCTTTTAAAAACTCCCTGCCTGGTTCATTACTCAAAACCCCCATCATGGGTAAGACTAGCGACCTGACAGATGTCAAGAAGGCCATCATTGACACCCTCAAGCAAGAGGGTAAGACCCAGAAAGAAATTTCTCAACAAATAGGCTGTTCCCAGAGTGCTGTATCAAGGCACCTCAATGGTAAGTCTGTTGGAAGGAAACAATGTGGCAGAAAACGCTGTACAACGAGAAGAGGTGACCGGACCCTGAGGAAGATTGTGGAGAAGGACCGATTCCAGACCTTGGGGAACCTGAGGAAGCAGTGGACTGAGTCTGGTGTGGAAAGGCGTGTGCAGGAAATGGGCTACAGGTGCCGCATTCCCCAGGTAAAGCCACTTTTGAACCATAAACAGCGGCAGAAGCGCCTGACCTGGGCTACAGAGAAGCAGCACTGGACTGTTGCTAAGTGGTCCCAAGTACTTTTTTCTGATGAAAGCAAATTTTGCATGTCATTCGGAAATCAAGGTGCCAGAGTCTGGAGGAAGACTGGGGAGAAGGAAATGCCAAAATGCCTGAAGTCCAGTGTCAAGTACCCACAGTCAGGGATGGTGTGGGGTGCCATGTCAGCTGCTGGTGTTGGTCCACTGTGTTTCATCAAGGGCAGGGTCAATGCAGCTAGCTATCAGGAGATTTTGGAGCACTTCATGCTTCCATCGGCTGAAATGCTTTATGGAGATGAAGATTTCATTTTTCAGCACGACCTGGCACCTGCTCACAGTGCCAAAACCACTGGTAAATGGTTTACTGACCATGGTATTACTGTGCTCAATTGGCCAGCCAACTCTCCTGACCTGAACCCCATAGAGAATCTGTGGGATATTGTGAAGAGAAAGTTGAGAGACGCAAGACCCAACACTCTGGATGAGCTTAAGGCCGCTATTGAAGCATCCTGGGCCTCCATAACATCTCAGCAGTGTCACAGGCTGATTGCCTCCATGCCACACCGCATTGAAGCAGTCATTTCTGCCAAAGGATTCCCGACAAAGTATTGAGTGCATAACTGAACATTATTATTTGATGGTTTTTTTGTTTGTTATTAAAAAACACTTTTATTTGATTGGACGGTTGAAATATGCTAATTTATTGAGACAGGTTTTTTGGGTTATCAGGAGTTGTAGGCCAAAATCATCAGTATTAAAACAATAAAAGACCTGACAAATTTCAGTTGGTGGATAATGAATCTATAATATATGAAAGTTTAATTGTAATCATTACATTATGGTAAATAATGAAATTTAACACTATATGCTAATTTTTTGAGAAGGACCTGTATATGAACCTGTCTGTCTGTCTGTTCGTTCCCTGGACCACCTTTGGTTGCTGTAAGTACACCGCTGCACTGTGCCGGGATGTTAGTGTTTCCTACATGAGGGCACTTGCCCTATATATATGGAATACATTGCTATCTCCTACACTGGAAAGCCTCTTTCTAGCATATTGCTAGTTCAGCATTGTGGTTCATGGACCGTTCTCAGGCCTGTTTTTTGCCATTATCATTCGTGCGTACTGGTATTTCCCCTCTGTACACCTGTTCTTGTCTGGTGATTTTTATCTTTTGTATCTAATAAAGCATGTATTTTATGGGACCATATGGCTGCTTGTGTTTCTGTTTTTTGTCTGTACATTTTATGACCCAGTGTATACCTCTACAATATGAAAATATTGAAATACTATTATACATTTTTTGTTATATCCCTAAATCTGAGCTGTTGCTAGGGACAAACATATCTCGTTGGACACAATCTGGCATCATATATATGAACCTGTGTTCGTCCCTCCCTTTTGTAATTTACTTTCATTGGTGGATTCACATCTTTTTTTTATTTTTATTTCAGTATGATTTATCTTTATGTCTCCTCATTCTCCACCACTAGATCAACAGGCGTAAGGTCTTCTGTGCTGCTACAGGTAGTTCAATTTTTGGCAAGGGTGTCTATGATGCCTATAGTTAATTTTTTTAAAATGTATCCCCCTTGAGGAAATGTTTGTCAGCCCATGCACTGCGTGTATGGGCATTACAAGTGAAGGAGACACACTCCTGTACATTGGGCCTATTTTTTATGAGGCCTTCAGTAGTGTCTCCTCATTCTCCACGACTAGATCACCATGCTTAACGTGTTCTGTAATGCTACAGGAATTACAATTTTTGCCAAGCCTGTCTATGATGTCCATAAAAGATTTTTAAAAAAGGTACCCCCCATAGTGAAATGTTTCTCAGCCCATGCACTTCGTGTATGGCCGTTACAAGCCTAGTAGACTCGCTCCTTATCATTGGGCTTAGTTTTTAATTAAGCCTTCCTCCACCTTGTTAGGGCTAGCGGAAAGCACCGAGTAAATATAAATGTTTTATTGAAATAGATGCATTCGCAGCCCGGGGTCCACCATGCAGGAGAACCTGCTGCTAGCAAACGGCGGCACTATATGGCGGTATGAACTAGCTCTGTTAGTTTCACAGAGTAGCCGTGAAAGCAAAACTCTGTGCCCTGTTAGACTTCACAGAGGCACAGGCTAACTACCCAAATGAGAGCAGTCAGTGGTCATGTATGCAAACAAACTCCTCGCTGGAGGTGCCAGCATTCTAGGGGCTTATTTCAGCCAGGTCCCTGAATACATACAAACACAATCTTATCACCGGATGTGTCAGCATTCTAGGGGCTTATTTCAGCCGGGTCCCTGAACACAAACTCACATGACCACACTGGCGCAAAGCACATAACTTAGAAAGATATTAGCGCATGGCCGTGCGGCCATGCGAGCCTTAAATAGTTGCAGCACGTACAGGACCTTCCTAGAAGGACCAATGAGAGGCTGCTACAGAGCCTGCGCACCTACAGGACCTTCCTAGAAGGACCAATAGATTTGACTGCAGTATCTGAACATGTGACCCTCGATCTCCACTGAGAGATCTTACTCTGGGCATGCTGAGAATGAGGAAAGCAGGACTTAGCCCTAGAAGTGTCTGTTCGCTGCTGCCCAACACTGGCTTCAATGGCAAAAGCAGGAAAAGCAGCAGTAACTCTTTGTACAGAGTCAGCCTGAGCGAGACGCTGGGACCGACGTCTCTGCTGAGCAGGCTCCACTGCGGCAGGAGAAGAATGGGAGACCGCAGCGGAGATGGCCCAAGATTCCCCCTGTGCAGAGGCGGGAACTCGACCCCTAACATTACCCCCCCTCCTTGGACCTCGCTACGCTCGAAGGCAGCAATGAGCTGCAGAGCCTGAATGTGCTCAGCACGCTCCCAGGACCTGTCCTCAGGGCCATAACCCTTCCAGTCTACTAAATAAAAAATTTTGCCATGTACCACCTTGCACCCCAAAATAGTGTTCACCTCGTAATCGTCCGTAGACGAACCCGATGTCCCAGCAGATGACTCAGAAAACTGGGACATGTATACGGGTTTCAAGAGGGACACATGAAAGGTGTCGGTGATACCCAGGCATGGCGGAAGGGCTAAACGATAGACCACAGGGTTAACCTGCTCGAGGACCTTGAAAGGACCCAAGTAGCGAGGTGCAAACTTAGTGGACTCAACTCACAGCCTGATGTTATGGGCGGAGAGCCACACCAAGTCGCCAGGAGCAAAGGTCGGAGCGGGGCGCCGATGTGCATCGGCGGAAGACCTCATTTTCTCCTTGGAAGCCCGAATGGCATCCTGAGTGCGGTACCAAATATCCCGTGCCTCCACAGCCCAGTCTGCCACCCTGGAGTCGGCGGAAGACACGGGCATAGGCACAGGTACCTCATATGATGTGGTATAACATGGCACAACTGTGGAGGTGCACAAAGAAGGTTCCCAAACCAGAAGCTATATGAAGTAAACTTTGGCACTCAACTTTCAATGATATGCAAATTTTATTGGCAGCCACTTGTACAACAAACGTTTCGGTCAGTAACATTGACCTTCTTCAGTGTACTTAATATTTTGGAATCAATATTTTGTTTGTGGCTCAAGGTCAGAATGAGGTCCTATATGTGGATCACATGGATGAGGGTAATATGATACAAGGTAAAAGGGCGTGACGCTCCTTATCTGGGTTATAGGAAATATCCTAGAGTCCTGGAAAGTAAATGTAGTTGGAAAGAATCCTCTTCAGGGGTTAGAGTGATATCATATGTGCATATAAGTTGTATAATGGATCCAAGGTGGACCGAAGTTGTGGTCCCTGCCGGTGAGTGGCAGTGATATGTGTCCAGAACACGGTGTCCACCGCTTGTTCCAAGGTGACCTTGGAACAAGCGGTGGACACCGCGTTCTGGACACATATCACTGCCACTCACCAGCAGGGACCACAACTTCGGTCCACCTTGGATCCATTATACAACTTATATGCACATATGATATCACTCTAACCTGTTGTGAATTCTGCTTTTGGGCTCCCTCCGGTGGTTGTAGGTGGTAATGCAGTTGCCCCTGAGTTGCAGTCCTGGTCAGGTGTATCTGCTGATTGCAGTTCTGACTGGGGTATTTAGGCGTGCAGGATTCATTAGTCCTTGCCAGTTGTCAATTGTTGTTGGGAGGTGTAGGACCTCTGCCTGGTTCCTCCTGCCTTTCTGCCAAATCAGCAAAGATAAGTGTCTGTTTTTTTTTTCCCTGTGGCACACATGTTGTGTGCTTCACAATTCAGTGCTATTCTTTGTGTTTTCTTGTCCAGCTTAGATTGTGTCAGTATTTTCTCAGTCTTGCTGGATTCTCTGGAGTGGCAGATATACATTCCATGTCTTTAGTTAGATTGTGGAACTTTTTGTATTATCTGCTGTGGATATTTTTGGAAGGGTTTTAATACTGACCGCCTAGTAATCTGTCCTATCCTTTCCTATTTAGCTAGAGTGACCTCTTTTGCTAAATCCTGTTTTCTACCTGCGTGTGTCTATTCTTCTCCTACTCACAGTCATTATTCGTGGGGGGCTGCCTATCCTTTGGAGGTCTGCTCTGAGGGAAGGTAGCATTCCTATTTCCATCTATAGGGGTATTTAGTCCTCCGGCTGTTTCAAGGTGTCTAGGGTATGTTAGGCACACCCCACGGCTACTTCTAGTTGCGGTGTTAGTTAAGGATTTGCGGTCAGTACAGGTTCCACCGACTCCAGAGAAAGTTTCATGCGGCTCCAAGGTCACCAGTAGGGTTGAGCGAAACGGGTCGATCATTTTCAAAAGTCGCCGACTTTTGGCTAAGTCGGCGTCTCATGAAACCCGATCCGACCCCTGTGCTTGTCGGCCATGCGGTACGCGACTTTCGCGCCAAAGTCGCGTTTCAATGACGCGAAAAGCGCCATTTCTCAGCCAATGAAGGTGAACGCAGAGTGTGGGCAGCGTGATGACATAGATCCTGGTCCCCACCATCTTAGAGAAGGGCATTGCAGTGATTGGCTTGCTGTCTGCGGCGTCACAGGGGCTATAAAGGGGCGTTCCCGCCGACCGCCATCTTACTGCTGCTGATCTGAGCTTAGGGACAGGTTGCTGCCGCTTCGTCAGAAGCAGGGAGAGCGTTAGGCAGGGTCCACTAACCACCAAACCGCTTGTGCTGCAGCGATTTCCACTGTCCAACACCACCTTCGGTGTGCAGGGACTGTGGAAGCTATTTTTTTTTTTTTTTCCCCTCAGCGCTGTAGCTCATTGGGCTGCCCTAGAAGGCTCCGTGATAGCTGTATTGCTGTGTGTACGCCACTGTGGAAACCAACTGCTTTTTTCAAAGCACATATCCTCTTGTTCCTTCCTTTCTGCACAGCTATCTTTTTTGTTTGTCCACACTTTTTATTTAATTTGTGCATCAGTCCACTCCTATTGCTGCCTGCCATACCTGGCTTACATTACTGCAGGGAGATAGTAATTGTAGGACAGTTTTTTTTTTTTTTTTGTTTTTTTTTTGTGGGAGATTAAGATTGGCATTTCTGCTACAGTGCCATCCCTGTGTGTGCCATCTCTCACTGAGTGGGCCATAGAAAGCCTATTTATTTTTTCCGTGATTTGTGTTCTAAAATCTACCTCAACACAAAAACACTACATCAATCAGTGGGAGAAAAATATTGGCCTCAGTCAGGGCTTGTGTGCCACTGCTGTGTGTGCTATCTCTCATTCAGTGGGCTATAGCAAGCCTATTTTTTTTTTTTTTTTTTAATATTATTTGGTTTCTAAAGTCTCCCTGAAAAAAAAAAAAAAACTAAAAAAACAGTGGGAGAGTAATATTGCCCTTTCAGCTTGTGTGCCAGTCTTGACTCCTGGGTGTGCCACCTCTCTCCCTTTCATTCAGTGGGCCATAGAAAGCCTATTTATTTTTTCCGTGATTTGTGTTCTAAATTCTACCTCAACACAAAAACACTACATCAATCAGTGGGAGAAAAATATTGGCCTCAGTCAGGGCTTGTGTGCCACTGCTGTGTGTGCTATCTCTCATTCAGTGGGCTATAGCAAGCCTATTTTTTTTTTTTTTTTTTAATATTATTTGGTTTCTAAAGTCTCCCTGAAAAAAAAAAAAAACCTAAAAAAACAGTGGGAGAGTAATATTGCCCTTTCAGCTTGTGTGCCAGTCTTGACTCCTGGGTGTGCCACCTCTCTCCCTCTCATTCAGTGGGCCATAGAAAGCCTATTTATTTTTTTTTTTAAATATTATTGGGTTTCTAAAGTCTCCCTGAAAAAACAAAAAATACATAAAAAAACAGTGGGAGAGTAATATTGCCCTTTCAGCTTGTGTGCCAGTCTTGACTCCTGGGTGTGCCACCTCTCTCCCTTTCATTCAGTGGGCCATAGAAAGCCTATTTATTTTTTCCGTGATTTGTGTTCTAAATTCTACCTCAACACAAAAACACTACATCAATCAGTGGGAGAAAAATATTGGCCTCAGTCAGGGCTTGTGTGCCACTGCTGTGTGTGCTATCTCTCATTCAGTGGGCTATAGCAAGCCTATTTTTATTTTTTTTTTTAATATTATTTGGTTTCTAAAGTCTCCCTGAAAAAAAAAAAAAAACCTAAAAAAACAGTGGGAGAGTAATATTGCCCTTTCAGCTTGTGTGCCAGTCTTGACTCCTGGGTGTGCCACCTCTCTCCCTCTCATTCAGTGGGCCATAGAAAGCCTATTTATTTATTTTTTTTAATATTATTTGGTTTCTAATTCTCCCTGAAAAAAAAAAAAAAAACCTAAAAAAACAGTGGGAGAATAATATTGCCCTTTCAGCTTGTGTGCCAGTCTTGACTCCTGGGTGTGCCACCTCTCTCCCTCTCATTCAGTGGGCCATAGAAAGCCTATTTATTTTTTTTTTTAAATATTATTGGGTTTCTAAAGTCTCCCTGAAAAAACAAAAAATACATAAAAAAACAGTGGGAGAGTAATATTGCCCTTTCAGCTTGTGTGCCAGTCTTGACTCCTGGGTGTGCCACCTCTCTCCCTTTCATTCAGTGGGCCATAGAAAGCCTATTTATTTTTTCCGTGATTTGTGTTCTAAATTCTACCTCAACACAAAAACACTACATCAATCAGTGGGAGAAAAATATTGGCCTCAGTCAGGGCTTGTGTGCCACTGCTGTGTGTGCTATCTCTCATTCAGTGGGCTATAGCAAGCCTATTTTTTTTTTTTTTTTTTTTTTTTAATATTATTTGGTTTCTAAAGTCTCCCTGAAAAAAAAAAAAAAACCTAAAAAAACAGTGGGAGAGTAATATTGCCCTTTCAGCTTGTGTGCCAGTCTTGACTCCTGGGTGTGCCACCTCTCTCCCTCTCATTCAGTGGGCCATAGAAAGCCTTTTTTTTTTTTGGTTTTTTTAATATTATTTGGTTTCTAAAGTCTCCCTGAAAAAAACAAAAAAAACATAAAAAACAGTGGGAGAGTAATATTGCCCTTTCAGCTTGTGCGCCAGTCTTGACTCCTGGTTGTGCCACCTCTCTCTCTCTAATTGTGGGCCATAGAAAGCCTTTTTTTTTTTTTTTTTTTAATATTATTTGGTTTCTAAAGTCTCCCTGAGAAAAAAAAAAAAATAAATTAGGTGGGAGATTAATATTGACATTAGTGCTTGAGTGACAGTCCTGCGTGTGTGTCATCTCTGTGATTTTGTGCCACAGAAAACAGAGTGTGTAACATTGTGCCTGATTTTCCTTGTGGTCTCACCAACCTGTTAAGGGATATTGAAATCATACTGAAGTTATAGCTCACCGTGTAAGTTGTTTGACAGCAACAAATAAAGTTACTTTGGTTAAGATTTTAAAACAATGAGGAAGTCTGGTGCAAGAGGTCGTCGTGGGCGTTCATTGTCAGCTGGTAATGATGGTAGTGGTAGTGGAGCATCAGGTGGTCGTGGGGATAAAAATATTCCACCTAAGTCTGGAGCTGTGGAGCCAGTTTCGTCGTCAGGCTACACAAGGCCTCGAACGCTCTCTTTTCTGGGAGTAGGAAAACCGCTTTTAAAGGCGGAGCAGCAACAGCAAGTTTTGGCTTACATTGCAGACTCAGCCTCTAGCTCTTTTGCCTCCTCTTCCGAAACTGGTAAATGTAAAAGCAGCGCGTCGCTTGTGGATGTTCACGGTCAGGGACAAGTCGCTTCCTTGTCCTCCTCAGCAAAAACTACAACAAGAGAGAAGGATGCAGCAGGCGACACAACGGGTCACTCCATGGAGCTCTTTACACATACCGTCCCTGGCTTAGAAAGTGAAACATTTAACAGGCCATGCCCATTACAAGTATATTCTGACATGGAGTGCACTGATGCACAGCCACAGCCAGAGTACTATGCTGCTCCTTTGACTCAGACCACCACATTGCCCTCTCAGGGTACAGATCCACAATCAGACCCTGATGAGACTATGTTGCCCCGCCACGAACGCTATACCACCGACCGACACAGTGACACAGACGAAGTTGCACACGAGCTCGAAGAGGAGGTAATAGATGACCCAGTTATTGACCCCGATTGGCAGCCATTGGGGGAACAGGGTGCAGGCGGCAGTAGTTCAGAAGCGGAGGTGGAGGAGGGGCCGCAGCAGGCATCAACATCGCAACAGGTTCCATCTGCCGGGCCCGTATCTGGACCAAAACGCGTGTCAAAGCCAAAACCTGTTGGAGCACAGCGTTGCCATCCGGTTAAAGCTCAGTCTGCAATCCCTGAAAAGGGATCCGAGTCTAGGAAGAGTGCAGTCTGGCATTTTTTTAAACAACATCCAACTGATCAGCGCAAAGTCATCTGTCAAAAATGTTCAACTAGCTTAAGCAGAGGTCAGAATCTGAAAAGTCTAAATACTAGTTGCATGCATAGACACTTAACCACCATGCATTTTCAAGCCTGGACTAACTACCAAACGTCCCTCAAGGTTGTAGCACCCTCGGCCAATGAAGCTAGTCAGCAACGCAACATCCCTTCCGTCACTGTAAGGCCACCATTTTCCGCACCACCGGCAGTATCTGTGCAGGTTTCTTTGCCAGCCAAAAGCAGTCAGGGTCAGGGAATCACCAGTTTTGTAGGAGGAAATATTGCATCTAGGGCACCGGCGGAAACAATACCGTCTCCAACCGTCTCTCAGTCTGCCATGTACACCGGCACACCCGAAAGTTCCACGATCTCCAGCTCTCCAGTCCAGCTCACCCTACATGAGACTCTGGTTAGAAAAAGGAAGTACTTATCCTCGCATCCGCGTACACAGGGTTTTAACGCCCACATAGCTAGACTAATCTCGTTAGAGATGATGCCCTACCGGTTAGTTGAAAGCGAAGCTTTCAAAGCCCTGATGGAGTACGCTGAACCACGATACGAGCTACCCAGTCGACACTTTTTTTCCAGAAAAGCCATCCCAGCCCTGCACCAGCATGTTAAACAGCGCATCGTCCATGCACTCAGGCAATCTGTGAGTACAAAGGTGCACCTGACTACAGATGCATGGACCAGTAGGCATGGCCAGGGACGTTATGTGTCCATCACGGCACACTGGGTGAATGTGGTGGATGCAGGGTCCACAGGCGACATCAATTTAGGGACAGTTGTGCCTAGCCCACGGTCTAGGAAACAGTTGGCTGTAGGCGTTCGCACCCCCTCCTCCTCCTCCTCCTCGTCCTCCTGCAGAAGCTACAGCTCTTCCACAGAACGCAGTCTGCCAACCACTCCATCGGCAGATGACACTGTTGCACACCAGTTGTCCCATTATGGGCCAGCTACTGCCAAGCGTCAGCAGGCTGTATTGGCTATGAAGTGCTTGGGCGACAATAGACACACCGCGGAAGTTCTGTCCGAGTTCTTGCAACAAGAAACGCAGTCGTGGCTGGGCACAGTAGATCTTGAGGCAGGCAAGGTAGTGAGTGATAACGGAAGGAATTTCATGGCTGCCATCTCCCTTTCCCAACTGAAACACATTCCTTGCCTGGCTCACACCTTAAACCTGGTGGTGCAGTGCTTATTGAAAACTTATCCTGGGTTCTCCGACCTGCTCCTCAAAGTGCGTGCACTTTGCTCACATATCCGACGTTCGCCTGTACACGCCAGCCGTATGCAGACCTATCAGCGGTCTTTGAACCTTCCCCAGCATCGCCTAATCATAGACGTTGCAACAAGGTGGAACTCAACACTGCACATGCTTCAGAGACTGTGCGAACAGAGGCGTGCTGTTATTTATTTGTGGGAGGATACACGGGCAGGCAGTAGGATGGCAGACATGGAGTTGTCAGGTGTGCAGTGGTCTAAGATACAAGACATGTGTCAAGTCCTTCAGTGCTTTGAGGAATGCACACGGCTGGTTAGTGCAGACAACGCCGTAATAAGCATGAGCATCCCCCTAATGCGTCTGCTGATGCAAAGTTTGACGCACATAAAGGAGCAGGCGTCTGCACCAGAGGAAGAGGAAAGCCTTGATGACAGTCAGCCATTGTCTGGTCAGGGCAGTGTACAGGACGAGGTAGCGGGCGAAGAGGAGGTGGAGGACGAGGAGGATGATGGGGATGAGTATATTTTTAATGCCGAACCTTTCCCGGGGGCACAGGAATTTGGTTGCGTGTCACGGCCGGGTTCTGGTTTTTTGAGGGACACAAGTGACGTAGATTTGCCTGCAACTGCCCCTCAACCAATCACAACCGGAGATTTGACAACTGGAACTTTGGCCCACATGGCGGATTATGCCTTACGTATCCTAAAAAGGGACACACGCATTACGAAAATGATGAACGATGACGATTACTGGTTGGCCTGCCTCCTTGATCCACGCTATAAAGGCAAATTGCAAAATATTATGCCACATGAGAACTTGGAACTAATATTAGCAACCAAACAATCAACTCTTGTTGACCGTTTGCTTCAGGCATTCCCAGCACACAGCGCACGTGATCGTTCTCACACGAGCTCCAGGGGGCAGCAGACTAGGAGTGTTAGGGGTGCACACATCAGAAGTGGCGTTGGACAGAGGGGTTTTCTGACCAGGTTGTGGAGTGATTTTGCTATGACCGCAGACAGGACAGGTACTGCTGCATCAATTGAAAGTGACAGGAGACAACATTTGTCCAGTATGGTTACTAACTATTTTTCATCCCTTATCGATGTTCTCCCTCAACCGTCATTCCCATTTGATTACTGGGCCTCCAAATTAGACACCTGGCCAGAATTGGCAGAATATGCATTGCAGGAGCTTGCTTGCCCGGCAGCAAGTGTCCTATCAGAAAGAGTATTCAGTGCTGCAGGTTCAATATTAACCGAAAAAAGGACTCGTCTGGCTACCCAAAATGTTGACGATCTAACATTCATTAAAATGAACCACAACTGGATTTCGAAATCTTTTGCCCCACCTTGCCCGGCCGACACCTAGCTTTCCTATGAAAAGCTCTTGCCTGTGAATTACTTTTCTAATGTCTAATTTGCTGCAGCTGATTGTACAGCATACGACATGTTTACACCTCCCTAAATGGCAAAACTCCCCACACGGGGCCGTGGTATCGCGACTTGGCGCAAGCACCCGTGAGACTGCTGTTTGTCTGAAGAGGTGGGTGTGCTCGCTTTTGGTTGACGGCATTGCTACTGGGTCCCTCATAGTACAATGTAGTGTCTCTGGCGGTGGTGGTGCGCACCCAACGTCAGACACACCGTTGTAACATGAGGGGCCCTGGGGCGGTCCCGCCGGCCTCAAGAGAGTTCCCCCCTACCCCAGCTCAAAATGTGCTCTACCACGTGCAAAATTATGTCGCACAGCTCCACCAATCTTTAGTCTATTCGCTGACATCATTCAATGTCTGGCACTGACAATACAAATTTGTAGACATCTATGATGCAACTTAAAGTAGTCTGTGTCTGTGTCCTATATTGGCACCATTAAATAGTTACTGCCAAATTACTATGTCAGAAACTCAGTAGATGAGCCCACCCCTGTACCTAAGTATGCCACCTTTTTTTTTTGTTTTGGTTGTTTTGCGAGACATTAACATCTATTTATATTTTGGGAGTACTGGGACAGACACTCCTTGCACTACTCCTCCACTCACCACCAAGCTGCCTGTGTATCCATGTAACCGCTGTAAAACTGCCATGAGCCTATTGTT
This sequence comes from Ranitomeya variabilis, assembly GCF_051348905.1. Taxonomy (NCBI): domain Eukaryota; kingdom Metazoa; phylum Chordata; class Amphibia; order Anura; family Dendrobatidae; genus Ranitomeya; species Ranitomeya variabilis. Next base: position 572,038,633 of record NC_135237.1, on the reverse strand, counting down.
TGTTATTTTAGGCCTTTGATAGCCTGTCTGCGGCCCCTACTTGCAATACTCCTCCACTGACCACCAAGCTGCCTGCCCGTGTATCCATGTAACCGCTGTAAAACTGCCATGAGCCTATTGTTTGTTATTTTAGGCCTTTGATAGCCTGTCTGCGGTCCCTACTTTAAATACTCCTCCACTGACCACCAAGCTGCCTGCCCGTGTATCCATGTAACCGCTGTGAAACTGCCATGAGCCTATTGTTTGTTATGTTAGGCCTTTGATAGCCTGTCTGCGGTCCCTACTTTAAATACTCCTCCACTGACCAGACCACTGCTGCCCGTGTACCCCTGGAACCAATTATAAAGTGCCTACAGCCAGCCCATTTTCTTATGTTAGGCCTTTGAAGCCTGTCTGCGGTCCCTACTTTAAATACTCCTCCACTCACCACCACCAAGCTGCCTGCCCGTGTATCCATGTAACCGCTGTGAAACTGCCATGAGCCTATTGTTTGTTATGTTAGGCCTTTGATAGCCTGTCTGCGGTCCCTACTTTAAATACTCCTCCACTGACCAGACCACTGCTGCCCGTGTACCCCTGGAACCAATTATAAAGTGCCTACAGCCAGCCCATTTTCTTATGTTAGGCCTTTGAAGCCTGTCTGCGGTCCCTACTTTAAATACTCCTCCACTGACCACCAAGCTGCCTGCCCGTGTATCCATGTAACCGCTGTAAAACTGCCATGAGCCTATTGTTTGTTATTTTAGGCCTTTGATAGCCTGTCTGCGGTCCCTACTTTAAATACTCCTCCACTGACCACCAAGCTGCCTGCCCGTGTATCCATGTAACCGCTGTAAAACTGCCATGAGCCTATTGTTTGTTATTTTAGGCCTTTGATAGCCTGTCTGCGGCCCCTACTTGCAATACTCCTCCACTGACCACCAAGCTGCCTGCCCGTGTATCCATGTAACCGCTGTAAAACTGCCATGAGCCTATTGTTTGTTATTTTAGGCCTTTGATAGCCTGTCTGCGGTCCCTACTTTAAATACTCCTCCACTGACCACCAAGCTGCCTGCCCGTGTATCCATGTAACCGCTGTGAAACTGCCATGAGCCTATTGTTTGTTATGTTAGGCCTTTGATAGCCTGTCTGCGGTCCCTACTTTAAATACTCCTCCACTGACCAGACCACTGCTGCCCGTGTACCCCTGGAACCAATTATAAAGTGCCTACAGCCAGCCCATTTTCTTATGTTAGGCCTTTGAAGCCTGTCTGCGGTCCCTACTTTAAATACTCCTCCACTGACCAGACCACTGCTGCCCGTGTACCCCTGGAACCAATTATAAAGTGCCTACAGCCAGCCCATTTTCTTATGTTAGGCCTTTGAAGCCTGTCTGCGGTCCCTACTTTAAATACTCCTCCACTGACCACCAAGCTGCCTGCCCGTGTATCCATGTAACCGCTGTAAAACTGCCATGAGCCTATTGTTTGTTATTTTAGGCCTTTGATAGCCTGTCTGCGGCCCCTACTTGCAATACTCCTCCACTGACCACAATGCTGCCTGGAGTGCCTGCCTGTGTATCCATGTAACCGATGTAAAACTGCCATGACTGCCTACTGTTTGTTATTTTAGGCCTTTGATAGCCTGTCTGCAGCCCCTACTTGCAATACTCCTCCACTGACCACACCAATGCTGCCCGTGTACCCCTGGAACCTATTTAAAAGTTCATAGAGCCTAGTTATATATTTTATTTACTATTAATAAGGCCATGATGGACTACGCTGTACCACGCTACAAGCTAACCAGTCGACACTTCTTTTGCGAGAAAAGCCATCCCAACCCTCCACCAGCATGTAGAAGACCGCATTGTCCATGCACTCTGGCAATCTGTGAGTACAAAGGTGCACCTGACAACAGACGCATGGACCTGTAGGCATGGCCACGGAAGATTACGTGTCCATTACGGCGCAATGGGTTAATGTGGTGGATGCATGGTCCACAGGGGACAGCGTACTAAGTCTGTCTGCAGTCCCTAATTCAAATTGTCCTCCACTGTCTAAATCGGAACTTCCACCTTCTGGCTTTCGGCCTATAGTATCAGAAATTAAACTGCATTTGGCCTTCAACTTTGGTTAGGGCCTACTAACGGCTTCTGCCCCTCCCTGGTGTTGCCCTCAACTAAATAAAGCTGAGCTTCAACCTTCTGCTCCAAATTACCATTTTGAAAAATGCAATAGGCTTTTCAGGCCTACTAAAGGTGTCTGTCTGTGTGCCCCTGCCTGGTGTTGTCCTCAACTAAATAAAGCTGAGCTTCAACCTTCCGGCTCTCATTAAGTGGTTTTAAAAAAAAAAAATGGTGGTTAGGGCCTACTAACGGCTTCTGCCCCTCCCTGGTGTTGCCCTCAACTAAATAAAGCTGAGCTTCAACCTTCTGCTCCAAATTACCATTTTGAAAAATGCAATAGGCTTTTCCGGCCTACTAAAGGTGTCTGTCTGTGTGCCCCTCCCTGGTGTTGTCCTCAACTAAATAAAGCTGAGCTTCAACCTTCCGGCTCTCATTATGTGGTTTTAAAAAAAAAAATGGTGGTTAGGGCCTACTAACGGCTTCTGCCCCTCCCTGGTGTTGTCCTCAACTAAATAAAGCTGAGCTTCAACCTTCCGGCTCTCATTATGTGGTTTTAAAAAAAAAAATGGTGGTTAGGGCCTACTAACGGCTTCTGCCCCTCCCTGGTGTTGCCCTCAACTAAATAAAGCTGAGCTTCAACCTTCTGCTCCAAATTACCATTTTGAAAAATGCAATAGGCTTTTCAGGCCTACAAAAGGTGTCTGTCTGTGTGCCCCTCCCTGGTGTTGTCCTCAACTAAATAAAGCTGAGCTTCAACCTTCCGGCTCTCATTATGTGGTTTTAAAAAAAAAAATGGTGGTTAGGGCCTACTAACGGCTTCTGCCCCTCCCTGGTGTTGTCCTCAACTAAATAAAGCTGAGCTTCAACCTTCCGGCTCTCATTATGTGGTTTTAAAAAAAAAAATGGTGGTTAGGGCCTACTAACGGCTTCTGCCCCTCCCTGGTGTTGTCCTCAACTAAATAAAGCTGAGCTTCAACCTTCCGGCTCTCATTATGTGGTTTTAAAAAAAAAAATGGTGGTTAGGGCCTACTAACGGCTTCTGCCCCTCCCTGGTGTTGTCCTCAACTAAATAAAGCTGAGCTTCAACCTTCCGGCTCTCATTATGTGGTTTTAAAAAAAAAAATGGTGGTTAGGGCCTACTAACGGCTTCTGCCCCTCCCTGGTGTTGTCCTCAACTAAATAAAGCTGAGCTTCAACCTTCCGGCTCTCATTATGTGGTTTTAAAAAAAAAAATGGTGGTTAGGGCCTACTAACGGCTTCTGCCCCTCCCTGGTGTTGCCCTCAACTAAATAAAGCTGAGCTTCAACCTTCTGCTCCAAATTACCATTTTGAAAAATGCAATAGGCTTTTCAGGCCTACAAAAGGTGTCTGTCTGTGTGCCCCTCCCTGGTGTTGTCCTCAACTAAATAAAGCTGAGCTTCAACCTTCCGGCTCTCATTATGTGGTTTTAAAAAAAAAAATGGTGGTTAGGGCCTACTAACGGCTTCTGCCCCTCCCTGGTGTTGCCCTCAACTAAATAAAGCTGAGCTTCAACCTTCTGCTCCAAATTACCATTTTGAAAAATGCAATAGGCTTTTCAGGCCTACTAAAGGTGTCTGTCTGTGTGCCCCTCCCTGGTGTTGTCCTCAACTAAATAAAGCTGAGCTTCAACCTTCCGGCTCTCATTATGTGGTTTTAAAAAAAAAAATGGTGGTTAGGGCCTACTAACGGCTTCTGCCCCTCCCTGGTGTTGCCCTCAACTAAATAAAGCTGAGCTTCAACCTTCTGCTCCAAATTACCATTTTGAAAAATGCAATAGGCTTTTCAGGCCTACTAAAGGTCTCTGTCTGTGTGCCCCTGCCTGGTGTTGTCCTCAACTAAATAAAGCTGAGCTTCAACCTTCCGGCTCTCATTAAGTGGTTTTAAAAAAAAAAAATGGTGGTTAGGGCCTACTAACGGCTTCTGCCCCTCCCTGGTGTTGCCCTCAACTAAATAAAGCTGAGCTTCAACCTTCTGCTCCAAATTACCATTTTGAAAAATGCAATAGGCTTTTCCGGCCTACTAAAGGTGTCTGTCTGTGTGCCCCTCCCTGGTGTTGTCCTCAACTAAATAAAGCTGAGCTTCAACCTTCCGGCTCTCATTATGTGGTTTTAAAAAAAAAAATGGTGGTTAGGGCCTACTAACGGCTTCTGCCCCTCCCTGGTGTTGTCCTCAACTAAATAAAGCTGAGCTTCAACCTTCCGGCTCTCATTAAGTGGTTTTAAAAAAAAAAAATGGTGGTTAGGGCCTACTAACGGCTTCTGCCCCTCCCTGGTGTTGTCCTCAACTAAATAAAGCTGAGCTTCAACCTTCCGGCTCTCATTATGTGGTTTTAAAAAAAAAAATGGTGGTTAGGGCCTACTAACGGCTTCTGCCCCTCCCTGGTGTTGCCCTCAACTAAATAAAGCTGAGCTTCAACCTTCTGCTCCAAATTACCATTTTGAAAAATGCAATAGGCTTTTCAGGCCTACTAAAGGTGCCTGTCTGTGTGCCCCTCCCTGGTGTTGTCCTCAACTAAATAAAGCTGAGCTTCAACCTTCCGGCTCTCATTATGTGGTTTTAAAAAAAAAAATGGTGGTTAGGGCCTACTAACGGCTTCTGCCCCTCCCTGGTGTTGTCCTCAACTAAATAAAGCTGAGCTTCAACCTTCCGGCTCTCATTATGTGGTTTAAAAAAAAAAAATGGTGGTTAGGGCCTACTAACGGCTTCTGCCCCTCCCTGGTGTTGCCCTCAACTAAATAAAGCTGAGCTTCAACCTTCTGCTCCAAATTACCATTTTGAAAAATGCAATAGGCTTTTCAGGCCTACAAAAGGTGTCTGTCTGTGTGCCCCTCCCTGGTGTTGTCCTCAACTAAATAAAGCTGAGCTTCAACCTTCCGGCTCTCATTATGTGGTTTTAAAAAAAAAAATGGTGGTTAGGGCCTACTAACGGCTTCTGCCCCTCCCTGGTGTTGTCCTCAACTAAATAAAGCTGAGCTTCAACCTTCCGGCTCTCATTATGTGGTTTTAAAAAAAAAAATGGTGGTTAGGGCCTACTAACGGCTTCTGCCCCTCCCTGGTGTTGTCCTCAACTAAATAAAGCTGAGCTTCAACCTTCCGGCTCTCATTATGTGGTTTTAAAAAAAAAAATGGTGGTTAGGGCCTACTAACGGCTTCTGCCCCTCCCTGGTGTTGCCCTCAACTAAATAAAGCTGAGCTTCAACCTTCTGCTCCAAATTACCATTTTGAAAAATGCAATAGGCTTTTCAGGCCTACTAAAGGTGTCTGTCTGTGTGCCCCTCCCTGGTGTTGTCCTCAACTAAATAAAGCTGAGCTTCAACCTTCCGGCTCTCATTATGTGGTTTTAAAAAAAAAAATGGTGGTTAGGGCCTACTAACGGCTTCTGCCCCTCCCTGGTGTTGCCCTCAACTAAATAAAGCTGAGCTTCAACCTTCTGCTCCAAATTACCATTTTGAAAAATGCAATAGGCTTTTCAGGCCTACTAAAGGTGTCTGTCTGTGTGCCCCTCCCTGGTGTTGTCCTCAACTAAATAAAGCTGAGCTTCAACCTTCCGGCTCTCATTATGTGGTTTTAAAAAAAAAAATGGTGGTTAGGGCCTACTAACGGCTTCTGCCCCTCCCTGGTGTTGTCCTCAACTAAATAAAGCTGAGCTTCAACCTTCCGGCTCTCATTATGTGGTTTTAAAAAAAAAAATGGTGGTTAGGGCCTACTAACGGCTTCTGCCCCTCCCTGGTGTTGCCCTCAACTAAATAAAGCTGAGCTTCAACCTTCTGCTCCAAATTACCATTTTGAAAAATGCAATAGGCTTTTCAGGCCTACTAAAGGTGTCTGTCTGTGTGCCCCTCCCTGGTGTTGTCCTCAACTAAATAAAGCTGAGCTTCAACCTTCCGGCTCTCATTATGTGGTTTTAAAAAAAAAAATGGTGGTTAGGGCCTACTAACGGCTTCTGCCCCTCCCTGGTGTTGCCCTCAACTAAATAAAGCTGAGCTTCAACCTTCTGCTCCAAATTACCATTTTGAAAAATGCAATAGGCTTTTCAGGCCTACTAAAGGTGTCTGTCTGTGTGCCCCTCCCTGGTGTTGTCCTCAACTAAATAAAGCTGAGCTTCAACCTTCCGGCTCTCATTATGTGGTTTTAAAAAAAAAAATGGTGGTTAGGGCCTACTAACGGCTTCTGCCCCTCCCTGGTGTTGTCCTCAACTAAATAAAGCTGAGCTTCAACCTTCCGGCTCTCATTATGTGGTTTTAAAAAAAAAAATGGTGGTTAGGGCCTACTAACGGCTTCTGCCCCTCCCTGGTGTTGCCCTCAACTAAATAAAGCTGAGCTTCAACCTTCTGCTCCAAATTACCATTTTGAAAAATGCAATAGGCTTTTCAGGCCTACAAAAGGTGTCTGTCTGTGTGCCCCTCCCTGGTGTTGTCCTCAACTAAATAAAGCTGAGCTTCAACCTTCCGGCTCTCATTATGTGGTTTTAAAAAAAAAAATGGTGGTTAGGGCCTACTAACGGCTTCTGCCCCTCCCTGGTGTTGTCCTCAACTAAATAAAGCTGAGCTTCAACCTTCCGGCTCTCATTAAGTGGTTTTAAAAAAAAAAAATGGTGGTTAGGGCCTACTAACGGCTTCTGCCCCTCCCTGGTGTTGTCCTCAACTAAATAAAGCTGAGCTTCAACCTTCCGGCTCTCATTAAGTGGTTTTAAAAAAAAAATGGTGGTTAGGGCCTACTAACGGCTTCTGCCCCTCCCTGGTGTTGCCCTCAACTAAATAAAGCTGAGCTTCAACCTTCTGCTCCAAATTACCATTTTGAAAAATGCAATAGGCTTTTCCGGCCTACTAAAGGTGTCTGTCTGTGTGCCCCTGCCTGGTGTTGCCCTCAACTAAATAAAGCTGAGCTTCAACCTTCTGCTCCAAATTACCATTTTAAAAAATGCAATAGGCTTTTCCGGCCTACTAAAGGTGTCTGCCCCTCCCTGGTGTTGTCCTCAACTGAACAAAGCTGAGCTTCTACCTTCTGGCTCTGATTAACTGCTGTTTTTTTAAAAATTGGTGGTTCCGGCCTACTAACGGTGTCTGCCCTGCCTGGTGTTGTCCTCAACTGAATAAAGCTGAGCTTCCACATTCTGGCTTTCGCCCTATACTATCAGATATTAAACTGCATTTGGCCTACTAGTGTGGTTAGGCCCTTGAAACAGTGTCTGCTGCTCTTGGGTTTGCTACTCCACTGAACAAAGCAATGCCGCCTGTTTAGTCCTGTTACCAATTTTGAACTGCATGTAGCCTACTTTATTCTTTGGCCCTATATCTGTTTCCTCCTCATCCTGCCCATTGCCCAGCCACTGCTAAATGAGTCTGCTGGTACATTGACCTAGACCACTACATTCCCCTTGTACTCTACACAGCCAGAATCTGTCCCTGCTGAAAGTAAGGTTCCCCTTCCCGCATGTTATACCACCTTACACAGGGACAAAGAGGAAGGTGCAGATGAAAGTGCAGGTTCCTTCATCAGGTGGGGGGGCATACTCGTTGGCGACGTCACTGGCACAGGGCCCCTCAGAGTACGCAAAAGTGTCGCTGCTGGTGGGAGGCGCCCCCGCCATGCAAACACACCGCCGTACTTTGAGGGGCCCTGTGCCAGTGGCAATGCGAACGAGTGGGCCCCCCCCTGCTTGCTCAGGATCACAGCACTTGCAACTTTTAAATACTTACCTTTCCCTGCAACACCGCCGTGACGTAGTCCGCATTTCCTGGGCCCACGAAAAACTTGAGCCAGCCCTACTCCCCCCACAACTTTCCCCCAATTCCCTATGCCCAACTATTATTATACAGTTAATTAAGATTGGCAAGCTTCAGAAACAAGAATGGATGTTTTTGGCATTAAAATGGGCACTGTAGGTGTTTTCCTGGCCTCCACTCACTGCCGACTATGCTTCCCCATTGACTTGCATTGGGTTTCGTGTTTCGGTCGATCCCCGACTTTTAGCGATAATCGGCCGACTGCACTCGACTCGACTCTGGACAAAATCGGGTTTCCCAAAACCCTACTCGATCTTAAAAAAATGAAAGTCGCTCAACCCTAGTCACCAGTTCATAACAGTACAACTGGACCATAATGAGTTAAATGCATCTCAGAATAAGGGAAGAAAGGTGTTGAGCCATTTTTTTTTCTGCAGTCTGTTTTGTCTTTTTTTTCCCTCTTTATTTATGGGTGGCTGAGGAGTCTTGTGCCAGCATGGATGTTCAGGAATTAGCTTCTCGTGTGGACCAGCTTGCTGCTAGGGTACAGGGTATTTCTGATTATATTGTTCAGACTCCTGCTTTAGAGCCGAAGATTCCTACTCCTGATTTGTTTTTTGGTGATAGGTCCAAATTTTTAGGGTTTAAAAATAATTGTAAACTGCTTTTTGCCCTGAGACCGCGATCCTCCGGTGATTCCATTCAGCAGGTTAAAATTGTCATCTCCCTGCTGCGTGGCGATCCACAGGATTGGGCATTTTCCCTGGAATCTGGGAATCCGGCCTTGCTTAATGTAGATTCCTTTTTTCAGGATTTAGGATTATTATATGATGAACCTAATTCTGTGGATCAAGCGGAGAAAACCTTGTTGGCCCTGTCTCAGGGTCAAGAAGCGGCAGAATTGTTTTGTCAGAAATTTAGAAAATGGTCTGTGTTGACTAAATGGAATGATGATGCTTTGGCGGCAATTTTCAGAAAGGGTCTTTCTGAATCCGTTAAAGATGTTATGGTGGGGTTTCCCACGCCTTCTGGTCTGAGTGATTCTATGTCTCTGGCCATTCAGATTGATTGGCGCTTGCGGGAGCGTAGAACTGTGCGCGCTGTGGCGTCATCCTCAGAGCCAATTCCTGAGCCAATGCAGTGTGATAGGATTTTGTCTAGAACGGAACGACAAGGATTCAGACGTCAGAATAGGTTGTGTTATTATTGTGGCGACGCTTCTCATGTCATTTCAGTCTGCCCTAAGCGGACAAAGAGGATCCCTAGTTCATTTACCATCAGTACTGTACAACATAAATTTCTGTTATCGGTGTCCTTGATCTGCTCATTGTCATCATTTTCTGTCATGGCGTTTGTGGATTCAGGCGCCGCCTTGAACTTAATGGATTTTGAGTTTGCCAGGCGTTGTGGTTTTTCCTTGCAGCCTTTGCAGAACCCTATTCCTTTAAAGGGGGATTGATGCTACACCTTTGGCTAAAAATAAGCCTCAGTTTTGGACACAGGTGACCATGCACATGGCGCCAGCCCATCAGGAAGATTGTCGATTTCTGGTGTTGCATAATTTGCATGATGTTATCGTGCTGGGTTTCCCGTGCTTGCAGGTACATAATCCTGTGTTGGATTGGAAATCTATGTCTGTGACTAGTTGGGGTTGTCAGGGGGTTCATAATGATGTTCCTTTGATGTCAATCTCCTCTTCTTCCTCTTCTGAAATTCCAGAGTTTTTGTCTGATTTTCAGGATGTATTCGATGAGCCCAAGTCCAGTTTCCTTCCACCGCACAGGGACTGTAATTGTGCGATTGACTTGATTCCAGGCAGTAAGTTTCCTAAGGGTCGACTTTTCAACCTGTCTGTGCCTGAACATACCGCAATGCGCAGTTATGTTAAGGAGTCTTTGGAGAAAGGGCATATTCGGCCATCTTCTTCACCGTTGGGAGCAGGTTTTTTTTTGTTGCTAAGAAGGATGGCTCCTTGAGACCTTGTATTGATTATTGCCTCTTGAATAAGATCACGGTCAAATTTCAATACCCTTTACCTTTGCTTTCCGATTTGTTTGCTAGGATTAAGGGGGCTAGTTGGTTTACGAAGATTGACCTTCAGGGGGCATATAATCTTGTTCGTATTAAACAGGGTGATGAATGGAAAACTGCGTTTAATACGCCCGAAGGCCATTTTGAATACCTTGTGATGCCATTCGGGCTCACTAACGCTCCATCTGTTTTTCAATCCTTCATGCATGATATCTTCCGGACTTATATTGATAAATTCTTGATTGTATATTTGGACGATATTTTGATTTTTTCCGATGATTGGAAGTCTCATGTGGAACAGGTCAGGATGGTATTTCAGATCCTTCGTGACAATGCTTTGTTTGTGAAGGGGTCTAAGTGTCTCTTTGGGGTGCAGAAGGTTTCTTTTTTGGGCTTTATTTTTTCTCCCTCATCTATGGAGATGGAATCCGGTTAAGGTTCAGGCCATTCATGATTGGATTCAACCCACATCCGTGAAGTGCCTTCAGAAATTTGGGGGTTTTGCAAATTTTTATCGCCGTTTCATTGCTAACTTCTCCAGTGTGGTTAAACCCTTGACTGATTTGACGAAAAAAGGTGCTGATGTGGCGAATTGGTCCTCTGCGGCTGTCTCTGCCTTTCAGGAGCTTAAACGCCGATTTACTTCTTCTCCGGTTTTGCGCCAACCAGATGTTTCTCTTCCGTTTCAGGTTGAGGTTGACGCTTCTGAGATTGGGGCAGGGGCCGTTTTGTCTCAGAGGAATTCTGATGGTTCCTTGATGAAACCGTGTGCCTTCTTTTCTCGAAAATTTTCGCCTGCGGAACGCAATTATGATGTTGGCAATCGTGAGTTGTTGGCTATGAAGTGGGCATTTGAGGAGTGGCGACATTGGCTTGAGGGGGCCAAGCATCGTATTGTGATCTTGACCGATCATAAGAATCCGATGTACCTCGAGTCCGCCAAACGGCTGAATCCTAGACAGGCTCGATGGTCCTTGTTTTTTTCTCGTTTTGATTTCGTGGTTTCGTATCTTCCGGGTTCTAAGAATATTAAGGCTGATGCCCTTTCTAGGAGTTTTTTTCCTGATTCTCCTGAGGCCCTTGAACCGGTCGGCATTCTGAAAGAAGGGGTGGTCCTTTCTGCCATTTCCCCTGATCTACGGCGGGTTCTTCAGGAATTTCAAGCTGATAGACCTGACCGCTGTCCTGTGGGGAAATTGTTTGTTCCTGACAGATGGACTAGTAGAGTGATTTCTGAGGTTCACTGTTCTGTGTTGGCTGGTCATCCTGGTATTTTTGGTACCAGAGATTTGGTTGGTAGGTCCTTTTGGTGGCCTTCGTTGTCACGTGCTGTGCGTTCTTTTGTGCAGTCCTGTGGGACTTGTGCACGGGCCAAGCCTTGTTGTTCCCGTGCTAGTGGGTTACTTTTGCCATTGCCGGTCCCTGAGAGGCCCTGGACGCATATTTCTATGGATTTTATTTCTGATCTTCCGGTTTCCCAGAGGATGTCGGTTATCTGGGTTGTTTGTGACCGGTTTTCTAAGATGGTTCATTTGGTGCCTTTGCCTAAATTGCCTTCCTCTTCAGAGTTGGTTCCGTTGTTTTTTCAGCATGTGGTTCGTTTGCATGGTATTCCGGAGAATATTGTGTCCGACAGAGGTTCCCAGTTTGTTTCTAGGTTTTGGCGGGCCTTTTGTGCTAGGCTGGGCATTGATTTGTCTTTTTCTTCTGTATTTCATCCTCAGACAAATGGCCAGACCGAGCGAACTAATCAGACTTTGGAGACTTATTTGAGATGCTTTGTGTCTGCCGATCAGGATGATTGGGTGGCCTTTTTGCCATTGGCTGAGTTTGCCCTTAATAATCGGGCTAGTTCGGCAACTTTGGTTTCGCATTTTTTTGTAATTTTGGTTTTCATCCTCGTTTTTCTTCTTGGCAGGTTGAGCCTTCTGACGGTCCTGGTGTGGATTCTGCGGTTGACAGGTTGCAGCAGATTTGGGCTCATGTGGTGGACAATTTGGTGTTGTCTCAGGAGGAGGCTCAACGTTTTGCTAACCGTCGTCGGTGTGTTGGTTCCCGGCTTCAGGTTGGGGATTTGGTTTGGTTGTCTTCCCGTCATGTTCCTATGAAGGTCTCTTCCCCTAAGTTTAAGCCTCGGTTTATTGGTCCTTATAGGATTTCTGAGATTATTAATCTGGTGTCTTTTCGATTGGCGCTTCTGGCCTCTTTTGCTATCCATAATGTCTTCCATAGATCTTTATTGCGGAAATATGTGGTGCCCGTTGTTCCCTCTGTTGATCCTCCGGCCCCTGTTTTGGTTGATGGGGAGTTGGAGTATGTGGTTGAGAAGATTTTGGATTCTACTTTTTTCGAGGCGGAGGTTTCAGTACCTTGTCAAATGGAAGGGTTATGGCCAGGAGGATAATTCTTGGGTTTTTGCTTCTGATGTTCATGCTGCTGATTTGGTTCATGCTTTTCATCTGGCTCATCCTGATCGGCCTGGGGGCTCTGGTGAGGGTTCGGTGACCCCTCCTCAGGGGGGGGGGTACTGTTGTGAATTCTGCTTTTGGGCTCCCTCCGGTGGTTGTAGGTGGTAATGCAGTTGCCCCTGAGTTGCAGTCCTGGTCAGGTGTATCTGCTGATTGCAGTTCTGACTGGGGTATTTAGGCGTGCAGGATTCATTAGTCCTTGCCAGTTGTCAATTGTTGTTGGGAGGTGTAGGACCTCTGCCTGGTTCCTCCTGCCTTTCTGCCAAATCAGCAAAGATAAGTGTCTGGTTTTTTTTTCCCTGTGGCACACATGTTGTGTGCTTCACAATTCAGTGCTATTCTTTGTGTTTTCTTGTCCAGCTTAGATTGTGTCAGTATTTTCTCAGTCTTGCTGGATTCTCTGGAGTGGCAGATATACATTCCATGTCTTTAGTTAGATTGTGGAACTTTTTGTATTATCTGCTGTGGATATTTTTGGAAGGGTTTTAATACTGACCGCCTAGTAATCTGTCCTATCCTTTCCTATTTAGCTAGAGTGGCCTCTTTTGCTAAATCCTGTTTTCTACCTGCGTTTGTCTATTCTTCTCCTACTCATAGTCATTATTCGTGGGGGGCTGCCTATCCTTCGGGGGTCTGCTCTGAGGCAAGGTAGCATTCCTATTTCCATCTTTAGGGGTATTTAGTCCTCCGGCTGTTTCAAGGTGTCTAGGGTATGTTAGGCACACCCCACGGCTACTTCTAGTTGCGGTGTTAGTTCAGGATTTGCAGTCAGTACAGGTTCCACCGACTCCAGAGAAAGTTTCATGCGGCTCCAAGGTCACCAGATCATAACACTAACCCCTGAAGAGGATTCTTTCCAACTACATTTACTTTCCAGGACTCTAGGATATTTCCTATAACCCAGATAAGGAGCGTCACGCCCTTTTACCTTGTATCATATTACCCTCATCCATGGGATCCACATATAGGACCTCATTCTGACCTTGAGCCACAAACAAAATATTGTTTCCAAAATATTAAGTACACTGAAGAAGGTCAATGTTACTGACCGAAACGTTTGTTGTACAAGTGTGTTGTGAATTCCGTTCTCGGGCTCCCTCCTGCGGTCATGAGTGGTACTGTGTGAGTTTGTTCTTGGGCTCCCTCTGGTGGCCTTTAGCGATATGGCTGGTCTTGGCTGGGCTCAGCTGTTTCATCTCCTGCTAGGCTGGGCCTATTTAACTCACCTGGACCTTTACTTGTCGCCTGCTGTCGGTGTATTCAGTCCTGATCCTGTGCTCTCCTGAATATTCCTTGTGACCAGTCTCCTGCTATGAGAAGCTAAGTTTGCTTGTTCAGTTTCTCATTATTTCCTTGAAAACGTTTCTCATTATATTATGAGTTCAGCCCAGCTTGCTTTTATGTGATTTTTTGCTTGCTGGTTAGTTCTGGGGTGCAGAGTGCACCCCTCACATCGTGAGTCGGTGTGGGGGTTCTTGTATTCTCTGCGTGGTTTACTTTTGATAGTTTTTGTACTGACCGCACAGACACCTACCTATTATCTGCCTATCTAGTATTAGCGGGCCTCATTTGCTAAACCTGTTTCATCTCTACGTTTGTGTTTTCCCCTTAACTCACCGTTATTATTTGTGGGGGGCTATCTAAAACTTTGGGGATATTTCTCTGAGGCAAGTGAGGTCTTTGCTTTCTCTCTAGGGGTAGTCAGTTTCTCAGGCTGTGACGAGGCGTCTAGGTTTTCAGGTAACGCTCCACAGCTGCCTTTAGTGTGTTTGGATAGGATCAGGATTGCGGTCAGTATAGCTTCCACATCCACAGAACTTGTCCTATATATTCAGGGTATATGTGTCAGGTCAGTTTGAGATCCTACCACCAGGATCATAACACAAGTGGCTGCCAATAAAATTTGCATATCATTGAAAGTTGAGTGCCAAAGTTTACTTCATATAGGCACAGGTACCGGCGGATGCTGACCATAGTTGAGGAGGAATGGGGTTTGTCCAGTGGAGTCGGCTATGGCATTGTTCAGTGCAAACTCCGCCCATGATAGCAAGGATGCCCAGTCATCCTGCCTGACTGAGACAAAATGTCGCAAATATGTGACCAAGGTCTGGTTGGCCCTCTCTACCAACCCATTCGTCTCGGGATGATATGCACTACACATACACCCAGACTCATAGTAACTAAAGTGGCCAAAGAAAATATCTCGGCCCACTCTACATGCTACTCCCAATAGAACAATATGCACACAGGAGGACAGCGGGAGTTTTTAGGAAAATATGTATTTATTTAGAAAAATAGTTAAAAAACTAATACACATTAAAAGACACCAATGAAAACACCAGAGATACATACATATCAGTGTACATTATATTAGCAACAGAATTGTTGACACATATAAATATGCAAAGAGAAGATCCCAAGTATCCAAAATGCCCTCAAGCAGGGAACCTTATCCTCCTGTAAACCTGCCTGAGTGTCCTATACACAACAAATATCACCACTGTGGCTGTGGACATGCAAGGAAAAAGCCAGCACAAAAAGGAAAGCCACCACACTAAAGTTAGAGGTGAGGAGTGCCCAGGGGAGCGACCTAAGTACAATGCCACCTGGCGTAAAAAATGCCCCTCCTGGGACACAACCTGAGGACGGATCTTACCCAATAGATGTAATCCCTGGATTGAGTGCTACCCCCGACGCGTGTTTCGCTATTATCTTACTGCTTTATCAAGTGTTGTTGAACGGCGTCCAGGACCTTATATCCCATAATCCCTAGATCACATGGTGGTCATGTGACCGGATGAGTCACCAGGCTGTGAGTAACGGCACATGTGCCCGCGGCTCTCCACCCCCTCAACCCCGTGGCCCGGCCAGCGTCTAGCAACAAGTGTGTGGCTGCAATAGAACCTAGCAACCAGGTCACCAGCCGCAAACGTATAGCGGCCGGACACAAGAGGCGCAGGGAGGGAGGCAAGCCAGCGCACGCGCACCACAGCATATAATCCCTACAAGGCTCCAATATAAAGGATTTACACTGCCGCCACAATATAAACAATAGAAAACATGTCTGAATCAAGTTCTGGCAGCGATCCATAATCCGCAGTCCTTGCAGGGAGAGTGGTATCCTATGATGCTGTAGCTTGATAACCCCAACATGGTCAAGGAGAGAAATAGGTCCAATATAAATGTATAAATCTAAATCAATAAAGAAAAAGTGAAAATTAAAAACAATAATAAAAACAACAACACACAAGAGGGAAATCAGCTGGGGAACAAGTGTATAAACTTATACAACACCGAAGCCTATACTGCATCATGTTACAAGAAGGGAGCAAAATTTAAGGCTTCATTCAGACCATGGGGTTTTGTCGTATCCAAAGCTACTATCCATTTAAGTTCTCGCTGAGCGAAAAGTTGCTTAATGTTTCCATCTCTTATTCCCACGTGGACAAAATCAATCCCCCGCACCTTGAAACTCTTTGGGTCACAGTTATGCACTTCTTTAAAGTGCTTGGGGATGGTAGTTAGTTCTGATATGTCAGCCACTGTCTTTGCCGCGCCAATGCCCCGCACATGCTCCCTCACCCTCACTCTCAGTTCTCTAGAGGTCAGACCCACATATATAAATGGACAGTCGCAAGTAGCATAGTATATAACATTCTTGCTACTGCAAGAGATGTAATCTTTAATCTGAAATTCCTTTTTTCCATCTGCCGAGCGAAAGGAGGTGCTGCGCAGGACATTGGCGCAGGCCAGACAGTGGCCGCACGTATAACATCAGTAGTGTAGCATCGGTATGTTTCGTCAAACTCAATTTGACAGGTGGACCCGCCCCTATCAAAGTGTATCAAAGTGTGTAACCCCCTCCCCTCCCTGTCTGGCAGCTGTCCCTGTTTGTCTGGCTTTCCCTTTTGACATAGTTTGATAATGTTAATTTGCTGCTGTGAGATTATTCTGTAATCAGGGCAGTGTGCTTTGAGATTATTCTGTAATCAGGGCAGTGTGTTTTATTACCAATGAGCACATTGCAAAACTGTGTATTATAATAACACACTGTGGCAGTTATATAATTATATCCTAGCTGGTGTGAGATTATTCTGTAAGATGTATTTTAGAAGCAGTGTTTCATCCCCACAAACAGAGCTAGACACACAGCTAATGCCCCGTCAATCAGCACACCAAAACAGACTGCAGGATGTTATGTGAAGGCCCTCCGGAAAAACACATTTTAAGCCCGTTTTAACTAATTGCTACCAGATCCGGGGGCCATCTCATTTACACAGGGCCTTTGAAGTAATTTGTCTATTCCTTACTTAACTACAAGCAGGTGTGTCTCTCTGCATGACATACATACACAAACATCATTTTACACAAGTTTCACAATGTTATGAGTTATGGAGGGACCCACGGATGTTGTGAGTTCTGGGGCCCCTGAAGTGATGCATCTCATTTTACAAGAGCTATTTCTTACATAAGCACAAACAGATGTGCCGTGCAGCTAATGGCCCATCAATCAACACAGCTTAGGTGATTGTTTCTGTCTGCAATTTTGTTTCTCCCCGCGATTCCTGTTGTTATGTGAAATGCAAGATGTACAAACACAGATCAGTTTAAAATCTTTATTGTCAGGTCTAAGACACAACAGAGCTAATTGCTAGCAGATGTCGCCCTGAATATCTTTTAACTAGCTAGCTGTCCTGGTCAGACATTTAGATCAATGAAGACAAGTACATTTCTGATAAAATTGATAACTCCGGTCAGAACAACGAGTTAAACATGAAAATTTTGATAACACAAAATCTGATACGATTCTATCATTATTCTGCATGTCAGAAGTGAAACGCTGTAAAAGTTTCTTGAATGGTAACCTGCGCGCTAAATGATGTAATACATATACGCAATAATGGCCGCATACACGGCTATACATATCTTGGATTTGCGCGTTCTGGTAACAATAAGATTCACAATTCTTGTTCAGGAATGTCACAAAATCGCGCAGGAAGATTATATTGTCCGGACGAAAACCATAACTATCAAAAAATATGCCCGTTTTATCATCGCAGAGCACGAATTAATACCCAGTGGCGGCCAGCCTGATGCGCCGGGTCTGTATTCACGATATATGCCACGGGTCTCTGAGTCACTCTTTCTTCCGGAAGCAAATCACACGGAAACACACCGGCGAATATACGATTTGTATAATTATTGGCTTTCACCACCGCTGTAAGTTGTAGACTGTCCATCGTTACTTAATTAAAATCGTACAAGATCTCTCTCCTATTATTAATTTCCAGAATGGTGTGGTTGACTGCAAAAACAATCATATTTATCGTGCGGGGTGTCGCTAGCGCAAAGCGGACTTCAGCACGTAGGTTACCTGTTTTAATGAGCGAGAAATGTCCTCCAGGCTCTTGATCAGGAGATAAATCAAAAGCAAATAGAGTGAATCCAGCCATAAATTCTTCACGATCTATCGCCATGGCACAATCAGCCTTTTGCTTGCCAGATATATGGGCAAGCGCCATATACTCTCTGATGGCTAAATCATCATTAAAATTAGGATTATAAGGTCTCACGGGTATCCGCTGGCCGTCCAGATATAAAGCGGCATGGTTGACATGGTAGTGGTGGAAGTGCAACGGATTTTTCACGTATGAACCGCTGAACCCCTCATTATCTACAAACCCCAATATAACAGTTTTTGGTATCTGGCCTAGGAAGAGGTTCTCGTGGTTCGTGATCCGTGTCCCTGCGGCGATGCTGTACACTTTCAGACATGTTTGGTCAATAGCGTACTTGGCGGTTGCGGATAGGAGGGCCTGGCTGTGGCCGATTCGGACAGCCGGAGACACCTGCACTCTCTTCACATAGAGAGCCGCTTGCAAGATTTGCACCTTCAGCGTCTCGGCTTCTGCGGACATAAGGCAGAAAGCATCCTTATTTCTTGTTAACTTAACCTTAAGGTCAAGGCCATTCAATATTAACTTTGGTTGATTAAATATATCCCCAAAAATGGGCCCCAAGAGGTCGATGGGCTTTGAGCGAGAAGCTGCATTGGCTCTTTTGATAAACCCTGCATTTGCGCCATCCAAGCTCCGGTCATTATGATGGCCCGCAGTGTCTTTATAGAACAAACCGGCTGTAAATTGTGATGACAGCGTCTGCGAGCTGTAATTTAAAAGGGTCTCTATGTACGCTCTCTAGCTGTAGAGATTGTCCGATTGTGAGATAAGTCGATCTCCCAGAGTAATATCGACCTGGTTAAAAAGGGAGGCTAGAGGATAGTTTATGAGAGCCACCCGGGAACCATCGGTGATAGCCGTATTATCTTGCTTCACGATGCGACAGCTTATGTACAGCAGCGTGTTGTTTAGATCATAATAATAATCGCCGCTCCCAGATATGAAAATTCCAACGGGCCATTGTCTGACAGCGCCGCAACCGGTTGTACTTCTACAAATAGAGATTTCTCTATACTTGTTTGTGTCGGGGGTACGTCAAAAATATCCAGTTCAGATTTTGCGCCCTCTACAGAAGCGCCATGCAGGAGAGCCATGATAACTGATTAGAAGATGTCGTCCGCAGAGCGCCTTACTCGTTTCTGACGGTGGCGTCTCTTGGTGGTAGTTTTATTCATGAGCATCGGTGGTAAAGGGGGGCAAGCGCACCTCTTTCTTTTTTGTGCTTTTTTAGTGACATAAATTATCCCAGATCCGTCTTGCTGTGGTTGCGTATTTATCCGTTTCATAAGGGCCGTTGAGGCGGTCGTGACGGCGTCCATCGCGATGTTCCGGACCGCTGTCTTTATGTGCGGTTTTACTAATTCTAGGCCTTTTCTGAAAAGCGGCACAGCTTGGCGAAATAAGCCTTTAAATATCCCGGCCAGGCCAGAGCCATACATGTACTCGCTCCTGCGGAACCCCTCTAGCCCGTGCCCTGACTGGGCAGTATAGTAGCGGGCATAAACAGCGGGATCTCCATACACCCTTTGAGACACCATTTTATCGTGTCAATACTGTCGCGGTGTGAAATGAAATCGCACTATACACTTTCCGTATCTGAATTTAACCGGCGTACCCTGGTCCGACATGACTGTAATGTTTATGGAGTCAAAGTGTTGTTTGCACAGCGGTATGTAATCGGGACGCGTATAGCGCACCGTGACAATATCATTATCATCGCCGCTAACTTCTACGGTTCGTAACAGTTGAACGTAACTGTCGCCTACAAGCTGATGCTGAATTATATCAGTGTATACAAAAAGCTAATAAAAACCAGCCTTTGAATCGGTGTAAAAGCGGCGATTACACGGCATTAAAGCAACGGGGGAGTAATCAACGGTCTGTAGGCCGAAAATAAATTTTAGCTTAGTACCCAGAGCAAACTGTATAGGGGCTGAGTCGGGCAGGATCACCTCTTGGCGTAGCTCATCATACCGTATTCTGTAGGCAGGCGTGGATAAATTCAGCGCCTCTATTCGGGCATTGACCGCGCCAACCAGCTTATGAATGTTCGAGTAAAATCCTGATTTTATGTGATAATGTTCTAACGGTTCGCCGTGTTTCGCAGCGTAGAAGTTCCCTTCAAAAGCCTCAAACGTGTTCCACGTATGGGGGTACTGTATTTCCATTAACGCCACTTCATAAGCGTCTGAAAGATGAACGGCCCTCGCTAACTTGGTATTGGTATTGTAATTCGATATGGTGTTGTCGGGGTAGATTTTAATTGAGGAATTGCTGGGCAGTGTCACGAAAAACGACCCCGCTTCCATGGCTATATATCTGTCAACTCCGAAGCCGGGATCCAACTATTGAATTTTTCGGGGTACCCCAGCCATTTGACGAAGCAGTGACTCACACCCCTGACATGTTTTTTTCTCAAAATCTTTTCTACTCTGTAGACGCGATTCTCATCCATAGGTATTTTTTGCAGCTCTTCCTAAAATGACCCCTCTACAGCCTCGCCGGCTAAATCACTAATTTTATAAAGAGGTTTATGAAATTTATTGGATACGCCTGTAATTAAAAAAATCTCTTCGCTGTACGATTTTTTATAGCCCTTACAGAATGTTCCCTTATAGCGCGATATTCTGACATGATCGCCAACCTTTAAAGACGGTTTAATCGGTTTATTAGTAATAGTAGAACTGTAAATATTGCGCCAGATCTGCATCGCGTTTTGCAAACTCACTTCAGCCGGGCTACAGCGTATGGTTGAGTGATAAGTATGGTTGTAGCTATGCACCAAATCCGGTAAAACATCGATGTACCTAAAGGTATTATGCTTCGTAAGATAGCGCCATATACGAGTTTTTAATGTGCGATTAAAGCGCTCTACCATAGCTGCTTTTACGACATTGTTGGTTAAAAAGTGGTGAATATTATGCATATTACATAGCTGCTTGAGTGACGAATTTATAAATTCTTTGCCGCGATCCGTCTGCAATTTCTTCGGTATGCGCTTATCATTTTGAAATATTAATTCGAACGATCTGGTGACACTAGCCCCGGTCTTGTTTGATAAGGCCACGCACCATGCGTATCTCGATAGAGTATCAATCACCGTCAGGATGTATTTGACATTATCATTTTCCCTTGAATAGTCAATTAAACTTACGAGATCCGCTTGCCACTGCGCATCAATGTCCGAAACGTAAATTTTATTTGTCAAAAAGCGTTTTCTAACAGGTTTGTGTAGAGTGTATGCATCTTGGTTATTCAACCAGTCAGCCACGTCGGATTTCTTTATTCCGCGGTCTCTCGTCACTCTAAATAATTTGTCAATTCTGCAGAATGATCCGGGCTCCCTAGCTGTAAAATATTGTTTTTCTAATATTTCATGATACGAGTTAGACGCCATGATTGAATAAAATGATTGTCTCAATAATCAACAGCCGCTTGCCTCTTCAATTGTATAAAATTTCATATTAAATGCTGTATTTATTCCAAATATTCCAGTCCTAGATAATATATTTCATAGGAATTAGAAGCCATGATTGAATAAAATGATTGTGTCTCGATGAACAACATCCGACTGCTTCTTTCAGAAATTCAATTGTATAAAATTTCAGGTTTTAATCCGGCAATATCATGCGTGAGTTAATACACTCAGTAATTGTCTGTATGGGTGTGTTCTGGGTGTTAACAGAAGGCATGTGGCTGGGGCGTAACTGGGAGTGTTTCTGGGTGTTAACAGAAAGCTTGTTTTTTGCCAGCCAGAATAATTACAGCTGTCCTGTACAGCCCCCAAAGGCAGACCAGACCAGACTAATCTCAGAGCTATTTTAAATGTAAGTATATACAGAGCAGCGCATTATTCTATTTTGCCTTATTATTCGCAAATGCTAAATTATATTTAACTATGCATCTCTAAAACCATAATTAAGGTTGTTATTTGGTTTAATAATTTAACCGTATATTTATTATGACATAATTTGTGTAATACAGTAGTTAATAGCTGTTAATACATCCTAACTAGCATATTCACCGCTTACTTATTACATATGTTTTGCATGACAGACATATTTATACAGTAGGCACAAATTTATTTGTTACGGTATATAAAATGTGTTTGTCTGTGGTGTGAAATTAATATAGCAATATAAAATGTGTTTGTCTGTGGTGTGAAATTAATATAGCAATATAAAATGTGTTTGTGTGTGGTGTGAAATTAATATAGTAATATAAAATGTGTTGTCTGTGGTGTGAACTTAATATAGACAGCACAAAAATTTACACAGTTAATTTACTTTAGATGGAATCCCAAAATTTTTGGGATTTTTCCGACCAAGCTGAGGAAACGCTATTAGGTATGTTTCAAGCTTTATATAAATACAACTACTAGTGTTCTAATTAATTCTAATTAAGGGCTGTTTTGTATATTATTTTTATATTGTTTTATTCTTTCTTGTTTAAGCTGCATATATGAGGGAGATCTCCGATGATTTTTTAAACGCCTTCAGCATGTCTGCTCTGGAGTGTGATACACCTGGAGCTGAGTATAGTAACACTAATGAAGCTGGCGCTGCTGTGTGGGATTTATCGCAAGACACCATAGGTGCGTTGTGTGTCTGTGTGTATATATATCTTTTAAGTATTTAGACGTGTAAATATATATTAATTCTTTACAGCTGCCGACCTGAATATCTTTTAAGTATTTAGACGTGTAAATATATATTAATTCTTTACAGATGTCGCCCTGAATATCTTTTAAGTATTTAGACGTGTAAATATATATTAATTCTTTACAGATGCCGACCTGATTCCAGAACCAATTACCTCGGAACACAATCAGATGACCGCTGAAGACTTGTTGTACCAGACCCCCACACCGAGAAACAGCCCGATTTCTAGAGCGCCTAAAAAACCGCGAGGACCTGCGAGCAAGAAAGGAAAAGGTAGCAATCGTATGAAATCGTGTTTTTGCACAACCGCTCTGAGAAAATCCCCCTCGCCAATACTAAGCCCTATATCTTTATTTATAGCCTGTAAAGTGAAGCCTAGGAGAATTGTATACACAAAAGAGAATATACCGCTGCTAATGGAGAACCTCACAGAAGCTCCAGAACACCCCACGGCAATCATCCACCCCACATCGCTAGTCCGTAAGTGTATATTTTGATATACATGCACACTCTCTGTACAATCAATGATACACGTGCTTCTCCAATGAGATCCTGGTCCCACACATATCTGACACATATCTGACACATATCTGACACATGTATAATCTTTCCAGCAGCTAAGCGCTGCGCCATGCAGCGGTCTCGCACATAACTGGCACATGTATAATCTTTCCAGCAGCTAAGCGCAGCGACACGCGGCGCTCGCGCACATATCTGACACATGTATAATCTTTCCCGCAGCTAAATGCAAAGTCGTGAGAAAATCGCCACCAGCACTGCTACAGCCACTACAGATCTCCGAGAATGGCACAGCACCAGTGTGGACGCCAATACAGTCGTCTAATGGACCTGTTAGAACAGCCCCGGTATCGTCGACCTGTGTGGTGCACGGCCTGGGAAACCCTGGGCCTGTGCCCCAGCGTGAAATACCCCATTCAAGTACTGAGCAGACATCAACCAGCCGTGTGAATGACCCAGCGCTACTATATCCAGAAGTAGTAGAGGCACCCCGAAAACATAAGCGAAAAACAAAGCATATTACAGAGCCAGCAAACACATCCGGCACCGTGGGTGTCACAGCCACGCTGACTGGTGAAGCACTTGATCGAGCGATTGATCAGCTCGCTGATGGTAAGTGCAGCGCCCCAGAGTCCTGGTCGTTGCAGTACTGTGGCTCCGCCACTATGGGGAGCCATGGTGCGTCCGATGGCACTGAAGGAGTTCATCTGATCAGGTATCACAGACACCAATATGTTTCACAGCAGGGCCTCCGGGGGGAGCTAAGGGTTCTATTCATTAGGCCACTCCCCACCATAGTGGGTAAACTGGGGGTCAGGCAGGAAGTTAGAGGAGAAGGCTGACTGGATTGAACGAAGCAACACCTTGTGGCAGAGGGTGTTGTGGAGGAAGAGACAGTAGGGTCTCTGCCAGGGGTGGGATCCTGGCAGAGGCTTGGTATTGGAAAGAACGTAACGGGACCGTGCCTGCTCAGAATAGCGGCGGTGCCCTAAGAAAGGACTAGAAGCGAGATAGATTGTGCTGAGTGAGAAACGAGATCAAGCAATAGGAGAATTCCAGTAGGGGTCGTGCTGTAAGACCGGAGCAACACCCTACTGAGGCGCATTACCGGTGGCCGGAACGCCGAGGGAGTATTATAACATTCAGCTTCAAGCAATACTCTAAACAGCAGCAGGACAGTCAGTTTAAGGCGGGCTGTCTAACACACATCACCTATGAAGTCTTGGGAGGCAATTGCGGGAGAGGGGCGTCTCTAGGGTCCCGGAAGAACTCCAGGCCTATCCGACAAACGGGTGCCGTTCCAACTGTAACATCAGGAAGGGACGGAAGATTAGAAGAACATCATTTAATCGAGTTGTGAGGGAACTTAAGAAACAGACACAACGGTTGTGGGGTACTTTCCGTAAGCACAGCAGGGAAGGACTACAACACATAGCGCTAAGAAGGAAGGCACCGATTTCCACCTGTGAAGTGAACTCTGGAGGTGCCATTGGACCGGCCGGACTTGCGCAGCCTGGTGAACCGTTGTAAGGTTTAAGACAATTGGCTATATCTGCTGTTATTTTTAGTAGAACCTAGTTTTTCCTGTCGGCCATTTTGCTTTCTGTTCTGCTGTATCTACTTTGCCCTTAACCAGCATGGAGTTCTCAGTTTCAATGTTTCCGCCCTGTTCTCTGCCACTTGCCCTTTAAAAGCAGCATCAGCTGTTTAATCAGTGCTTCAGAATCAAGTCTGCAATGTACCTGACACCTTGCTCCTGGAAGACATGGACTTATTATCCTAACCACCTTCTGCTTCAGATCCTTGGACATGTGTGGACTCAGGAATCTCTCAGCTTACCATCAACATTGGCAAGGGAAGTAGAGAACCTTTAACCTGTTTCTGTGACTAGATGGACAAGGTTTATTCCTGCCTGTCTTGTATCCTGCCTGCAACTGTGTTAACCCTTACTTGTATGAAGTAATACAAGAACTACTTAAGCAAGCCTGTGTCTTCTGTGTTTCCTTGCACCCAAGCACAAGACACTATACAGACAGTATTTTATATCTGACAAGATTCTGAAGCCAACGTTAGTGTCTGCTGGGTCTGGGAACGCCGAGTCTGCTGTGGACCGTGAATGCCAGATATCCAGTTATACCTTCTGTGATGATAGTGGTTGTGACTCCTCACAACCATTTCAGGTGAGCGCATTCTTTTTTTTCTTCAGCCAGGTGTGTTACCACAGGTAAACACTATTGTGCGCCCTTGTTTCTCTTCCAGCATTTCTATCTTAAAGGATCTGGGAAGATATTAATTTATACATTCTGTGACGACAGTGGTTGTGACTTTTCACAACCATTTCAGGTGAGCGCATTCCTTTTTTTTTTCAGCCAGGTGTGTTACCGCAGGTAAACACTATTGTGCGCTCTTTTCTCTCTTCCAGCTTTTCTGCCGTAAAATATCTGAGAAGATGGAGGCTCGTGTAAAAGACTTATGTGGAGTGACTGATAAGATTCTTGCGGATATTCAGGCTTTAAAGACCAGCTTTGCAAGCCAGCAAGATCTTAATAATCATAACTTGCAAGTTTTCGGACAAAATACGCAGGAATTGCGAACCAGGATTGAGGCTCTGGAGGAACGAGTCCTGGCACCACCCACACCCCCGGGTTCTGGGTTTCCAAAGTTGCCCCCTTTCCATTTTAGCGGTGAACGGGAAAAATTTAGGGGATTTATTAATCAATGCAAACTGTTTTTCTCTGCTCATGCTTCACAATTTCTCTCTGAACGATCCAAGGTGCTAACCATAATCATGTTGCTCACCAACAAAGCTCTGATGTGGGCAAACCCCCTGATTGAGACTGAGGATGAATGTTTAAATAATCTTGAAGCTTTCATTTCAGCCATGGGGCAGGTTTTTGATGACCCAAACCGAGCTGCAACAGCTGAAGCAGCCATGTTGGCTTTGCGCCAAGGTAAGCGCTCAGTAGCTGAATATGCCTTGGATTTCAGGAGATGGGCTCTCGATACCACTTGGGACAGTTCCGCAAAAAAATCTATTTTCCGTAAAGGGTTGTCTCCAATGATTAAGGACGAACTTGCTCGTGCCGACCCTCCCACCGCATTGGGAGACTTTATTAACTACTGCATCCGTATTGATACCCGTCTCACTGAACGCAGACAGGAGAGATGGTCTGAAATTAATCGTCCTAATCATTTCCTGCCTTCCTCCCCAGCTAAGGAGTCTGTGAGCCGGACTACACGGGAACCAGAACCTGAACCAATGCAGGTGGACTCCTTACAGAGACGGGTGAGTGATGCCCGCAAGGAACACCGACTAAAAGAAAATCTATGTTTCTATTGTGGTAAGTCAGGGCACTTCATTACAAGCTGCCCCAACCGTTCTCGTAAGACTGCTGCAGCAGTTATACACTGTGAGTGCTGCGAAAGGGGATCTGTCAAATCCGAATATCAAGCTCTAGGGAGATCTGCAGCTATAGATACTGACTTCTCGGACTTAAACTCCATTATTTCAGAGCCCGATGATGGTATAAATGCAGCAATTTTCCAAGTTTCCCCAACAGTATCCCAGTTGAGCTGTAAGAAGAACAACTCTCATTGTTCCCTCTCCATCAAACTCTGGGTTGACTCGGTATGGGTGTGTAGCTCTGCCATGATTGACTCAGGGGCAAGCGGCAATTTTATGGACATCTCTTTTGCCCAGAAACATGGGATACGTCCCGTGAAGAAGGCTACTCCTGTACAGATGGAGACTGTGGATGGCTCCCTGTTAAACTCTGGACCAGTAGATCAGGAGACAGAAACCTTGAAGGTGTTCATGGGTAAAAATCATCATGAGAGACTGTCTTTTATGCTTATCGCTTCTCCCCATTTTCCCATCATTTTAGGGCTACCATGGCTGCAGGCTCAGAACCCTACAATTAACTGGGAGACCAAGGAGCTGCACTTCCCGGAGAAACAGATAGGTCCAGAAGTTGCAGCTTGTTCTGTTCCTGAGGGATCCTCAACGCTTTCAGAGCTACCGGCTATGTACCATGAGTATGCCGACGTATGTGACAAGAGGAACGCTGACCAGCTTCCCCCTCATCGTCCATATGATTGTCCAATTGAACTCTTGCCAGGAGCAGGTATACCCTTTGGTAAGATCTACCCTTTGGCAGGGCCTGAGCTAAAGGCTTTGAAGGACTATATTGATGAGAATTTAGCCAAAGGCTTTATACGCCACTCCTCATCTCCTGCAGGTGCACCCATATTCTTTGTGAAGAAGAAAGATGGATCTCTTAGACCCTGCATAGATTACCGGGAGCTTAATAAGGTTACTATCAGAAACCGTTACCCACTGCCTTTGATCCCTGAGTTATTGGAGAGAGTACGGCATGCCAAAATTTTTTCTAAACTGGATCTTCGTGGGGCCTATAATTTGGTCCGTATTAGACCTGGGGATGAATGGAAGACCGCATTCAGATCACGTTATGGACATTTTGAATACTTAGTCATGCCTTTCGGTCTGTGTAACGCCCCAGCAACTTTCCAACATTTAGTGAACGACATTTTCAGGGATCTTTTGGATACTTTTGTAGTGATTTATTTAGATGATATTTTGATTTTTTCTAACTCTACAGAAGAACATCATGGACACGTGAAGTTGGTCTTAGAACGCCTACGAAAGAATCATCTTTATATCAAACTTGAAAAATGCGAATTCCATCAGACCGAGATTCAATTTTTGGGGTATGTAATGTCATCACGAGGTATTTGTATGGATGAAAGTAAGACCCAAGCCATCAAGAACTGGCCAGTTCCTAAGAATGTGAAGGAAGTACAGCGCTTCATCGGGTTTGCCAATTTCTACAGGCGTTTTATTAGGAACTTTTCTGAGGTGGTGTCACCTATCACCCAACTTACCCGTAAAAGATCTATCTTCACCTGGACTCCTCAAGCCCAAGAAGCGTTTTCTCACCTGAAGAGTAAATTTACCACAGCACCTATCCTAGTGCATCCCAACCCTGAACTGGCCTTCATAGTAGAGGTGGATGCCTCTGACTGTGCCATCGGAGCTATACTCTCTCAGAGAACAGGTGAGAAGAATGTTTTGCATCCCTGTGCTTTTTTTTCACAGCGGTTGTCTGCAGCAGAAAAGAACTATGACGTGGGCAATAGAGAATTGTTGGCCATCATTGCTGCCTTCAAGGAATGGAGACATCATCTTCAGGGAACTGCACAGCAGATAGTCGTCCTGACCGACCATCGAAATCTTGAATTTATCAGATCAGCTAAGTGCCTGACTCCTCGCCAGGCTCGTTGGAGTCTGTTCCTGAATCAATTCAATTTTGTAATCTCTTACAGGCCAGGGTCGTGCAATGGAAAGGCAGATGCACTCTCTAGGATCCATTCAACTGAGACCTCTCCACTCACTACTTCTAAGACTATTCTTCCCGATTCCAGGTTCCTGGGAGTGATTCACAATCAAGACCTACTCAATGACATCAAGGACGCATACCTTTCGGATCCCTTTCTGGCGCAACCTCCTAGGGATGTAAGTCTTGTTTATAAGAATGGTGTGTGGTTTCAGGGCCAACGTTTGTATATACCCGAAACGGTCAGACTGAGAGTACTACAGCTCATCCACGACTCTAAGATAGCGGGACATAGAGGAGTCTTAAAGACTCAAGAATTCCTTTCTCGTTTCTTTTGGTGGCCCACTTACAGAAAAGATGTTCTAAATTATGTCTCTTCATGTGAAGTGTGTGCGAGATGCAAGACCCCACGTTCTTCACCGACGGGTCTATTACAACCCCTACCCACCCCATCCCGTCCATGGGGATCCATTTCCATTGATTTCATTGTGGAGTTGCCAACCTCGCAAGGGAAAAACACCATTTTGGTGGTGGTGGATCGTTTGACAAAGGCAGCTCACTTTATTCCTTGTAGTGGCTTACCCACTGCTAAACAGACTGCAGATTTAATAATTCAAGATGTGTTTCGCTTGCATGGACTACCGGATGAGGTAATTTCTGATCGAG